>NC_090327.1:50857499-51580975 GCF_035084215.1 Heptranchias perlo | reverse complement strand
ACATAATGTACACTTTCAACTTCACTGGTGTGTTTTTCATCATTTGTGTTTGTATAATGGTAGTTTATTGGGAGGTATTCTCTTTATACACTATGATAAAACTACTTTGCGATAGTAATGTGGAGAAGTCTTGTAACAATGAAATCAGTTTCTTTGTCTGACTTCAGTAGAATTGCAGCATGTCTTCTATTAAGCACTTGTTAAGAGATGTTGAAATTAAAAATGATCTGGTAGTGGCCATTGTTTATGGCATTGGGTGTGAAGTCTATTTGTAAAAAGCGCAATGTTGGAGTTTATTTGCACAACTTAAACCAGTGTGCAGAGAAGCAAAGTAAGTAGCTCATTTTTAATAAACTTGGTGCAAGTTGTAAAGCAGTAGGGCACGTGCTTGTTGGTATGCAGGAAGTTCTTTCTGTATGTAAACACGATGACTTGAATTAAAATAAAATATTCAGTGTGCAAATTGAGACAGACTGTAAGACAAAAAATCTCTGCCAATAGGAGGAGCAACAGTATGGGAGCTGGGAAATGTCACTTACACAACACTGAATAGAGATAAACTATTTCTCCATTGGTATTTTTGTTTTCCAAGTTTCTGAATTGGTTTAGGAACCCCTTCATGCTTGTTTCATCCAGAATCCATGTTCCTTCAAAAGCTGTTTGTTTTTAGTTCAACTGTTCATTACAGTGTTTTCAGAATTTTTTTTAAAAAAAAATTAAATTCCATGCAGTGTGGTTGTCTGCTATAATCTTATCAAGTGATTCGAGCAGAGCATTCAAGTGCATTGATAAAATGTCAGTGATTTTCTTTCATGGTGATGCTGCCAAATTGCTGTGTTGATTAAACATTTTTGTATGTATGTGTGTATGCATATACTTTATTTTTCTCCTTTGGCGGTGTGTTAGTATTATATGTGGCTGCATAATATAGCTGGTGCCTGCAATGGTATAACGGTCCAATTCATGAAGAGTTGAGCAGCTAATTGCATATGCTACATTTCAAACTGCTGGCATGCATTGGCATAGCCATGCAAAATGTAGAAATCAGCTCCGTAAAGTACCTGAAAACAGAAGTGAACCTTTTTATTTATTGTGACAAAAAGGTATGCTTAGGTAGCAGTGCACAAATATTTTTATTGTTAAGTGGGCCCTTGTTTTTGCGAAAATTCACAAAGAGCCTTCAGAACAAAATCATAGCTAATCTGTCCATAATTAAACTATATAAATGTTGTGATACCATTGCCTCTTAAGAACCTGAGTACTATCAGTATGAGTATAACAAAGAAAGAACTTGCATTTCTATCATCATCGTTCGTCCTTCAATATCGAAGAAAACAGCCAGAATAGCGTCTCATTTTTTGCAGTGAGTTCTTTGGTAACTGATGAGACCTATTTTTGCTAGGAATGAGCGTCCACAGATTGAACAGTGGGAGGTTGGGAATAATGATTTTTCAAGCAAGACTTTCTGAGTTGGCATTTACATTCAGCATCAGCAATGCGACGGACCTTGTTGTAGGAGGTGTCTTCATGGATGGTTTTTCACTGTGCTTTCTTATCTTGAGCAAGTTGTTCCTACTTGTGGACATCTATTTGGCACTGTTTCAGAGTAGCTTTTAAGCAGTCTTTATATTTCTTTTGCTGAAATCTCTTCCCAGTTGTCACTGTACCATAAAAGATCTTCTTGATTTGTTCATCAGTTATATAGTGCCTCATCGTATCCCAAAATGTTTCATATATAATGCATTGCTATTAAGTATATTCATTGTTATTTAGGCAAACGAGAGAGTCAGTTAGCATACAGCGAGGTCCCACAAATGGTAAATGAGAGAAAAGACCATTTAATCTGCTTTTGATGATATTGGTTGAAGGAAGCATGTTGGCCAGAACACAGAACTCTGCTCATCTTTGAATAGTGGCATGGAATCTTGCACCCACCTAAATGGGCAGATGAAGACTTTGTTTAGCATTTCCGACAGTGCAGCACTTCATTGCGACACTGAAATGTTGTCCTAGCTTGTGTGCTGTTAGTACTATAGGTTCTTTCATCTATTCCAAACCTGTCTTGGTAAGACTTAAACAGCATGGGGTAGAGTTTCCATTTATGGTGCAATTGGCAAAATGCGATTGAAATTGCGCTGGTTAGGTTAGGATTCAAGTTTGCATTAAAATCATTTGCACAAGCACAAACATAAAATCTTCCATGTACCCGCGTAATAGAATGTAATTTATTTTTTTCTTTCCATTAACATGTATTCCTTGATGTATTTAAGAGTGGTAACTTGGTGCAGTTTTACTAATACAGCTGAAAACTGGTTTATCAGCAAAAATAAGCATTTTTAATAAGGGTGTCCAGTCCTCCAGCTGTGAGTAACCGGATTTAAAATCACTGAAAATGACCTAATAAAAACTATACTGAACTATTTAGTTTCATTGTTGTACACTAGTCAGTTTCTTAGTGAATTAAATATTTTTTGACCTGAAAAACTTTTAAAACGTGCCTATTAGTGCCTGTGCACCTGAGAAAATGAAAGCAATTTGAAGAACCTTCCCAAACCAGCGGAATTCCGCAATTTCTACCTGAGAGTGTGGCCAGTTTTATGGGCAGGGCCTGATTCGGGTGAATTGAATCTTGAACCAGTGGAAAAGGTCGCGGAAAACACAAACGTAAGTGGTTTTGGGCATAACTCACATGTTTAAAATTCCCCGATCTTTTGCGCTGGCTCGGCCAATTTCGCCCGGATTACACTGATATTACTAGCGGAAACGAACAAAAACTTGACCCCCATGTTTCCAAATAGCTTTTCATCTATATCGTAATTAATGTCTTTTTTTTCTGAAAACACTGACCCTGTCTTACAATTTTATAGGCACCGGCCATCCTCTGCTTTTAACAGTTCAGATAGAAGCATTGGGCTATTCAACTGTGAGAGGGTATCATAGCTAAGTCTTTGCCCAACATCGAAACACACACTTTCTGTCATTGGTCACTAAACAACAATCAGATGTGAGAACCGTGGCTGGTTTTACCCTACAATTGCTGAGGCCAAATTAGCTGCCCCTGGTGCTGCTCCATCTGAGATTAGCTGACTCTGCACAGACAATGATCGAAACCTTGGACAATGCTGGTCTGTAATTATCAGTTCCACACTGGATAGTACTTTTACCCATTGAGTTAACAGAGAAGCTTCTCCTAAGTATATAGAGGTGAGGTGAAAAAAGCACTCCTGATAAATGAAAGAAATGATTTTTGATCTGATATGGGCAGTACTCTGATACTTAAAAGTAAAGTTTGTTGAATATTTTACTACTACAATATTTTGTAGGAAATTCTAGCTTCAGCCACACCAGAGGAAGCATTAGAACATAATGGCTCCACATTGTGTTATAATCATGTCCATCAAGCCCTGTATAGAAAGGCATTTGAACTACTTGATGACCAAACAAAATGCTATAGAAGTAAGGCTGAGTTGAGAACCTTGAAGATGCCCTATGGCATTTTGAGGGTATTTTTGAGTGAGTCAGTTCAATAACTTCAATCAGGTTTACTTGTAATGCATGAAATGCAGTGTTGAAATTCAACTGAAAGAAAGTTGCTGACTAAATTGTGTAGGGCAGTCTGCATTATCCATAGGCACTGTGGAATTGATTCTGTGCTCTCGGTGTGGCAGCAGTGCTGCTGTACTGACTGCAGACCATACTATAAATAAATAAATTCATGCCTCCCACTTTTCCAGGATCCTAAGAATAGGGAACGGCAAACACAAGCCTCTTTCTTTTGGCCTTCCAATGGGGACAAGCATACTAATTCAGTAAAGAGGGAAAGTTGACCCTTGAAGGTCACATATCCCTGCTTGAACGCTTCTGTCACTGAGCCCCCAAGTACCAGTGTGAAAGTGCCTAGTGAGAAGAGCCCAAGGAAACGGAATGTGATTTTTAATAGCTGAAACCATCAAAGACTGCAAAAAAAAACATACTTCTGTTATACTGAAACCTGGTGTCATTAAGTACTGAATATGGATTATTGAAACTTCCAGTGAACCGAGTGTTCTTAATAGCTGCTTGAATTAATACCTGCATGAAACCATTCACTAAGGTGAGTCTAGATATCAGTACAGTGATGTAGGGTCTGTAATTCAGATGGATTATGTTGCAGATGGAGGTCAGATTCTGGGCAATTTTGGACCTCCCAATGTACAGTAGAGTATTATAGTACACTTTAGATCAAGACCAGATTCACATGTTTTATATTAAACTAGTTGAGTGATGAGTACAGAGTGACCTTATCCCAAGCGTCCTCATAAAGCATCCTACGTGTATCTAAACTCTTCAGAATGCGCCTGAATGGTACAGAACTTTCATTACATTGAAAATGCTAAACATTTTTTTTCCTTTTTAAATCTTTATTTCAAAAAGCATCAAAGGACAAAGCTTATATGCTGAATATCTGCAGTCATTTCATTCAGTTTACACTAGCAGAGTGATGAATGTGTAGCTGGGGATTTTTAAAAATTCTGTATTTGGTTGCTAAAATGTGTCGTTGGTTAATAGAATCTTACAGCCATTTGGCCCAACATGCCAGTGCCGGCTCTTCAAAAGAGCTATCCAATTAGTCCTACTCCCCTGCTCTTTCCACATAGCCCTGAAAATTTTTCCTTTAAAAGTATATATCCAACTCCCTTTCGAAAGTTACTATTGAAATGTTTTAAAATAGTTTTTTGAAGAATTTTAATACTGGGGAATGGAACTCTTCCTATTTCAGATGCTGTGACAGCATCAAGCACTCCTGGGTCAAGTATAGCACATCCAGATACAGATTAAAACTGCATCTACCCTGTACCAATAATGTGCTCTACTACACAAGTGTGGCATTTTCTATTTCCCACACTTGCCATCCAAATTCAATTCACATAAAACTGTTGTAGTTGGTAGAGATGAGGAGACCATCATTCTGCCAGTCAGGTCGAAGAGGTGAAAGGTGATTGTGCCACCCAGTTCATATTCGCACTTGTTTAAATTTGCAGTCATGGCCTCAAGTTTCTGGCTGTGGACTTCCCTGATGTCAAGGTATTTTGTACAAGCAAGTAATGTAAAATCACCACTGCCGATCTGTATCATTAGGCTAAGAGTTCAGTTTGGCCCATAGCTTACAGTGGCAGTAGTTTGGCATTGACAGTGTGTGACAGGAGGTAGAAACAGTACCTGGGACGGGTATCTCTACAATCTTGTTTATCTTGCAGAACTAGTGCAGTAGATGGAGCTGCTTTCAGCAACAGTGCTATATTATAAATGTGGCATCAGCTGGGTGGCTAAATTTGATTCAAATTGTATTTTAGCTCATTGTTTTCTTAATGGGTTAAGGATTAATTGTGCACTCCTGGGGTGGGTGGGGGGAAGCCATGCTCAAAAGGAATGAGGGTTGGAGATAGGGTTACAGCACATGACCTAATTCTCTGACTTGTGCAAAGTGTGGAATTGCAGAATTAATTCTTTAGTATGTTTATTCTGTTTATAAAGAAGTAGCTGAACTTGATATATTTAGAATTCTCTGCTTTCTGATGTTCATCCATATAGCATTTATTTTGAATTATTTGTATTTTTTCATAATATTGAATAGAGTTCAGATATGTTTGTGGGTAGCACTTTTGGCAGAACTTCTTCCAGTCCATTTGAGTTAACATCATTTAATAAAAAGGTGTACACATGCTGATTGTCCTCTTTCCTGCTGAATTCCAGGTCTGTAACTGGTTCATTAATGCACGCCGCAGACTGCTGCCAGACATGCTGAGAAAGGACGGCAAGGACCCCAATAATTTCACCATCTCTCGCCGAGGGAGCAAGAGTGCAGAGCACACCTCGGTACAGATCTCAATGACTTCTAACAGCTATATTCCAGACCTTGATGAAAGATCATTTGGATCCACGAGCTCATGCCCAGATAATGGGGCGACCTCTCCATGTAGCACCTCTTCTGCAGGGGCATTCCTGCCAAGACCTTCGGTCATATGCCACACTACTGTCTCCACACCGAATGATGTGCCTTTACACTACTGCCCACCTGCCAGCATAGAGGGAATCTCTAAAATGCATCCTTTGTCATGTGCAGCCTTAGTGGATACCAATCCCGGATGCTCCAAAGATGCTGTTCAAGTGGGGTCAAACCCACCACCCCAGAGTGGACTATTTAATACTCCTCCACCCACTCCTCCAGACCTCAATCAAGATTTCAGTGGATTTCAGCTGCTGGTAGATGTTGCGCTCAAACGAGCAGCGGAAATGGAATCCCAGTCCAAGTCTATGGCCTAAATCCTACCCACTCTGGCTGCCAAACTGACTTGAGGGGAGAAAAACACTAAAGCAAAAACCTTTTTTGTGTGGAAAACAGATGCTTTATGCAGCATGATGCCTTCTTATTTGCACAAGGGAATCCCAAAACGTGGCTTCCTATCACGGAATTGTCTTAACAAACTGCTCACATGGAGACCGATGAACTCATGACTACTATAGATAGAGGTTCTTTATGTTTTGTAGTTGCTGATAATGTGAGAATTTTCCCATGATTATGTGATTCTTTACTTTCAATCTGTGCAATATTTAGATAAACAGAGCCTTCTTATCACTCTTATCATTCCTGCATGGAAAAATGATGTGGCCCGTGCATTGTTTAGAATAACAGTTTTTATATATAATTATGTATTGTCACTGGGGCTTGTTTCTAAACTGAATTTTGATTATTCCTTTAGTCGTTATTTCAGTGTAAAGCAGCGGACCATGGACCTGGAGAACAGAACTTTAATGTACTTCTCTTGCAGTGACTGTTTATTGTGCAGACTTTTCCTTGCTTTAAAGTTCCAGTTGTTACAGCAGGCCCTGCGCACAGGCATTACCACCCCTGCTTGTCGCTCAATATTGTTTTACCTGTGGCTGCCATCACTGGTGTGCTGCTATTGTTATGATAGCCATGATTACCCAACTTTAAGGTTAGCTGCTACATCTGTACAAGTAGTGATGACCAACATGCAGTGAGAGACTAAACCAACCACTGCAAGTTTAAAATGTTTTGGTTACTTAGTTGATAATCTAATCGCCAATGTTTCAGATTTGGTGGCTATAGGCTGGCCAAAATCTAAATGTGGCACAAAAGGGCTTGAATGTACAGCTCCCATATTGATACTTCTGGCTTTGGTTTCTCTTGTGCATACTTCACATGGGGGCACTGGATCAGAAGTCTGGGTACATCCAGGTTCTCCTCTTCCATTAGTGATGGAGACTCGTACCTTCCTGGAACATTGCCTTTTGTAACTTGGTGTTGTGAGGTCTGGATGGGCTA
Source organism: Heptranchias perlo (assembly GCF_035084215.1). Classification (NCBI taxonomy): domain Eukaryota; kingdom Metazoa; phylum Chordata; class Chondrichthyes; order Hexanchiformes; family Hexanchidae; genus Heptranchias; species Heptranchias perlo. The sequence goes on along the minus strand of NC_090327.1, from coordinate 51,573,648 downwards.
CTAATGGAACTCATACATTCTCAGTTAGCCACTTTCCACTGTCAATATCTTGAGATATTGATGTTGAAAGTCATCCATGGTGGCTGTGCCATTGTGCTCTCTGAATTTTCTAGGTTGTAATTCAAAATGAAGTTGAGACCGACTTAAGTGAAGGACGTTGTTATGTTTCTATAACTGCTGTTACTTAAAAATTTAGGCCCTGAGATTCCATGGGGCTTTTCCTGATCTCTCGCTGTAACTCTTGTTTACACCGTTTCTCTGGGGTGTTCTGCCGGTCTCCTGCCCGATTTATGGAAGGAACATGGGAGAATCCCTGCAGAATTTCAGGACAAAAGTTTAAATATATGACTAAATTTACTAGTAGGCATAGGGACTACTATGTAGCATACTATGTAGCCATGCCAGTGCCGGTTTTGGTTTCTGTCACCCTGACAATGCACCTTATCCCAAAGACCAGGCCCTGTTGCATTCCATTTCATTCTCCAGTTTCTCAGTGCTGGAGGAGAGAAGTCCTGCTGGGGGATGTTTGCTACTCTTCTTTTAAATACTAAACTTGGCTGCTGACCCTTTAACCATTGGAGAGAAGAAAGCTTCTTTTCTGGGATGACTCCCAGGAGTAGTAGAAACAATGTACTCTACAACCTATTTACTTTTCTTCGAGGGGGACGTGAAAGAATGTAATTTAAAAAGCAGTTTCCATGTCTTAAGATATTAAGTGGCAATTGTAGTGTGACTGCTTTAGCAATTAGTTTGGGAAAAAAACAAAATTGGTGGAGCCCTGGATGTAGGTTAGTGAGTGGGTTTTGGGATCTTTTAGCTGGGGAAAATGTGAGATTATTTAAAGTACCCATATTTTTTTACCCAGTTTGCAATGCATGCCTGGTGCTCCTGTTAACCTGTCTGCATTATGAGCAAATAAATGCCGAAATCATGATGCAAATAGGCCATGCCATCCACCATCCATTGCCCACGTACAACAGCTGGTAGGACGGCTAAACCAGTTTCACCATTCCCAAGCAATTTAATACAATGGAGAAAGGGTTATGATTTGCGTAGTTGATTGATTTTCAAACTGGTTATGCGACATATGAAGCGATTTCTGCTGTCATAATGTCAGCTGTGCCACTTTCGGCACTGCTGAAAAGCAGGTTATGGAGCAAGACTATGGCCCTGAAATTCCTTGGGGGTTCTTGCCGTAACTTCGTTGGGAGTCCAGCGGAACCCCCCCCCCCCCCACTAAGAAACAGCAACAGTTGCAGTTTTCATCCATTTATGTCGTTTGTCTGAGGGTTCCCACTAAAGTTACAGCGGGAGTTGAGGAGAATCCCCCCCACCCCACCTATGGAGCCTATGAGTACAGATGCTGGAATTAAATCCTACCTCCTGAAGATGGATCACACAGTTTGTAAGTTTTCTCCAGGTCCTAATACCTACTAATGTAAGGAGCTGGATCTTGTCCTGTGATAAAGCCAAAGATCCAGCGCAAAAAAATGGATTCTGAATCTGACTTTAAAAAGGGAGTCTGGTCTCTATATCTGTACCTCTTAAAGAATTATGATCAACTTTTTTTTTTGGATGGGGTCTAATTCTTTGACTTTTTTTGTATAATTTATTATACTTTGGATGCTGATGACCTGACAGGCATTGACTTACTGTTGCTGACTGACACTTGAATGGCAGCTGAATTAATATACCATTAAAATGACACAATCACTGAAGCGTTCCAAATTATTGATTGTCATCACTGATATAATTCAGTTCACATAATTCCTTTTGTAGTTGGTCAACAGTACTGTGTTGAAACAACATTATTTTTCCTGACTAAAATTAATCATAATTCTTTAACATTTTTTAAAAAAAAGTTAGTGCAGTTTCCTACTTTTAAACTAGATTTTTTTTAACCCTTCAATTTAGAAGGTACTTGTACAGTTTACATCACTGTGGTCATCTTGAAGATTGTAAAACTGAGTGAAGATAAGCCTGTACTGTATGAACCTGGTCCATTTTTGCATTGACGTTTGCCTTATTGACTAGTCAGGTTGCAAAGGCCTGTAAAGACTGACTAAAGCTGCAGTATTCCTCTTTGCCTTGCCACTGGATTCTCCAGGCAGGGTTCTTCTCACTTCCTAACTATAGGGTGGAGGCATCAGAATGCAGTTTCACAATGTACCCAATTTTGATTAAAAATAATAAATTACTTTATTCCTTCCTAATTCCGGTTCTGTTTTTTTCTCTATATCTGAGAGCAATGTCTTTTTTTGGGATAAGGCTTTGCACAGCAACCATGAGAACAATGTCTTTTTTTTTGGTATGGGGAGTGAATAGGACTTCACACTATTCAAGAATTTTACAACACCAAGTTATAGTCCAGCAATTTTATTTTAAATTCACAAGCTTTCGGAGGCTACCTCCTTCCTCAGGTGAACGATGTGGAAATGAAGTCCTCGAAATGAAGTCGCATTTATAATTCACAGAACAATGCTGGTGATAACAGACAGTTTTTTCAACTGCCCGTTGCCAAGGCAATCAGTGTGCAGACAGACAGGTGTTACCTGCCAGGTCTCAGAATATACAAATCACCAAAAAAAACAACAAACAAAAAAAAACAGAGATAGAGAGGTAGAAACATAGAAAAGACAGCAACTGACCCGTTATATTAAAAACAGATAACATTTGTTCGCTGGTGGGACAGGCCCTGCGAATACACAGGGTCTGCTCAGACGAGGAGGAACGCGATGGACACCTACAGACGCTGAAAGACGCCCTAGTAAGAACGGGATATGACGCTCGACTCATCGATCGACAGTTCCGACGGGCCACAGCAAAAAATCGCATAGACCTCCTCAGGAGACTAACACGGGACGCAACCAACAGAGTACCCTTTGTCGTCCAGTACTTCCCCGGAGCGGAGAAACTACGCCATGTTCTCCGCAGCCTTCAACATGTCATCAATGACGACGAACACCTCGCTATGGCCATCCCCACACCTCCACTACTCGCCTTTAAACAGCCACCCAACCTCAAACAGACCATCGTTCGCAGCAAATTACCCAGCTTTCAAGAGAACAGCGTCCACGACACCACACAACCCTGCCGCGGTAACCTCTGCAAGACATGCCAGATCATCGACACAGATACCACCATCACACGAGAGGACACCACCCACCAGGTGCATGGTTCATACTCCTGTGACTCGGCCAACGTTGTCTACCTCATACGTTGCAGGAAAGGATGCCCCGGAGCATGGTACATTGGCGAGACCATGCAGACACTGCGACAACGGATGAACGGACACCGCGCAACAATCGCCAAACAGGAGGGTTCCCTCCCAGTCGGGGAACACTTCAGCAGTCAAGGACATTCAGCCACCGACCTTCGGGTAAGCGTACTCCAAGGCGGCCTTCGAGACACACGACAACGCAAAATCGTAGAGCAGAAATTGATAGCCAAGTTCCGCACCCATGAGGACGGCCTCAACCGGGATCTTGGGTTCATGTCACGCTACACGTTACCCCACCAGCGAACAAATGTTATCTGTTTTTAATATAACGGGTCAGTTGCTGTCTTTTCTATGTTTCTACCTCTCTATCTCTTTTTTTTTTGTTTGTTGTTTTTTTTGGTGATTTGTATATTCTGAGACCTGGCAGGTAACACCTGTCTGTCTGCACACTGATTGCCTTGGCAACGGGCAGTTGAAAAAACTGTCTGTTATCACCAGCATTGTTCTGTGAATTATAAATGCGACTTCATTTCGAGGACTTCATTTCCACATCGTTCACCTGAGGAAGGAGGTAGCCTCCGAAAGCTTGTGAATTTAAAATAAAATTGCTGGACTATAACTTGGTGTTGTAAAATTGTTTACAATTGTCAACCCCAGTCCATCACCGGCATCTCCACATCATGACTATTCAAGAAAGGAGGGAGAGAAAACAGGGAACTACCGACCAGTTAGCCTGACATCAGTCGTCGGGAAAATGCTGGAATCCAATATTAAGGACCTGATAACAGGGCACTTAGAAAATCATAATATGATTAGGCAGAGTCAACATGATTTTATGAAAGGGAAATCGTGTTTGACAAGTTTATTAGTGTTTTTTGAGGGTGTAACTAGCAGGGTAGATAAAGTACATGTAGTATATTTGGATTTCCAAAAGGCATTCAATAAGATGCCACCTAAAAGGTTGTTACACAAGGTAAGGGCTCATGGGGTTGGAGGTAATATATTAGCATGGATAGAGGATTGGTTAACGGACAGAAAACAGAGTAGGGATAAAGGGGTCATTTTCAGGTTGGCAGGCTGTAACTAGTAGGGTGCCGCAAGGATTGGTGCTTGGGCCTCAGATATTTACAATCTATATTAATGACTTGGATGAAGGGACCGAGTGTAATGTATCCAAGTTTGCTGACGATACAAAGCTAGGTGGGAAAGTAAGCTGTGAGGATGACACAAAGAGTCTGCAAAGGGATATAGACAGATTGAGCGGGCAAGAAGGTGGCAGATGGGAGTATAATATGGGGAAATGTGAGGTTATTCACTTTGGTAGGAAGAATAGAAAAACAGAATATTTTTTAATGGTGAAAGACTATTAAATGTTGGTGTTCAGAGAGATTTGAGTGTCCTCATACAAGAAACACAAAAAGTTAGCATGCAGGTACAGCAAGCAATTAGAAAGGCAAATGGCATGTTGGCCTTTATTGCAAGTGGGTTAGAGTACAAGAATAAGGAAGCCTTATTACAATTGTACAGGGTTTTGGTGAGACCTCACCTGGAGTACTGTGTACAGTTGGCTGAGATAGATTTTTGGACTCCAGGGGAATCAAGGGATATGGAGATTGGGCGGGAAGATGGAGTTGAGGTCGAAGATCAGCCTGGCTCGAGGGGCCGTATGGCCTACTCCTGCTCCTATTTCTTATGTTCACACAACAATGGTGGTTTTGGACCATCTCCCCCCACGCCCCCGCTTCATAGCCTCAATAACAATATCTTGGTGGCCTAAACTGTCAAGTGGACTGCACTGATCAGAGTTTGATTTTCTCATCCCATGATATGCAAGGGGTAATCCCACACTTCTTGTGAGGGGAGTGCAGGTTGCAGAATTGGGACCAGGATGTTGCAGCCCTATCTCCAACCTTTGCTGCTGGAGGCTGTAGAATCATGTCAATAATTCCACTTTTTTGGAATCCAAAATCTAATTCAAATAAGATTTATTCTAACAATACAGTCTAATGAAATTGTTTGGAAGGAGAGAATGAAATAAAGCATTGCTTCAAATTAAACTGGGAAAATAGGAATTTAAACTGGTGAATAAATATTGGGTGATGAATGAAAATGTTCAGAATCATCTACATAGTGGCATAGTTGAGGCAAAGAAATTAGGGATGTTGAAAATGCAGAACGAGAGATGGGTTATTAGAGGGGTGAGCTTTGATGGGTTGAAATGTATTTTATCCTCCTTGGCTTTTCTTAAGTGGTACAGCTGTTTTCATCATAACACAATAATGTAGCAATGCATTTTGACCAGGATTTTTTAAAGTATGCCAGCTTTGGTAATAGCTCAGTAGGCAAAGACATCATGTAATGTTGCATTAAGTCATACAAAATTTGAGTTCCATCTGAACTGTGCTGTGTTAGTTGATCTTAGCCAGGGCCCCTACGCTAGGGAGAAGGGTAAAATTAGCCAAGATTCCTGCTCCTGATCAGTATTCAGTGACCCTTACTGGCAATTGCACCAATAATTGCATTTATAGCACCTTTTAATGTGGAACATGCCCCTAAAGACCTGTTAGGAAAATTATGCTAAACCAAAGAAGGAGATATTAGGTGTGACCAAAAGCTTGGTCTAAAAGATTGGTTTTAAAGAGATAAGGTGAAGGAGTTTGCAAGGGGATTACTTGAGAGTGGGACCCAAGTGGCTGACGGCATAGCCATGAATGATAGGATGAAGAGAGGGTGGAATGCATAAAAGATTGGAGGAATAAAGAGCTCGGTGGGACTTGTAAGGCTGGGCGAGGTTACGGAGATGGGCTTGCAAGAAGCTGGAGAGATTTAACGGTGAGGACAACGATTTTAAATTTGTAACATTGATGGACCAGGAACCAATGCAGATCAGTGAAGATGGGGATGATGGGTGAACAGGACTTGATTGAGGATGGAATACAGACAGCAGAATATTGGATGTGCTGTAGTTTATGGATGGAGGGGGATAGGAAGCCAACCAGGAGAAAATTGAACAAGTTGAGTTTGGAGGTGACAAAGGCATGAATGAGGGTTTCAGCGGCAGATGGGTTGGGTAAGGGCAGAGTTATGGAGGTGGGAGTAGGCAGTCTTTGGGTAAGAAGTCAGCTCTGGTCAAACAAGATGCTTAGGTTGTAAACAATCTGGTTCAGCCTGAGATAGTGCTCTAGGAGGGGGATGGAGTCAGTAGTGAAGGAGCACTAGATTGTGGTAGGGGCCAAAGATGATAGCTTTGATTTTCCCAATGTTTAGTTGACTCATCCAAGACTGGATGTCAGATAAGTGACAGCACAAAGGTAATATAGGGGTTGAGGGAAGTGGTGGAGAGCTGGGTATCATCAATATAAACATGGAAGTTGACCCATGCTTATGGATGAAGTAGTCAAAGGGCAGCTTGTAGATGATAAAGAGGATAGTGCCAAAGATATATCCTTGGGGGACTTCAGATGTAATGGTGTGAGGGTGGGAAGAGATTGCTTTGGCTATGATTGATAACAGTGGAACCAAGCGGAACTGGATAACGGTGGAGAAATGTTGGAGGAGGGAGTCCTGTGTCAAAGGCTACAGAGATGGCAGCACAATCACAGAGAATGTCAATCATGAGCTTTGTGAGGATTGATTTTGGGAGGGGCAGAAGTTGCATTGGATGGTTTGAAATGGAGTTTCAGGAGAGATAGGCAGAGAGCTGGGAGGTGACAACACATTCAAGAAACTTGGAAAGGAAGGTTGGAAATAGGGCAGTAGTTCTTGAGAACAGAGTGGTTCAAGGGTTTTTTTTTAGGAAAGAGGTGATAGTGGTTTTGAAAGGGAGGGAGACAACATCTGAGGATATGAACTAGTATGGGGGCCAGGAAGGGAAATAGTGTTGATGACTTTAGTTGGAATGGGAGATGGATAGCATGGGTTTGGAGAGGGTGGGGATAATGGGATTGAAGCTAGAGAATGACTGTGGATCAGGACTAGAATAGGAGGAGGTTTTTGGCAACTAAGAGAAAGGGGGAAGCAGTGGTGGCCACTGTCTTGTGAGGACAGTATTGGGATGACTGCGATACCTCAAAAGTTGGAATAGCTTGCTGCCACTCATTGATTTGGGTCACAGAGGAAGAAAGGCCACCAAGTGAGTTATTGGATGGCTGCCAACTTGAGGCAGCCATCCCGTAAGTCACCACCTTCAGAAAATGAGGGGAAAACATTGGAAGAACAGAAAGTTTGCCAAACACTTTATCATGAAGCAAGTGCCCCTTCAAGACAATTTAACTGAAGGATTTGTTTACTGCCACTAAAATGTTATGTCTGAATAGACTGGAACACAGGCTGGAAAAATAGAAGATTTGACTAAAAGATTTAAAAATGTAAAGAAAGCCTGAATGGAAATGTCTTTTTGAATGATGACTGAACCAAAATAACATTCACCAAATAGGCTTTTAGCCATACCCAGTCCAACCTCCCCACATTGCCCAGGTGCACCTTCTGCTGGGGCAGAATACAGCAGTCCATATGGTAATTTGACAATCGCCTCTGCTGTGTTTCCTACATTTGCCCAGTTTGAACATTAGATGTAGGGGTCCTCTGTTAGACCCTAGCATCCAGCATTTAGAAGTCAGCAGAGGAGGCCTTGGGGCTTCAAGAGAAGAGGGACCAGTGTAAGCATTCTCTGAGCATGGCATTGGATAGATTCAAATGGAGTTTCAGGAGAGATAGGCAGAGAGCTGGGAGTTGACAACACATTCAAGGAACTTGGAAAGGAGAGGAAGGTTGGAAATGGGGCAGTAGTTCTTGAGGACATAGCCCCTATCACTAAATTTAAAATTGAGGGGAATTTTCTTTTCAGGCATTTCAGTGGCTGCCTCTTCAATGTGCTGAGGCAGGCCCCCAAGACTTGCAGGACTCACCAGCAGAGCTGAGGTAAATTACCTCAGGGCTAGAAGCACAGCCGTGGCTTGGTAGGGGATATCCTGCCTTACTCGAGATGACCCAAAATTGGAAAGTCTAGGCCACATGGTCTTAAATGGAAGCTAGGCTATTTTAAGACTGGACGGCCTAGGTTTTCTGATCTGACAGGCTGGTAGGGCAAGTTTTGTGCCCACATATGTGAATGTAGACGCAGGTCTTTTTCTTTGACTGGTGTTTCTGATGCTGCTGAATCACCTATCTCAGATTGCTGTAGGCCACCATGTGGCTGGAAATTTGTTTTTAAATCATGTGATTGATTACATTATGCAAGGTGGCCATTTAATTTTTAATGCCCAGGCTGCCTTAGCAACACTCGATGCTAGGAACATAGCCAATTTGATGCCCATCATTGCTAGGTCATTAACGGTAGGATGATGCATTCCCATTGTTAATTTATTATCTGAATACCCCCCCCCCCATCCAAACATGTCCGCTGTCGCTTCTGGTGGAAAATTCTGGAAGTGGCTGTGGTTACCAGGGAACCACTGAAATAAAGAACTTACATATGGCGCCTTTCACCACCTCAGGATGTCTCAAAGCACTTCACAGCCAATGAAGTACATTTGAAGTGAAGTCATTGTTGTAATGTTACCAGTGAGCCAAGGCTGGCACTATGAAAATGCAGTCTGCCATATTTCCTGCTGCCAACTGCTCTGCTACTGCCTGAAAGGGTGCTGGTAGGATGGATAATGCAGCCATACATATTCACTATTGCAGTTCAGTAATATGCATTGACAGACTTGTGGGCTAGGAGACTGAAGCTGATCATTCAGTCTATTTTCAATTTAATGACAGACTACACATGTACAGCCCCTTGATATGACCAATAAGATCAGGAAAGTCCCAGGTTCAGTCTCCTGAGTTACCTGATCTTAATTGGAGCAACATTAGTGCCCCTTCATTAGGGAAAGGATAATCAGCCAGGATCCTGAATTGAATAGCCTGCTCAGTGTCAAGGCTCACACATGAATAATGGCCACTTGGGTGTGCTAATAGACGGTGACCAGTGCCCATGGAACCACGTTGGAGTGTGAAGTGGGGGAGAAAATTGGCAAGGAAAAAAAACTACACAGGCATAGCTGCTGTTACCCAAATACTATGGGGGTAATTTTAACCCCCAAGAGTGGTTGGGTTGGGGTCGGTGGGTGGGCAGTAAAAATAGTGGAATTTTGGAGTGGGACCGCATCCCGGCCCCAATGCACCCACTTCCGGGTTTGACCCAGGCGCGTTTGGATGCACGCGCACAAAGGAAACCGGAAGTCCCGCCCCCACTTAAAGCCGGTGGGCCGATACTTAAAGGGGCAATGTACCTCATTGCGATAGTTGAGATACTAAATTTTTTGTGTATTACAAAAGTAAAACAATTTAACTTTACCTGTACGGATTTCCCATCGCTTCCAATTCACATCGCGTGAAAGCAGGCGGGAAGGGCCGGATCCATGAGGTGAGTGCCTTTATTGCACTGTTTGTGGGCCCGGAGAAGCAGGAGTGCTTCATCCAGGCCCAACAAGCTCACCGGGCTGACAGGACCCCGCGATGGGCCGATTTCCCCCCCCCCACCAACACCGATCCGATGCTGGATCCCCCCCCACCGATCTTATCCAAGGCCCACCCAATGTCATCCACCTCCCCCCACCCTTTCCGATTTCTTACAGGGCCCACGATCTCTCTCGCCCTCCCTACCCCCTCTCCAATTCACAGTTCCTTTCCCTCCTGACAGGCAGCCAGCCTTGTCAATCTGGCTGCCTGGCGCGTGAGAAACCCGGAAGCACAAATACTTACCTTCAATTCAGTTGCGATCGCAGATTGTGGCGCACTCATTTGGCTTCTGGGTTCCCCACATCCATATCTAGCGACGAGCTCAGTTCCTGGCTCCAAGTTAAAATCATGCCCAATATATTTACTATTACTTGGCACCCTGGAGCAGGAGTATATAAATGGCACATTTCATACTACTCTCGGACTGCTGCCTTGTGAATGCCTCATCAAAAATTTAAAAAAGACTGGTTGGATGTAAGAAGCATTAAAAAAAGTTCACAACTGCAGGACTCAGATTCACTGAAAAATGAATTGAATTGTTGAATATAATCACCAAAACACCGGGAAAATTCCCACAAGCCTATGTAATAAAACTGGAGTTTGATTTATTCAGTTGCTATAAAACAATGGCCCTGATCATTAACAAAATACTGCAGATGCCCGAAATTTGAAATAAAAACAGAAAATGCTGGAGAAGCTCAGCAAGTCAGGCAGCATCTGTAAAGAAAGAAACAGAGTTAACGTTTCAGGTCAGAACTGGAAGATGTTAAAAGGGTTTTTAAGCAAGTACAGAGCCAGGGAAAGCGGGGGAGGGTGGGGAGAGGAGGAAAAAACAAAAGGGAAGGTCTGTGATAGGGTAGAGGGCAGGAGTGATTAAATGACAAAAGGGATGATGGTGCAAGGCAAAGAGGGTGGTAATGGGACAGGTTAAGAAACAAAAGATTGATCTGGAGTAACTGTAAATGACAGCAGCAGAACCATTACCAGCACTAGCTGACTGAAAAAATGAGTGGTTATGATCTGAAGTTATTGAAATCAATATTGAGTCCGGAAGGTTGTAAAGTGCCTATTGGGTTAAAAGTGCCTCTAGATTAACGCCTCTTTGGATCAACATTGCTGGTGATATCACACTGTAAAGATTGGTTTAAAATGAAGAGCTGTTTTGTTGCCAGTTTTAACTTTGCATATTATCAACAAAAGTTTGGTTATCCTTGGAATAAGTAGATGTATAATTAGGTTTCTATATTTGAAAGAAATTATGGCCCAGGTGTTCTATATTGTGTCCCTGTTTTCAAGCTTTCTGCTGTGTCTGTTCCACTCCTTGTAATGCGTACAGTCCCTGAGAACAATGCAGACTGTATACTTAAAAAATTGAATCAAATTACTTTATTAGTAGAAAGTGTTGCCAATACATCAGTGGGGTCAATGTGCACCAGTCAATTGAATCATTGACTCAATTGAAGTAAACAGAAATTCTTGAATCACATTCAGATCAAGATCATTATGATATTACAATAACAACTTGCACTTACATACCACCTTTAATGTAGAAAAACTTCCTGAAGTGTCTGACAGCAGAGGCAGTGGAGGGTCAAGAGGGGTTATTCCAGCAGTTACTCCAGTCCTGCATTTTTTTTGAAAAGCTTAATTTGTATGGAGGGAGGGGAAGAGCAGATACAATCCAAAGACTGGGGCAGTTTCTATCACACTGGCAGGTTGAATATGCAGGTTGCATTTCATCCGCTGAAAATTCAGGTTTGCGATTAGGATTGGAAAGCAATTTTGTGGGGACAGTTTACCCTGTTCGGAAATGGGAAATGCTTAGTTTAACAAATGTAATCTGCAACTATTCAAGAGGCCAATGTGAAAAATACAAAAGTCACTAAAAAACAGAAAGTTGAGATTTGCAATGACAATTTGGAAAACTGCTTTCTAAGGAGTAATTGTAGATTTCAAGGATTTCCTAAAAGCTTGAAGATTAAAGATGCTGTTAAATTTCTGCAGAAGACGTGCGGGTCAGAGAACCTGGTGGGTTGTTCCTGAATTTAGCTAAATCTGGTATCCCCAAGTCTAGAAGGATGGATACATTTGTTGAGCAGAGTGTGTCAGTGGCTGCTTGCCCATATTTTGATCACTGGCATTTGGCCATGTGACCTTGGAGTGCAGGTTGATGATGTTTGTTAGATCACTGGAAGCCTCCTGTGATTGATGAGCACTACATCATTTAGACTGCTTATTTCACTAACTATTGTAATCTGTTATTTTTTATGTTAATCCCTAAATTTCATTCCACTGATGCTTTAGTGGGTAAATGTACTGCCTGTTGTGGTACAAAATCTCTGGTCTGTATTGAGTGAGTTGATCTCAGATCTGCCAATTCACAGAAGGTCCAGAGTATAGGTTAGACAGAATTTTATGCTATGTGCTACACGTGTACATATTAAGATGTTTTGAAATGTGTTGCTGTTTATGTCGTTATATGCAGCATCGAATAAAAGGAGTGTTATTATTTTTCCCAATTTTCTGCTGTCCCCATACTTGTTGGAAAATCTTGACTGCTCACTGGGGTACACTTCCATGGAACTTGGATGGCCTCCGGTAAAGAAAGAAGAACTAATACAGCTCCTTTCACAACCTCAGGATATCCTAAAGCGCTTTATAGCAAATTAAGTACTTTTCAAGTGTAGTCACCGTTGCAATGTAAGAAACGTGACAGCCAATTTGCACACAGCAAGGTCCCACAAACAACATTGAGACCAGATAATCTGTTTTTTAGTGATGTTGGGTAAGGGATAAATATTGGCCAAGACATGGGGGAGAACTCCCCTGCTCTTCTTTGAATAGTGCAAAAAGATCCTTTATGTCCACCTGGAAGGACAGACAGGTCCTTGGTTTAACATCTTATCCAAAAGACAGCACCTCCAACAGTACAGCACTCCCTCAGTACTGCACTGAGGTGTCAGCCTGGATTATGTGCTGAAGTGGGATTTGAATCCACAATCTTCTGACTGAGAGGCAAGATTGCTACCACTAAGGCAAAACTGACACTTTGCACCTCACCCAAGTGGTCTTTATTCATGAGTGAGGCTTGATAGAGCGTGTTGTGCTATTCAACTGTGGAGGCATTGCAGATAAGCTTAAACTGTCATCATCCAACTGCCACATACAAACTTTTAGCCGAAGTCACTGAATAAAGTTCAGATTTGGAATCCTTGGTGATTTTCCCATCCCTCACCCAGGGTGACTGACACCAATTGTAGTACCCAATTGGCAGCCCACTGAGATCAGCTAATTCAGCACAGACTGGAGAACAATCCTGGGACCTTCCTGGCCTGTATGGTTCAGCTAAATACTGGATAAACTCACTGGAGAAGGGGAGGGAAATTTATTTTATATAGTTTATTGATTTTTCCCAACGTACAGTTGGTTGGGACTTAAAATACAGTTTTTAAAAAATTATCGTCTTCAATTTTATCACTCTTCTCCAGAATGAATTCACTTATGTTAAAGTATCATTCCATATGTGGCAGACATTCTCCAATACCTTACCCAAGCCGCCATCCTTCATATTTAAGATGTGGAGATGCCGGTGATGGACTGGGGTTGACAATTGTAAACAATTTTACAACACCAAGTTATAGTCCAGCAATTTTATTTTAAATTCACAAGCTTTCGGAGATTTTCTCCTTCCTCAGGCAAATGTTTGCCTGAGGAAGGAGAAAATCTCCGAAAGCTTGTGAATTTAAAATAAAATTGCTGGACTATAACTTGGTGTTGTAAAATTCTTCATATTTAAGGTGAGGGATTGTTATCAGGTCCAGTCTGATCCTGCCCTCACCCTGCAGGGAAACAGGTGCACTTCCGGCAGAAACGGAATCCTGTTTGACTTTATCCCCCTCCCTGGTTCTGCACAATGTGATTTGTAGCAGCACATCAACACCAGTGGTACTGTATGTGATGCACAGAATGCAGTCCTTCTTATTTGTTGTGAATTCTTGGACTATTACAACTATTTTTGTGGCAGAAAAAATAGAGTAAAAACTGGATTACTCCTTATTTTCTGCTCTACCAGCAGCAGCAGTTCCCTCAGCCACCCCTGTCCTCTAGAATTCCATCCCTAAATCCCTCAACCTTGCCACCTATCTCTCTGTTTCCACAACCCTTCTTATATCTCTTCTTTTTTACTGTGCTTTCCCCACAATCCCTAATTTCTGTTTCTTCCTTTCTCTCTACTTGGTCTCCCCCTTTATCTTCCCTTTGTTCTGCAAAGTACTCTGAAACATTGTTCTCTATGTGAGGGGCACTATGGAAGATGTAAGTTGTTGATATCACTGAGCCAGTGAATGTTATACCCTGCAGAGGCTAAGCACCAAATCTCCGAGACCTCCTCCCACCTCCCCCTGGAACATGACCCCACCGTCGAACATCAAGCCATAGTTTCCCAAATCATCACTGACCTCATCTCCTCTGGAGATCTTCCCCCCCACAGCCTCCACCCTCATAGTCTCCCAACCCCGCACAGCCCGCTTCTACCTCCTTCCCAAGATCCACAAACAGGACTGCCACGGTAGACCCATCATTACAGCCTGCTCTTGCCCAATAGACCTTATTTCTTCCTATCTCAACTCTATTTTTTCTCCGCTTGTCCAGTCTCTTCCGACCTACATCCGCGACTCTTCCGAAGCCCTCCGCCACTTTAACAGTTTTCAGTTGCCCAGACCTAACCGTCTCCTTTTCAACATGAACATCCAGTCCCTCTACACCTCCATCCCTCAACAGGACGGCCTGCTTCCTTGAGGCCCAACCAGTCCCCATTCACCACCATTCTCCTCGGCCTGGCTGAACTTGTTCTTTGACTCCATTCACTTCCTCCAAATAAAAGGTGTCGCTATGGGAACCTATAAGGGTCCTAGCTATGCCTGCCTTTTTGTGGGATACGTGGAACATTGTTTGTTCCAGTCCTACTCAGGTCCCCTCCCTCACCTCTTTTTCCAGTATATTGATGACTGTATCGGAGCCATTTTCTGCTCTCGCCCTGAACTAGAAAATATCATCAACTTTGCTTCCAATTTCCACCCTTTCCTTGCTTTCACATGGTCCATTTCCGACTCTTCCCTTCCCTGCCTCGACTACTCTATCTCCATTTCTGGGAATAGACTGTCAACCAATATCTACTGTAACCTCACCAACTCCCACAGCTACCTTGATTACACTTCCCCCCCACCCCACTTCCTGTAAGGACTCTATTCCATTCTCCAAGTTTCTCCGTCTCCGTCACACCTGTTCTGATGATGCCACCTTCCACACCAGTGTTTCCGATGTTACTTCCTTTATCCTCAACCGAGGATTCCCTTCCACTATAGTTGACAGGGCCCTTGAATGTGTCCGTCCCATTTCCAGCACTTCTGCCCTCATCCCTTCCCCATCCTACCAGAACAAAGATAAGGTCCCCTTTGTCCTCACCTTCCACCCCACCGGCCTCCACATTCAACGTATTATCCTCCACCATTTTCTCCAGCACGATGCCACCACCAAACACATCTTCTCCTCTCCTCCCCTTTCAGCATTCCGAAGGGACCGCACTGGCCCACTCTTCCATCACCCTCAACACCCGCTCTCCTCCCCACGACACCTTCCTATGCGAGCACAGAAGATGCAACACCTGCCCTTTCAACTCCTCCCTTCCCACTGTTCAGGGCCTTAAACACTCGTTCCAGGTGAAACAGCAATTTACTTGTCTTTCTTTCAATTTAGTATACTGTATTCACTGCACAAAATGTGGTCCCCTCTACATTGGGGAGACCAAACACAGATTGGGTGCTCGCTTTGCTGAACACCTTCACTCAGTCTGCAAGCGTGACCCTGAGCTTCCGGTCACTTGCCATTTTAATTCTCTGTCCCAGTCCCACTCTGACCTTTCTGTCCTCGGCCTCTTACACTGTTCCAATGAAGCTCAATGGAAGCTCGAGGAACAACACCTCATCTTTCGGTTAGACACTTTACCACCTTTCGGACTCAATGTTGATTTCGATAACTTCAGATAACTGCTCCCATTTTTTCGGACAGCAGGTGCTGGTAATGATTCTGATGTTGCCATTTATCGCTCCTCTAGACCCATCTTTAGTTTCTTCACTTGTCCCATTACCACCCTCCTTGCCTTGTACCATCATCCCTTTTGTCATTTAATCACTCCTGCCCTGCACCCTATCAGAGGCCTTCCCTTTTATTCTTTCCACCCCTCCCCTTCCTCCCCCCACCTTTGCCAGACTCTGTACTTGCTTAAAAACTGTTAAATCTTTAGCTTCTTTCAGTTTTGTTGAAAGTCCATCGACCTTATCTTTGTTTCTTTTTCCACAGGTGCTGCCTGACTTGCTGAGTATTTCCAGCATTTTCTGTTTTTATTTCTTCCTACAACTACCCCATTTCAAGCAGAATAATTTTAATACTGCTCCTCTGGCTTCTGATTGTGCCATTGTAAATTTAATTTAATGTAGAACACAAAATACATTTAAAATCTGTGTAGGTGCATACAGATTCTCAGACTTTAGAACTGTAAACAGTAACAGAGTCATCTGTTTTATTTTTCAACTCACCTATAGTTTGGGACTATAAATATTTATTACAGGCAGAATCATGCGTTTTGTATTTACACCATATCAAGGCTCACAGATGAAGAGTGGCACATGAGAAAGGTACTGTAACATTCACTAAACTGTGAGGTACACATTGGTAAACTGTATCGACATGATCTTAATCCCACAATCGTTAATAATTCTCTTATTTTAAAAAAAGTTGGGCTCCCTCAATGGGAGTGAGTGAGTGTGAAACTGGAGCATATAGATCACAAAGATATGGTTTCGATCTCTGGTCTGTGCTGAGTTAGCTGACCTCAATTGTGGTAGCAACAGAGCTGCTATAATTGTCCTCGGTGTCCCTAAGTTATAAAGAGTTCCCACGCCTAAATTCTATCCAGTTGCCCCTTTTGGAAAGTGCACCCGTGTGGGCATTGTATAGGACAAGATTAGGGTCAGCTGCAATGCCACCGCATAGTTGAAGAGTCTGCTGCTACTCTATCTAGGCTCAGTCACAAACAATAACCACTTGGGCAAGATATTGGAGGGCCACCAGTGGAAACATACCTCAGTGGCTATGGGAGAGGAGGAGAGCAAATTGGGAGAAAAATTTAGTGTCACAAACTATGGAACTAGAAATGTAAATTAGTGAGGGATACATAATATATAAGGGGGTTATTTTACAGGTCTGCCATGCCAACAGGAAGCCTCACTCACCAGCTGTGCACATTGTAAATTCAAGTACGTGTTGCCCATAATTTTCAAACCCTTGCCCATCAGCAGCACAAACTTATAAACTTACCAGTACTTTGTGTGTATGTTTGTTTCTAGTACTGAGGCAGCATCCCTGAAGCTGATGCCATACCCTAGAAATGTAGAAAAGATTGTCACAGAGTGTTGTCCACCTCTGTGATATACGTATCTGTATAGCTATCTTACTGCAGTATGACTCACTAGTCTACTGCTGACTATTCCACTTCAAACAACTTCATCTATTGGTGAACTGCACTTGAGAAAGGAAGAAGAGAATTACTGGCGGCTTTATTGATGTTGAGATGGATTTACTAAAACAATGGAAGGGTGCCACCCACTAACCTAGATGTCTCCATTGAATGGCTTGCGATTGCTTCCTACCAAAGGAGCAAAAAGGATTTCTGCTTCCTTTTAAGGCAAATTAAAGCACAAAACAAAGTATAGGGACAACTGAAGAACTTGAAGATGTAGGAATCACGACTTGGAGTAAAGTACATAGCAATTTGTGTATTTGCGACATTTTCACTTCATTTTATTCGCAACTTTTTTTTCTTTTTAAATACACTTATGGAGAAGTCCTCCTTTTAAAAATAATTAAGCTCTTTCCCCCTCCCTCTCAAAAGTTTTCTCCTCTGCTTTATCCACATAACAGTAGTAATTGCACATTGGAATTCATTGTATGTGAAGTGCTTTGAGATGTTTCTGTGAGCTGTGATGAAGTACTGTATAAATGAAAGGCTTTCTTTCTTTCTCCTCTCCTGAACGTGCTGACTCTTGCTGGGGTATTGTTCCATGGCAGGTAGCAGCCCTCCTGTGCCTCGGCCAAGTGCCCGTTCCTTGTGTGAGAGTTTAGACAGTGAGTGTTGGGGGATTGCTGAATCCAATCCATTCCTAATCTGACATCCATGCGCACATTCTTCAGTGGGGGGGAGGGAGGGGGAGAGGTCACTCGACAGCAATTAGAAGTAGGAAATAAAAAGAAAAAAACTATTAAAGTTGGAAACTAAACTAAAAATAGAAAATCCTCCGTCAGTATATGTGAAGAGATAAAACAGGTTAACGTTCTGGATGTAAGACCGTAACATGAGAAACAGGAATTGTGGCACTCTTGCTGCTGCCCTGTCTGAGATCAGCTGTAATCAATAAACATGCGTCTGTCTGGATTTCAGGTGAGGACAGGATTGAGTTAGACTGCAATGACTTCCCAGGTCAAATAGCCCACCAAAACCTATTAAGCTCAGATATGCATTATCTTATCCGGTTTGTTCTTTATTTTTTTTCTTGCTAACTTTCTTCCCTTCCTTCTTCTTCCAAGTATTGATTCCTTGTTGGGGCTTGGATCCACTAGTCCTGATTGCCTTCCGATCCCATGGCACTATTTGAAGAAGAGCAGGGGAATTCTCCCCAGTGCCCTGGCCAACATTTATCCCTCAACCAGCATCACTAAAAAAAGGTTATATGGTCATTTATCTAATCGGTGTTTGTGTGATCCTGTGTGTAAATTGACTGCCGGGTTTTCCAACATTATAACATTGACTCCATTTCAAAATTACTTTGTTGGCTGTGAGGTGCTTTGGGGCATCATGAGGTCAAGAAAGGCACTACATAAATGTAAGTTTGTTTTTTCTTTCTTTAATAGCTCAATCACGTCGCTATTATTCATGTACGAGCTGGATAGCAATCAGAAGGGAGAGCTCTACCCGATTCTCCCTAACCCAGGGCACTGATGCCAATAGTGACACTTTTACTGCCATACCAACTAACATCAACTAACATCAGCACAGGTCAGGAAACGCACTAAATCCCGTTCCCTATCACCCCTATCCTCAATGACCTACATTGCCTCCTGGTTCCCCAACACCCCTAATTTAAAATTCTTATCCTCATATTTAAATCCCTTTATAGCCTCATCCCTCCATATCACTGCAACCTCCTCCAGCTGTACAACTGCCCCAGAACTCTGTATTCTTCTGACCCTAGCCTTTTGTGCATCCCTCCCTCCCTTCGTCCCACCATTGGCAGCCCTGCCTTCTGCCACCTAGGCCCCATGCTCTGGAATTCACTTCCTAAACCTGACTGCCTCTCCACCTGCATCTCCTCCTTTAAGACGCTCCCTAAAACCCACCTTCTTGACCAAACTTTTGATCACCCCTCCTAATATCTCCTTCATTAGCTTGGCATCCATTTTTGTTTGATTAGAATCATAGAATCATAGAGCATAGAAGGGGGCTATTCAGCCCATCGTGAAAGAACTGTCCAATTAGTCCCACTCCCCTACTCTTTCCCTATAGCCCTGCCAATTTTTGTCCTTCTGCTGTGAAGAGCCTTAGATCATTTTTCTATATTAAAAGTGTTAATGGCCCAAATCTTGCTGGAGCAGGGCATCTCGCGGCATGCGCCGTCAGTTAGACTTTTTCTTTCACCCTTCAGCTCGAAAAGTTTTTGTCCTGTAAGTTGCTGGAAGTGAGAGGGCAACAGGCCATCTGGGACCTTAGTGTACGATGAGACCAACAGTATATCTCCTTAACCAATGAGATTTAACAATTGAACAAGGAACAGAGGAATGATGGAGAGGGAGGGTGAATTTGTCAAATCAGGTAGAGAAAGGGAAATAAAGAAAGGAAGAGAAAGATTGGATTAAGAGCCTGTAGCTCACCAACCTTGTTTACTACACTTCATGTGTTTACACACATGCACTATAAACCCATCTTAGACCTTCTTGTACTCGCTCTTAATCTGGTCCCATCTACTACCACATTATTTCTTACTCTAGTGCTATCTGTCTCTCCCAATCCTTTGCACACCTTGTTTCTCCTTTTCATTGCTACATCCTAGTGCCCATCCCCCTGCCAATTAATTTAACCCCACAGCACTATCGAATCTCCCCGCGAGGACGTTGCTCCCAGCTCCATTGAGGTGCAACCTGTCTGGCCTGTACATGTCCCACCTCCCCCAGAACTGGTCCCAATGCCCCAGGGGTCTAAAGCCCTCCCTCCTGCACCATCTCTCCAGCCACACATTTATCTGCTCTATTCTCCTATTTCTATACTCGCTAGCGCGTGGCACCGGGAGTAATCTGGAGATTATTACCTTTGAAATCCTGCTTCTTGGACTCGTTCCTTACTCCTTAAAGTCTGCCTGCAGGACCTCATCCCTCTTTCTACCTACGTCACTGCATCACAATCGAGAGCAAGAATCCTGGCTGATTGTCCCCTCCCTAGCCTAAGGGTGTTGAGGTCATTTGCAGTTCCTTTCTTGCTACCTGACTGAGAATAGCTAAAGATGCTTTTATGTTACAGGATGCAGCTGATCCTGTAGTTTTGATGCCTGGGGCTGACCTGCAGAGTTCTGCAAAGTAAATATGGGGAGCCTTTCCTGTACATTTGCACTTGCATGTTACAGTGGAGCCCAGCACGTGTCACAAAAGGGCCAAGTGGCACGATGAGATCACTCCCCCAAAGCAACAGCAAGAAAAAGCACATTAACTTCGCACAGGCTCAGGTTAGAATCTGGCATTCAATACACAACATGCATGGCATTTACCAACTCAGCTACCATAAACTGTTTTTTTTGTTTTTGGCCTCTTTGGAGTCCTTGGGACATAACTTCAGATGTTTAAAGAGACATTTAGAAATTAGACAGTATGTTTATTGGTGAGAGATGCATTGATGGCAGATTTGAATTGCCCTTAATAGCTCAGTTTGAAAGTTGTTACTATCACAGTTTAAAAGTCATGTTGTCTGTTACTTGGAGCCCATGAAAATAATGACTTTTTCTGGAATTGTATCATTTTACAGTAGCAAATGTCACATTAAGATGTGAGCTGCTGGTGCTCTTGAATTTCTGGGTGGATTTCAGAGCAGCACTGGATCAGCTGTGCATTTACAAGATTGTGTATGTGTGCTTGTTCAAAAGTTTCAATTGTGACCTTAAAGTCTTGGATTATGACCTTCCACAATGTTGGAGCAAGGCTGATACTGGCCAGCAATGTCAGAACTACAGCACTTGGCCTGTAGATGCAGGCTCAGAACTCAGCCAAAATGGCAAAGAAAAGAAAGAATTTGCATTTATATAGTGCCCTTCACAACCTTAGGATGTCCTAAAGTGCATTATAACTAATGAAGTACTTTTGAAGTGTAGTCACTGTTGTAATGTAGGGAAACGCAGCAGCAATTTTTCCCACAAACATCAATGAGACAATGAACAGTTAATCTGTTTTAGTTGTGTTGGTTGAGGGATAAATATTGGGCAGGACACCAGGTGAACTCCCCTGCTCTTCGAAATAATGTCATGGGATCTTTTACGTCCACCTGAGGGGGCAGACGGGACCTTAGTTTAATATCTCATTTGAAAGACAGCACCTCCAACAGTGCAGCACTCTCTCAATACTGCACTGAAGTGTCGGCCTGGAGTTTGTGCTCAAGTCTCTGGAGTGGAACTTGATCTCATAACCTTCTGAGTCAGAGGTGAGAGGGCTACCACTGAGTCAAGACTGACACCACAATAGCAGTCCGTGGTATCCAGCTCCATCAGGGGCAATTGCTTATGCTTGATGGTCAATGACATCGGATGAAATGATCTTTTGAGGTGGTGGTACTCCATGCAACTGGAGGTACCAGTGCTGCCTCATTTATATTACAGTGCTTCCAAATATTGTAGGGGCTGCATCCGGCAGCTGTGCTGAACTATAAATGGAGCAACTAAGCCATATAGATCAGAAGGTCCCAGGTCTAATCTTCTAGACTCTGCCAATTTAACTGATTTATGCCATGACAGTAGTTGGGGCTCCACAATTGGTATCAGTAACTCTGGTCTGCTGATTGGAATTTCAGTCAGTATTCCCACTCTTTGAGTGCTAGCCAACAGCCCTTCTGGATAATGTGTATGTGATCTCAGTGGGTGAGAACAGAACCAGAAAACATGTGAAGAATGGCCATTTGGATGAAGTACCAAAGAGCTACTGGTGCCCATAGAACTGTACCCTAGTAAGAGCCAGTGCTTTCAGGAGAAGGGGTGAGGAAAAGAATGAATAAATGGGACACAAAAGGAGCTGAAAATTCAGTTGATTCAGTTCCCATTTACTACAATAATGGGTATTTCTGACTCTGAATGCTCATCCGTGGCCTAAACAAGAAGGTTAAGAAATAAAAAGGAAAGCTGTAGGAGTTGTTAAAAAGGGATTAGCTCTATAGTCAGGGCTATTCACGTGCTAATATATTTAGGAAACTAATAACAGAACCATTTAATGAGTATGCAGTGGAACTTACGGTAATTTAAATTAGCTGCTAAAAACTGAAGTGTTTTAGCATGGAAAAATATCCAAAATGTAACGAGGTTTACTTGGGTGTAAAACAAGACAAATTATATATACATCAGGACATGATTTGATACAGCTACTTAAAGTTGTGAAATAAGGTCATTTGCAGGTTAATAGAAAACATCACTTAGAAGTTGTAGAATCATACTGTAAGTTCCAAATTACATTTATATTTAAACATACTGGATATTTATATCAATCAGGTCTATGGATATTTAGCTAGTTTAGAAGCATTTTTGGATCATATTTGTAAAGTCGAAAAGGTTGTTTAAGCCCTTGGGACATTTTGCTACGCATTTAAGGGACAGCTAGATAAATACATGAGGGAGAAAGGAATAGAAGGATCAAAAGCAAAATAGTACGGATGCTGGAAATCTGAAAAAACAGAAAATGCTGCAAATACTCAGCAAGTCAGGCAGTATCTGTGGAGAAAGAAATAGAGTTAATGTATGAGGTCGATGACCTTTCGTCAGAACTGGCTGCCTGAATATTGTTGAATATTTCCAGCATTTTCCAATTTTTATTTAAGGAATAGAAGGGTAAGTTGATAGGGTGAGATGAAGTAAGGTGGGAGAAGGCTCGTGTGGAACATAAACACTGGCATAGACCAGTTGGGTTGAATGACCTGTTTCTGTGCAATGTAAATTCTATGTAAAGGCGCAATATTAATGCAAGTTGTTTGAACTCTGACAAGAAAGTGTGCTGAGTATGTCACAGTTCTATCAATATTCTACTGCAATTTTAACCTCACCAAAATTAAACTGGAGTTACTCTGCTCTAACCTGGGACCAGACTGCTACTTACTTTCTCTCCTGGACAACTTCACTTATGCATTCAAACTGCGAAATGGCATAGCTGTTTGTTCAGAGTAACGACCTCAGGCTGGGCAACAGAAGGTGTGAAGCATGAATCCCGCACTTTTGAACACACCTAAAACTATAGCAGGTTTACAGTGTGAAGCTATGGAAAGCAGCTCTGCATGTTCAGCTAGATCCTCCTGTGGACCAACATTCTCCTGGGCCAAAAATGGATGTTTTTCAACCATTTTAATGACATGCTAACAGATTGAAGGAGCACAACATTCCTAAATCTCGACTATGAAGTGTCAGCCAATCCTAGTGCACCTGCAGATCTTCTGAAGCAGTTAATGAGCCACTTAACCCTCCTTAAATTTCAAAAAGGCCAAAAATCCAGCTGTGGAGCATGTAATCGACAGTCAAAATGGCAGAAAGTTGGTGGGGAAAAGAACAGAATGCTTCTGCAGTATTCATTGCTTCAACCTCTTTGAGACCAGGTCTGACCAAGAGTACAATATACACCTTTTGATGCAGTTCTCCTGCCACAGAATTCTGTTGCTTGTTAATGCCTTTATTAAGGCATTAAGAAGTTTAATTGGCCCTTTTTTTGTTGCTTTTTGCCATTGTTAATGAGAGGTAAGAATGCTCAGCACAGCACGAAACCTGTTGGTCTCTGTCCTCACATTCTATCATTCTTCACTCACCTACTATTTTTGCAAATATTCACAAGTAGGAATGTTGTTGATTTCCACCAGTTTCAACAAATATGTCACATCAGCGACTCTTCCAATGCCCTCCGCCACTTTAACAGTTTCCAGTTCCCCGGCCCGAACTGTCTCCTTTTCACCATGGACATCCAATCCCTCTACACCTCCATCTCCCACTAGGACGGCCTGCGGGCCCTCGGCTTCTTCCTTTAACAGAGGCCCAAACAGTCCCCATCCACCACAACCCTCCTCTTCCTGGCTGAACTTGTTCTTGCATTGAACAACTTCTCCTTTGACTCCACTCACTTCCTCCAAATAAATGTTGCTGCTATGGGAACCTGTATGGGTCCGAGCTATGCCTGCCTTTTCATGGGATACGTGGAACATTCTTTGTTCCAGCCCTATTCGGATCCCCTCCTTCACCTCTTTTTCCGGTACATTGATGACTGTATCGGTGCCACTTCCTGCTCTCGCCCCGAACTAAAAAATTTAATCAACTTTGCTTCCAATTTCCACCCCTCCCTCGCCTTCACATGGTCCATCTCCGACTCTTCCCTTCCCTTCCTCAACTTCTCTATCTCCATATCTATTTTGCTTTTGATGTCACAGCATAAGGCAATTTGAACCCTGAGAGTAGCAACTGCAAAACAAGTGGTCAACATTGGCCTGACTGCCCCAACCCTACCTGCTCTTTTTGTCCAATAAAGAAATGATTCCACAACCACTTTAGTGGTTCTGTGGCTTTCGTTAGTGTTTGTAGTAGTTAGTGTGTGTGTGGTGTATGTATGTATGGGGTGTATTTCTGTGTATGGTGTATGTATGTATGATGTGTGTGTGTTTGGTGTGTGTGTATGCATGGTGTGTGTGTCCATGTCTGTGTGTGAGTATGGTCTGTGTGTGTGGTGTGTGTGTAGTATGTGTATGTGTAGTGTGGTGTCTGTGTGATGTGTGTGTCAGTGTGTGTCTGTGTGTCATGTGTCTGTATGTGTGAATGTGTTTGTGGTGTGGTGTGTGCGTCTGTGAGTGTGGTGTGTGTGTGGTCTGAGTGTTGTGTGTCTGAATGTGGTATGTGTGTTACTGTGCGGTGTATGTGTGGTGTGTGTGTCTGAGTGTGGATCTGTATACGGTGTGTGTGAGTGTGGTCTGTGTGTGTATATGTGGTTTGTGAGAGTGTGGTCTGTGTGTCTGTATGTGGTGTGGTGTGTGAGTGTGGTCTGTGTGTGTATATGTGGTTTGTGAGAGTGTGGTCTGTGTGTCTGTATGTGGTGTGGTGTGTGAGTGTGGTCTGTGTGTGTATATGTGGTTTGTGTGAGTGTGGTCTGTGTGTCTGTATGTGGTGTGGTGTGTGAGTGTGGTCTGTGTGGTGTATGTGGTGTGGTGTGAGTGTGGTCTGTGTGTGGTGTGTGTAAATATGTGTGTGTCTGTATATGGTGCGTGTGAGTGTGGTCTGTGTGTCTGTATATGGTGCGTGTGAGTGTGGTCTGTGTGTGTGTCTGAGTGGTGTGATTGTGTGTGTTTGTATGTGGTGTGGTACATATGTGTCTGTGTGATGTGTGTGTCTGTGTGCGTGTGGTCTGTGTGTGTATGTGGTGTGTGAGTGTCTGTCTGTGTGTGTGTGTGGCGGGCAGGCTGGAACAGAATAGAAATCTTTTTTTAACACTGTTAATGTGCCAGTCCCTGCTGACACAGCGCAGTTTCTTTTTTAAAAAAAAATTGGCATTAGCGACAGACATTTGCCTCCCGTTTGATAATACTGGACATCTGCAGATTGGATTGAATTTGAATTATTCTTTATTCCACTGCTTGCAAGTGCTAATTTGGCTGCAGTTGAAATAAAGTGCCACTGGCAACTCGAGCCAAGAAAATCTTAAAATGCAAAGAAACAAGAAACAAGTGTGTGCGGTGTTTTGTGACACATTCTCTGAATTCCACTGAGTGTAAAGTGATACTTTAAAGGGATGGGTGAAACTAGACAGCCATTGGGACTCGTCTCAACTTTTAACATCACAAAAGGCAACCAAATATTAACAAAGGGGGTTGTGGTTTTGCAGTTTTGCCACCAGCTTGCTATGAATAGATAGCAGTAATGTCACTCTCACACTTCCTTGCTTTTGTACTCTATGCCTCTATTTATAAATTGTAAACGATTTTACAACACCAAGTTATAGTCCAGCAATTTTATTTTAAATTCACAAGCTTTCGGAGGCTACCTCCTTCCTCAGGTGAACGATGTGGTGTGATTGTGTGTGTTTGTATGTGGTGTGGTGCATATGTGTCTGTGTGATGTGTGTGTCTGTGTGCGTGTGGTCTGTGTGTGTATGTGGTGTGTGAGTGTCTGTCCGTGTGTGTGTGTGGCGGGCAGGCTGGAACAGAATATTTATAAAGCCAAGGATCCCGTATGCCTTTTAAACAGCCTTTTCAACTTGTCTTGCCACCTTCAAAGACTTGTGTACGTACTCCCCCAGGTCTCTCTGTTCCTGCAACTGCTTTAGAATTGTACCATTTAGTTTATATTGCCTCTCCTCATTCTTCCTACCAAAATGAGTCACTTCACACTTCTCTGCGTTAAATTTCATTTGCCATGTGTCTGCCCATTTCACCAGTCTGTCTATGTCCTCCTGAAGTCTGTTACTATCCTCCTCACTGCTTACTACATTTCCCACTTTCGTGTCATCTACAAACTTTGAAATTATGTCCTGTATACCCAAGTCCAGGTCATTAATACATATCAGAAAGACCAGTGGTTCCAACACCGACCCCAGGGGGACACCATTGCACACTTCTCTCACCACAACTCACTATTACTCTCTGCTTTCTGTCCCTTAGCCAATTTTGTATCCATGCAGCCACTGCCCCTTTAATCCCATGGGCTTCAATTTTGCTAACAAGTCGATTATGTGGTACTTTATCAAATGCCTTTTGAAAGGCCATATACACAACATCAACCACACTCCCCTCATCAACCCTCTCTGTTACTTCTTCAAAAAATTCAATCAGGTTAATCAAACATGATTTTCCTTTAACAAATTCATGCTGACTTTCATTTATTAGCCTATACTTTTCCAAGTGCCAATTTATTTTGTCCCGGATTATTGTCTCTAAAAGTTTTCTCACAACCAATGTTAGGCTGACTGACCTTAATTGTTGAGTTTATCCCTCTCCCCTTTTTTGAACAGGGGTGTAACATTTGCAATCCTTCAGTCCTCCAGCACCATCCCCATACCTAAGGAGGATTGGAAGACTGTGGCCAGAGCCTCCGCAATTTCCACCCTTACTTCCCTCAGTAACCTAGGATGCATCCCATCTGGACTGGGTGGCTTTTATACTTTGAGTACTGCCAATCTTTTAAGTACCTCCACTTTATTTGTATCCTATCCAATATTGGTACTACCTCCTCCTTTACTGCTACAATGGTTATGAAACCAAGGTGGGTAAATGGAGTTAAGATACAGATCAGCCATGATCTAATTGAATGGTAGATCAGACTTGAGGGGCTGAATGGCCTACTCCTGTTCCCATGTTCCTATAAGGAAAGTCCCCAGCTCATAATCTTCCAGCCATTAGAAGCAATGGACAGAAAATCAAGGGTTGGGGTGCAAAGTTTCCCGATATGCGCTCCCTGTTGCTTTTAAAATCTAGAATTCAAAATGGATCTTCAAATGGCAACAAGGCATTGGATCCTTGTCTACCACTACAAGATTGTCAAAACATCTAACTCTAAAGAAATGCAGTGTGTATTTTAATTGATCCATTGCCCTTTGTGCTGAACAAATATTCCTGGGGCAAGGACCAGAAGGTGGGGCAGAGTGGCCAGAGGTTGCGAGATAGTGAAGAGAGAAACAGA
Organism: Heptranchias perlo; assembly: GCF_035084215.1. NCBI lineage: Eukaryota > Metazoa > Chordata > Chondrichthyes > Hexanchiformes > Hexanchidae > Heptranchias > Heptranchias perlo. The sequence continues at coordinate 51,545,931 of NC_090327.1, read as the reverse complement.
AGACAGGGGGCAGGAAGGAGAATGCACACCACTACACTACCGAAAAAGGAGGCAAGTCACCTGTTGCAGCGAAAGCTGATTTATCAGGCCTAAGGGAAAAGAAGTGTACAGATTTGTAGAGTGTGTGTACACCTCCTTACATTGGTTCAGGGACTTTCTGGCTCTGTACAGGTCAACCACTTACTGGATAAACTCACTAAACAGCCTGGGGAGCATTACCCAAACTCCCCTAAAACAAACTATGTCGACTTATTATTGTGGATGCTAGGTGGAAAGTTCTAAACCATTACTTCTGATCACAACTCTTCTTAAATCAGCCCATCAGAGTTGAAACATCCCAAGTATGAAGATGCCACAGGTGAATTATTTGCCAGCATTGGCAAGTTAAAATGTAAAGCAGCCTTGGCTTTCAAGTAAGCGCTGCATTTCTCCCTCACAGCTCCAACCCTGTTACTGCTCTTCTGTTTTAATGCTGCCTCAAATGTTCTAAATTAGATACGAGACACCGCCAAACAGACGAGGCAACGGAACTACGCTGCCTACATGAAAACCAAAAGCAGGAAGCTTGAGAAACTCAGCATCACCACCAGCATTGACCAAGCTTCCCCTGGTAACACGGTTGCAACCACAGGGAAGTCTATCGTCAATTTGTCCGACCACACCCTTCAACCAGACGAAATCGAAGTTCTCAGCCGAGGGCTCTATTTCTGCCCCACTACCAAAATGGACCCCACTAGTCTCGCGGCGGACACAGAGGAATTCATCAGGAGAATGAGGCTCCGGGAATTCTTCCACAAATCCCAAGATTTCAGCAGCGAACCCAATGAGACAATCAACGATCCGGAACAGCAGACAGAGGGATCCGCGGTATAGCAACCGAATAGCGAGCCAAACAGGACTCCTCCGGAGGGTCGCTGCCCTAAGCTTGACATGTATGATCAAGCTGTCAGGAAATGCGTCAATGCCAGATTCATCAGCCGCACTCAGAAGACAGTCCAGAATGTCACCCGAGCACAACGCAACGCCATCAACGCTCTCAAGACCAACCGCAACATCGTCATCAAACCAGCTGACAAAGGAGGAGCCATCGTCATACAGAACAGAACGGACTATTGCAAAGAAGCATACCGACAACTGGACAACCAGGAACACGACAGACGGTAACCCGCAGATCCGACCAAAGAACACACCCACCAGCTCAACAAACTGATCAAGACCTTCGATCCAGACCTTCAAAGCATCCTACGCACTCTCATCCCACGTACTCCCCGCGTGGGAGACTTCTACTGCCTCCCAAAGATACACAAAGCCAACACACCCGGACGTCCTATCGTATCAGGCAACGGAACCCTGTGTGAGAACCTCTCTGGATACGTCGAGGGCATCCTGAAACCCATCGTACAGGGAACCCCCAGCTTCTGTCGCGACACTACAGACTTCCTACAAAAACTCAGTACCCACGGACCAGTTGAACCAGGAACACTTCTCACCACGATGGACGTCTCGGCATTCTACACCAGTATCCCCCACGATGACGGCATCGCTGCAACAGCATCAATACTCAACACCAACAACAGCCAATCTCCAGACGCCATCCTACAACTCATCCACTTCATCCTGGATCACAATGTCTTCACCTTCGATAACCAGTTCTTTACCCAAACACACGGAACAGCCATGGGGACCAAATTCGCACCCCAATACGCCAGCATTTTCATGCACAAGTTCGAGCATGACTTCTTCACTGCACAGGACCTCCAACCAACGCTATACACCAGATACATCGACGACATTTTCTTTCTATGGACCCACGGCGAAGAATCACTGCAGAGACGACACGATAACATCAACAAGTTCCATCCCACCATCAAGCTCACCATGGACTACTCCTCAGAATCGGTTTCTTTCTTGGACACACGAATCTCCATCAAAGACGGGCACCTCAGCACCTCACTCTACCGCAAGCCCACGGACAACCTCACGATGCTCCACTTTTCCAGCTTCCACCCTAACCACGTCAAAGAGGCCATCCCCTATGGGCAGGCCCTGCGAATACACAGGATCTGCTCAGACGAGGAGGAACGCGATGGACACCTACAGACGCTGAAAGACGCCCTCGTAAGAACGGGATATGACGCTCGACTCGTCGATCGACAGTTCCGACAGGCCACAGCGAAAAATCGCATAGACCTCCTCAGAAGACAAACACGGGACGCAACCAACAGAGTACCCTTCGTCGTCCAGCACTTCCCCGGAGCGGAGAAACTACGCCATGTTCTCCGCAGCCTTCAACATGTCATCAATGACGACGAACACCTCGCTAACGCCATCCCCACACCTCCACTACTCGCCTTTAAACAGCCACCCAACCTCAAACAGACCATCGTTCGCAGCAAATTACCCAGCTTTCAGGAGAACAGCGTCCACGACACCACACAACCCTGCCACGGCAACCTCTGCAAGACATGCCAGATCATCGACACAGATACCACCATCACACGAGAGGACACCACCCACCAGGTACATGGTTCATACTCCTGTGACTCGGCCAACGTCGTCTACCTCATACGTTGCAGGAAAGGATGCCCCGGAGCATGGTACATTGGCGACAATGGATGAACGGACACCGCGCAACAATCGCCAGACAGGAGGGTTCCCTCCCAGTCGGGGAACACTTCAGCAGTCAAGGACATTCAGCCACTGATCTTCGGGTGAGCGTTCTCCAAGGCAGCCTTTGAGACACACAACGCAAAATCGTCGAGCAGAAATTGATAGCCAAGTTCCGCACCCATGAGGACGGCCTCAACCGGGATCTTGGGTTCATGTCACGCTACACGTAACCCCACCAGCCAATAAAAGTTATCTGTTTTTAATACAACGGGTCATTCTCTGTCTTTCTCTTCCTTTCGGATGTTTCTCCCTCTCTCTCTCTGTCTTGTGTTCTGGCCGTTTGTATATTCGGTGGTCCTGTAGGTTAACACCTCTCTGTCTGAACACTTTGATTGCCTTGACAATGGGCAGTTGGAAAGATTATCTGTAATCACCAAGTATTGTTCTCTGAATATAAATGCGAAACGTTCAAGGATTCCCACATTCACCTGACAAAGGAGAAAGCCTCCGAAAGCTTGTGATTTTCAAATAAAATTGTTGGACTATAACCTGGTGTTGTAAGATTCTTTACATTTGTCAACCCCAGTCCATCACCGGCATCTCCACATCACATCTAAATTCGATCCTGTATGTACACCCTTACTGTTATGTTAAGGTGCTTTTCACTCTGTTTTTGTTCCTTCTCTAGTAATGTATTGCTGGGGAAAAATATAGTAAACTTTGTAACTTATTCCGCCTTATTTGTTTTTAAATCGTCTAACGGCAAATCAGGGATTCAAACTTTAAGGGCAGCTGAGATCAAAAAGTTTGAATAACTCATGTACTGTTAATAGGACAGAAAATGAGTAATTCTTTATCTGTTTTTCTTTTGCTCTCCAGGCATCTCTCTTCTATGGACACTTAATTGTTTAAGCAAATTTGCAATAACTTCAGTCTTTGATATTTTTATTAATCGGATCTATTGTGTGTTCTGATCCCTTCCTGTTTTCAGCCTATTGACAAAAATGCCCTTTTTCTAATGCTGATTGTTTGATTCAAGGTACCAATGACCAACTTCACATAAATTGACTGTTTCTTTAGATTAAAAACGTATCAACTGTGAAACATTACAAAAAACATTCTAAGATGTATGAGAATGCACCAATATTGATATAAAATGTAACATTTTCTGGAACGGGCATACCTCGGATCACTCTAGGACTGTGCACAATAGTGCTCGCAGGAGGGGAGCAGAATTTTGAAGAAGGGTATACAATTTTAAACTTTAAAACATCCATAAGTCCAGAGTCCCAGTTTAGACCCCTCCTGTGTGCTGATCTCTACAAAGGTGCAAAAATTGGCCTGAGTGTCCCTGAATTAGGAAGGGAAAAAGTAGCCTGCTGAAGAATGCATGTGTGGACATTGAATGAATATAAGATCAAACTCAGCTGTAATGCTTCCCACCATGGTTGTGTAGCTTGCTGACACTGATTGTCAAGGCTCACACATGAATAATGCCCAATTGAGTGACATACCAAGGTTGCCTACCACTAATGAAACCACTCACAGGAAGAGGTCACCACCTCAGGTGAGGATGTGGGTGGGGGGTAGAAGGGATAAATTACATATCAGCACCTGTTCCTCCTCATACTTTACTAGGTGAATGTCCCTGCCTGGTGCAGTGCTAAGACACACAGACCGGATTTGATCAAGGGATCGATGTGCATTAACTTAACTCATACGGGGCAGGATCAATGTGCTGCAGTTAGCATTAGTGTCTTTTAGCAAAGGAAGGGAAAAATCAGTACGAGTGCTCACTTCTGATTGATTTCCTCTGACTCCTGCTGGATGTTAGGAGGGGGCTCGGTTGTCTTGCCATTCCCAGTTAAATAGATAAACACTGTCTTGGACTGTGCATGAAGAATGATCACTTATCAGAGAATCTGAAGGGCTGCCAGCGCCGGTAGAAGTACCCCAGCAGGAGTCAGCGCCTTTAGAACAGGGCAGAAGATTAGAATGGAAAAGGATTTCAGACAACACATAGCTCAGAAGTGTAAGTGTACATCATTTTAATTAAGTAATTTCAATTTTTTTTAAACATAATGGGAAGGAAACATTCAGTTATTTACAGAAAAATTTATTTGAATAATTAAACTTTACCCAATGCACCAACTATTTTGAAATTAGAGTGGGAATCCATTTCAGGCTTCTCTGGTAATTTGCTTTCTATTCAGTATCCAGTACTATTATTAATGTGAACTGCAGTTTACAGAGAAATCTCTTTTGTCACCGATATGTTAAGGATTCCATTTACATTTAAACAATAAATACAAATGAGGTAACAAAAAGTTAACAACTTTCAAATAAACAATATAGAATAATCTAGCATAATATTACAACATTCATCTTGAAATCTGACCAGTGATGGGTTACTTGGATAGGGAGCTTTATTGGAACCATTTTCTCTTTATTTTTGATCAACAGCCATTTGCCGTCAGGTTTTAATCTTGGTCGCACAAACAATTAACTTTTTTCTTTTCATATGCTGTGGGAAGTAACATTATTCACGGTTACTGACTTTCACAAGTAGTCTATGCATTCTGGTAGAACAGTTCTACAGATTCATATTTGTATTAAAAAGGAGTGCAGGGTGACATCCACATATTGCCCCTTTCAGCCCTGGTGGATACAAAGGTGTGAGAGGCGCTAAAGCCAATTATTTAGGCCACAAGTGCAGAGAACAAGGAAATGCCATCAATGGGACAGAGATACAGAAAGTACCATTTTCCAACAAATTATTCTGGTTTGTTGTCCTCCAAATTCACAGTAAAGGTTCACCACTTCTGAACAGTTTTGGAAATTTCAAATGAATGTTTCCAGGTGCTTAAATAGTGATGTTGTACAGAGTACATTTAACATACGTTCTTTTACCCAATAATACTGAGCAAAGTATGTCTTTTTGTAAGGGGGAGGACTGAGGAAAACTTTTCTGCCTAGACAAAAACACATTTCTACCTTTTTTTAAAAAGGAATTTATTTTCATATCAGATATATATTATAGGCACAGGTTAATGCATTTAGGCAAATGCATTATCAACTACAAATCTCCAAGTTCTTTAAAGTGTAATAATGTAACAGAAAATGAAAGAGCATAGCACACTGACAAAAGTACATTACATGTAACTGGTAATTTTACTCTAGCAGGTACATCATTGGACACATTTCAATCAAAAGCATGTACAAATCGTAACAGTGAATAACAGTATTGGGTATTGTGGATCAAAGGGAAATTGATAAAAAGACGCATTTAAAAAATTCAAACACCTGATAGGATCAGACCAATTTGTCCTCAAGGTACGGCTTGTCATTTCAACAAAGAATCACTAGCCCTTATCTGGTGAATTTCAGAAGCAGACAGCCCTCTCCTCTATAAATAAGCATCAGAACCATGATTGGCAGTAACTTTCAAAAGTATATATATTCACTGCCTCACCCAAATGGCTCATTTACAAAGACATGCTTATCTCATAATTTTCCTCATTTCCACATCCTCTTTCCAACTGGAGTAAGAAGCACTCCAGTGCTACTCCTGAATTTGCATGGAAGTAGGGAACACAAAGATTAGGAAGCCCATTTAACACATGCCTTTCATTTACACAATTTATCTATAGAGTTGCCTGCAACTATTACATTTTGTTCATTGCAAGAACATTCTCTTTCTAAGCCATTACTAACTACTACAGCAGATGGAAGATCCATGGAACACTTTTAAAGTCTGCCACTCATGATTTCACTTTTTGTTTAATGCATCGCTGGTGACCCCTGTTCTTGTGAATGCATGTAGCTTCTGAAGGTAATGCAGTTCAAAGAACAAGACAAAGAGAAGTTTCTTGCCTTTTGTACTTAGTGCTGTTAGCACATTTATGATTCACTGCTGTCAAAATCCAGTTACAAAAGTGCGAGGTGTTAAGAGTTATGCACTCCATCTACACTGAAATAAATAATCTTGGTCCTAAATCCTAACATCTATAATTAGGAAGACATCAATGTCCCAAAAGACCTTTCAGCAGTACTACTAAAGTTCTGTTGTTTCTATTGCTGTGCACACATGAATTTAAATGTTTTTTTCTTCATTTATTTAAACTATTGTCAGTACTTGAAACTTAGCTACATATGTGGATGAGTCAATGGAGCCTGAATACTGGATAGGAGTTACAAAAATGCAACAGCAACAACAATTAGTGTGAAGCCATGCAAATGACATGGCAGTTAGCAGGTATTTCATGTAGCTAAGCATTAATGGTTGAATATGCTAGAACAGTTTACAATCTTTTTCCTGGGCTTATTAAGAATGTCACACCTGCTCATAATTGTCCTGATTTTTAATGTTCCGATGGGGGTAAAAGGGATACGAACATTTGGTCGTATCTCTAATGAACCTGTAACATGAATATGTTACAAACAACCAGCTCTGTGATCGTAAAGGTATCACAGTTACTCTCCAGTGTGGCTCATAGTCTGGTCTGGGCCTCTGGGATATAGATCTCAATGCTGTCCGCACTCTCTGTGGCAGAATTCTGTCTCACAGATGCAGCTCGTTTGGCAGCCATCAGGCGTTTCCGTGCCTCCTGCCTTTGTTTCTCTGTGGCTTCCAGCGATTTTTCACGTTTGAGGGGTACCTGACCCTTTGGCGGTTTCTTTGGCACGGGAGGGGGAATTCTTTTCTCCTGCAGAAAGAAATACAATATGTGAGTAATTTAGAAACGGTTCTGCTTCTCAACTGGGTGTGGCAAAGCACAACAACACTATTTCACACAATTAGGAGATGTATACAGCACCTGGCAACATTGTTGCTATAGTTTTTTTAAGGAAACATATCAAGTCATTATCAAAATTACTCAAGCATTATAGAGCAATAATTGACACCGCCATATCACCAATTCACACAGCAATTATCTTTCTCTCTGGTGTATTACATGCCCAGCTACACAGTATCAATGTGATATCGCAAGAAAGGGAGGAAGAATAAAGAACATAATGTTCTTGCAGTTCTGCAGTCTTGTACTCTACTGAGGCCTTTCGGCAAGGGATAGTTACATCAGAAACAGTATTTTACAGTTAAGCAAACAAACCTGAGGGTTTGTGTTACCAGATCAGACTATTTGTCTTGTTTCCTCAACATTTAAGGTGTTAACCTTGGTTCAGTGGTAGCACTTTTGCCTCTGAGTCAGAAGGTTGTGGATTCAAGCCCCACTCCAGAGACATGAGCACACAAACCAGGCTGACACTTCAGTGTAATATTGAGGGAGTGCTGCATTGTTGGAGGTGCCGCCTTTCAGGTGATACATTAAACCGAAGCCCCGTTTGCCCTCTGGGATGGATGTAAAAGAGCCCACTCTACTATTCGAAGAAGAGCAGAGGGGTTCTCCCGGTACCCTGGCCAATATTTATCCGTCAACCAACATCACTAAAACTAAATTATCTGATAATGTATCTCATTGTTGCTTGTGGGATCTTGCTGTGCACAAACTGACTGCCGCATTTCCCGACATTACAGTGACTACATTTCAAAACTACTTCATTGGTTGTGCACTTTGGGATGTCCTGTGGTCGTGAAAAGAGCTATATAAATGCAAGTTCATTCTTTTCCTTTATTTTACAGAAATGCTGCTTTCGAGCTCCAGCTCTACAAAACTAGGATTTTTTTCTGCAAGTTTAATTTTCTCTCCTCTCCTAATTTGGTATGGTTCCATGGGCACTGATAACTCTCTGGTATCTTACCCAAATGGCCGTTCTCCAAGTGTCAGCCCAGGTAGTGAGTGTTGGCAGGCTGTTTGACCATGGGGGGAATCACAGCTCAACCTGGGATGAGCCAAGGTGGGTTCAGAATGGGCACTAGGTTGCTCTTCGAGCCGGCGCGGACACGATGGGCCGAATGGCCCCCTTCTGTGCTGTATCTTTTCTATGGTTCTAATTTTGTCTTCTTCATCTGTCTACAACCAAATACGTTCCAACACGAGCCACTGGATCGCAATCAAATGTAATTTCACTAACTAATTCTTCCTCTCCCCAACCCAAGGTGTATGGTGAGGCTGTGTGTAGTACTCCGTACAAATAAAGACAGAAAATGCTGGAAACACTTAGCATATCAAGCAGCATATGTGGAGAGAAAAACAGAGTTAATGTTTCAGGTCGATGACCTTCTGTTGAGTTTTGACGAAAGGTCATCGACCTGAAACGTTAACCCCATGTTTCCAGCATTTTCTGTTTTTATTTCAGATTTCCAGCATCTGCAATATTTTGCTTTTTATAGTAATTCGACCTGCTCAGCTTTAGCAAATTTAGCTACGTGAGAGATGCATGTCAGGAGCTAGCAACATGAACGATGGCAAGACCAATATAAAAGCAGCTTAAATGTTACTGTACAGAGAGAAACTAGTTTCATTTTTACTTTCCTGCTGTTGATTTGGCAGAAAGCACCCTTTTAGGGTGGGATCCAGAGCTACAAAGGGAAATTTCTGTTTTTCAAATACATGGACCATCTTGGGGCAAGCACTTTACTTTTAAAAGTACAGTCAAAATACTTAGCCAAGCCATTTTCTTCTCAAGATGTAGACAAATGGCCCCAGATCTTATGTTTTGAGATGCTAATGTACTAAAACTGTTCATCTAAATAGCTCAGTTTAATACCATTATTCACTAGCTATTCATGTTTGGCAGGTATCAATGACTTTCTTGGCCTTGATGTGGAGATGCCGGTGATGGACTGGGGTGGACAAATGTAAGGAGTCGCACAACACCCAGTTATAGTCCAACAGCTTTATTTGAAATCACAAGCTTTCGGAGCTTTGCTCCTTTGTCAGGTGAAGACGTCATCTGACGAAGGAGCAAAGCTCCGAAAGCTTGTGATTTCAAATAAAGCTGTTGGACTATAACCGGGTGTTGTGCGTCTCCTTACATTTCTTGGCCTTAGCTGAAGAAATCTGACATTAAAAGAAACAATTGTTTAAAACATTGTTAAAAGCAAATTATTTTCCCCCATTTTCATCACCATCGATAACTCATGCCAGGATAATGTTCTGATGTGGAGAATAGGATAATGTTCCACATGCACTTGCAGCAATCTGCTACCTCATCTTATTTTAATATCTGAGCCTGAATATTTATTAGTGTTGAAAGGGCATTCAACCATGGGGAGCATTACAGTTGAGACCAATTCTGTCCTTACTCAATATCCTGATGTGCATTTTCCACCAGGATCACTGGATAGCAATCAGAAGCAGGAGCCCTGGCTAATCTTTCCCCTGCCAAGCCCAGGGATACTAGGGCCAATTGTAGTACCTCACTAGCTAACTCAACACAGATGAGGGTTGAAGGTGGGACTTCCTCAGTCTGCATGCTTCAGTACCACACAAAATACAGCAACAATTAAAATATCCTCATACTAATAGTAAAATAAATAGTTAAATTTCTCGATATTTTGTATGTTTGTGAAATATAGGGTGTCATAAAGAAAGAAATTACGAAAGTACGAGGTGCGAGTTGGCTATGATAGATTGGGGAACTTTACTAAAAGGGATGACGGTGGATAGGCAATGGCTAATATTTAAAGAACGTGTGCAGGAATTACAACAATTATTCATTCCTGTCTGGCGCAAAAATAAAACAGGAAAGGTGGCTCAACCGTGGCTTACAAAGAAATTAGAGATAGTATCAGATCCAAAGAGGAGACAAATAAAATTGCCAGAAAAAGAGGCAAGCCTGAGGATTGGGAGCAGTTCAGAATTCAGCAAAGGAGGACAAAGAAATTGATTAAGAGGGGAAAAATAGAGTATGAGAGTAAACTAGCAGGGAACATAAAAACTGAATGTAAAAGCTTCTATAAATATGTCAAGAGAAAAAGATTAGTGAAGACAAATGTAGGTCCCTTACAGTCAGAAATGGGGGAAATTATAATGGGGAACAAAGAAATGGGGGAATAAAGAAATGGCAGAACAATTAAACACATACTTTGGTTCTGTCTTCACAAAGGAGGACACAAATAACCTGCTAGAAATGTTAGGGAACCAAGGGTCGAGTGAGAGGGAGGAACTGAACGAAACCAGTATTAGTAAGAAAAAAGTGCTAGGGAAATTAATGGGGCGAAAGGCTGACAAATCCCCACAGCCTGATAATCTACATCCCAGAATACTAAAGGAAGTGGCCCTGGAAATAGTGGATGCACTGGTCATCATCTTCCAAAATTTTATAGACTCTGGAACAGTTCCTACAGATTGGAGGGTGGCAAATGTAACCCCACTATTTAATAAAAGAGGGAGAGAAAAAACAGGGAATTACAGACCAGTTAGCCTAACATCAGTAGTGGGGAAAATGCTAGAGTCTATTATAAAAGAACACTTGGAGGGCATTAATGGGATTGGACAAAGTCAGCATGGGTTTATGAAAGGGAAATCATGCTTAACAAATCTACTGGAGTTTTTTGAGGATGTAACTAGAAGAATAGATAGGGGAGAACCAGTGGATGTGGTGTATTTGGATTTTCAGAAGGCTTTTGATCAGGTCCCACACAAGAGGTTAGTGTGCAAAATTAAAGCACATGGGATTGGGGAGAATATACTGGCATGGATTGAGAATTGGTTGACAGACAGGAAACAGAGAGTAGGAATAAACGGGTCTTTTTCTGGGTGGCAGGCAGTGACTAGTGGGGTACCGCAGGGATCAGTGCTTGGGCCCCAGCTATTCACAATATATATCAATGATTTGGATGAGGGAACGGAATGTAACATTTCCAAGTTTGCAGACGACACAAAGCTGGGGTGGAATGTGAGCTGTGAGGAGGATGCAAAGAGGCTCCAATGTGATTTAGACAAGTTGGGTGAGTGGGCAAGAACATGGCAGATGCAGTATAACGTGGATAAATGTGAGGTTATCCACTCTGGTTGTAAAAACAGAAAGGCAGATTATCTGAATGATGATAGATTGGGAAAAGGGGAGGTGCAATGAGACCTGGGTGTCCTTGTACACCAGTCGCTGAAAGCGAGCATTCAGGTGCAGCAAGCAGTTAGGAAGGCGAATGGTATGTTGGCCTTCATTGCAAGAGGATTTGAGTACAGGAGCAGGGATGTCTTACTGCAGTTATACAGGGCCTTGGTGAGACCCACATCTGGAGTACTGTGTGCAGTTTTGGTCTCCTTATCTGAGGAAGGATGTCCTTGCCATGGAGGGAGTGCAACGAAGGTTTTTATAAGATATTAAGGGGAACAGATAGGGTGGATAGAGAGAAACTATTTCCACTGGTTGGGGATTATAGGAGTAGGGGGCACAGTCTAAAAATTAGAGCCAGACCTTTCAGGAGTGAGATTAGAAAACATTTCTACACACAAAGGGTGGTAGAAGTTTGGAACTCTCTTCCGCAAACGGCAATTGATACTAGCTCAATTGCTAAATTTAAATGTGAGATAGATAGCTTTTTGGCATCCAAAGGTATTAAGGGATATGGGCCAAAGGCAGGTATATGGAGCTAGATCACAGATCAGCCAGGATCTTATCAAATGGCGGAGCAGACTCCTGTTCCTATGCTCCTATGTACCAGACTGATTCCTGGGATGGCAGGACTGACGTATGAGGAGAGATTGGGTCGACTAAGCCTATATTCACTAGAGTTTAGAAGAATGAGAGGTGATCTCATCGAAACATATAAAATTCTAACAGGACTAGACAGACTAGATGCAGGGAGGATGTTCCCGATTGCTGGGGAGTCCAGAACCAGGGGTCACAGTCTTAGGGTACGGGGTATGCCATTTAGAATCGAGATGAGGAGAAATTTCTTCACTCAGAGGGTGGTGAACCTGTGGAATTCTCTACCACAGAAGGCAGTGGAGATCAAGTCATTAGATGTATTCAAGAAGGAGATAGATATATTTCTTAATGCTAAAGGGATCAAGGGATATGGGGAAAAAGCAGGAACAGGGTACTGAGTTAGACGATCAGCCATGATCATTTTGAATGACGGAGCAGGCTTGAACGGCTGAATGGCCTACTCTTGCTCCTATTTTCTATGTTTAAGATGCCAGAGTAATCCAACATTTACATGAGTAGTTATAAGTAACAAAGTGTTAAGCGTGTTATATTTGGTCAAATCTATGAGCTTTATGAATGTATCAATTGGGAGGTCAGTGCACAAGCAAAATGACATTTTATTTTAATTAAGTACCTTGGTCTGTACTGAATTTGTGAGAGGGAAACTCTTTGTCCATCATTTCTAGGCAGCACAGCAAGTTAAAAATAGGCAACGAAAGGCCACAATGATCTTGATATGTAGGGCAACCAAAAAACTAAAATAATAAATGAAGTAGTCTTTAAACAAGTCTGTGAATCACATAACTATCTTTAGCATTCCTTTAAATAAATGAAGGTCCTATCTGGTATTTCTGTGCAGAGTAATACCAGGTTTGTGCAATGAGTGGTTTTCAGCAGTTGTGGTTGTGTCTTTGTGTTGTTGCAGAGGTTGTGAAGCAATGTATAATAACCACTTCTTCACAATGTATAATAACATCACTCTTCACATACAAAGAGATGTCCCAGAATATGGCAGTAGATAATGAAGTACGGGGGCCGAAGAAGAGGGTGTTAAAGCTTGTTAACAGCAGAGGGCCCAAAGGATGATTTAGAAGGCAGGGAAGAAGGCTTAAGGAACAATTGCTAATTTTGGCGTGGTGGGCGTGGGGAATGAGAAGTAGGCTGGTGTTGGAGGACCAGAGGGTGTATAGAAGGACATAGGGCTGGAGAAGAGCACGGAGGTACGAGGGACGAAACAGTGGAAAAATTTGAAGGCGAGGACAATTTTAAAGCTGATTCTCTGGCACAGAGGAAAGCAGTAGAGCTTGGGAAGGACAGGGATGATGGAGATGTGGGCCTTGGTGAGTATGTAGACGCAGATCAAAATATTCTGCATGATTAGTACTTTATGAATGGTAGAAGTAGGCAGGCCCACTGAGAGAGTGGCGGAGAAGTCCAGCAGAAAATGCGCATTAGGACTTTGCAGGCCTGGAGCCTGCTCCACTCATTGAACTCTAGTTTTGACAAAGGTGCCTAAAACAGGTGTTAGGCCCTCATTTACAAGTGTAAGGTGCCTAAGTCGTTTTAGGCAGCCACTGGGGACACCTAGTAAATGGCTCAACCCAGTAGCGGGTCAGATATCTTTTAGACTTCCTTTGGGCATGGGACGTTGGTCCCCAATATTGGACCAGTTGCCTCACCGGCAGCAGCCCAAAACTAAGTCCAAGAAAGGAATGGGGGGTGGAACGGCAACTGTGCCGGGGATGGGGGGGCAGGCAATGGCAAGTGGTGTGGACTCAGGGAAGCATGAAATTACAATTTTTGTAATTTAAAAAAAAAACGTACCTTTTGTTAGCGGCCATTTCTTCGGCCGCAGCGGCCGATGAAGAATACCAGAAGATACCGGGATAAATTTTCGTCTTTGCCGCATAGATAGTAATCTGGCTGATCGGATCGCCTGCTCATGTAGGATCTGTTAGATTTTCATTCCATTGATTTCCCATGTGGTGAAGACGAAAATTTACCCCATCCAGTTTGATTTGTGGTATGTACTGAGTTAACTGATTTCAGTCCATGCAGCAGTGGGGTAACTCCAAAATATTAAAAAAAGGTCCATTTTATAGAATTACTTAACAAGACAGAGCTTGATGTACAATGTATTTAGTGGTATTATTGGCACAGGATTTGCTCTGATTGTAAGCATGGCTTCTATTTCAATTGCCACACAAAACGGATCTATGAAACCACCAAGCATTGCGGAAATATATTAAATTCGACAACACTGTAGATTAGAGTGATGCATTTTTTGTTGGTTTATCTGGAATATCCGGGGTACCTTCTTTTCAGGAAGTTCCACCTGCTTCCAATTGTTTGCCTTCAGTTGATGCAGTTCATCAAATTTCATACTGACATTCTCAATAGACAACTGCAACATGTCCCAGAAACCTGCCAAGTCTTGGGAGGTCAGTCGAGGACAAGCATTCGGATTCTGTGCACAGAAGGAAAAGAATGTGTAAGCTTGGCACTTGTTTTTGTTTTAAGAACACATGCACAGACGTACACATGCATGCATTTTTTTCTATTAGATCCTTATTTTGATGAAATATGTAAAGTAGGATTTTGCTATATCAGTAAAAATATATATGGAATGCTGTACAAAAGCTAATGGAGATTAAATGATTCAGGTCAGTCACTGTCTGTTGGGATGAGTCAGTGCTGTCATGGTTACAGTAACTTGGCCACAAGATGTGTGATGGAATGCAGAATAATGTAATATTCACATACCATGTTTTCCTCACACAGCCCACTGAATTGCTGGAACTTCTGGGACATTAACAGCTGAGCACTTCCAATTGCACTTCGGATTTTCCCCAAAACTAAAGTAAAACAACAGGAGGAAGTGGTATTCAGTGAACTTCAAACAAAATGTACACTACATAGTAACAGTTTAACCCAATATCTAAGTTAATGTTGCATGAAAATCAGTCTTCTGTGTCACAGCAATAAGAAAACATGCACTCAGTTAAGCGATTAAAAGCTTTGGGTATGAAAAAGCATTTAAGCAACATTAAGAGAAATTGTTATAATACTAATTTTCAGTGTACCTGAAATCAATCACATTTTCTATTAAAGAAATAGCTGGATACCTTGCTTATGATGAGTCCTGGATAGTTAAACTGAGCTTTGATTCCAAATTTGTAGAAGCAAATTCTCAGGCCAGTTACTAGTTTCCACCTGATCCTATCTTCACCCAATATCCAAATTATGTGCATTTCCAGTAAGGGTTGCTGAATAGTAATCAGGAACGGCTAATTTTCCCTCCTTAATCCAAAGACGCTGAGGCCAATTGTAGGTCCTGTACCACTGCCTTAGCTGAGATTCAACTAACAGCACAGACCAGGGATTGAGCTGAGTCCTTCCAGTATAGTTCAGCTACTTGTTGAACAATCTTCTGAGCCAGTGGACAGTAATTTTTCTTTAAAATACCTGCCTAGAAAATCTGCAGGGATGCAATCCTGGCAATAATATGAGATTGTACCGACCAGTGACCACCACCACTGAAGTATTCAGGGTCAGTGGGAGGTCACCTAATGCATAACAGATGCCCGTAGCACAAGTGACACCTCTTGGGCACCCGCTTGCTCTAGCATGTCGCAAAATGTGGCATTAGGCACTTCCGGGCGGGGGGTGGGGGGGGGGGGGTAGGTGTCAGAGTCCCCCTGGAAAGATGTAAGAAGTGGCCCCTTGTCCTCCTTCATAAGAGGGCAGCATGTAGGTATTAAAACAAAAATAGATTCACCGTAATTCACTTCTCTGGCCTGGACCACCAGATAGGCCTTACTTCCACCAGAGAAGAGGCCAGTACACCTGTTTTCACTGGGTATACCAGCCTGCAAAGACGCTATGAACCGATTCCGTGTAAGGTCAACAATGGGAATCCCTGCCCGTGCCACCACCATATCACTCATCTTATAAGGCTGAGAGAGAACTCCGACGTTAGGTCGGGACCCGGCATATCCTCCAACCCTTCCGCTCGTGCCAGAAGGGCCAAAGATTTCCGGGCCTATAAGCTATTAAAACAAATTGTAGTGCACATTACAAACATTACCATACACTATCACAGTCACTGATATCAGTGAAGTTTGAGCGCTAAAGAGCAGGAGAAGATTTATCTTGTTTGGGGAAAAATTATTTGCCATTCTTTTAATACTTTGTGGGAGTGGGACTATCACGTGGTGGGATGCTAACTGATGTCACCGGACATCAGCACATGCCAATGCCCAGAGTGTGATCCAGGCTTGGCTCAACTCCAGCATGTAGAGGATATTGAATGAAAATGAATGGCAATGTATGTCAAATCAAATGGAGAGTAATGACCTTCCCATATTCCCCATGAAGACCAACGGGAAGATGGACACAACACATTACTGACTCACTTCAACCTTAATACCCTACATTTACGATAATCATTACAAAACTGGTTCAACAAGCTCATGCGAAAAAAAGGGAAAGAGAATGGGTTTGACTATTACATTATTGGTATGAAAAATGTGATTTTACATAGTCTACACAATGATCAAAGAACATATGTTAATAATCTAAACCTTTAGTTCCAAAGCAACTACAACAGAATTGAATGCAAAATCAGGTGCAACATGTCCTGGGGGAGGGAAATGCAAGCTACTATCAAACATCACAGAGGAAGATACAGGTAGCACAACATGAATATGGATATATCCATCCAGTGGATAGAGAATATGAATCAATATTATGAAAATGTTTTCTATTTTTTCTTATACTAATTTTTTTTCTCTAATATCCTGGAAGCACTGACTTATGAAGGGATTAAGCTGGCAAATTACTCAAGGGTGTGCATAGACAGTTATGTACTGACAGACTATTCAACCACATGAGCATTACAGCCGAACCCAACACTTTCCTGCAAGTGCCACTTGTTAGCAATAACCCTAGGTTATTTTTCACCTTGCAGAAGCAGGGGTTCTGAGACCAGTTGTAGTATCCCAACCACTGCCTTCATTGAGATCAATTAACTCAGCACAAATCAGGGAGTGAACCTAGTACTTTCACAGTCTATATGGTTTGGCGTATTTTTTTTTAATCAACTAAGCCATCAAATGAGCAACAGTCACTTTACAGTTCACAAACAATAAGATCAACAGCAGGACTGAAATAAACAATTTATCTATCTATATAGAATTGCAGCTCTAACATCAGTGCAACAATGTGCAAGGGATTCATAAATCTGCAGTTCACAAAAAACAAGTGGCAACTTCACGGCATCTGGAGGGAGTTTTCAAGGACAGAGTTTCAAAGCAAAGAACAGTTTCTCTCACAAACTCCAGCCCCGATTTTAAGTTGGGGTGGGAATTGGGCTGTCGGGGATCGAGGCTGGCAGCAAACTGTCTCATCTGCGTGCCCCCGGGCAGTTTCCCTCCTGAAACTGGCGGAAAGCGGCAGCTGCCCAGCAGGCTCAACTTCAGGCAGCAGAAGGCTACCGCCAGGGTCTGAAGGAACTGACCCCGACTCTCAGGTAAGTTGATCGGGTGTAGGGGGCCCCAATGACTCCACTGGAGCTCGATCAGCATCAGAAAAGCAGGTTAAAATTGGAGCCTGCCTGATTGGTGTGGGATGTGAGCGGGTGAGTCCCATGAGCAATTTTAACTGGCCGCCCAGTATTTGCTGAGCGGGCAGGGTTAAAAGTGCCCCTTTTGTGTCTGTGGGCATTGTTTGCAAGGATTATACTGCATATTACAGAGCTGATTTAGGCCAACTTCAGAGCCACTTTGTTTCTGGTACACAGTACTGTATGGCATACAGTATCAATGAAAATTTTATGCTGTAATATTTTCTTATGGGAAAGTATACCAGTATCTTTTTGCCTACTAGCTTGGCAAGATGTGCAGTTACTGCTTTCCTCTTTAAGAAGAGTATCAGATACATAACAATGGTTTTCTTATTTTGTATTAACTACATATGAGGATCATCTCATGGTTACAGTTTATTTTAAGATTCCCAGTTTATTTTAAGATTCCCTGTTGATTATTTATGATGGCAGCTGCTCAAGCAATGGTTAAATTACATCACCATAGATATTGTCATGCATAGGAAATGCAGGATGGGTGTGTACCATTATATCTCCACTCATCTTTATTCTGTAAAGTATTGAGCAAAACAAAATAGATTGGTTTATTAGGTTACAAAGGACAACTTGCAGCTCCCCCAGTGTGTAGCTGAGCCACACAGACCAGGAAGTGATCAGATTCAATCCCTGGTCTTTGCGAAGGTTACTCAACCAAGGCAACAGTTGGGAAGCTACAGCTGACATTGGACTATGGAGGGGAAAAAATCAGCTTGTGTTCTCATTGTTCTCATGCTTCAAGTATGTAAAAAGAAAAAGATTAGTGAAGACAAATGTAGGTCCCTTACAGTCAGCAACGGGAGAATTTACAGTGGGAAATAAGGAAATGGCAGAGCAATTAAACAATACTTTGGTTCTGTCTTCATGAACGAGGACACAAATAACTTCCCAGAAATGGTAGGGAACCAAGAGTCTAGTGAGAAGGAGGAATTAAAGGAAATTAGTATTAGTAAAAAAAAGTGCTGGAGAAATTAATGGGACTGAAAGCCAATAAATCTCCAGGGCCTGATAGTCTGCATCCCAAAGTATTAAAAGAGGTAGCCATGGAAATAGTGGATGCATTGGTTGTCACTTTCCAAAATTCTATAGATTATGGAACAGTTCCTGCAGATTGGAGGGTGGCAAATGTAACCCCACTATTTAAAAAAGGAGGGAGAGAAAACGGAACTACAGACCGGTTAGCCTAACATCAATAATAAGGAAAATGCTAGAGTCTATTATAAAGATGTGATAACAGGACACTTAGAAAATATCAACGGGATTACACAGTCAGCGTGGATTTATGAAATGGAAATCATGTTTGACAAACCTACTGGAGTTTTTTGAGGATGTAATTGGTAGAATAGATAGGGGAGAACCAGTGGATGTGGTGTATTTGGATTTTCAGAAGGCCTTTGATGAAGTCCCACATAAGAGATTAGTGTGCAAAATTAAAGCACATGGGATTGGGGGTAATATACTGGCATGGATTGAAAACTGGTTAACAGTCAGGAAATAGAGAGTAGGAATAAATGGGTCTTTATTGGGATGGCAAGTGGTGACTAGTGGGGTACCACAGGGATTAGTGCCTGGGCCCCAGCTATTCACAGTATATATCAATGATTTGGATGAGGGAACCAAATGTAATATTTCCAAGTTTGCTGACGACACAAAACTAGGTGGGATTGTGAGTTTTGAGGAGGATGCAAAGAGGCTTCAAGGCGATTTGGACAAGTTGAGTGAGTGGGCAAATACATGGCAGATGCAGTATAATGTGGATAAATGTGAAGTTATCCACTTCGGAAGGAAAAACAGAAAGGCAGAGTATTATTTAAATTGTGATAGATTGGGACATGTTGATGTACAAAGGGACCTGGGTTTCCTTGTACACCAGTCACTGAAAACAAACATGCAGGTGCAGCAAGCAGTTAGGAAGGCAAATGGTATGTTGGCCTTCGTTACAAGAGGATTTGAGTACAGGAGCATGGATGTCTTACTGTAGTTATACAGGGACTTGGTAAGACCACACCTGGAGTATTGTGTGCAGTTTTGGTCTCCTTATCTAAGAAAGGATATACTTGCCATAGAGGGAGTGCAGCGAAGGTTCACCAGACTGATTTGTGGGATGGCAGGACTGTTGTATGAGGAGAGATTGGGTCGACTAGGCCTGTATTCACTCAAGTTTAGAAGAATGAGAGGGGATCTCATTGAAATGTATAAAATTCAGACAGGGCTAGATAGACTGGATGCAGGACCTGTCTGGTGGGGGGGGGGGCGTCTAGAACAAGGGGTCACGGTCTCAGGATACGGGGTAGGACATTTAGGACTGAGATGAGGAGAAATTTCTTCACTCAAAGGGTGGTGAACCTGTGGAATTCTCTACCACAGAAGGCTGTGGAGGCCAAGTCACTGAACATATTTAAGAAGGAGCTAGATAGATTTCTAGACACAGAAAGCATCAAGGGGTATTGGAAGAGAACGGGGATATGGTATTGAGATAGAGGATCAGCCATGATCATACTGAATGGCGGAGAAGGCTCGAAGGGCCGAATGGTCTAATCCTGCTGCTATTTTTCATGTTTCTATTCCTAGTTGTTATTGGAGGAATCTGGATGAAAATTTGAGTATATATCAATGGATTAGGGCAAGATGGGGTTCAGCTGTAGCCTTCAATGGAATCCGTATCATCTGTACAGATATACCTGGTAAGACCAGGCATACTGGCCAATCAAGGGCAGGTGTGGGAACCACCTAAGTGTACAGGCCAGAATTGTGGCCCAGACTCCTGAAGATTGGGCTCTCAAATTTTAATTATTTTTTTTAAAAGGCAATTTTTTCCCTAAACCCCTCCACCGTGCTACATTTCACCTCCAAAAGCCTCTTAAAAGTGTATTTTGACTGCGCCTTCATCCGCTTCCCAAATTCCTTCCTATTCGTGTTCAGGTCTGACCTCCAATTATGAAATGCTGTGGGCTGTTCTGTTATGTTTTGCAACATCACTTCCCTTCATCTTGTGATCTTTGTTCCATTCATAGTACTAAGACTGGTCTGGTCAAAGTCATCAATGACATCCTATGTGACTTTGACCATGGTGTTCTATTCCTCCTAGCCTTCTCCGCAGCCTTCAATACAGTTAACCATTTCATCTACCTCCACTGCCACTTCTTCATGATTAAACTTGTGCCATCAGTCATCACCCACTAGGCCCCATTAGGACTGTAACAGACGATTTAACACATTGGGAATAGGGTTGGTAACCCTCCCGGATTGTGTGGAAGTCTCCAGGAATGGAAGATTGATCTTCCGGACGGTGCTGCTCGCAACCCAGGAGATAAGTACATTGCATTTGCATCTATACGTCTGTGTACGTTCACTTCTTGTGGGTCAGAGATGGGTCTGAACTACAGTCAGGGAACTCACAATAATAATTAATTCAAGTTATCTATTGAAAAACTCCAAATAAAATAAAAATAAATTAAAACTATTTCAATTTAAAAATCTTCTCTTAAGTTTACCAAAGTGGGAGTGGGGCAGTCGGTAGCTGTGACGTTATACGTGAGTTTCAGGTACCTGTGTACCCCACATGATTCCGGTGCCCCGGGCTCTTAGGTTTCTATTTATTTTATTTATTAATGGCCCTGCTCCACATTCCCTGCTCCAAATGAGATTCTCCCTGGCTCTGACCCAAATAGGATCTGTTCCGCGATTCTGGCAAATGTCCCTACTCAGAATGCATGGTGTACTAGAATATGTCCTATCTGTTTTCAAGGAAACCGGCACGTAGTCACAGAAGGGGCTCTTGGTGATTTAGTAACTCATTCTCAATTTTCCTGTATGGAGGAAAAAAGCTTTGTTATGATCTAATGTCAACATTTCTCGCTATCCACATTCAAATTTGCAGGAGGCAGAATTAGTAGGTAATTTGTACCCTGAAAACTGTTGAGAAAATTAGTTCTTCTGAAAGTTTAAACTAGTTTCTAGAAATAATCAAGGGCAGCGAAAAGGCTAATATACCTAATTCCACTACATCTTGCTGGAGATAGGCTCTCCCTTGTTCCTGCAACAGACGGATTGTACCTACAAATACAGACGGGAGTTCTTCATGTGCAGAATTGAATCTTGTACTCTCTATGGTGAAATGGTCCCACAAACATTGGCCTATTTAAATCACATTTTATTTATATAAAAAAAACGTAATTTGGCTTTGGTTTTACTTGCCAAGTAGGTTGAGAGAGTGGAAATGGATCAACTGCCTGTCACCTAGTTATCGAGGAGAACCAGACACAATTCCATTGCTTTTAGAAAGTTGTTTCCTTTTAAAAGAGATAACTCCCTTTATACAACTGTTTACAAAAGATATGGGAAAATAAATAATTTAATACAGGTTGCATCTTGAAATCCAGAAATGCTAGTGATGGAGCTGTCAGATCGTTCCACGAGAAATTATTTCAATAGGTATGTTTCTCAATTAACGTGACTGGTTAGACACGTCTTCAGAAGTTTAATGCTTCATTAGATTTGTTAACATATTTTACATGTTATTTTAAGAGTTTTAGTTTTGAACCTCTTTGCAGCCGAATGATCGGAGTGAAGCTCCGAAGTGAACACTGTAGGTTTAAAAGGGGATGTTTTAATGGATCGGGGGAGGGGGGTGCGGAGGAGCCCCGAATGTTCTTGTTGCCCAAGGCCCCAAGAATTCTTAATATGGCTCTGCCAGTAAGTGTATACTGAATGACTAACAGTTGATAGAGATTTCTGATAAAAACGGTGAGCAGCTCGGGAAGGTACCAGATATGGAGAAACAGAGTGCAAGGGTTTCCTCTCGGGCGGAACAGTCAGAGGGAAGTGTTTAGCATATGTCGCCTAACTGTATAAAGGTAAATGCAATAACATTTGTAAACAGAGGGAAAGTGTCATGTGATCAGATGTCATGTGATCAAACCTCCTGGAATACGTCCAACCAGAGTTGGCAACCTTACTTGGGAATGGCTGCCGATGGTAACAAATTCTACAATACAAAAGTGCTACTAAATATACTGGAAAAGAGGTGGTGAATAAGGAGTTTCTGTCCCAGTTCTAATCACAAGTAAATCTATATAACTTGATATCTATGTATAGGGAACTGGCAGTCACTTTAAATTTTGGTTACTGCCACAGTCAGTATTCAGCTCAAAGTACACAAGCCACTGCAGATAGGATCCATGGCTTTTGTATTTAACTGAACAGACAGGACATTCCTCCCACGCGAACATGTTTTGTGTGCAAAATTTGTTAGGAGTAAATGTTGTTAAATTGAGAACTATTTGACACTATGGCTTACTTTGTTCTGCAGATGGTCAGGCAGGTCTCAAGTAGTCTTGATCTGACACTTATTAGATGGATATTCAGACATTGTCTATGTCTTTAAGTAAATATTTGTTTGGCAGCTTTGTTTTGATTTTGAGAGATACATTTTGATTTTCTTTGTTCCAGATAAAATGTCAAGAGGTACCAGGTGTATATTCCAGGAAATGAATTCCCAGATTATGAGTTTTTTTTGGTTATTTTGCATCCAAGGAAGAAGCATGAGATAAAGGTTTTGTAAAAATAGTGCAAACTGTTGTATCATCTTTCCTACTGCTTATCTGTTATCTTTCCAAGTCTAGGCGGTCACAAGAGGATTTGTGATTCAATAAAGCTAAATGCAATGACAAGGGTTTGGTTCATTACCAGATATTGGGCATAGACTACAGTTGATAGGGAGCAGGGACTCACTTACAGGAGTGATCTTTAGAGCTGAGTATGAGGAAAATACCTGACATAAGGACCCCAAAGCATAAAGGTGCAGCAGTAGACTGAACATGTTGGGGAACTGCTTCCAATACACTGTATTCCAATATAAAAGTGCCATTAAACATACCGAGAAGAATAATTTGAAAACATCAAGGTACAAGTTCTCATAAAACCTACCCATATTAGGAGTATAGAGAATAGATACTCCCAGCAATGTGGCTGTATTCAAAAATGTGTAGCTATTGTGTAATGCATAACGATCATGCTACATGGAGCTTTCAAAAAACAAATTTACAAGAGAGCTATAGTATATAATATCCATCAGCCTCCTTTTACTCCCATCCAGTGATGTTTTAGAACCATAAACATTTCAAAATGTGAAATAGTACAGAACCTTTTTCTGGAGACAGCTGCTTCAAACAAGGACTCATTGATGCAGAGAATCTGATATCATCTTACCTCAACAGTTCCCCCAAAAATCAGTGGTTCAAAAAGACATGTGAAAAGACTGTTTTTCAACACAGATAAGTGTGGAATGGTACATTTCGGTAGGAATAATAAGGAGGCCACATACTCCTTGGAAATTATGAGTTGAAATGGGGTAGAGGGGAGAGGGATTTAGGGGTACAGATACACAAATCACAAAAAGTAGCAACACAGGCTAATAAGACCATAACAAAAGCAAACCAAGCACTGGGGTTCATTTCTAGAGGGATAGAATTGAAAAGTAGAGAAGTTATGCTAAACTTATACAGAGCCTTGGTTGGAGTACTGTGAACAATTCTGGTCTCCACACTATAAAAAGGATAAAGAGGCATTGGAGAAGGTGCAAAAAAGATTTACTAGGATGATACCAGAAATGAGAGGTTATACTCATAAATATTTGAAGGGAAAAGATTTGCAGGGCTACGGGAAAGAGCGGGGGAGTGGAACTAACTGGATACAAAGAGCCGGCAAGGGCTCGATGGGCCAACTGGCCTCCTTTTGTGCTGTAACCATTCTATGATTCTATGACACCTATCAGGAAAGATTGAACAGGCTGGGGCTCTTTTCTCTGGAAAAAAGATTGAGGGTTGACCTGATAGAGGTCTTGAAGATTATGAAAGGGTTTGATAGGGTAGACGTGGAGAAGGTGTTTCCACTTGTGGGGGAAACCAGAACCAGGGGCCATAGATATAAGATAGTCACTAACAAATCCAATAGGGAATTCAGGAGAAACTTCTTCACCCAGAGAGTGGTAAGACTGTGGAACTCACTACCACAAGGAGTAGGTGAGGTAACTAGCATAGATGCAGTTAAGGGGAAGCTAGATAAACACATGAGGGAGAAGGAAATAGAAGGATATGTTGAAAGGGTTGGATGAAGAAGGGTGGGAGGAGACTCACGTGGAGCATAAACACCTGCATGGACCTGTTGGGCCAAATGGCCTGTTTCTGTGTTGTACATTCTTTGTAATTTGTAATTTTTAACAAACCTTTATGATTATCCAAATCAATATAGTATATTTGATAGGGTAGATTCAGTGAAACTATTTCCTCTGGTGGGGGAATCCAGAACAAGGGGGCATAGTCTTAAAATTAGAGCTGGGCCATTTAGGAGTGAAATCAGGAAGCACTTTTTCACACAAAGGGTAGTGAAAATCTGGAACTCTCTCCCCCAAAAGGCTGTGGATGCTGGGTCAATTGAAATTTTCGTGACTGAGATCGATAGATTTTTGTTAGGTAGAAATAGGCTTGAGGGTCTGAATGGCTTACTGCTGTTCCTATGTTCTTATGTTAGTGGAGCTAGAAGACTTATAAATTAGTTTAAACCACATGTATTGAATCAAACATTATGGAATACTTTTAGTTTTAAAAGGAAAAATTCAAAAATTGGAAGTCTGAAATAAAAAAAAATTGGAAATATCCTATGGTGTTTCTTTTCTTTCTGTGTTTCGTTTGTTCTTTGACTAGTCAATTATTTTGTCCCACCTGCAGCTCTGACTTCTGTATTTTAAATTGCCTAAGGATTTTGGTGAAACATTTTGGGCTGCTACCTTTTCAGGATTGATTATGAACTTAATTAAAAAGTTTTAGATCCCAATAGTATTTCCTATTGCAAATTCTGATTCAAAAGTAACATATCTGGAAGCAAAACACCTCAAATACTAATAATTCACCATCTGCATTCTTCTATGAGATGCATGATTTGGAGCTGAATTGTGTTGATTTTTGGTACCTTGTTAGCCACACCAACAACTTGTTTGGGGGAAGGAAGAGGTGAAAGTAGAAATCTTCCTGCTGTTAGTAAAATTATTGTCCTTTAGGAAATCAGATGAAAAAAAAATCAGATTTTGGCTGGATTTGGTCAATTTGAATTGTCTGCCCACAAGTTAAGCTGAGTGGGAAAAATATTTGTTCCATCTTGAAATCTACCAATTTATAGCCAATTATTAAATGGAAGACCCAATCTGATCATATATCTAGGTTATGAATCCAACTTGATAAATGCCATATCTATAATTTACATGAGCTCAGAGCTGCTTTAAACATTCCACAGCCCAAGTTTGATTCTTGTTTGTGCTGAGTTAGCTGACCTCCACCAGGGCAGCAATGAGATGCTATAATTGGTCTTAGCACCTCTGGGCTACAGAGGGGGATAAAGAGTAGCCAGGTTTCCAGCTCCTACTTGCTATCTGGTGATCGCTGCTGGACAGTCAGTTTGAATATCATTGGGCTCAGATGTGATGCTGACCACAGTTGAATAGTTTGATGACAATAATGGTCTAGATGTACACATGAAGAATGGTCACTTGGATGAGGTACCAGATGGCTGCTGAGGCCTGTGAAACTGTATCTAGCAAGGATCAGCACCTTCACAAAAGAAAATTGCAAGAAACTAAATGCACACAATCTCCAATGTTTTTTGTCATTATGAAAGATGCCTTTGATCGGGATAGAAACTGCGATAGTTCTCTATGAGAAGGAGCGTAAGAGCAGGTTCAGTGACAGAGAGAATGAGTTAGATGAAGTAGATATGCAGGGAGAAGGATTTAAAGGCCGAACACATGAATAGAATAAGAAAAGACCATTAGGCTCATCAATGTTCAATCTATTCTTTGGATGATGTAACCTCACGTGCCCCCCCTCCCTATCAATTACTAATGCATCAATTATCTTGGTTTCTCTGAAAAATATTGTGTCAGAAGGTTCAGAGTGACCAGAGAAATATTTATCACAATTACAAGTTGATTCAGTTGTAGGCACTTTCAGTTAATCTCGTTGATATTTTTAGGGCTCAATGGCCATTTATATTCGGGAGGTGATTGATGCTTTTGTAGTGCATTCTTGAAAGGACAAGTTATCGTACACAATTCGATCAGTTTGATGCAATTTTAAAATATTTCAGTGACCCTCTTCTTCTTGAAGTGGTCTTGCTGCGCTCCATATGAACTGGAAGCTGCAGCCCTGCAGTATTTTGTTCCTGCAGAGGCACTGCATCCTTTAGGACTCACATAATCCTAGATCACTATTGCTTGCTGTATTCTATGGGGTAGAAACTGGTCCTCAATGCAACCATTTTCTAGGTGGAAATCCGGCAAAAAGTATCAGTTTTCTGGGCTATGTCCTGTGCCACAAGGAGGCCTGACATACGTCCAATCCCATATTGGGTCAAGTAATTTTTCAGGCGTCCATGGTAGCCACTTAAATCAAGCATTAGGCTCCTTGCATATGTTAATGAAGAGACTAATGACTGTTTTAGGACCCCCCTGCCAAATTGGGCTGCCTTGAGCAGAGCAGGTATCAGGTTTGCCCCACTCAGGCTTTCCTGTCGTGGATGCGGCTGCCACCAAAAAGGTAAAGAAAACATTTTTTTTTTAACAGCTTGATGTGGAGTCAGGAAGAACTGGACCTCACTTCCCAGTTCCACAGCGCTCCTGAGAGCTGCTGCCAGCCTGCGCTTTGCTCCCGTGCCCCAGGACTTACCTGAGGGTTGCTGCCCGTAAGGCAGGGGGCCCAAAATTGATCCCTTGGAAATGGCCGAAGTGCCTCTAGAGGTGCAATAGGTGGCGGCAGGTCGCCCAAAGTATTCAAATGAGGCTCGAAGCTCAATTTAGGATGAGCTTAGGGCCTCCCGGTTTGGTCGCGTGCAGTCTGCGTGCTGAAAACGGGCCATAAACAATTTCTACCTTATTTCTCTCCAAGCTACTCTGGAAGATTGTATTATCAACACACGATGCTTGAGCTGGACTCAGATTCTGAGTTAATTAACGTTGATATATTTACAGAAATTAAACAAGGCACATATAGAACAGCACAAGCTTATGTAATAACAGCAGGAAAAGACCTGGGAGTAGACTTTTCACTGGGGTTCTCCCAATCTCCCACCGACTATATACATTTACAATACCAGGGATTCTGTTGCAACATTCTTTATGCTTCATTCGTTTATTCAAAAAAAATGGTAAAAGCAGAGAAGGTTTATGATATTGCACGATGTGCTCAACTGTACACATACTGACGTGTGATCACCTTCTGAAAATCCTCTGATCTACATCAACTGAAAGGAACTCAGCTCCCTAAACATGCAGGTTGGTCGGTGATGCAGAGAATGCCATTCACCAATAATTGTTGTGGGCTTTTCCCACCGTATCTTTGGCAGAAACTTGGCAGATACGGCGTAAATTGTTGCCTAGGCTGTTTCACTGAGGTTTACACCCATCTTTTACTGAAGTTACAATGTTATGCTGATCACTAAAAACTGCCTTAATTGATGATTCTTCATTTTACATCATTCTTGGTTGATGCATGTAATACAATCTAGTGTTAAAGAAGGGCGTTAATTACAAATTGATGAAGAATGACTGCATGCAATGGAGGAAGAGGATTAGGAGCTTGAACAGCCTGCTCCAGAAGGTTATGTTCTAGCAATGGCTAAAGACCTGCACAACCAAATCCATGAAAACTACCTCAGATGAAGATTCTGAATTTAGGCTCCCCTCGATGGCTCAGCTTGTTAAGTGAGAAACTGACCCATACAGATCAGAAAGGTCTCAGGATCAGTCTACGATTTGCATTGAGTTAGCTGATCTCAGCTGGGGTGGCAGTAGTGGTTCTACAATTGGTCTCAGCAAATCTGGGTCAGGGAACAGAAAATTGCTGCGTGCTTGCTCTTGATCACTATCCATCCACTTCTACTGGAAGCTCATGGGTATGGACATGAGAATGGGACTGAGCCCAGATGTGATGCCCCACCATGGTAGAAAAGCCTAGTGACAGTTTTTTTTCGAGTCAGCTGTGTCTGACATGTGGAAATCTATAATCATGCTTAAGGCTCTGCAACCAAGCTACTGAGAACTCCACAGAGGTAGTTTGCCTGATATAGAGTGCACATTCTCTCTCTGTAGGGACACAATCACTTACCTAAATCAGAAGGGCTTTGGCACAGGCCCCGGTTTAAGGACTCCCCAAGTATGCACAGGGGTGCTGCTGGAGTTTAACCAGCTAAAACAAAGCAGTTTACCAGCATAGAGAACTGGTAAGTTCCTTGCTGCTTGTTCAGCGAGGACCACCTTACCTACAGGGGCACTGGCTTGCAGGGTAATCGGAATCTGAGTCAAAAGAATCTCAGCCATTGTGGCAGGCCTCAATATTGAGCCATGTTGGCTGTTTAATCAACAGTGTCTTGGCATACTATGGAACTGTTGGTTACAATCTTTCATTACCAGGCAAGTCATCTTAGAGCCAATTTGGCTCCAAAGAGACGTCACTTACCTCCCACCCAGAGGACAGTTATCAGTTGGTCATTAGACAATTGACAAGCCTGGGTTTGAGCTCTTGCTAGGTAGAGAGCAGGTCTCAGAAACTCCTCACAAAGCATGATGACTTACACAACTCACTGTAAAATGGGTAATCAACATTATAGCAATAAAGAAAGGAGTTCCATCAAATAGGAGGTTGCTCAATTTGTTGTTTGTGAGCACTGGGTACAGGAGAAGAACTAGCTGATTACTGTGTGTTAAGGCAAGGGATACTTTGAGCCATGGACAACTACACAGCTGTCTGAATGTCCACTTTAATACTTCAACTGGACATCAGCAAAAAATAATTGCTGACACATGCCGTTATCAATTTTTATATGAATACAGTTTGCATGACATCAGTAATCTCTGATCGATCTTTTCTGATAGTTTCCTCCGAGATCTGTCAGCCCTCCCTTGGAACTAACACCATGGCCCCGATATTAGCGGGGAGGCGGAATGGCAGTGGGTGGGGGGGGGGGGGGGGGAGGAGGGGACGGTGATTGGGCGCGTGGGTAACCCGCCCAATAAAATCTGTCTGTTCTCCACGCGATCGCGGGTAAACTGGAGCCACTTAACGTGGCTTCCGGGTTTGCCATCGGAAAGCTGCGCAGTGGGCCGTCTGCGTACCCGCTTCACAGGCTGTCAGCTGGAGGAGCTCTGTTTAAAAGGGGCTGTCCTCCAATGGCTGCTCCTGAAGCAAAAACCCAAACAGCACAATGGAGTAGCACGAGGGAAAGGCTGCTCCTAGATTTAGTGATGCCTCACTCCAGGTGGGGTGAGGAGGAGGAGGGATGGGTTCTACCCGGCGGACGGGAGGAAGTGGCCTGCCTCTGCCACCAAGAAGGCCTGGCTCAAGATGGCAGAGGAGGTCACCAGCTGCAGCAACGTCTCCCGCACCTGGATCCAGTGCAGGAAGCACTTCAATGACCTAACTAGGTCAGCCAAAGTGAGTACACTTACTCATTCTCGTACACTCTGTCTTCCACATCATAGGGATGTGAGGGCATCTCTGAGATAGTGTCACGGGTAAGTGCGGGAATGTCTGCGATGGAGGGAAGGCTAGCCTCCATGGAGCTTCAAGCACGACTCACAAATGAGTCGATTCAGGCCCTGACAACGGCCGTTCGGACTCAGGGTGAACAACATTCTGCCACCATAAACAGGCAGGCAGATACACTAGCACTGGCCTTACAAGGCTTCACACATGTCCTCCAAACTGTCGTCCAGCAGAGTGGTAGGAGTGGTGTGGACCTGGCCCAGGGGAGGGATGATGGCGAAAGGGAACATGGAAGTGGGGACGCCACTCAAAGCGCCCTCACGTCTCACCCGTTGCCCCCCTCTCAACCAGTACCCGCAATGCTGCCTCCTCTCCAGGTGGCCGAGTCTGCCCCTGCACAGGTGCAGGTGGAGCAGCCTTTGGAGGGGCCTCACAGGTATCAAAACCCAGAGGGCGTAGGCCCAAAGCATCTAATCGGTCAGGGCATGAACAAGAGCAACCTGCCACTACCTCTGCTGCAGCCACAGGGGATGCACCACGTAGAAGTAGTCAGAAGCGAAAGGTGAAGGTTTTGTAAGCACAAAGGAGATGCACAAGGGTGTTTGATGGTTGGTCATGTTTTTTATTTATATTTGCTTTTTATTAAACGCACATTAAATATTATTATTGTCACCGCTACTGCCACGTCTTGGCCATGCTTGACTGGCTTCTGTAATAAGGCCCTTTCATGAGGTTCACCATGAACGCCCACAATTGATGCCACCCATTGGGTCACTCTACAGTGGTCGTATGTGTAGTTGCAGGTCTGTTGTGTACAGGAAGTGGGGGGTTGGGTGCTGGTGTGGCTGCTGCTCTGCCCAGGTGGTGAGGACTGGACTCTTCACACTGTCTGATGTTAGGAGAAACGTTCACATATCAGTGACTGCCTGACCTCACGAGCAGCCAGGTGAGCCGCTGTTCTGCCCATGGGTTGCTCCTCCGCCTCCATGTGGGTGGCAGATGTGAATGGGGCCTTCTCAAGCGGCACCCTCTCTGTTGTGCCTTGTTGTGTAGGGCACAATACATGACTATAATGCGTCCCACTCGGTCTGGTGCATATTGAAATGCTCCCCCAGAACAATCCAGGCACCTGAAGCGCATCTTGAGCAGCCCTATAACATGCTCAATTGAAGACATGGTAGCGATGTGGCTGTCGTTATATCGACGCTGTTGCTCGGTGGTGGGGTTCCTCAGAGGTGTCATGAGCAACGTGTGCCGGGGGTATCCCTTGTCTCCAAGGAGCCAGCCCTTGCGGGTGTTCGGTGCGTGGAAGAGTGGCAGGATGTTGGACTCCTGGAGGATGAAGGAATCGTGGCAGCTGCCAGGGTATCTGGCTCACACGTGAAGGAATCTCCTGCGGTGGTCACAAACGAGCTGCGTGTTGATGGAGTGATAGCCGTTCCTGTTGATGAACAGTCCTGGCTCGTGTGGAGGTGCTCGTATTGCTATATGGGTGCAATCGATTACACCTTGCACCCGTGGGAAGCCAGCCACAGCGTCGGTGACCTGCCGTATGCACTTGTGTGCAGATGACTGAGAGACCCCGCCGATGTTTCCGGTGACACCCTGGAATGAACTGGAGGCGAAGAAGTTGAGGGCAGTGGTGACTTTGACAGCGACCGGTAAGGAGATGCTGCTCAGCCCAGCCGAGAGCAGCTCGGCATGAAAGAGGCTGCAGATGTCTGCGACTACCTGACGACTGACTCTGAGTCTCCGTATGCATTGCTCCTCAGAGAGGTCCAGGAAGCTGATCCTCGGTCTGCAGACCCTGTTGCGAGGGTAGTGCCTCCTGTGACATCGCTCCCTCTGTTGTTGCCCTCCGTACTCTTGTGCAGGTGCCTGTGGCGCAGCACTGTGTTGTAGAGCTCCACGTGGCAGAGGTGGACGCCATGCCTAGCGAGGCTGGTGATGTTGCTCATCCTCGGACGGTGAATGCAGCCGTGGCGCCCCCCCCACCCCCCCCAATCCTGACGGTGAGAGTTTGAGGGGGTCCTCAAAGTAGGTAAATATGTTTGCACAGCAGAGTTTTGGGTGGAAAGTAAGAATTTTGAGTGAAAACACAAAGGTCTTGCAGCCAAAACTTTGTCTGAAGGGACACGGTGCCCTGCTGCTATAAATGATGTTTTCTCCCCACCTGTCAAATAATAATTTGCATCTCCCACTGGCTGCTGGCTGAAACATGCTGAGGATCCTTCAAAATTGCACCCCTGCCAAAATGGCTAGTCAATCAAGTAGTTCAAGTACTTTAACTATCTGACAAACTATGCAAATGATCCTCCCGTCTGCTTTAATTGCCGGTGGGACTCCCTCATTCGGGAGGCACGCGTGGAACCGGACGTGTCACTGGGGCACCCGGAAGTCAGCAGGTTGGAGCCGGGCTCCAAACCCGCTCAGGATTTTAGCGATTTTCGGATCTCCCCCGCCGCCAACGCACCCTCTCCGTCATCCGAAAATCGGCCCCCATATCACTTACTACCTGAGCCAATATTGTATAGCAGCTAGAACAGTAGGTATATATGTGTATATATATAATATATATAGTCAGTGATCAGTACAGATTAATGAACGGGTATACCTCAGTGAGTAAATTTATGTTCTGGTGTGTTACTGAGCCACATTGATCAAGTTCAATCCCATTTTTTTTGCTGATTAGGCTGATTTCTGCAGTGGGGATGCTGGAATCAGTAAAGGAGGGAGGGGGGAATCATTCAGGAGTTCTGCTGCTGATTGCAATCCAGTGACCACTCCTGAAATGTGCGTAGGTGGATGTCAGAGAGGAGAGGACAGGGCATCAATGCCTTCCACTGTTGAATAGCCTGATGCCATTCACTATCTGGACTCAGAAATGAAGAAGGATAAATTATTGGGGTCCCTTTAGCTCTAATCCACTAATAAATGTGCCACAGGTTCTTGGGGCTGCCATTCCTATTTTAAAAAATAAAAATAGGCAGAAATGCCTGCTTTTTGTTGAAATCAATAAACTGTCAACTAAGTTATGGGATACACATCTTTGAAATGTGCAATTCCCAAGAATGCAATTTTGTTTAACAAAAAAATAATAGCAGCCAATCATGATGCACCTGTAACATTGAAGCTTTAATCCATCGAGGAGCTACTGAGCCACTTAACTAGTATAATGTCACAAACTTTGTTCATCCAGCTGTAGAGTGGGCAATTTTTGTGAAAAATGTCTCAACCAAAGGTTTCCAGGAGGCTTTGCATGTGCTCAGGCTGATAGCGACAGTCTTGACTTTTCTGCTCATGAATGGTTTGAAGTATAGTAAGCCAATTATATTCTGCCAGAAATAGAAAATGCTGAAAATACATTGGTCTGTCAGCATTTGTAAAGGGAAAAGAGAAGTTATGATGTTTCCAGTGAAGAGCTGTACACTCCAAACATCATAACCTGTCTTTTCTCTTTACTAATGCTGACTGACCCACTCCGTATTTCGAGCACTGTCTGTTTTTATTTCAGATTTCCAGCATTTGCCGTTGTTACTTTTTTATATCATAATAGCATTTGAGAGCGAGCCAAACCCTTGATATAACAAGGGGGACATTATATATGAGAATCAATTTTTAATTCTTTGCTACTCTTCTTCTCCCAGGTCTGGCCACCCATCTCAGCTCCATATGGTTCCGGATGTACAAACTGTAATATGTGTCGTTCTTATTTTGCCATATATTCAACACTTCCCATAAAGACCCGAGTCAACACGCCAATAGGCAGATTAGAGTATCTTTGATAGAAAAAGACAGGGAAAATGCAAGCCATTTGATTAAAGCCTTAGTGGCTCGTAATTTGATTGTGAAATTAAAGTTTATACACAAAACAAAACAGTTGGATTGTTAAACCCACAATAATGTACTGTAAAGATAATATGTCAATGTTTCATAAAATCACTGAAACGTGTAAAAGTTGACAGTTTGACCACAACCACTGATATTCTTAACATTGTGTTAACATTGTATAAATAATGTTATACTCAGATGCAATGCATACATTTATATTTCTCTATCATTACAAAGGAAATAAAAGTTCATCTATCTATATATGAGAAAAATGACATCTGTAATATTGTATGATTCCGGCCCACCTTCTAGCCCCATCTCTCCCCTTATACAAAATCAATAGCCTTAACTCTGGCTACATGCTCCTCCTCCTCTGTGCCCAGGAGCCCCGTGGACGCAGCTCACCATAAACGTACGCAGTGCTGCCTGCCGGTTACGTTAATTACAATGCATGGCAGGCAGTGACTGGAATCGGAGCGTAGGAAGGGGGGGTTTAGTTAACTGGCTGTAGTTGTTCCTGCACTGTGTGGCCCGCGCATTATCCCGGCGGCAGGAAGACGTGGTTGAAGAAGCAAGCCTGTGAACAGAGCGGGAAAAGTGGAAGATGCCATTGGAGCCTCACAGCAGGATGGGAAGTCGAGGTAGAAGAATTTCTAGAAGCCTCTGCAGCTCTTCACAAGGTTGGATATTTAATCTTTAGACATTTTTTTCCACATTTGTGTTTTAATGGATGGCGGGGGTTTTGTGGAGTGGGGTGTTGCATGTGGGTGGGGGTGAGGATGGTTCCGAGAATTCTTAATGTGGCCATGCTCCTCCTGTATTTGAGGACCCAGCCCACCTCAGGCCCAATGTTCTAAGACCTATTGTGAAGAATGCAAGCGCATGTGCAGTGGACCAAAACCATGCTCATCACCCCATGCTCCTGGTGCTAGCTCTAGCCACCGTGTACCCTCCTGCTCTCTCCCTCTCTCCACCCTATAGCTCTGGTACCAGTAAGAGGATCCAAGGTGAAGTAGCCAATTGGATACAAAATTGGATTGACGACAGAAGACAGAGGGTGGTTGTAGAGGGTTGTTTTTCAAACTGGAGGCCTGTGACCAGCGGTGTGCCTCAGGGATCGGTGCTGGGTCCGCTGTTATTTGTTATTTATATTAATGATTTGGATGAGAATTTAGGAGGCATGGTTAGTAAGTTTGCAGATGACACCAAGATTGGTGGCATTGTAGACAGTGAAGAAGGTTATCTAGGATTGCAACGGGATCTTGATAAATTGGGCCACTGGGCCGATGAATGGCAGATGGAGTTTAATTTAGATAAATGTGAGGTGATGCATTTTGGTAGATCGAATCAGGCCAGGACCTACTCCGTTAATGGTAGGGCGTTGGGGAGAGTTATAGAACAAAGAGATCTAGGAGTACAGGTTCATAGCTCCTTGAAAGTGGAGTCACAGGTGGATAGGGTGGTGAAGAAGGCATTCAGCATGCTTGATTTCATTGGTTAGAACATTGAATATAGGAGTTGGGATGTCTTGTTGAAGTTGTACAAGACATTAGTGAGGCCACACTTGGAATACTGTGTACAGTTCTGGTCACCCTATTATAGAAAGGATATTATTAAACTAGAAAGAGTGCAAAAAAGATTTACTAGGATGCTACCGGGACTTGATGGTTTGACTTATAGGGAGAGGTTGGATAGACTGAGACTTTTTTCCCTGGAGAGTAGGAGGTTAAGGGGTGATCTTATAGAAGTCTATAAAATAATGAGGGGCATAGATAAGGTAGATAGTCAAAATCTTTTCCCAAAGGTAGGGGAGTCTATAACGAGGGTGCATAGATTTAAGGTGAGAGGGGAGAGATACAAAAGGGTCCAGAGGGGCAATTTTTTCACTCAAAGGGTGGTGAGTGTCTGGAACGAGCTGCCAGAGTCAGTAGTAGAGGCGGGTACAATTTTGTCTTTTAAAAAGCATTTGGACAGTTACATGGGTAAGATGGGTATAGAGGGATATGGGCCAAGTGTAGGCAATTGGGACTAGCTTAGTGGTATAAACTGGGCGACATGGACATGTTAGGCCGAAGGGCCTGTTTCCATGTTGTAAACTTCTATGATTCGAATAACAAAAAGAGAAAAACGAAATAACGAGAATAACGGAGAGAGAAAGCTGAGAGAGACAGATAGAAAATCATGGAGAAAAGGAAAGAGTAACAGGGAGCACCATAGAGCAGCTCTTCAAACAGACCTCAATGCTGTTTTGTTCCGAATTACAAAAGATGCTATATTTTAACAATTTTTTGTGTGTGTCTGGCCTGTATGGCAATCACTTTAAACTGACTACCATGTGGCTGGGAACAGCCAGCCCAGATGGAATACACATATTATCTAGACCAGGTTTCCCACCATCTATGGCTCGTAGTTATATATATTGTTGTAAACAATTTTACAACACCAAGTTATAGTCCAGCAATTTTATTTTAAATTCACAAGCTTTCGGAGGCTACCTCCTTCCTCAGGTGAACGATGTGGAAGGAGGAAGGAGGAAGGAGGTAGCCTCCGAAAGCTTGTGAATTTAAAATAAAATTGCTGGACTATAACTTGGTGTTGTAAAATTGTTTACAATTGTCAACCCCAGTCCATCACCGGCATCTCCACATTATATCTATTGTTGTATAAATAGTGTGACTTTGAGTTACAGCGTTTCTCTGATGTATTCAATTAAATTTATGGAAATAAATCATGCCCAAATACAGGCTATGAGAGGGGAAAGCTTTCTTGCCTTATGGTTTTACAGCAGAATGCTGGAGACAAGGCAGGGTGAAGTGAATAAACCAAGCTATTTGATCTGGCAAATAATCAGTTAAGGGATAAAGGATTAACAGTTAGTCATTCATGCTCTTTCTATCCACAAAGGTGTAATTGTTTGAAAACCCAATTACCAGGCTGCGAGAAACGGGCAGACCTAATGCTTTGGGATTGCTGGCCCACCAGGGGGTGTGAGTCTGTTGCAGCAGATATCTCAGCCAGGGTATCTGATGGTGGTGTTGATTGACAGCTTGTGCTTACAGCCCACCTAACAAAAGAAATAATTACTGGAAGCTTCTCCCAATTTGGCAGTTCCCTTTTTGCTGGACTGCCAGGTGAGTGGAGGCGAACAGAGGGCTTTGTGAGCTTGTCTTTCTCAGGTGAAAGCGTTTTCATCAAGGACACAAGGGGGTAGAATTTCCACAGGGACTTCCTGATCTCCTACCATAACTTCGGTGGAAGGTTGCCATTTCTCCACCCATCTTCCGCCGAAGTTATGGCAGCAGATCAGGAGAACTGCCTTGGAAATTACTGGTGAAGCTGTTAAGAGTAATCCAAAGAACTGCTAAAGCACTGGACTTTCAAGCTTTTTAAAGAGACATGAGATATTATAAACTAGTGAAATCTGCTTTATTTGTTCCTGATTCTGTTTAATTTTACTTCTAAATCAACCTTATTTCTACGCCAGGAATTTCCTCAGGGCTTCTGGGGTCACAGTCTCAGGATACGGGGTATGCCATTTAGAACTGAGATGAAGAGAAATTTCTTCACTCAGAGGGTGGTGAACCTGTGGAATTCTCTACCACAGAAGGCAGTGGAGGCCAAGTCATTAGATGTATTCAAGAAGGAGATAGATATATTTCTTAATGCTATAGGGATCAAGGGATATGGGGAAAAAGCGGGAACAGGGTACTGAGTTAGACGATCAGCCATGATCATTTTGAATGGCGGAGCAGGCCCGAAGGGCCGAATGGCCTACTCTTGCTCCTATTTTCTATGTTTCTATGTTGCTCCCAATCCGCTGCTGTAACTTTGGCGGAAGTTCGGCAGAAATCTTGTTTTGTGCATTGATGGTGCATTGATCCTCTGCTGAAATTAGGGAGGAAATTCCTGACAACCGTTTATAGCCCAAGCAATACAGTCTGTCAATTGGTTAAATCAGGAGTTATGGTGATATTGTTTTATTTTCAGTCCTATTAAAAATAATGGGGGTTTATCTTTTCAGGGTTTCCACGGCTCTTCCATCAAAGTTGCAGCAAACGAGTGGGGAAACTCCCGTGGAAATTCACCCTCAATTTATTTTTAAAAATTGAAGTATAATTTCTTAAATTAAAAAAAAACCTTACTTGAAGGCTGTAAAACCTCAAACTGGTCCCCACGGCACCATCTAGGCAGCAGTGGTGCCTACTTTGGAAGTTAAAGGCCAGGGATTGAATTCCTGCACAGGCTCCCCGATCTCCCGCCATACCTTTAGCAGAAGATTGGCGGAAACCAGAGACTGTTTGCTCTGTTTCTTTGGGGTTTCCTCTGATCTTCTGTCAAAGTTACAGTGGGAGCTCAGAAGAACCTCCATGGAAATTCCTGGCGTAGGTTTTTGATCAATGTTAAAATAACACCAGTCAGAAAATCTAGGCCCATGAGGCCAACTCAATGAGAGGTAAGCAAAATCAATAGAAAAACATTAATGTGACAGAAACAGTGTTACACAAAATTGTGACACGAAAACTGGTTACAGAAACTTTTAACATATAGATAGATAGTTAAACTAGCAGATCGGCCGTGGTATTGCTCATGGTAAATTAGAGGTCATATTTTTGCAAAAAAGAGTGATGCTAGAGCATGGATGTGGGGGAAGGGTATATGTCTCCAGTGAAAGAACTTGTAAGATACTTCCTCAAAGATAGCAATCTAACTGTTTTGTGATAAATAAATATGGTTATCATTGCAGGCAGATAAATAAATATGTGAAAGTTATTCAAGTAAATCTCTGCCAATAATATAGTGATTTCACTATCCATCTGTTTACAATGTGTTTTTATGGTAAGGGCTAAGAAATATATAAAATTTTCATCTTTTAGAATCATAAAATGCTACAGAAGAGAAATAGGCTGTTCAGCCCATCATGTCATTTTTATCTGCATAGTAACATGGTATAGGCCATTCGGCCCATCATGTCTCTGCATCTTTCCTTCTTTATCACTACATCAGTAATTAAGTGTATTTAAGCAGAACCTAGAAGTAAAACATTTTAAATTTAGGCATTTTATTCAAAATTAGCTCCAAACTTGAACATTGGCATACTCCTATGAGTCTCCCAGTTGAAGGAAATGGCTGTAGGAAGCCCCATGAACTCCATGCTAAGGCACAAGTCTCTGTTGGAAAACATTCTTATAGGCCTTTCAATGTTGCAGCAGGGATCTGAAGCAGGCATTGGGCCCCTTATTTGCATATGCAAATAGCCTAACTTTAGGCGTAAGTAAAGGATGCCTCTTGTTTGTCCTTACTCAATATGGTAGGCGATGCACTTCCGGTCAAAAGTGAGCACAGGCTTACTGCCCGCCATTCTGGGGTCTTAGGAGGCCGAGTAGCACCTGAAAATAGGGCACTATGCAGCCAAATTTAACCCCCAAAGTGTTTATTGGCTTTGATTTTTTTTCACACTTCAATCTAAAAAACAGATTTTTATATCACCAATATAAGCTACAACAAAATAAAAATAAAGCTTTAAAAAAGAAACAATTTAATATGGTGCTTCAATACATTATACTGCTAAAAGCTTCCTATTTGACCCTGAGCTGAGCTTCTGACCCCATATTTTCAGCTGCATATAGTGACACCACCATTCCCGGCCACAATGGAGATGATTGGGTAAATCCCCCGTCATCACGCCTGGGGACTGCACTGCTGTAAGTGACTGGGATTGATTTTACGCATAGAATTTCCTTCGAATTTCTCCTTCTCCGCAGCTGTAATTTTGGTGGAAGTTTGGTGGCAGAGCAGGATGAGCACTGAGGAAATACACCTCCATAGGTAAACAAGAGATAGCTTTAGATAAATGTTACATACTAGCTGTATAATACGTTTGTTTCATATGGAAACCAGAGTTTGTTATCTATTGTAGATATTCTATCAAAGTCTACGTGCACTTACTTTCTTCAGGAAGGTCATTATCTCGTTCTTCTTTTTCCATCTGTTGACACCAGGCATCCATTCGCTCCTTTTCAGCTTGAAGCAACTTCATAAACCACCGTCCGTCTCTTTGACACACTGACCTCTGGCTTGCTTCTACTTCAGCGTCTGATGTAGAGTCGATCCAGGGTTCAGGAGGTGGCAGAAAAGAAGGATCAAAATGTGGGTCAAAGTCATTCTCCTGTGCATAGGCCTGCAAATAGTTCCCCTCTGCTCCATGAATGCTAGCTGTGGATGTACTTGCATCTTTGGAGAACTGCCTCGGCAATGGACCCGAAGTCACTTCCTGGGGTCCCAATGAACCTTCTGAATTTTCCTGATCATCCAGGTCTGCCTGCACTGCTGCTGTCACACTGTTTGACCGTGTAAATCTTCGAAAGCTACAACAAAATAAAAATAAAGCTTTAAAAAAGAAACAATTTAATATGGTGCTTCAATACATTATACTGCTAAAAGCTTCCTATTTGACCCT
Source organism: Heptranchias perlo (assembly GCF_035084215.1). Taxonomy (NCBI): domain Eukaryota; kingdom Metazoa; phylum Chordata; class Chondrichthyes; order Hexanchiformes; family Hexanchidae; genus Heptranchias; species Heptranchias perlo. Next base: position 51,505,307 of record NC_090327.1, on the reverse strand, counting down.
GAGCTGAGCTTCTGACCCCATATTTTCAGCTGCATATAGTGACATCACCATTCCCGGCCACAATGGAGATGATTGGGTAAATCCCCCGTCATCACGCCTGAGGACTGCACTGCTGTAAGTGACTGGGATTGATTTTACGCATATAATTTGTATGTAACTATCCTCCACTCACTGCACTGCTGGAGAAATCACCCCGCTTTCATCAGGAGACATTGCTGCAATTTCGGTCATGAGTTCTGTTTGTAGAGACACTTTTTAAATGGATTCTGTAGACTGTTTGCTGTAGTACTCTGTTTAAATAGACTATGTTTGCTGAGTAAAAAGACTTAGAATCATAGAATGGTTATAGCACAGAAGGAGGCCAATCGGCCCATCGAACCCGTGCTGGCTCTTTGTAAGAGCAATCCAGTTAGTCCCATTCCCCAGCTCTTTCCCCGTAGCCCTGCAAATTTTTTCCCTTCAAGTATTTATCCAATTCCTTTTTCAAAGCCATGATTGAATCTGCTTCCACAACCCTTTCAGGTAACGCATTCCAGATCATAACTACTCGCTGTGCAAAAAAGTTTTTCCTCATGTTCTTTTGCCAATCACCTTAAACCTGTGTCCTCTGGTTCTCGACCTTTCCGCCAATGGGAATAGTTTCTCTTTATTTACTTTATCTAAACCCTTCATGATTTTGAACACTTCTATCAAATTTCCTCTCAACCTTCTCTGCTCTAAGGAGAACAGTCTATCAACCTAACTGAAGTTCCTCATCCCTGGAACCATTCTAGTAAATCTTTTCTGCACCCTCTCTAAGGCCTTCACATCCTTCCTAAAGTGCGGTGCCCAGAATTCGACACAATACTCCAGTTGTGGCCGAACCAGTATTTTATAAAGGTGCATCATGACTTCCTTGCTTTTGTACTCTATGCCTCTATTTATAAAGCCCAGGATCCTGTATGCTTTTTTAACCACTTTCTCAACCTGTCCTGCCACCTTCAAAGATTTGTGCACATATACCCCAGGTCTCTCTGTTCCTGCACCCCATTTAGAATTATACCATTTAGTTTATATTGCCTCTCCTCATTCTTCCTCCCAAATATATCACTTCGCATTCCTCTGTGTTAAATTTCATCTGCCATGCGTCCACCCATTCTACCAGCCTGTCTATGTCCGCTTGAAGTCTTTAACTATCCTTCTCACTGTTTACTACACTTCCAAGTTTAGTGCCATCTGCAAATTTTGAAATTGTGCCCTGTACACCCAAGTCCAAGTCATTAATATATATCAAAAAAAGCAGTGGTCCTCGTACCCATCCCTGGAAAACACCGCTCTATACCTTCCTCCAGTCCAAAAAACAACAGTTCACCACTACTCTCTGTTTCTTGTTATTTAGCCAATTTTGTATTCATGCTGCCACTGCCCCTTTTATTCCATGGGCTTCAATTTTGCTGACAAGCCTATTATATGGCACTTTATCAAACGCCTTTTGAAAGTCCATATACACATCAACTGCATTGCCCTCATCAACCCTCCCTGTTACCTCATCAAAAAACTCAATCAAGTTAGTTAAACATAATTTGTCTTTAACAAGTGCGTGCTGGCTTTCCTTGTCCAAGTGACTATTAATTTTGTCTCGGATTATCATTTCTAAAAGCTTCCCCACCACCGAGGTTAAACTGACTGGCCTGTAGTTGCTGGGTTTATCCGTGCACCCTTTTTTGAACAAGTGTGTAACATTTACAATTCTCCAGTCCTCTGGCACCACCCCCGTATCTCAAGAGGATTGAAAGATTATGGCCAGTATGTCTGCAACCTCCACCCTTACTTCCCTCAGCAACCTAGGATGCATCCCATCAGACTGGGTGATTTATCTACTTTAAATACAATCAGCTTTCCTAGTACCTCCTCTTTATCAATTTTGAGCCCATCCTGTATCTCAACTACCTTCTCTTTTACCATGACTTTGGCAGCAACTTCTTCCTTGATAAAGACAGATACAAAGTACTCATTTAGTACCTTAGCCATCCCCACTGCCTCCATGCGTAGATTTCCTTTTTTGGTCCCTAATTGGCCCCATCCCTCCTCTTACTACCCTTTACTATTTATATGCCTATAGAAGACTTTTGGATTCCCTTTTATGTTAGCCGCCAGTCTATTCTCATACTCTTTCTCTGCCCCTCTTATTTCCTTTTTCACTTCTCCTCTGTACTTTCTATATTCAGCCTGGTTCTCACTTGTATCATCAACCTGACATCTGTCATACACCCCCTTTCTCTGCTTCATCTCACTTTCTATCTCTTTTGTCATCCAGGAAGCTCTGGCTTTAGTTGCCCTACCTTTCCCCCTCGTGGGAATGTACCTAGACTGTACCTGAACCATCTCCTCCTTAAAGGCCGTCCATTGTTCGATTACAGTTTTGCCTGCCAATCTTTGATTCCAATTTACCCGGGCCAGATCTGTTCTCAACTCACTGAAATTGGCCCTCCTCCAATCCAGTATTTTTACTCTAGATTGCTCCTTGTCCTTTTCCATAACTAATCTAAACCTTATGATTCTATGATCGCTGTTCCCTAAATGTTCTCCCACTGACACTTGATCCACTTGACCACTTCATTCCCCAGAACTAGATCCGGCAATGCCCCCTTCCTCACTGGGCCGGAAACATACTGATCAAGAAAGTTCTCCTGAACACACTTCAGAAATTCCTCTCCTTCTGTGCCCTTTACACTATTACTATCCCAGTCTATATAAAGGATGCCCCAGAGCATGGTACATTGGCGAGACCATGCAGACGCTGCGACAACGGATGAACGGACACCGCGCAACAATCGCCAAACAGGAGGGTTCCCTCCCAGTCGGGGAACACTTCAGCAGTCATGGACATTCATCCACCGACCTTCGGGTAAGCGTACTCCAAGGCGGCCTTCGAGACACACGACAACGCAAAATCGTCGAGCAGAAATTGATAGCCAAGTTCCGCACCCATGAGGACGGCCTCAACCGGGATCTTGGGTTCATGTCACGCTACACGTTACCCCACCAGCGAACAAATGTTATCTGTTTTTAATATAATGGGTCATTTGCTGGCTCTCTCTGCCTTCCGGATGTTTCTGCCTCTCTCTGTGTTTTTTTTTCTCTGTTTTTTTTTCCCCGTTTGTTTTTTTGTTGAATGTGTATTCGGGGGTTCTGCAGATGACACCTCTCTGTCTGAACACGGTGATTGCCTTGGCAACGGGCAGTTGCAGGGGCAGTCTGTAAACACCATGTATTATTCAATATGTATAAATGCGTAGGCTTCAAGGAGATCTTGAAACATTTACCTGAGGAAGGAGAAAATCTCCGAAAGCTTGTGAATTTAAAATAAAATTGCTGGACTATAACTTGGTGTTGTAAAATTGTTTACAATTTATATTAGGATAGTTGAAGTCCCCCATTATCACTGCTCTAACATTCTTGTATCTCTGTAATTTCCCTGCAAATTTGCTCCTCTATATCCTTCCCACTAGGTGGTGGCCTATAGAATACAACCAGTAGTGTAATGGCACCTCTATTGTTTCTTAACTCTGACCAAACAGATTCTGTCCTTGACCCCCCAAGGACATCTTCTCTCTCCAGAACTGCAATATTCTCCTTAAGCAATACTGCCACCCCCGCTGTATTCCCATGTGGCTATTTGCGCCTGCAGCTCACCAATCTTATTTACTACGCTTTGTGCGTTTACACACGTGCACTCTAAACCTATCTTAGACCTTCTTGTATTCGCTTTTAGTCTGATCCCACCTAATACTGTACTATTTCTTACTCTAGTGCTATCTGTCTCTCTCAATCCTTTGTGCACCTTGTTTCTCCTTTCTAATGCTACATCCTGCATTGTTTGCTATAAAATACACTGTTTGCTGTGAGTCCTACTATAAGTCCCGCTCCACCTCCAACTCTTTGGCTGACACAGTGCAACTCATTAGATTTCGCAGTGGTGTCAATAGACTGCATAGTCTCTATCAACAAGACCGCCTACTTCCACCTCCGTAATGTTGCCTGTCTCCGCCCGTGCCTAAGACCTTCTGCTTCTGAAACCCTCATCCATGCTTCTGTTACCTCTAGACTTGATTATTCCAATGCTCGCCTGACCAGCCTCCCACCCTCTGTGAGCTTGAGCTCATCCAAAACTCTGCTGCCCATATCCTAACTCGCACCAAGTCCCGTTCACCCATCACCCCCACAACCACTCGCTGTCCTACATTGGCTCTCGGTCCAGCAACGCCTCAAATTTAACATTTTCATCCTTGTGTTCAAATCCCTCCATGGCCTTGCCCTCCCTATCTCTCTAACCTCCTTCAGCTCTACAACCCTCCGACCACTCTGCATTCCTCCAACTCTGGCCACTTGTGAATCCCCGATTTCCTTTGCCTCACCACTGGCAGCCGTGCCTTCAGTAGTCTAGGCCCTAAGCTATGGAATTCCCTCCCTAAACCTCTCTGCCTCTCTCTCCATTTTAAGATGCTCCTTAAAACCTACATCTTTGTCCAAGCTTTTGGTTAACTGTTCTAATATTTCTTGTGGGTCGGTGTCAAATTTTGTTTGATAACGTTCCTGTGAAGCGCCTTGCGATGTTTTATTGTTAAAGGCGCAATATAAATGCAGGTTGTTGTTGGATCTTTCTCTTTTCTCTTTGGCCCATGGGAGCAGGTGGGATGTGGTCAAGCTTGCGGGTTGGGGCTCTAAATTGGCTATGGCCACTTTTAAACTTGAAGAGGCTGTTAATTTGGGTGGGGGTATGTCAGGAATCACAGGAAGAGGCTGCACAGCAGTCATGGCTACATTTTCAGTTGAAAATATCCAAAAGGGATTGGGGTCATAACTGCTTTTAAAAAATAAAAATGTGAAAAGGGTATAAAATTAGAGGTGAGGGGCCCAGTTTCAGTAATCCTCAGGCAAGCATCTGAAGGGGAGGGGGTTATGGGGAGGGGGATAGTGAGAGGGGAAGTGAAATGGGGAGTGTGTGAAAGGAGGGTGAACAGTGAGAGTGGGGGGGGGGGGGGAAGGCCTGTGGACACTCTTTCAGTGGGGATGTAGGGACAGGATTATTATTTCAAAAAGGGGGGGGGGAAAAGAGGTTAGCTACCCTTCTTTCCACCAGTCTTGGATTTCCTTCTCAGGAGAGGCGGGAGGAAGGGGGGAGTTAGTCATTCAAAATACGTCCTTCTGTGCACCAGTGCCCCATATCCTTCTCAATGTGGGGTGGGGTTGAAACATCGTTCCTTCCATATGACCCGGATATTTTTCTTGGGAGGGGGCAATGCATTAAGCTGCTCTTTTTTGAAGTGTGAAAATTTCAATGATGCATGCCGCGAGCAATGGGGGAATGTACAGGGTCAGAGTGTGTGTTGCTCAGTGGTTGTGAGGGAGAAGACGTTTGTGAGTGGTAGCAGAAGTTCTGGGGGGGTGGTTGGGTCACAAGCGATTTTGCATAAACTCTCATGTAGGAGGGGGGAAGAGGGCAGGAGGAGGGGCGAGCCTCTGGAAATTGCTCAGTTGAAGGGGAAGGCCAGCGGCTTTCAGACATTGCTCAGCTGAGTGGGGGGGGGAGGGGTGGGGGGCGGGGGGGAAATCAGCTTCCTGAAATCACTCAGCCGGTGGGAGTGGGGTTGGAAAGCTATCGGAAATCACGTCATCGGGAGTGGGTTGGATAACTCTCCTAAAAGGCTTAGGGGAGTATTGAAGACATAAATTGAAGATAGGGTTAGAGGAAGTAGGAAAGCAGGAGGCTCTTGTGGAGCATAAACGCCAGCATAGACCAGTTGGGCTGAATGGACCTGTTTCTGTGCTGTAGTTTCTATATAATCCGATGACGCATTTCCACAGCATTGATAGGTTAGGGACGGGAACGATTATCGGGCAGTAACAGACTTTTCAGTGGCAGGCCTCTTAATATGGATGCCCAGTCTGTCGCAGCAACTGGATTTAGAGGTAAGTAGTCTCATTTTTTGATGAAAAATATTCATTATAAATATTTAAGTATTTAGCTTTTTATTAGATTGTTCCACTTTGGGAGATACTTAACTTTGGCCCAGAGACATTGTGATATGGGCAAACAGATTCCCAAACTTCAATCCAAAGGCTTATAGAATCATAGAATCATAGAAGTTACAACATGGAAACAGGCCCTTCGGCCCAACATGTCCATGTCGCCCAGTTTATACCACTAAGCTAGTCCCAATTGCCTGCACTTGGCCCATATCCCTCTATACCCATCTTACCCATGTAACTGTCCAAATGCTTTTTAAAAGACAAAATTGTACCCGCCTCTACTACTGCCTCTGGCAGCTCGTTCCAGACACTCACCACCCTTTGAGTGAAAAAATTGCCCCTCTGGACCCTTTTGTATCTCTCCCCTCTCACCTTAAATCTATGCCCCCTCGTTATAGACTCCCCTACCTTTGGGAAAAGATTTTGACTATCGACCTTATCTATGCCCCTCATTATTTTATAGACTTCTATAAGATCACCCCTTAACCTCCTACTCTCCAGGGAAAAAAGTCCCAGTCTATCTAACCTCTCCCTGTAAGTCAAACCATCAAGTCCCGGTAGCATCCTAGTAAATCTTTTCTGCACTCTTTCTAGTTTAATAATATCCTTTCTATAATAGGGTGACCAGAACTGTACACAGTACTCCAAGTGTGGCCTCACCAATGCCCTGTACAACTTCAACAAGACATCCCAACTCCTGCATTCAATGTTCTGACCAATGAAACCAAGCATGCCGAATGCCTTCTTCACCACCCTATCCACCTGTGACTCCACTTTCAAGGAGCTATGAATCTGTACTCCCAGATCTCTTTGTTCTATAACTCTCCCCAACGCCCTACCATTAACGGAGTAGGTCCTGGCCCGATTCGATCTCCCAAAATGCATCACCTCACATTTATCTAAATTAAACTCCATCTGCCATTCATCGGCCCACTGGCCCAATTTATCAAGATCCCGTTGCAATCCTAGATAACCTTCTTCACTGTCCACAATGCCACCAATCTTGGTGTCATCTGCAAACTTACTAACCATGCCTCCTAAATTCTCATCCAAATCATTAATATAAATAACAAATAACAGCGGACCCAGCACCGATCCCTGAGGCACACCGCTGGACACAGGCATCCAGTTTGAAAAACAACCCTCTACAACCACCCTCTGTCTTCTGTCGTCAAGCCAATTTTGTATCCAATTGGCTACCTCACCTTGGATCCCATGAGATTTAACCTTATGTAACAACCTACCATGCGGTACCTTGTCAAATGCTTTGCTGAAGTCCATGTAGACCACGTCTACTGCACAGCCCTCATCTATCTTCTTGGTTAGCCCTTCAAAAAACTCAATCAAATTCGTGAGACATGATTTTCCTCTCACAAAACCATGCTGACTGTTCCTAATTAGTCCCTGCCTCTCCAAATGCCTGTAGATCCTGTCCCTCAGAATACCCTCTAACAACTTACCCACTACAGATGTCAGGCTCACCAGTCTGTAGTTCCCAGGCTTTTCCCTGCCGCCCTTCTTAAACAAAGGCACAACATTTGCTACCCTCCAATCTTCAGGCACCTCACCTGTAGCGGTGGATGATTCAAATATCTCTGCTAGGGGACCCGCAATTTCCTCCCTAACCTCCCATAACGTCCTGGGATACATTTCGTCAGGTCCCGGAGATTTATCTACCTTGATGCGCGTTAAGACTTCCAGCACCTCCCTCTCTGTAATATGTACACTCCTCAAGACATCACTATTTATTTCCCCAAGTTCCCTAACATCCATGCCTTTCTCAACCGTAAATACCGATGTGAAATATTCATTCAGGATCTCACCCATCTCTTGTGGTTCCGCACATAGATGACCTTGTTGATCCTTAAGAGGCCCTACTCTCTCCCTAGTTACCCTTTTGCCCTTTATGTATTTGTAGAAGCTCTTTGGATTCACCTTTGCCTGATCTGCCAAAGCAATCTCATATCACCTTTTTGCCCTCCTGATTTCTCTCTTAACTCTACTCCGGCAATCTCTATACTCTTCAAGGGATCCACTTGATCCCAGCTGCCTATGCATGTCATATGCCTCCTTCTTCTTTTTGACTAGTGCCTCAATCTCCCGAGTCATCCAAGGTTCCCTACTTCTACCAGCCTTGCCCTTCACTTTATAAGGAATGTGCTTACCCTGAACCCTGGTTAACACACTTTTGAAAGCCTCCCACTTACCAGACGTCCCTTTGCCTGCCAACAGACTCTCCCAATCAACTTCTGAAAGTTCCTGTCTAATACCATCAAAATTGGCCTTTCCCCAATTTAGAATTTTAACTTTTGGGCCAGACCTATCCTTCTCCATAGCTATCTTAAAACTAATGGAATTATGATCACTGGTCCCAAAGTGATCCCTCACTAACACTTCTGTCACCTGCCCTTCCTTATTTCCCAAGAGGAGGTCAAGTTTTGCCCGCTCTCTAGTTGGGCCATCCACATACTGAATGAGAAATTCCTCCTGAATACACTCAACAAATTTCTCTCCATCCAAGCCCCTAATGCTATGGCTGTCCCAGTCAATGTTGGGAAAGTTAAAGTCCCCTACTATTACCACCCTATTTTTCTTGCAGCTGTCTGTAATCTCCTTACATATTTGCTCCTCAATTTCCCGTTGACTATTTGGGGGTCTGTAGTACAATCCTATCAAAGTGATCTCTCCCTTCTTATTTTTCAGTTCTACCCATATAGACTCAGTGGGCGAACCCTCGGATATATCCCCTCTCACTACTGCCGTGATGTTCTCCCTAATCAAGAACGCAACTCCCCCTCCTCTCTTACCTCCTGCTCTATCTTTCCTATAGCATCTGTACCCTGGAACATTGAGCTGCCAGTCCTGCCCCTCCCTTATCCATGTTTCAGTAATAGCTATAACATCCTAGTCCCATGTACCCATCCATGCCCTGAGTTCATCTGCCTTGCCCATCAGACTTCTTGCATTGAAATAAATGCAGTTTAATCTAGACTTCCCTTGGTCTTTGCCCTGCTTTCTCAGACCATCTGTCCAGTCATGTTCTGCACACTCTCCCTTACTGCCTTTTGTTTCTGTCACCACTTTATTTCCCACTGACTTCCTGCATCGGTTCCCATCCCCCTGCCACATTAGTTTAAACCCTCCCCAACAGCACTGGCAAACACTCCCCCTAGGACATTGGTTCCAGTCCTGCCCAGATGCAGACCGTCCAATTTGTACTGGTCCCACCTCCCCCAGAACCGGTTCCAATGGCCCAGGAATTTGAATCCCTCCCTCTTGCACCATCTCTCAAGCCACGTATTCATCTTAGCTATCCTGTCATTCCTACTCTGACTAACCCGTGGCACTGGTAGCAATCCTGAGATTACTACCTTTGAGGTCCTACTCTTTAGTTTAACTCCTAACTCCCTAAATTCAGCTTGTAGGACCTCATCCTGTTTTTTACCTTTGTAATGTATACTCAACTAATGACAGATATAGAAAATCAGCCCTTTGCACATGTAACTGGTACTGAAGGTAATGTTGACACACTTTTAAAATGGGTTTTTCCATTGACAAAGCTAGACATTGGAATGTTCAATGTATGTTGAAATGGAATGTTGCATTTTTATATATATTTTATATGTAATATACAAACATGACAAAGCTTGTAAAAAAAACAATCAAAATTAAAATTTATGCAACCTTTTGTGGATGAGGTACAATTCAATGAAGAAACTCAACAGAAGTGTAAAATGTATCAAACAGTAGAAATTCTAAATTCAAACATGCCTTCAAAATGTGCCAAAATATGTTTCACACAAAGTGAACCACTTAAATTGAAAAGCACACACATGCACAGCAGTTTTCTGATAAAACAGTTATTAGAATCTATTAAAGTTAGTTTCTTTGAAACATAAAGGCAAGTGGTAATACACCCTGAAATTAAGATTATCACACCATAATGTTGTCAGAGTTACATGACTAAAATTACTGTGAAATGGTTTTAAAGACAGTTATTACACTGGCTATGAATAACCATCTGGAAGAGTGATCATTTAGAATGTTTCAGAAATAAAATGACCAAAAATAAAAGAAACAAAAGAATGAATGAATGGAAACCTTGATTTAACCCTCTAATGCTCAACATGTACAATTTTAGGGCTACTTAGATCTAGACTAGGAAATCTGCTTTTTGCCAGGCAAATAAGATCGAGATCCAGATGAATTCCCTCTTTGCACAGCACAGATTAAAGCAATATTCATATAGCCAACTATCACTCTTCCCCTACCCACTTCACAGATGGTGGAGTTGTGCACATAAACATAGGGTGGGGAGCAAGTAATGGATAGAATGGGGAGAGTACAGCTCATAGGAACATGATGTGATCCCTGCATCGGAAACTTTCTCTTTCATCTTCCAGCTTATTTTTTATATGAATTTAAGTTACTTGGATCAAAATTAATAGCCACTATTAAAATTACATCAAATAGGTTTAATAAAAACATTATAATATATATTATAAATATATAAATAACAATGCACAGTGAGTAACTGCAAATTATGGCTGTTTCCCTTGTAACAATGACCGTAACAACTCGCTTGTAACCTACATGATTTCCCTCACTCATAATGGAAACATATTTCATTTACCTACTTAAAATTTTTCATATATACACACAAGAAAATGAAAAACTTACATTCATACAGAAACTTATCATGTTTCTCAGAAATGACTCAAATCACTTTGCAGACAATTAATTAATTTTGTTTATGTGGGCATATGAGGCAACTGTTTGTACACACCAAGGTTCGACAAACAGCAATGAGATGAATGTTAAGCTATAACCCCAAAACAATTTTATGTCACTCTGCATCACCTAAGGATTCTTTTCACCATATATAAATATTCTCCTTGTTATGCTACTTTATTTTGATGGAGGACAAGATCTTAAAGACATTTAGATCGGACCTACTGCACACTTTTACATTTATCTGCACTATAAATACCAGCTACCACACATTCTTTTATCAGGATTGCAGAATGGACTGGACTTTGAACTTCACCACAATAGCTCCTGTGACGTCTCAGTGAGAATATAGACCATGTGGTGTGGTGAGTCATACAGATCAGAAGGATCCTGGGGGAGCTAATCATCTCAATCTAACTTCTCCCTAGATCTTTTTGAAGGAGTTAGTCAATACTGCAATGCTATGCTTTTGATGGCAGTCTAATCCACATACCTGTGAAAGGAAACATTTCTTCTAGTATCTAATCTCATTTTCTGCTGTTATTTTTATATCTGTGCCCTCTAACTCTGTGCTCACAGTCAAGTTAAATAATTTTTCTTATATTTAATTTACTTATTCCCCCTGCACTTTAACGACCTACAATTTGTCCCTTCCAACCTTCTTTGCTCCAATGAAAGCAAGTTTAGCTCTTTGATCTCTCTTCATAACTTAGTACCCACTTCACTTCTTTTCCAAGCAGATATTCTTCTTGTTTCTGGCCATAGTTACTGCTTCTTGAGCAGCAAAAGCAATCAGAACTATTATGATCTTGAAATCCTTTAAACAATGCAACTGGTGAAAACAATAGTCAGTAACTGCTCACAGACATCCCGTGACATGAAATGTTCATAAAGTGCTCCGTGTAAAGCAACTGAATAAGATTTCTTTCAGTATGTAGAAACTGCAATACTGATTTTGTGCAAGATGTCCAATTTGTATTCTCTTCTAGGCAAATAAAACATTTTTAATGCAGCTTTAAGGATGGTGTAATTGTGTGAGAACTTAAAAAAAACCTTGGCTGACTGGAAATGTTTCATTGTAAACAAATTTTGTTAATAAGCAACTGTGTGGCTTAGCAGTAGAAGGTCACAATATCCATAATCTTTCACCCTGTAATAGAGCATGTTGTGAGCAGTTAGATTTTAACTCTTCCAGCATGGAGTTGGAGACTTTAGATATAAAATATGTTTTTTTCCACTTCTTTCAAATCAGATAGTCTTATGAAAAAGGAGATATAAACTGCATTAACAATAAGATAAGATTTAATAAGCTCAGTAGCCAAACAAGAAGCTAAAATTCATTTTCAGCTTTTTTATTAAAGGGACAATTATAAACCAAATGTGTTGCAGTACATTATAGTTAATTTAGTGCAAAGCCATGGAGAATTAATAAATACAGTGGCACATTTTGAGAATTGAGGGTTTTTTCCCATTCCAAAACATCTATTTTGTTTTCAGTCATATGTAACACCACTTTCCTGTGTAGGATGATGCTTGCGCAGAATGGCTGACACATTTCACTTGGTCACAAGATAAATATGGTTGTGGTAGAGTAATGGAGACAACAATCTGGGATAATTTAACAAACAACTGGATGTTGTGATTGGTTTTCTGGACGGATGAGCTGTGATGGGTCAAATGACCGTCCTCATCCATACTTATCTTGTGATCGGGTACTGTCCAATAGTTTACCCACAGAGCTATCAAGGAACACGAGATGCTCAGAAGTTTGTGCTATAATCAAGAAGTTTGATTTCCAGTATGTGATTTAAGTTGTGTGGAACAAGCCAGAAATGATTCAACTTACCACTTCTCCGTCTCCACTTGAACTCCTACAGACTGGAATTTGTTTGTATTCAAATCTGCTAAAGTTGGCTGTTCAGGCCCATCAACCTAAGAGAAAAAGAAAAAGATGAAGAATAATTTAGTCCGTCGTTCTAATTCAATTATGCCCATGCTTTGTTAACATTTCAGTAACTATTTTCACTATTTCAGTAAACGGTATCTGCTCTGTGGTTGACTGGGAATAGGAAAGAAAGTGTTGTCATACCACAAACTCATTTTAAAGTAATAAGCAAAAGAATACCTAATCAAAAGGTATCATTTACCACAATGCATTCATTATAAGTTAGTACACAGAAATAAAGTTAACAGCATCATAATTCTTCATGCATTTGTAAAAGAAATCTTAAGTGATTGAACCACCAAAAGTATGGTTTCTACAAAAACTGAAAATGTTAACCTGTTACGTACTACAAAAGAGCTTCAAATATGCCACAGAAAATCATGAACGTTTCAGCAATTCAAGAAAGAAAGAGCTAAACTACAAGTTTTACTTATGCCTGAGGTTTCTGGTAGAGCGACATTTTAGCAAACAGTGTAAGGATCAAACTATATAGGTGCCCATATACACTATATATGAAATGGATCAGAAACACCCATCTATCATCAACAAACTGTTAGCTTTAGGTCAAGATTTAACAAATCAATAAAACGTGACTTTGTTGTGAGTAATATCAACTCCAAAGCAAGTATCCCTGTGCAAGTGATGATTATGACGTCACTCACATACAAAAGCAGATTGTCTTGGAGTGAATTCAGAATTGTGTACATGGAGACCTGGGGCCCGATTTTAGCACCCGCTACCGGGTGCGTTCTCGGCGGGGGGGCCCCGAAAATCCCGAAATCCAGGTGCGGGACCGGATCGCGCCACGATCCCAACCACTTCCGGGTTCCCCGATGACGTGCGGGGGTGCGAGCGCAGCCCCCGCTGGTGGGAATCCCGCAGGCAATTAAAGCTAGCAGGATGCCACTTGAGTGCATTTATTTTGCTTGTTCAGGTCATTAACTGACCTGATTAAGGGACTGTGTGTGATTTTGGAGAAACATGGGACTGTTTCACACACTGGGGGAAACAGTCCTAGTTGAACTGGATGTGTTGCAGCCGTCAGCCTGTGGCAGCTGCAAAGGTCCATTTGACAGGTGGGGTGGGGGGAGACCCTCACCCATTGCAGGAGGCCGCTCTGTCACTTGGGACCCCCCTCCTGACGATCAAAGTCACCAACCTGCACACTCACCCCGGGGTCCGGAGACATGTGCCTACCTTGCGGACCCCCTCAGATGTACATATTGCAGATGGGGGCCGCCGTAGCTGCAGTCATGACTTCCTCGGAGGGCGCACAACATCGCCAGCCTCGCCATCCACGCCGTCCACCTCTGACACGTGGAGCTCCACAACAGAGTGCTGTGACACATCCACCTGTACAGCAGGAGGGAGGGCTACCGCAGAGAGAGATGCGTCGCAGAGGGCACTACCCTCGCCACAGGGTCCACAGACCGAGGCGCAGCTCCCCGGACCTCTCTGAGCAGCAGTGCACACGGAGCTGCAGATTCACTCGACATGTAGTCGTGGACATCTGCAGCCTCTTTCATGCCGAGCTGCTCCTGGCTGGCCCCAGCACCATCTGCTTACCTGTCGCTGCCAAAGTCACCACTGCCCTCCACAACTTCTCCTCCGCATCCTTCCAGGGTGCAGCCGGGTACACCGCCGATGTCTCTCAGTCGTCTGCGCGGAAGAGCCCTGCAAATACTCCTGCACCTACTCTGCAGTAACACAATGGGTGGCATCAGTGGTGGGTCCTCATAGTGATACCCAGGAGCGGGCATTATTGCACAAAACAGACAGGATTCGCGGAGACATGGCAGTGGTGGTGCCAATATAATGTGTGATGTGAGTTGTTCTGAAATTCAATATAGGTAACACCCATGACAAACCCTCCGACACCCTTGTGCACCCACTTCATGCTCACGAAACATTTGCCTTACGCTGCCTACTGCACATATGTGATGCATGCCCTGTGGCTGCAGCACAGGTGGTGGCAGGTTGAGTGAGGCTGGCCGTGAGGGAGATGCACAAGAGGGTGCGTATGGGATAGAGCCATGAGATTATATGAGGATAGGGTTGCGTGTTAGTGGCGGGGTGAGTACTCGCGAGGTGAGTAGGTGCAGGTAAGATGATGATGGGGTTTGAGTGGGTATGAGGGGTGATGTGACAGAGTGGTGTTGGCGGTGCCGAAGGAGATGTGGGGTGGGGGCAGTGTTGTGGCAGACGGAGTGTAGGGGAAAGACTACGTGTTCTCACTGTGGCTGACCTACTGCGGTCATTGGAGCGCCTCCTGCACTGTATGCAGGTGGGCGATATGTTGGTGGCGCAGGTGACCCCCTCTGCCACCTCGAGCCAGGCCTTCTTGGTGGCAGAGGCAGGCCGCTTCCTCCCGCCCGCCGGGAGGAAGATCTCTGTCCTCCCCCTCCTCCTCACCGCATCTGATGGTACCTGGGGTGAGGCATCATTAAACTGGGAGCAGCCTTCCCCCTGGGCTGCTCCATGCTGTAATTTGTTCCATTGGTTGCAGCATCTGTCAGTGGAGGACTGCCCCTTTAACTAGAGAGCCTCCAGCTGACAGATCGTACTGCGCATGCGTAGCCCGCCCGACGCGCAGACCAGCAGCGTGGACCCCGGAGGAGCAGGTAAGTGGCTCCAATTAGTGGAATGCCTGCTACGATCGCGCAGGCAACCCACTAATTTCACCGGGCGCGGAGGCCACGCACCCGAAACCCAACCCGCCGGAAACCCGCAGGCCTGATAAAATCAGGGCCCTGAAGTCAGTCTAAAGTATCCAGGCAGCAGAAAAGCTTACTGTGTTGACGTGATATTTCAGATTGTTCACGCTGTATTTAACTGAATACATGACAGAACTTTGAATGGATTGAAGAGACTC
This sequence comes from Heptranchias perlo, assembly GCF_035084215.1. Taxonomy (NCBI): domain Eukaryota; kingdom Metazoa; phylum Chordata; class Chondrichthyes; order Hexanchiformes; family Hexanchidae; genus Heptranchias; species Heptranchias perlo. Next base: position 51,489,747 of record NC_090327.1, on the reverse strand, counting down.
TACTTAGCACAGCTAAACAGCCCTTTGGTCATTGATCATGAAAAATCGTGGCTCTGTTCACATTATGTACGTAAGCAAATTTACATCTCAAACAAATAAACTGAGCTGGCACAAAGTGGCATGAGCTCTCACACAGTTAATATTTGTAGTTGCAGGAACTGTGGTTCAAGTGCAAGAGTCTATAAGTTACATATCACAGCTAGTCAAGATTCCCCATAAACTCCAACATCATGATTTTATACAAAACAGTTTGACTAAGTGCAGATCTACCATATTGAAACAAAAAGAAAAAATCTTCAAACTACCTGGGCAGCAAAGAAGCACTAAAATAGGTGGATAAATTTACATCTGGTAGTTGCAGCAAGCCCAAAGAAATCAGGCCACTTTAAGAGCAAAGACCCAATATGGGCCATCAGTGCATCATCCATTTTCATATGGGGGTACAGTTTCCACTCGTTAGCCCGAGTAATATCAGCGCAATCCGGGCGAAATCGGCCAAACCAGCACAAAAGATCAGGGAATTTTAAACGTAAGTGAGTTATGCCCAAAACAACTTACATTCATGTTTTTCCATGATCTTTTACGCTGGTTTAAGATGTACTTTGCCTGGATCAGGCCCCGCCCATAAAACTGGCCACGCCCCCAGGTTGACGTTGCAAGATTCTACCGATTGCACTGGTTCGGAAAGGCTCTTCAAATTGCGTTCAACTTCTTAGGTGCACAGGCACTAGTAGGCACGTTTTAAATATAAGAACATAAGAAATAGGAGCAGGAATAGGCCATAAGGCCCCACGTGCCTGCTCCGCCATTCAATAAGATCATGGCTGATCTTCAACCTCAACTCCACTTTCCTGCCCGATCCCCATATGCCTTGCTGCCACTAGAGTCCAAAAATCTACCCATCTCAGCCTTGAATATATTCAATGACTCAGCATCCACAGCCATCTGGGGTAGAGAATTCCAAAGATTCACAACCCTCTGAGTGAAGAAATTCCTCCTCATCTCAGTCTTGAATGGCTGACCCATTATCCTGAGGCTATGCCCCCTAGTTCTAGACTCTCTAGCCAGGGGAAACAATCCCTCAGCATCTACCCTGTCAAGCCCCCTAATAATCTTACATGTTTCAATGAGATCACCTCTCATTCTACCAAACTTCAGAGAGAATAGGCCCATTCTACTCAACCTCTCCTCACAGGACAACGCTTCCATCCCAGGAATTAATCTGGTGAACCTTTGTTGTACCGCCTCCAAGGCAAGTATCCTTTTTTAGATAAGAAGAGCAAAACTGTACACAGTCCTCCAAGTGAGATCTCACTAAAGTCCTGTACAACTGTAGTAAGACATCCTTACTCTTGTACTCCAACCCCCTTGCAATAAAGGCCAACATACCATTTGCTTTCCTAATTGCTTGTTGTACCTGCATACTAACTTTTTGTGTTTCTTGTACGAGGACAACCAAGTCTCTCTGAACACCAACATTTAATAGTTTCTCACCATTTAAAAATATTCTGTTTTTCTATTCTTCCTGCCTAAATGAATAACCTCACATTTCCCCACATTACACTCCACCTGCCACCTTCTTGTCCACTCACTTAATCTGTTTATATCCTTCTGCAGACAATTTAGGGTCAATTTTAGCACCCGCGATCAGGTGCGTTCCTGGCGGAGGGGCCACGAAAATCGGCGATTCCCGGGGCGGGTCGGGAGCTCGGCTCCAACCTGCCCACTTTTGGGTTTCCCACTGACGCGCTGACATGCGCGCGCAGCCCCCGCATGTGGGACTCCTGCCGGCAGCGTGCCACTTAGGGTATTTATTTTGGTATTTCAGGTCGTTTACAGACCTGATTAACGAGATATTTTAGGAGGGTTGGGATTTTACAAACAACTGGGACTGTTTCCCGTACTGGGGGAAACACTCCCAGTTCAAATGGACGTGTTGCAGCCATCAGCCTGTGGCAGCTGCAAAGGTCCATTTGACAGGTGGGTGGGGGGGGGGGGGTGGAGACCCTCACTCATTGCAGGAGGCCACTCTATCACTTTGGATAAAGTGTGGCCTCCACCACCCTCCTCCTGACAATCAAATTCACAAACTTGCACACTTACCCCGGGGTCCAGAGACATGTACCTTCCTTGCAGACCCCGTCAGATGTACATCTTCCGGATGGGGACCGTCGTAGCTGCAGTCATGACCTCCTCGGAGGGCGAACAGCATCACCAGCCTCGCCGGCCACCTCTGACACGTGGAGCTCCACAACACAGTGCTGTGACACATCCACCTGCACAGCAGGAGGGAGGGCTACCGCAGAGAGAGATGCGTCGCAGAGGGCACTACCCTCGCCACAGGGTCCACAGACCGAGGCTCAGCTCCCTGAACCTCTCTGAGCAGCAGTGCACACGGAGGCTCAGAGTCACTCGACATGTAGTCGTGGACATCTGCAGCCTCCTTCATGCCAAGCTGCTCCCGGCTGGCCCAAGCACCATCTTCTTACCTGTCGCTGTCAAAGTCACCACTGCCCTCAACAACTTCTCCTCCGCATCCTTCCAGGGTGCCACCAGGGACATCGCCGACGTCTCTCAGTCATCTGCACAAAAGAGCCCTGCAAATACACCTACACCCACTCTGCAGTGACACAATGGGTGGCATCAGTTGTGGGTCTTCATTGTGATCCTCAGGAAAGGGCATTATTGCACAAACCAGACAAGATTCGCAAAGATGTGGCAGTAGTGGTGCCAATATAATATGTAATGTGAGTTGGTCAGAAATTAAATATAAGTAAAAACCATGACAAACCCTCAAACACCCTTGTGCATCCCCTTCATGCTCACGACGTGTTTGCCTTATGCTGCCTATTGCACATATGTGATGCATGCCCTGTGGCTGCAGCACAGGTAGTGGCAGGTTGAGTGAGGCTGACTGTGAAAGAGATGCACGAGAGGGTGAGTATGAGATAGAGCCATGAGATTGTATGAGGATTGGGTTGAGTGGTAGTGGCGGGATGAGTACTGGCGAGGTGAGTAAGTGCAGGTAAGATGAGGATGAGGTTTGAGTGGGTGTGAGGGGTGATGTGACAGAGTAGTGTTGGCAGTGCAAAAGGAGATGTGGGGTGGGGGCGGTGATGTGGCAGACGGAGTGTAGGGGAAAGAGTAAGTGTACTCACTTTGGCTGACCTACTTAGGTCATTGCAGCGCCTCCTGCACTGTATGCAGGTGCGCGATATATTGATGGTACAGGTGACCTCCTCTGCCACCTCGAGCCAGGCCTTCTTGGTGGCAGAGGCAGGCCGCTTCCTCCCGCCCGCCGGGGGGAAGATCTCTGTCCTCCCCCTCCTCCTCACCCCATCCAATGATACCTGGAGTGAGGCATCATTAAACCTGGGACCAGCCTTCCCCTTGGGCTGCTCCATGCTGTAATTTTTCCTATTTCTTGCAGCATCAGTCAGTGGAGGACTGCCCCTTTAAATAGAGCTCCTCCAGCTGACGGACCTTACTGCGCATGCACAGTCCGCCTGACGCGCAGATCAGCAGTGGGGAACCCGGAACAACAGGTAAGTGGATCCAATCGGCCTGCAATTGCGTTCGGGGCAGACTGATTTCACCAGGCGCGAACCCGCCGCCCTGGTAATATCGGGCGCTTTGTGTCCTCCTCACAGCTTACGTTCCCACCTAGCTTTGTGTCATCAGCAAACTTGGATACATTACACTCGGTCCCTTCATCTAAATCATTAATATAGATTGTAAATAGCTGAGGCCCAAGCACCGATCCTTGCAGTACTCCACTAGTTACAGCCTGCCAATCTGAGAATGACCCGTTTATCCCTACTCTCTGTTTTCTGTCCTTTAACCATTCCTCTATCCATGCTAATATATTACCCCAAACCCATGAGCCCTTACCTTATGTAACAACCTTTTATGTGGCACCTTACTAAATGCCTTTTGAAAATCCAAATATACTACATCCACTGGTTCCCCTTTATCTACCCTGCTAGTTACATCCTCAAAAAACTCTAATAAATTTGTCAAACATGATTTCCCTTTCATAAAACCATGTTGACTCGGCCTAATAATATTATGATTTTCTAAGTGTCCTGTTACCACTTCCTTAATAATGGATCCTAGCATTTTCCTGAAGACCGATGTCAGACTAACTGGTCTGTAGTTCCCTGTTTTCTCTCTCCCTCCCTTCTTGAATAATGGGGTAGCATTTGCTACTTTCCAGTCCATTGGAACTATTCCAGAATGTACATAATTTTGGAAGATCATAACCAATGCATCCGCTATCTATGCACTGTGCTTATCTTTACCGAAGTCACGATACTGTTTGATTGTCTTAACTTTTCTCATTAGATTTCTAAATTTCCCCTCACCTGACCCCTCCCCCGCCTTTTTAGTTTAAAGCCCGATCTACAGCCCTAGTTATTCAAATTGCCAGGATGCTGGTCCCAGCTCGGTGTAAGTGGTGTCCGTCCCGTCGGAATGGCTCCCTCTTTCCCCAGTACTGGTGCCAGTGCCCCATGAATTGAAATCCCTGTCTCCCACACCACTCTTTGAGCCACGCGTTTAACTCTCTGATCTGTTTGACCCTATGCCAATTTGCACGTGGGGAAACACAGTACTGGGGAAAGAGGGAGCTGTTCCGACGGGACCAGTTCCACTTAAGAACAAGTGAAAGGGAAAAGCATAGAGCAGCAGAAAGAAAGTGTACTTTAGGCACTACAGATAAAGTGAAAACTAGAAGGTGTAAAGCGATTAACCCAGCATGAAAGCTGAAGGTCAGGCTAGGGTGTGTGGCCCAACTAAGAGTTCTATATACAAATGCACGGAGTTTAAGGAATAAATTGAATGAGGGTACGGTAGCATAGTGGTTATGTTACTGGGCTAGTAATCCAGAGGCCTGGACTAAAATCCAGAGTCATGAGTTCAAATCCCGCCACGGCAGCTGGCGAATTTAAATTCAATTAATTAATTAAATTCAATTTATTAAATAAAAATCTGGAATTAAAATACTAGTATCAGTAATGATGGCCATGAAACTACCGGATTGTCGTAAAAACCCATCTGGTTCACTAATGTCCTTTAGGGAAGGAAGCCTGCCGCCCTTACCCGGTCTGGCCTATATGTGACTCCAGACCCACAGCAATGTGGTTGATTCTTAATTGCCCTCTGAAATGGCCTAGCAAGCCACTCAGTTGTAAAATCTCGCTACGAAAAGTCATAATAAGAATAAAACCGGACGGACCACCCGGCATCGGACCACTAGGCACCGGACACGACAACGGCAAAACACCAAGCCCAGTCGACCCTGCAAGGTCCTCCTTACTAACATCTGGGGACTTGTGCCAAAATTGGGAGAGCTGTCCCACAGACTAGTCAAGCAACAGCCTGACATAGCCATACTCACAGAATCATATCTTTCAGCCAACGTCCCAGACTCTTCCATCACCATCCCTGGGTATGTCCTGTCCCACCGGCAGGACAGACCCACCAGAGGTGGCGGTACAGTGATATACAGTCAGGGAGGGAGTGGCCCTGGGAGTCCTCAACATTGACCCTGGACCCCATGAAATCTCATGGCATCAGGTCAAACATGGGCAAGGAAACCTCCTGCTGATTACCACCTACCGTCCTCCCTCAGCTGATGAATCAGTCCTCCTCCATGTTGAACACCACTTGGAGGAAGCACTGAGGGTAGCAAGGGCACAAAATGTACTCTGGGTGGGGGACTTCAATGTCCATCACCAAGAGTGGCTCGGTAGCACCACTACTGACCGAGCTGGCCGAGTCCTGAAGGACACAGCTGCTAGACTGGGCCTGCGGCAGGTGGTGAGTGAACCAACACGAGGGAAAAACTTAGTTGACCTCGTCCTCACCAATCTACCTGTCGCAAATGCATCTGTCCATGACAGTATTGGTAGGAGTGACCACCGCACAGTCCTCGTGGAGATGAAATCCCGTCTTCGCACTGAGGACACCATCCAACGTGTTGTGTGGCACTACCACCGTGCTAAATGGGATAGATTCAGAACAGATCCAGCAGCTCAAAACTGGGCATCCATGAGGCGCTGTGGGCCATCAGCAGCAGCAGAATTGTATTCCAGCACAATCTGTAACCTCATGGCCCGGCATATTCCTCACTCTACCATTACCAACAAGCCAGGGGATCAACCCTGGTTCAATGAGGAGTGCAGAAGAGCATGCCAGGAGCAGCACCAGGCGTACCGAAAAATGAGGTGCCAACCTGGTGAAGCTACAACTCAGGACTACATGCATGCTAAACAGCGGAAGCAACATGCTATAGACAGAGCTAAGCGATTCCACAACCAACGGATCAGATCAAAGCTCTGCAGTCCTGCCACATCCAGTCGTGAATGGTGGTGGACAATGAAACAACTAACGGGAGGAGGAGGCTCTGCAAACATCCCCATTCTCAATGATGGCGGAGTCCAGCACGTGAGTGCAAAAGACAAGGCTGAAGCGTTTGCAACCATCTTCAGCCAGAAGTGCCGAGTGGATAATCCATCTCAGCCTCCTCCCGATATCCCCACCATCACGGAAGCCAGTCTTCGGCCAATTCGATTCGCTCCACGTGATATCAAGAAACGGCTGAGTGCACTGGATACAGCAAAGGCTATGGGCCCCGACAACATCCCAGCTGTAGTGCTGAAGACTTGTGCTCCAGAACTAGCTGCGCCTCTAGCCAAGCTGTTCCAGTACAGCTACAACACTGGCATCCACCCGACAATGTGGAAAATTGCCCAGGTATGTCCTGTCCACAAAAAGCAGGACAAATCCAATCCGGCCAATTACCGCCCCATCAGTCTACTCTCAATCATCAGCAAAGTGATGGAAGGTGTCGTCGACAGTGCTATCAAGCGGCACTTACTCACCAATAACCTGCTCACCGATGCTCAGTTTGGGTTCCGCCAGGACCACTCGGCTCCAGACCTCATTACAGCCTTGGTCCAAACATGGACAAAAGAGCTGAATTCCAGAGGTGAGGTGAGAGTGACTGCCCTTGACATCAAGGCAGCATTTGACCGAGTGTGGCACCAAGGAGCCCTAGTAAAATTGAAGTCAATGGGAATCAGGGGGAAAACTCTCCAGTGGCTGGAGTCATACCTAGCACAAAGGAAGATGGTAGTGGTTGTTGGAGGCCAATCATCTCAGCCCCAGGGCATTGCTGCAGGAGTTCCTCAGGGCAGTGTCCTAGGCCCAACCATCTTCAGCTGCTTCATCAATGACCTTCCCTCCATCATAAGGTCAGAAATGGGGATGTTCGCTGATGACTGCACAGTGTTCAGTTCCATTCGCAACCCCTCAGATAATGAAGCAGTCCGAGCCTGCATGCAGCAAGACCTGGACAACATCCAGGCTTGGGCTCATAAGTGGCAAGTAACATTCGCGCCAGATAAGTGCCAGGCAATGACCATCTCCAACAAGAGAGAGTCTAACCACCTCCCCTTGACATTCAACGGCATTACCATCGCCGAATCCCCCACCATCAACATCCTGGGAGTCACCATTGACCAGAAACTTAACTGGACCAGCCATATAAATACTGTGGCTACGAGAGCAGGTCAGAGGCTGGGTATTCTGCGGCGAGTGACTCACCTCCTGACTCCCCAAAGCCTTTCCACCATCTACAAGGCACAAGTCAGGAGTGTGATGGAATACTCTCCACTTGCCTGGATGAGTGCAGCTCCAACAACACTCAAGAAGCTCGACACCATCCAAGATAAAGCAGCCCGCTTGATTGGCACCCCATCCACCACCCTAAACATTCACTCCCTTCACCACCGGCGCACTGTGGCTGCAGTGTGCACCATCCACAGGATGCACTGCAGCAACTCGCCAAGGCTTCTTCGACAGCACCTCCCAAACCCGCGACCTCTACCACCTAGAAGGACAAGGGCAGCAGGCGCATGGGAACAACACCACCTGCACGTTCCCCTCCAAGTCACACACCATCCCGACTTGGAAATATATCGCCGTTCCTTCATTGTCGCTGGGTCAAAATCCTGGAACTCCCTTCCTAACAGCACTGTGGGAGAACCGTCACCACACGGACTGCAGCGGTTCAAGAAGGCGGCTCACCACCACCTTCTCGAGGGCAATTAGGGATGGGCAATAAATGCCGGCCTTGCCAGCGACGCCCACATCCCGTGAACGAATAAAAAATTTTTTTTAAAAAGTACAAATTCAAATTGGAGGGTATGACATGATAGCTATTACTGAGACATGGTGCAGGATGGTCAGGATTGGGAACTAAATATACCGGGTTATAAGGTCTACAGGAGTGATAGGGAAAATGGAAGAGGGGGAGGAGCAGCCTTAATGATTAGAGATGAAATCACTTCAATGATAAAGGAGGATATAACGAGGGGTAAGCAGCCAACAGAGACCTTATGGGTTGAATTGAGAAATAGGAAAGGATCGAAGACTATAGTGGGAGTTGTGTATAGGACGCCTAGCAGCAGCTCTGAAGTGCTAGATTGTATAAATGCAGAGATTAGACAAGCGTGTAAGAAAGGCATGGTGGTCTTAATGGGGGACTTTAACCTTCATATAGATTGGGAAAAGCAGACTAGCAACTGTCAGAAAGGTAGTGAATTTCTTGAGTGTGTCCGGGATAGTTTTCTACAGCAGTATGTCCTAGAGGCAACAAGGGGGCAAGCCATACTAGATTTAGTAATGAATAATGAACCAGATTTAGTTAACAGCTTAACTGTGCGTGAACATCTATCCAATAGCGATCATAACATGATCGAGTTCAAGGTGGTGTTTGAAAGGGAAAAAAGTGAATCAGCTGCTAAGATTCTAGACTTGGGTAAGGCCGACTTCAATGGGATGAGACAGAGACTGTCCACAGTAAACTGGGCAAATCTATTAATGGGTAAAACGATTGATGATCAGTGGGAAATGTTTAAAGAAACATTTAACATGATACAGAATCGGTTTATACCCCTGAGGGGCAAGAACTTTACTTGCCAAAAAAAACAGCCATGGACAACTAAAGAGGTAAGGGACAGTATAAGACATAAGGAAAGGGCATACAAAAAGGCAAAAAATGGCACAGATCCTGGTGAATGGGAAAGATACAAAGATCAACAAAGGGTCACAAAACAGATAGTAAGAGCTACAAAAAGAGAGTATGAAAAGAAACTTGCAAGGGATATCAAAACCAACACGAAGAACTTTTATAGTTATATTAGGAAAAAGAGGGTGGTCAGGAGCAGTGTTGGCCCCTTAAAAACTGAAAGTGGGGATATTGTCATTGACAATGGGGAAATGGCAGACATGTTGAATAATTACTTTACGTCAGTATTTACAGTAGAAAAAGATGATAGCATGAATATGAATCGGGGACAGGGACTCAATAAAATTAACATAAGTAAAACAACAGTAATGAAGAAAATAATAGCACTAAAGAGTGACAAATCCCCAGGACCAGATGGTTTCCATCCCAGGGTTTTAAAGGAAGTAGGTGAGCACGTTGCAGATGCCCTAACTATAATCTTTCAAAGTTCTCTAGATTCAGGAACTGTCCATCTGGATTGGAAAATTGCACACGTCACTCTGCTTTTTAAGAAAGGAGAGAGAGGGAAACCAGGGAATTATAGACCAGTTAGTCTAACATCTGTTGTGGGGAAAATGCTGGAGTCTATAATTAAGGATAGGGTGACTGAACACCTCGAGAATTTTCAGTTAATCAGAGAGAGCCAGCATGGATTTGTGAAAGGTAGGTCGTGCCTGACAAACCTGATTGAATTTTTTGAAGAGGTGACTAAAGTAGTGGACAGGGGAATGTCAATGGATGTTTTTTTATATAGACTTCCAGAAGGCATTTGATAAAGTCCCACATGGAGACTGTTAGCTAAGATAGAAGCCCATGGAATTGAGGGAAAAGTACGGACTTGGATAGAAAGTTGGCTGAGCGAAAGGCGACAGAGAGTAGGGATAATGGGAAGGTACTCACATTGGCAGGATGTGACTAGTGGAGTCCCGCAGGGATTTGTCTTGGGGCCTCAATTATTCATAATATTTATTAACGACTTAGATGAAGGCATAGAAAGTCTCATATCTAAGTTTGCCGATGACACGAAGATTGGTGGCATTATAAGCAGTGTAGATGAAAACATAAAATTACAAAGCGATATTGATAGATTAGGTGAATGGGCAAAACTGTGGCAAATGGAATTCAATGTAGGCAAATGTGAGGTCATCCACTTTGGATCAAAAAAGGATAGAACAGGGTACTTTCTAAATGGTAAAAAGTTAAAAACAGTGGATGTCCAAAGGGACTTAGGGGTTCAGGTACATAGATCATTGAAGTGTCATGAACAGGTGCAGAAAATAATCAAGAAGGCTAATGGAATGCTGGCCTTTATATCTAGAGGACTGGAGTACAAGGGGGCAGAAGTTATGCTGCAGCTATACAAAACCCTGGTTAGACCGCACCTGGAGTACTGCGAGCAGTTCCGGGCACCGGACCTTCGGAAGGACATATTGGCCTTGGAGGGAGTGCAGCGTAGGTTTACTAGAATGATACCCAGACTTCAAGGGTTAAGTTACGAGGAGAGATTACACAAATTGGGGTTGTATTCTCTGGAGTTTAGAAGGTTAAGGGGTGATCTGATCAAAGTTTATAAGATATTAAGGGGAACAGATACGGTGGATAGAGAGAAACTATTTCCGCTGGTTGGGGATTCTAGGAATAGGGGGCACAGTCTAAAAATTAGAGCCAGACCTTTCAGGAGTGAGATTAGAAAACATTTCTACGCACAAAGGGTGGTAGAAGTTTGGAACTCTCTTCCGCAAACGGCAATTGATGCTCGCTCAATTGCTAAATTTAAATCTGAGATAGATAGCTTTTTGGCAACCAAAGGTATTAAGGGATATGGGCCAAAGGCAGGTATATGGAGTTAGATCACAGATCAGCTATGATCTTATGAAATGGCGGCACAGGCTCGAGGGGCTGAATGGCCTACTCCTGTTCCTATATTCCAATGTTCCTAAACCAGGCTGGGACTTGCGTCCCGGAGAATCGAATAACTAGGGCTGTAGATAGGGCTTTAAAGTTTTTTCATATCAAAAAATATTGAATTTACTAAGAAACTGACTAGTTTACACCAATGAAACTAGTAAATGGTTCAGTATAGCTCTTTTTAAATCATTTTCAGTGATTTTAAATCGGGTTACTCACGGGTGGAGGACTGGACACCCTTATTAAAAATGGTTATTTTTGGTGATAAACCCATTTTCAGCTGTATTAATAAAACTGCACCAGGTTACCACTCTTAAACACATCAAGGAATACTTTTTAATGGAAAGAAAAAAAATAAACAATTACATTCTGTTATGTCGCCCGATTGTGCTGGTTCATCGAAGATTTTACGTTTGTGATTATGCAAATTAATAAAAGTGAACTGTAACTTAACCAGCGCAATTTCCAGATTGCACACAAAGCAGAAGCTCTACCCCATGGTCTTCAGCATCTGGAGCTCTGTTGAGATGATATGACCGCATAATGAATGGGACCTAGCCCTAAACGTCACATTTTTCCTTAATGAGCCTAGCACATGACTGATATACAGGCTGTTAGTGCCACTGGCACTTCCATGTTGGATTATAACATGTCATGTGCACAGGGCATTGAGCAGGTCTTGGGCTTCAGGAATCCATGAGGTAAGAAGACGGTGCCCGATGCCCAGCCATTATTAGGGCCGAAGGTCATGTTATTGGCATCATCATATCATTTCAAATGGAATTGCATAAGAATTTGAAAACTATTAAAAGGTATGAAGAGCAAGGGAATGGGATTAGAGTAAACAGCTCCAGCTGAACAGCTAGCATTGGGTTAAAATTCTGGAACTCCCTACCTAAGAACATTGTGGGAACACCTGCCCATTGTCTCTGAATAGGTGAGAAATTTAGCCTCTATCTTCATTCATCTTTAGCTCCATTTATTGAATATGGAATTATCTCAGCAATTTTTTTCTCCTACTTTCTTGAAGGCATTAGGATTAATTTTCGGATGTTGGGTTTTGGAATGGTACGCACCAGGCTTAGTGCATACCTGTGCTGCAGAGTTGTCCTTAATTATATATTCACTGAAAACTCCCAGCCTGGACTGGGCTTCCCGCTGGGAGCTCACGCAATGGAGGACAGAGTTTCTGGCTCTTAAAGGGCTGCAGCAGCCATTTAAAGTTTTTTTTTGCCTGCCATAAATTCTACTGAGTTTGGAAATCCCTGGAACCATACCCTAGCAAGCAACCGACACGGGGAGAGTAGCAACCGGGGAGAGAAAATTGGCAGAAAAGGAAGTTAAAAAAGACATTTATGAAATTCCTACTATTCATTAAATATCAAGCAATAAGATAAACAGAGAAAAACATTTATCACAACTCTATGGGCTTGTTTACTTGACAATACTTAAAGCAGAATAATCCACTATGAACTTCTCTGGATTAAAACCTCTCAGGCCAGTACAGAAACATAAACCCCAATTTTAACCTAACCCGCCCGGTGGGAAGGGGGCGGGTTCAGGTCGGACTCCTTTCACACCCTGCCTGATTGTATGCTCAATTGACTTCATAGGAGCAGAAAATCAGGCGGGTGGGAAAATGGGCATCTGCCCCGAACCCGCTCCATTCCTGCCGGGCTGGTTAGGTTAAAATCGGGGCCAAAACCTTCTTACCATAAGTTCGCTGTCACCGTAACCACTTTTACAGCGAAGATGTGTTGTCAACAGCTAATGTGTGATAGTCCCACTGTTCATTCCACTCTCATATAAAGCAAGGGACCCCCATAGCCCTAATGGCATCAGAGACTCACAAACTGCCATTAGGTTTCTACTTGTCTGCAAATGTGTTTAGCCAGATTCTATTGCCTTACATCAATCAATCACAGGTCTCCAGCTTCCAATGTTCTTCATTTGTAGGCAGGAAGTGTGCTATTGTCCAGGAGTCCAACTTAAATCTAAAAGTACTTTACGACACTGCTGCCAGTGCAATTTGCAGTATCCTGAAGTTTACTGGAGGTCACCCTAGAGATTTGTATTACTTGTCTTGAGGCAACAGAAGATGTCAGTGGGATGTGATGATGCTAAACATACTTTTCCTCCCTGGGTGCCTCTATAATGGAAGTCAATGGTCTGAGACACCCACCTGTAGATCCAAGAGTGCTACGCTGAAGTCACTTCAAATGTAAACATAGCTCACAAATTAAGAGAGGTGACATTATCGGCTTGGAAATTACTCTTGCTGATGTTATAGTACAAATGTTCATAGTAAATTCCTCTCTCTACTGTTTTAATGAGGGTGTTAATCCATTTAAAATTATCATCTATAATAACTTCCAGTCTATAATTAATGTAAGTAGCAAGGGATACTCCACCTGTATTCCAACAGAAGAACATTTATTTTTTCTCAACACATCCCCTTTCGATTCCTCTGCTGGCAGGATGTCCTTGTCATTCGATGGTGTGCTGTCAATGTGCTGCTGACTGTTAGAAGGTCCGTGAATCTGTGCATTTGCAGCTTCAATAGCAGCATTTAAGGCCTTGACACTGTCCAAACTTTCTGTAGAGTTACTTAGTCCTGACTGGCTGTTTAGATCACCCCTCTGGGTGTGGCCATCCAAATATGCATCTTGAGCAGATTCTGTGCTGCTCTGGGCAGTAATCGAGATGAATGGTTTAATTGTGGTCCGTGGTGGCACTGGAGGAGGATTCTTCTTATATGTAGTAATACATGATGACACTGGTTAGACAGACAAAAACAAAATGTCAGGTATTGAATGTACTATAAAACTCTATGGAACTAGTTTTAATGTTTAACCGTCAAATTTTAAAGTAACCATGATAAATTTAAAGGCATTGTCTTCATCAAAAAGTGTAAATGGAAAAAAAAGGTTTGGCCAAACTATTCCATGATGCATCATCATGTCACTCATGTATGATGTCACTGTGACACAAATGATGAACAGCTCTTCACCCTCCCCTAATAAAAGCAGTTTGCAAAACAATTTACATGAAGATAGCTAAAATTGGTTCAGATGATTCTTTTTACCCATTGTGCAAACAGAATACATAAGCTTGTGAGTATGCAGTCTCCCACAATAAGAAAGCTAAAATAATTATTTGGAGTAATTTGCAAAACCTTCTCTATGATGCCACTCCTTCAGCTCCATCCTCAAAACTATAATAACAACTGGTAAAAACACAGGACCACACATGATGGCACAATGTGCAGCATGTGAAGTTCCACTGAAAATCACTTAAAAAGCTATGTATAAAGGTGTATTACATATAAAATCTAAATCCCACTTAACAGAATGTACACTGGGGACCTAATCGATTATGCAAAGTGAACTTGTGTTGTGACTGTCGATCTTTTTTCGAAACATACCAGGGGTAATCTTTAATTTCCGCTTGGAACAGGCATGAAGTCGGCCGAGTGGCTGCGCTGCTTGCCTGTTGGTGCCTGCATGAGGCCAGAGTCATTTTGCTGATCGGGCCTCATTAACTTGCTGCCGGTGAGAGGCAGGTGTCAAGTGGGTGCCCCGTGGTAGCTTGTGGTTGTTAGGCTGCGTGTAGACCAGATTTTCCTTAGCGCAAACCAATATTGCAGTGAAAGCCTCAAACAGTCCTTAGGCCCCTTTTTCACATATACAACAGACATAATGCTTGTTTCAGGCGTGAGCACTGCAAGCTGATTTTTTTGGCCTTTACCAATTTGGTGAGCAGTGCATCTCTGGCTCGTAATGAGCATGCGCTTCCTACCCACCATATTGGAGGCTTAGGAGACTGTTTAGCGGCTGAATATCTAGGCCCCTGTCTTTTGAATCAGACTAAACCGAGGCCTCATCTCCTGGTTTAGGTGGATGTAAAAAGATTGCATGGCACTATTTGAAGATCAGGGAATTCTCCTGTTGTCCAGACCAACTTTCCTCCCTCAGCCAGAAACAAGTTAACTGATCAGTCATCTCATTTGCTCTTTGTGGACCTTGCTGTGTGCAAACTGGCTGATGTATCTACCTATACAACAGTGAGTGTGTGGTGCTCTAGGATATCATATAAATTAATGAAAACTTTTTCTCTTATCTATGATAGATGGGGGAAAAGGCATTGCTGCTGATAGTATGAAAAAGCTCCACTAGTTTTACTAAGACCACTGGTGTCAAAATGCCCCGCATCCCTTTTGCACAGCTGAAAACTTGTACAAAATTTGAAAATCATAACTTTAGGAGCTTCTTCAATGGTTTCAGTGAGCTTACCTCATGATTAACCGAACCTTACAGGCCTACAGGTCCCAAGTTTTATCCTTGATTTGTGCTGATTTAGCTAAGCTCAAATCGGACAATGGTTTGGGCAGTACAATTGACCTCATCACCTCTGGATTAGATGGGAAAACTGGGTAGGGTTCTTGCTCCTGATCACTATCCTACAACCCCCCCTGGAAGTGCGTGAGTGTGAACAGGTTCGGCTGCGATACTCCCCATGGTTAATTAGCCTTGACACACTTGCTGTCTAGGCTCACATGTGAATAATGACCACTTGAGTGAGGTATCAGAGGATGAATGGTTTTTGTGGAACTGAACCTCAGCAAGGAGGCAAAACCTTCAGAAAAGGATTTGGAAAAAAATCTGGTGAGAAAGAGAGAAAAAAATATCAATACTGATCATCACTATATTCTCTATTTGTAAGAAAAATTAGCCTACTCCATATAAGAATTTTCATTTACACAGTGCCTTATCGTATCCTCAGGATGTTTCAAAGCACTTTACAATGAATTAATTTTTAAGTGTGGTCACTGTTATTATGCAGGCAAATGTGGCAACCAAATCGCACACATCAAGGTCCCGTGAACAGCAAATGAGATGAATGACCAGTTAATCTTTTTTTGGTGGTATTGGTTGAGAGATGACTGTTAGCCAGGACTCCAGGGGAACTCCCTGTTCTTCTTCAAATAGTGCCATCTCAACATTTATGTCCACCTGGACAGACAGATGGGGCCACGGTTTAATATCTCATTGAAAAGGCAGCTCCCCCAACAATGCAGCACTCCCTCAGTACTGCGTTGAAGTGTCAGCCAAATTATGTGAACAAGTCCATAGTGGGGCTTGAACCCTCAACCTTCTGACTCACAGGTGAGTGCTACCTCTGAGCCAAGCTGACATATAAGACATGAAACAGTGGATAGTTTTTTAAAAAATGATAAGGAAAGCCATATGATGAAATTAGTTTCTTTTTTATGAATTTAATAACGCAAGGAAATCCACTACAAGTCTTGACATCCCACAATTTGTCAACTGCTTAATAAGTGTAAAATACTCAGAATACTTTCTGCAATGGTATCTTCATTGGCCCAGGTGGCGCTCGAGGCCCAGTCTCTTATAACGGCAGGGCCTCATTAACACAAATGTGGCAAGCTGCCCGCCCAAAATAGTCGTCCAAAGGCTGCCCATCCGCCACTCAGTTAAGTCGTCGGGGGAACTCGGGAGGGTTTTGCGAATGTGTGGGGGGGAAGGGGGCAAAGAGAGCCGGGGTGGCATTCCTGCTCCTCCTGACCCCACAAAAGTAGTTTTTACACCTACTTGTAAAGGTCGCCGTTTCTGGTTCGACAGGCTGACTTAGCAGAGCGTGGGTAGCGGACACTCTGCCCAGTGGGCCGTTCAGGGCCTTATGTACATCATAGGACCCTGATTTCTGCATATTCATGAGGCTCCTGCCGGTTGCAGGGATTAAAATTCTCCCTTACGTGTTAGTGAACTGATTTACACTGCTCCATTTTGATTTCTAGGATATCATATGGGCCAATTTGCATATGATCACACAGATTTTTTTAAGGCAACTGGAAGTGTCTCTTGGCAGTGGGGCACTGTTACACTATTCTGGAAGTTTTGGAAAAGTGGTGCTGTATCCCATTTATTTTTCCACAGCACAGGTGGAAAATTCAGCAGCAGTTCACAAGGCAGCCGTTTTAGATTTCCAACTGCAGAAGAATTGCACATTTGCTGTCAGCTGCTCGTTAAGAATTTAATTTTTAAATTTTTTTTTTATTCGTTCACGGGATGTGGGCGTCGCTGGCGAGGCCAGCATTTATTGCCCATCCCTAATTGCCCTCGAGAAGGTAGTGGTGAGCCGCCTTCTTGAACCGCTGCAGTCCGTGTGGTGACGGTTCTCCCACAGTGCTGTTAGGAAGGGAGTTCCAGGATTTTGACCCAGCGAGCCCATAGACTGTAAATTTCAGTTAATACAGTGTGAAATACTGATGGAGATTATTGAAGTATTTACATGAGATGCTCCACTTTGATCAAAAAGGACAGAGTTAGCATGCCCATGTCTAAAGCACAAAATTTAACTTGTAGTGTGTTTGGGGCAGGAGGGGAGAAGTGGGGGGTAACCCCCCACGGAGAGTTCAGCATGAGGCCCAGGCCATTTTAACTCCAGGGCCTCATTTAAATGCTACTGCACTGTGATGTCAGGGCTGGCGGGCTGGAGTAGGAATTGGGTCAGGAGACTAAGGATGCCGGGGAGCCTAGGGTACGGTCTCCGGTATGGTTAGTACTGGGGAAGGGAATTCTTGGGTGTGCTGGCGCTGGGTTAGAGAGGCAAGGCCGGGGCTGGGCATCCCCAAGGATTCCTTGTAGGGTCCTGGGGGGCACTCTTGTTCGTCCTGGCCCACAAGGATTCCTCTGAAAAGTAACATTTTTATGTTTACCTTGGCCTCTTCTGGCCACTCCAGGTCTTATTGTCAGGTTTGGTGCCATGTGGGATTCCCAAGATTTTTAGTTAAAATGGGGTTGCGGCGCCAATGATGTCAACGAGCCGCGGCTTTTGCCCGGGGCGGGTGGTTCTCCTATGCCTGATTTGAGGTCAGTTAAGATGGTGGGAGGAGGAAATGCGTCGCAACCCCCTGCCATCTTAACTCCCCACTCGCACCATCACTGTTATCCCGCCATACGGGCAGGGTCAAAAGCCACCCTATAGATACATAGAAACTGACTTAAGGGACTCCATTCATGTGCTGAAAATTAGAAGCATACCTGATCATGCTGGCCACACACAGACACGGCTGTGTGTTATTCAATAAAACACACAAAGCCTCAATTCGTTTCTTGGTCCCAGAGCTAGATTGAACAGCTGCAGTCTGAGACAAGTTATTACAGGTCTTTGTATTGTGTGAGCTGTTACTCCCTTCAGATAAGCTCAGGCACACAAGCAACAAGTCAGTAAACCACCCCAGGCTTTTTATAACTAGAAACCATGTGGGCTGCCTCGCCCTGCTCAAAACAAACCTGCACACTTACAAATCTGTCAAGTTCCCCTTATTCCCAGTGACAGCTAATTCTGGTGTGTGACTTGTGTACATGTGGGTGTGTGTATATATATATATATATACACACACACATACATATGTTAAAAAAAAAGCAAATCTTTCTGCATCCTTCACTGGAAAAAATAACCTCATCTCAATTAATTTCAGCTGGTTTGCAATCAATGCCACATTTTCCTCCCCCCTCCTAAAACAAAACACACAAAAATACCTCACTGTTTCTAATGATCTGATCTTGGCAATACTGCTTCTAGGTAGGTTTGCAAAAGTGTTCCTTAATATTTAGTCTCCAGTGGCTTGGAGGAGCAGTCCCCTTAAATTACAGTACTATTAATGTGGCTTATTTTCTACTCATTGCACAGGACAAAGGATTATCTGTGATAACAAATGGTTGTTTGCAGCATGGACAATTTTTTATTCTCTACTTGTGCCAATGACAGATGTTAGTACCTAGTTAGTAAGAAGACACAAGCACCAAACACCAGCTATTGCCCCCACTAGATAATGGGCAAATCCACAAACAAAACCCAAGAGATGATTTAGGATCAAGATGATATTTTCTAATCTGTCTCAATTCGGTAACACTTGAATATTAATCTCTATGCCTGTTATCGCATAAATTGAGCTGCCCATCCACACTTTTGTTTAGGCAAAAAGTATATGGAGCTGAAAATGCACAGGCCTGACAACTCCCCTTTATAAGAGGGCAAAAATTTGCAGAGAATATTTAAAATTCTGGACCCCTAGAAGGAGATATTAGGACAAATGACCAAAAACTTGGTCAAAGAGGTAGGTTTTAAGGAGCATCTTAAAAGAGGAGAGATAGAGAGGCAGAGATGTTTAGAGAGGGAATTCCACAGCTTAGGGCCAAGACAGCTGAAGGTACGGCTACCAATGGTGGGGCAAAGAAATTCGGGGGTGCACAAGAGGCCAGAATTGGAGGCAGAGTTCTCGGAGGGTTGTAGGGCTGGAGGAGCGAGGCCATGGAGGGATTTGAACACAAGGATGAGAATTTTAAATTCGAGGCATTCCTGGACTGGTACCCAATATAGGTCAATGAGCCTACACTGAGTGAATGGGACTTGGAACGAGTTAGGATAGGGGCAGCAGAGTTTTGGATGAGTTGAAGATTATGGAGGATGGAGGATGGAGGATGGCAGACTGGCCAGGAGAGCATTGGGACAGTCGAGTCTGAAGGCAACAAAAGCATTGATGAGGGTTTTTAGCAGCAAATGGGCTGAGGCAGGGGCACAAATGGCCGATATTACAGAGGTGGAAGGAAGCCGATCTTGGTGACGATCTCGGAAGCTCAACTCAAGGTCGAATAAGACGTCGAGGTGGAGAACAGTCTTATTCAGCCTCAGACAGTGGCCAGGGAAGGGGATGGAATTGGTGGCTAGGGAACGGAGTTTGTGGCGGGGACCAAAGACAATGGCTTCGGTCTTCCCAATATTTAACTGGAGGAAATTTCTGCTCCAATACTGGCTGCAGTGGAGGATCGAGAGAGGTGGTGGTGAGGTGGAGCTGGGTGTCGTCAGCGTACAGAGACCTCGCGTATTTGGGTTCTTTTTTTAAATTTCAAAATATACTTTATTTCAGAGAATTTAAAAAGGTACACACAGTTCAAAGTAAATATCACAATTCCAAACCAATACATTTCAAACCAAGAACACTACAGATTGTACACAAAGCGATCTCATTATTACAATTCAAACACAGTATTTCTTATGACTCATGGTGTACAATACATAGTGGCCTTTCCCCATAGAGCCTTTGCGTAGGTCGCACAACGCCTCTGTGCGTCCCGCAGCACGTACTCCTACACCTTGGAGTGTGCCAGTCAGCAACACTCTGTCATGAACAGCTCCTTCAGCAGGTTTCGGGTGGACCAAGGGACCTCCTTCACCGAGTTGATGGTCTTCCAGCTGCAGGTGATATCTGTCTCGGTGTGCGTCCTGGGGAACAGTCCGTAGAGCACAGCGTCCTGTGTTACCGAACTGTTTGGGATGAACCGGGTTAGATACCAACGCATCTCTCTCCACACCCCCTGCGCAAAGGGGCAGCCAATCAGGAGGTGGAAGACGGTCTCCTCCCACCACAGCCTCAAGGGCAGCTCACGGTGGCGCTGAAGTTCCATGCATGTTGGAAGGACTGCACTGGGAGGGCCTTTCTCACTACCATCCAGGCTACATTCTGGTGCCTATTGGTCAGTTCCGGCGACGAGACGTTCTGCCAAATGGCATTGACCGTCTGGTCAGGGAAGAAACCAATCGAGTCCACCCTCCTAGTTCCATGTAGGAGTCTGACGGCCTTGTGGTCGAAGGGATCCCCTCCTTAGGAACTTCTCCACCTGGGACAGGTGGGGGGGGGAAAACGGTCCAGCTGGACGGGACGTCCTGCACCTGCTCGGCTGGCGTGGCCAGACCCAGCCTTCTTAGTGTGTTGGACAGGTAGAAACCCAGCATGTGGTGATACTTGGTGTTTGCCGTACTGGGGCTCTACTCATATCCTTAGGCAGCCACACACACAAAGGTGACCATCAGGATCAGAGGGGTGTTAGGGACACTCTTCCCCCCCTTTGTCTGGGGTCTTGTACATGGTGGCCCTGCGGACGCGTTCTACCTTGGACCTCCAGACAAAGTGGAAGATAGCTCGGGTGACTGTGATGGTAGTTGTGGGGAATGGGCCAGACCCTGGCCACGTAGAGCAACACCGTGAGTACCTCACAACCTTATCACCAGGTTCCTGCAGTTTTGGAGAAGGATCATCCCACCCACATACCAAGCTTTTGTTTGGCCGTGGCGATCTGCTCCTCCCAGTCCTTTGTGCAGGCCAGGGCCCCCAGAGCTAGATCCCCAGCATCTTCAGGTAGTCGGACCTGACGGTGAAGGGGACAAGGGACCGAGCCTCCCACCTGCCAAAGAACATGGCTTCACTTTTGTTTCGGTTCAATCTGGCCCGAAGTCAGCTCGAAAAGGTCGCAGATGCCCATCAGTGTGTGGACCGACTGCTGGTCAGAGCAGTAGACGGTGATGTCATCCATGTACAGGGAGGCCTTAACCTGACAGCCTCCGCTGCCTGGGATCGTCACTGCCCTGATACCTGTGTCCTTCCTGATGGATGTGGCAAAAGGCTCGATACAACACATGAACAAGACCGCGGAGAGATGACAACCTTGCCTGACTCCAGATCTAATCGGAAAGTTCCCTGACTCCCACTCACTGATTAGGACTGCGCTACGGATGTCCGCATAAAGCGGTCAGATCCAATCGTGGATTCCCTCACCAAAACCCATTTTGGACAGCACGTCCATCAAGTACGTGTGGGATATTCTGTCAAAGGCCTTCTCCTGATCCAGGCTGATGAGGCAGGTGTTCACCCCCCTGTCCTGCACGTAGGCGATCTTATCCCTGAGCAGCGCAAGGCTTTCAGAGATCTTCATGTCAGGTACAGTACAGGTCTGATCTGCTCCAGAGCAAACTAAAGCCTGTTGGCGACAGCCTTAGACAGAATCTTGTAATCGACATTTAGCAAGGAACTGGGTCGCCAATTTTTGATTTCTTCCCTCTCCCCCTTCCGCTTGTAGATGAGGGTGATGATGCCTTTCCTCATGGACTCTGACATGCTGCCTGCCAGAAGCATACTCCCCTACACTTCCAGCAGGTCTGGGCCGATCCAGTCCCAAAGAGTCGACTACAACTCGACCGGTAAGCCATCGCTTCCGGGAGTTCTACTCTTCTCGAAGGACCGGATAGCATTTGTCAGCTTGTCCAAGGTCAGTGGCTGATCCATACTCTCTCACTCGCTCTCCTCCAAGACTTCTGTGATAGAGGACAGGAAGGACTGGGAGGCCGTCCTATCTGTGGGCTTCGCATCGTACAGCCCAGCATTAAAGGATTTGCTGATCCTCAGTATGTCAGCTTGCGAGGACGTCAGCGAGCTGTCTTCCTCTTTCAGGCTGCTGATCAGAGGTCTCTCTGAACAACTTCTGGAAGAAGCAGCGCGAGCACCTCTTGTCCTGCTCCACGGAGTGGACTCTGGACCAGATGATGATCTTTGAGGCCTCGGAGTAAGAGGCAGTGGTCAGAGAAGAACACCCGGCTGGACGTCAGTGGATCTGATCTTGAGCGTTGGGGACACAAAAAGGAAGTCTATCCTGGAACAGATGGACTCGTCTGGCCTGGACCAGGTGTATCTCTGCGGTGGTCCGTCTGCAGGGCTGCTGAAGACGTCGCAAAACTTTAAGTCTATCAGGAGTTTGGACGTGATGTCTAGTATACCGCCGCCCCTGCTGGATCGTCCAGCCACATCGATGATGCAGTTGAAGTCTCTGGCGAGAACGATCGGTCTGGAGGTCGCCAGCAGTATTGAGAGGTGCTGGAAGATCTCCATCCGCTCGCTCCAGAGGATCGGGGGGTACACATTGATCAGTCGGAGCGGGGCGTTCTTGTACAGAACGTCTGCTACGAGCAGGCGGCCCCCCACCACCTTCTTAACCTCAGTGATGGTGAAATGACCTCCTCACAGCAGAATCCCCAGGCCCGAGGAACAATTATCGTTGCCTCCCGGCCAGATCAACTGCCCGTGGGTCTACATATGCGACCACCGCCGGTAGTTGCTGAGGTGGTCCAGGGTAGCGGCACATCGTGTAGTCGATTTGATGCTATGCATGTTTATGGATTCTGGTTTCGCTCTTGAAGCAAGGCTCTAAGGTAATACTGCAGAAGATCTCAATGCCCTATGCTTTAATTACAGTCAAGCATCTTGAACTTCGTTTCACACTCTGTGCAAACAAAGTTGCTGTGAACTCCAATAGGTTAGTATAATATACACAGACATATATAGGATTTTATTTAGTCCCACCGCTAAGTTTTCTTTTAATCCTCTTCTAACATCTCTAGAAAATCACAATGGTGATTTTGCAGTGCCAGTCCCACTAAATGACGCAGCGATGCATTTTAACAACAGGGTGCAGTGATATACCTGTAACATGGGCAGGCGTTTCAGGAATTTGACTCCGGTGGCTTCTCGGAGCACAGAAAGATGTGCAGAATTTGTATCAATGTACCACCAGATTTTCCATGGTATGCTCCAGCAGTTAGGAGGAGAAACAGTAAAGGTTTTCATCAGTTTCTGTTTGTTTTCTGCCAGACGCACAGCACAAATTTGAAACACCAATGACCCTCAACTTCCAGACAGCCTTGACGGCAAACACCAAAGTTAACAAATTACACAAGAAAGTTTTAGCACAACCACTCCCACTGTTGAGTCACAGAGCAGGAAATAACTTGGGGGGGTGGGGGGAGGGGGGAGAAAGTCAGGATCTGCTTTCAAAATCTTCAACGGTCTGCTACCCACGTGATCTCAGAATTGTAGGTGGTGAGAAAAAAAATCCTATTCTTGCATTGTACAGTAGTTTGTAACTGATACCAAGCGGATCAACCATTATGGTGTTGTTTAGCAACCTTGTCATTGAATTCCCCCCTCCCATTTTATAGGCATTTTATCAACTCACTTCACTAATCCGCAAATGGTTGTTCGTAGAACAAACATCAAGGGAGCCGCGACTGCTGGAGGATAGGCTTTACAGCTGCCTTTGAAACATGTCAATTACTCAATTACATGAGGCAAGTAACAAAAAACAGCTGCATTACAAGTCGAAGTGGCCTTACCAAAGGTAACAAAAGTGCCTGACTGCCTTTTGCTTTGACTTATTACAGAAAGTAGTAAAAATTCCTCTTAAATCATTTTTATAGAGTTCCACTGACCCATTTTACTTTAAAATGTGAATTTATTTGCAATGTGCTATATAAACCACTTTCACATAAGGAACCTAAGAAATAGGAGCAGGAGTAGGCCATAAGGCCCCCTCAAGCCTGCTCCGCCAATCAGATCATGGCTGATCTTCGACCTCAATTCCACATTCCCACCCGATCCCCATATCCCTTGACTCCCTTAGAGTCCAAAAATCTGGCGATCTCAGTCTTGAATATATTCAACAACTGAGCATCCACAGCCCTCTAGGGTAGAGAATTCCAAATATTCGTGATCCTCTGAGTGAAGAAATTCCTCCATATCTCAGTCGTAAATGTCTGACCCCTTATCCTGGAGACAATGTCCCCTAGTTCTAGACTCTCCAACCAGGGGAAGCATCCTTTCAGCAGCTACCCTATCAAGCCCTCTTAGAATCTTAGATGTTTCAATGAGATCACCTCTTATCCGTCTAAACTCCAGGCCAATTTTACTCAATCTTTTCTCATAGGACGACCCTCTCATCCCAGGAATCAATCTAGAGAACCTTTGTTGCACCGCCACTAAGGCAAGTATATTGTTCCTTAGGTAAGGGGACCAAAATTGCACACAGTACTCAAGGTGTGGTCTCACCAAAGCCCTATACAATTTCAGCAAGACTTCCTTACTCTTGTACTCCAACCCCCTTGCAATAAAGGCCAACATACTATTTGCCTTCCCAATTGCTTGCTGTACCTGCATGTTAACTTTCTGTGTTTCTTGTACAAGTTCACACAAATCCCTCTGAACACCAACATTTAAGAGTTTCTTACCATTTAAAAAATATTCTGTTTTTCTATTCTTCCTAACAAAGTGAATAACCTCACATTTCTCCAACTTTATACTCCATCTACCACTTCCTTGCCCACTCACTTAACCTGTCGATATTCTTTGCAGACTCTTTGCGTCCTCCTCACAGCTTACTTTCCCACCTAGTTTTGTATTGTCATCAAACTTGGATACATTACACTCAGTCCCTTCACCTAAGTCATTAATATAGATTGTAAATAACTGAGGCCCAAGCACCGATCCCTGCAGCACCCCACTAGTTACAAGCTGCCAACCCGAAAATGACCCATTTATTCCTACTCTCTGTTTTCTGTCCGTTAATCAATCTTAGACTCATAGAACATTTATGGCACAGAAGGAGGCCATTCGGCCCATCATGTCCGCACTGGCTGAGAAACGAGCCTATCTTTGTGTCATCTGCAAATTTCTTAATCATGCCCCCTACGTTTAAGTCCAAATCGTTAATGTATACCACAAAAAGCAAAGGACCTAGTACCGAGCCCTGCGGCACCCCACTGGAAACAGCCTTCAGTCGCAAAAACACCCGACAATTACCCTTTGTTTCCTGCCACTGAGCCAATTTTGGATCCAATTTGCCACATTCCCTTGGATCCCATGGGCCTTTACTTTTTTGACCAGTCTGCCGTGTGGGACCTTGTCAAAAGCCTTGCTAAAATCCATGTAGACTACATCAATTACACTACCCTCATCGATCCTTCTTGTCACCGCCTCGAAAAATTCAATCAAGTTAGTCAGACACGATCTCCCCTTAACAAATCCGTGCTGACTGTCCTTGATTACTCCGTGCCTTTCTAAGTGACAGTTTATCCTGTCCCTCAGAATTGATTCCAATAATTTGCCCACCACTGAGGTTAGGCTGACTGGGATATATTTCATCCGGCCCTGGTGATTTATCCACTTTCAAAAATGCTCTTCCCCTTAATACTTCCTCTCTCACTATGTTTATCCCATCCAAAGTTCACACTCCTCCTCCTTAACTTCAATCCCTGCATCATTCCGCTCCTTTATGAAGACAGATGCAAAGTATTCATTAAGAACCATACCCACATCTTCCGCCTCCACAAATAGTTTACCTTTTTGGTCTCTAATAGGCCCTACTCTTTCCTTAGTTATCCTCTTGCTCTTTATGTATTTATAAAACATCTTTGGGTTTTCTTTGATTTTACTTGCCAATATTTTTTCATGCCCTCTCTTTGCTTTCCTAATTTCCTTTTTAACTTCACCCCTGCACTTTGTATACTCCTCTAAGCTTTCCATAGTATTGAGTTCCCAGTGTCTATCATAGGCTTTCTTTTTCTGCCTTATCTTACCCTGAATGCTTCTTGACATTCAGGGGGCTCTAGATTTGGCAGCCCCTCCCTTTTTCTTTGTAAGAACATGTTTACCCTGAACCCCTTGAATCACCCCTTTGAATGTCTCCCACTGCTCTGACACTGACTTCAAGTAGCTGTTTCCAGTTTACTTCTGCTAAATCACTTCTCAGTTTAGTAAAATTGGCCTTGCCCCAATTGAAAACTTTAACTCCTGCTCTGTCTTTGTCCTTTTCCATAACTATGCTAAAACGAACTGTGTTATGATCACTACCACCAAAATGCTCTCCCACTGCTACTTCTTCCACCTGCCTCTCTTCATTTCGTAGAACTAAATCCAGAACTGCACCCTCCCCCCACCACCACCACCCGGTTGGGTTTGCTGTACACTGGCTAAAAAAATTCTGCACCCTCTATACCATTCACACTGTTTGTATCCAAGTTAATATTAGGGTAGTTGAAATCCCCTACTATTACTGCCCTATTGTTTTTGCACTTCTCAGAAATGTGCCTACATATTTGCTCCCCTATCTCCCTCTGACTGTTTGGGGGTCTATAGTACACTCCCAGTAGTGTGACTGCCCCTTTTTTGTTCTTTAGCTCAACCCATAAGGCTTCATTTGATGCTCCTTCCAACATATCATCCCTCCTCACAACTGTAATTGTTTCCTTAACCAAAATTGCCACCCCCCCTCCTTTTTTATCCCCTCTCTATCGCATCTGAAAACCCTGTAACCAGGGACGTTGAGCTGCCTGTCCTGCTCCGCTTTAAGCCATGTTTCTGTAATAGTTAAGATATCATACTGCCACCTGTCTATCTGTGCCCTCAGCTCATCCGCCTTATTTCCTATACTCCTTGCATTGAGGTAAATACATTTAAGGACTGCCAAACTCCTCTGTTGTTTATTTTCTAACCTTCGTTCCCGCTGCCTTCCAGACTCACTCAATAATTTTCTGACTTCCATTTCCAGTTCTGACTTTATCTCATCTGAATCCACACTCAGGTTCCCATCCGCCTGCCAAGCCAGTTTAAACTCTCCCCAACAGCACTAGCAAACCTCTCCGCAAGGATATTGGTCACGGCCTGCTGAACTGGTCCCAATGTCCCAGGAATCTAAAGCCCTCCCCCTTGTTGCCACGCATTCATCTGCTCTATCCTCACTAGCGCATGGCACTGGGAGTAATCCGGAGATTACTACTTTGAGGTCCTGCTTTTTAATCTTTTTCCTAACTCCTTAAACTCAGCCTGCAGGATCGCATCCCTCTTTCTGCCTTTGTCGTTGGTCCCGATATGGATCATGACCTCTGGCTGTTCATCCTCCCCCCGAGAATGTTCTGCAGCCGCTCAGTGACATCCATGACCCTGGCACCTCAATCCTCAATCCATGCTAATATAGTACCCCCAATCCCATGAGTCCTAATCTTGTGTAATAACCTCTTGTGTGGCACCTTGTCGAATGCCTTTTGAAAATCCAAATATACTACATCCA
Source organism: Heptranchias perlo (assembly GCF_035084215.1). Classification (NCBI taxonomy): domain Eukaryota; kingdom Metazoa; phylum Chordata; class Chondrichthyes; order Hexanchiformes; family Hexanchidae; genus Heptranchias; species Heptranchias perlo. Next base: position 51,462,012 of record NC_090327.1, on the reverse strand, counting down.
CTGGTTCTCCCTTATTTACCCTGCTAGTTACATCCTCCAAAAACTCATAGATTTGTCAAACACGATTTCCCTTTCATAAAACCGTGTTGACTCTGCCTAATCATATTATGATTTTCTATGTGCGCTGTTACTACGTCCTTAATAATAGAATATAGCATTTTCCCTACTACTGATGCCAGGCTAACTGGCCTGTAGTTCCCTTTTTTTCTCCCTCCTTTCTTGAATAGCAGGGTTATATCTGCTACCTTCCAATCCATGGGGACCGTTCTAGAATCTAGGCAATTCTGGAAGATCAAAACCAATGCATCCACTATCTCTGCAGCCACCACTTTTAAAGCCCTAGGATGTAGGCCATCAGGTCCAGGGGATTTATCGGCTTTTAGTCCCATTAATTTTTCTAAAACTTTTTCTTTACTAATCTTAGTTACTTTAAGTTCCTCACTCTCATTAAACCCCTGATTCCCCAGTATTTCCGGTATGTTTTTTGTGTCTTCTACTGTAAAGATAGATATAAAATATTTGTTTAACATCTCTGCCATTTCCTTATTCCCCATTATAATTTCTCCTGTCTCTGCCTCTAAGGGACCAACGTTTACTATCGCTAATCTCTTCCTTTTTATATACTTGTAGATGCTCTTACAATCTGTTTTTATATTTCTTGCTAGTTTACTCTCATATTCGATTTTCTCCCTCTATCAATTTCTTGGTTGTCCTTTTCTGATTTGTAAAACCCTCCCAATCCTCAGCCTTACTACTCTTTTTGTCAACATTGGAAGCCTCTTCTTTTAATCTAATACTATCCTTAACTTCTCTAGTTAGCCACGGTTGGATCACTTTTCCTGTGGAGTTTTTATTCTTCAAGGGTTATGTACATTTGTTGGGAATTATGAATTATTTCTTTAAATGTTCACCATTGCTTATCTATTGTCAAGTCTTTTAATCTAAAGTCCCAATCTACCATAGCCAACTCACCTCTCTACATAATTGGCCTTGTTTAAGTTTAAGACCCTAGTTTCGGACTTAACTACATCACTCTCAAACTCAATATGAAATTCTATCATATTATGATCACTCTTCCCCCAGAGGATCCTTTATTATAAGATTATTAATTAATCCTTTTAATTACTAATTAAAACCTTAAAACAAAATGTAGTGGGTCCCATAAATAGCATTACTTACCATATCTCAGAAAACACAATATGGACCATCTCAAAAAGCAGTAAGATATTGACAGCTTGAGATGACATTATAAACTGTGAGATTTATCATCATCATCTAGGTCCTCTATTACCTTATAGACTTGTAACTCACTTCAGACTGCTGCTATTTTAGCTGATGTAAACTTATTACATACTTTATTATGATTTTCCAATTTTTCGTTTTGCCACAAGGTGTCATGACTGACAGCAATCGATGGTTGGCTGTAGAAATCAAATCACAAGGGGAAAACTGTTTCGTCATTACGTGTAGTAGAACTGTAAACTTGCATCCCGATTTTAATTCTGGGCACAAGCGTGGTGTCCGGAGGACGGGATGAGCAGCAAGCTTGCACGAGGGTGCCATGCGAGGCCCAGACAGATTTTAGCCCCGATACTTAAGGGGAGGCGCGAAGGGAGCGGGGGAGTGCAGCTGCAGGGGGGAAACCTAGAAATCCCAGGAACACGGAGGTCCTGCGTAATTTAACAGCAGGACCTCGTTATCATTTTTTAATTCCGTTTCCCGCCTGTCAATCTGGCCGGCTGCTGGGCGGGAAAGCCAGCGGTAGAAGGCTGCAATCATGGACTGTTGGGGACAGATCCCGGCAATCGGGGAATTTGGTGGGCGAGGGATGGAGGTCGAAGCACCGAAATCGGGAGGGAGGGAAAGATCAGGGCTTGATTGGTGGGGGGTGGGATGAAATTGAAGCATAGCAATCGGGAGGGTGGGGTGGTCAGCCAATCGCGAGGGAGGCCGAGATCGGCGGAAGGTTTGCTTGAGGGGCTGAGGGGAGCACTCCTGCTCCTCCTGGCTCACAAGGAGTGCTCTAAAAAACACCTACTTTCTGCAGCCAGCTGCTCCAGTCTCCATTTCGCTGCACTGTGGAAGCCTGATTTAAATATTATAATGAAGTATCCCGTCTGTCCAAGACGGGTCACATGCACGGCACACAACCCATAAAAAGGCAATGGGCGCGTACGCAGTGGGTTGGGGGTTGCATTTTGAGATTTTAAATTTTTAGCCTCCTACCCCGACCATCATGGGGGATTAACATCAACCCCTTTAACTCCTGGGCCTTATTACCATGTTGGAGATGAGATTCCCATCCCAACCCCCGGGAATCACTATCTGGCCGGTGAGTGGGATTTTGGGCTCCTCCACAATCACTAATATCAGCAATAAACGTTGACTGTACCGACAGCATCCTTCCTTAATATGCACTCCCAGTGACGTCAAATCCTCAAGGCTCTGCAGCTGAGGACAAACTTGAGCTGGCCAGCTGTTTCCGCTTCTCTTCTGCCATGCTTCTGTCCATTCATGCTCTGTGATTCACCTGATGCACTCTCCTGAACTGATTTCCTGAGGTAAATGTAACTGAGCTAGTGCTTGCTATGGGTGAAGTGCTTGACAGAGGGCGTTGGCCACCTGGGGCAGTTCAGCTGGTTCTTGAAGGCCATCTATAGTAACAGAAGAGGGACATAAAAGTGAGAATGTTGGCTGCAAAACACACCATGAAACAGTGCTTACATAGCAAGAGTTTGTATCAAGGTGGTGTGCTGGAGTGCGTTCTTGTGAGCGAGCAGGGAAAGAACAGCTGATTAAAAATGGTACTAGCCTTCAGCTTCAGGGAGGTTTCCGGTTTCACCTTTGTCCAATCCCTCAAATTTCTTCAGAACCAGAATGTCCAGCAAGGCCTGTTCAAAGGAACTTTTTCTGATCAGCAGAACTCTTTATTAGTTACACTGATAAGTACAGAAAAAGTTTATAAATGGCGACCTCCCTTTCTGAGAGTGCTGTCCCAGGTCGAGCAAATTTAAGGCTATAAAATAAGAGCTCTGCTGTTCAGTTTTGTTCCTGTCACCTTGTCTTGCAAGCAGACAAATAGTGTTGAAATGTTGGGAGCTTGAAGAGGAGAGGGAGAGACCCAAGTGTTTTGCAACTAGGTTATGTTGTAAGCTTGCTTTGTGGATGCACCTTTCTAAAAGCAAATGCAGAAATAGTTTCCATTTTAAATGGCAGTAAAGGTGTGCCCTACTGCAGTATGTGCATATGAAGCTTTGAAAAAGCTGAAATGTTTTCTTAGCATGTAGTCTTAGTCACGGTGTAATACATTAAGAGGGAATAGTGGCATGCATACTTTTCCAAATTACTTGGTATGAAAAAAGATTAGCTTGCCCTACCTTGATAGAATTCCTAAGGGTTTTAAACTTGTTCTTCCATTGTTGCCTTGCCCTTGGGGTGTTCCACACTCATATACCACTTCCTCCCAAGCTGAACACACTTCTCATGTGGAGAGGCAACCCTGGAGATGCAAAAAGGGAAACCTTCCTTTCCTGCAATTCGTGAAAAAGCATCTCCAATGCAGCAACTGTAAAAGGACATATTCTGCGACATTCTGCAGTTGTCTCAGTCATAAATGTTCTTTTCTGTAGCAGAACTTTCTGGCCAATGATTTCTTCATTGGCCAACCAGAAATACATAGCCATTCAAATAGCACTCACAGCCCTTGAAGAGCTGTAATTTCATATCAATCCAGGCTGGGAGCTCTCTGTGAATATGGGAGAACGTCCATGGGACTCTTATGATCTACTGTTGCAACTTTGGTGAACAAACAGCATCAATGGCCATTATGCCATTTTTCTGGGGGTTCCGTTTATCTTCCGCTGAAGTTACTGCAGTAGACAGAGAACATCTGCGGAAATTCCAGGCGATGTAATTTAGCTGACATTGGGAAACCACGTGAGGCTGGTCTTGCACAATTATGGCGAATGCAAAGCCTGCTGCACTCTGGTTCTGCTGCTTCAGATATACTATAGTCTAGCATTTCTACTTCTGTGTCTCCGAGGCATGGCTTTTGAAAGTATTCATGTAAACTACAGCAACAACGACAACTTGCATTTATATAGCACCTTTAATGTAGTAAAACGTCCCACAGTGGGACCAATTGGCTCAATTACTATAGTGCTCCTGAAGTTGGGGCTACCTTTTACAGTAGTGCTATGAGGCATAAGTATACAGTAGGATATAGATCTTCTTCAGGAATGGTTCCCATTAAGGAAAGATATTTGCAGCCGTGAATTTTCTGTTCAATTTGTGCATGCTCTTTTTATGAAAACAATGTACCTGAATGTACCTGGTAAAAAGGTGGGAAGTGGTGTTCCACAAGGATCGGTGCTAGGACCATTGTTGTTCATCATTTACATTAACCATTTGGAATCTGAAGTACAGTTTCAAAATTTATAGATGATATCAAATTGGGGGGGGGGGTGTAGTTAAAATAAATGAAGAATGCCTCAATGCAAGAGGATATTAATAAACTTGCAGAATGGGCGTGTAATTGGCGAATGAATTTCAATATAGATAAATGTGAGATGGTGCATTTTGGTAGGAAGAATAAGGAGGCCACATACCACTGTGATAGAGGTGTTTAAGATAATGATAGGGTTTGACAGGTAGACGGAGAGAAAATGTTTCCACTTGTGGGGAGTCTAAATGGGATAGAGCAGCAAAGGGATCTAGGGGTAAAGATACACAAATCACAAAGTAGCGACGCAGGTTAATAATGAAAAGCAGAGAAGTTATGTTAAACATGTGTAGAACCTTGGTTAGACCCACTTGGAGTACAGTGCACAGTTCTAGTCTCCATATTATAGAAAGGATATAGAGGCATTGGAGAGGGTACAAAAAAAAAATCACAAGGACGATACCAGAACTGAGAGGATATATCTATCAGGAAAGGCTGAACAAGCTGGGGCTCTTTTCTCTGGAAAAGAGAAGGCTGAGGGGTGTTTAAGATAATGATAGGGCTTGACAGGTAGACATGGAGAAAATGTTTCCATTTGTGGGGAGTCCAAAACTAGAGATCATAAATATAAAATAGTCGCTAATAAATCCAATAGGGAATTCAGGAGAAACTTCTTTACTCAAAGAGTGGCAAGAATGTGGAATGTGCTATCACAAAGAGCAGTTGAGGCAAATAGCATAGATGCAGTTAAGGGGAAGCTAGATAAGCACATGAGGGAGAAAGGAATAGTAGGGTATGCTGATAGGGTTAGATGAAGTAGGTAAGGAGGAGGCTCGTGTGAAGCATAAAAGCCGGCATAGACCAGTTGGGCCGAATGGCCTATTTCTGTGCTGTAGTTTCGATGTATCTCGATGAGTTGGAGTTTAGAGGATGGAGGTCAGTGAGCAGGGCATCAGTCTAAAAGTGGTATGGATTTCTGTCTTTGTGGGTCTGACACATTTTCCCTTGATGTGATATTTGTGCATTTTTTTTTCTCATTCTTTCTTTCTCTGTCTCCTTCAAGACAAATTGATACAATGATCCAGTTAAAGTTGCTGTGGCAATTGTTGTGAGCCCTATGCCACAGTTTTTTGGGCAAATATTCACGCATATACAAATGTTACCGTACCTGATTCTGGGCAAATATTCATGCATATATACAAATGTTACCGTACCTGATCACATTCCTGGATATTTTTCTCTACCACTCACTATCATGTATGCTACCAGCTGAGCTGTTGAGAGTTTGCACTTAACCTACGCTTTACATTTCTGTGGGAAAGAAATCTTCTGAGACACGGACTAAAGGTTTTCTCAGTTGTTACTGATTGAGATGGTAGGGTAGAAATTCTGATCAATGAAGTTCCTGTTCGAACACTTAACACACTCATACTAAATTCCTGTGCACTATTTTTACACAACTAGACAGAATTTATACCTGAGTGTGATCGTCACTACCTTCTCCACCTCTTGTCATATTACTGGATAATTCAAATTGTTCTCTTGCTCTTTTTCAATGTTGCCATTTTAATTACATTGGTTCATTCAAATTACTGGATAATTCAAATGCTTTTAATGCAAACATTACTTCAAATTATTAGAGTAGGCTGTAGATGAAATGTATAAAATTATTGTCTTCTGCATTGAATTTTGGTAACTGCCTATGAGATCACAGATGTCTCCGGGCAAATCTGACATAATTTCCATCTGGAACAGCACCTCATCTTTTGATTAGGCACTTTACAACCTTCTGGACTCAACAATGATTTTAATAATTTCACATCATAACCACTGCTCCCATTTTTTTCGGACAATGGTTCTGATGTTGCCATTTATCGCTCCTCTAGATCCATCTTTTGTTTCTTCACTTGTCCCATTACCACCCTCCTTGCCTTGCACCATCATCTCTTTTGTCATCTAATCATTCCTGCCCTCCACCCTATCAGAGACCTTCCCTTTTGTTATTGCCTCCTCTCCCCTTCCTCCCCCACTTTCCCTGGCTCTGTACTTGCTTAAAAACTGTTTAATCTTCAATTCTTCCAGTTCTGACGACAGGTCATCGACCTGAAACGTTAACTCTGTTTCTTTCTCCACAGATGCTGCCTGCCTAGCTGAATATTTCCAGCATTTTCTGTTTTTATTTCTGATTTTCAGCATCCGCAGTATTTTGCTTTTGGTTTCCATCATTTTAATTCTTTCCTTTGTCTATAACTTTAAAGAGTTACAGAGGAAATGCCAAGTGTTTATACTAGTAAGGGCTGGTAAAATCATTGCATTACTGTGATGGGGTGGAACAAAAAGACTTTTGGACCTGTTGGACAGGTAGTGGATATCACTGCCACTACTGTCTAAAGAGGCTGGCAAATTAAATCTGAAGTTTTGCCTGCTACTTTTAACTTTTGGAAACTCACCAAAAGTTGGCTTTTCACGATACTGCCCATTTATAGAGGCACAAAAGAACCATATCATACATTACTTTGACTCACCTTTACCGCTGACGGATTAAATGGCTTCCACTATGCTTAGCAGCATGAATATAAAATACTGCCATTTGACTTGTACTTTGACACATGGGTGAGATTCCTCCGCCCTTCTGATTCCATCCCAGCCCTAACCCATTTGCCTGGGTTACAGATTATTATTGATACAGGTCTGTCTCCCAAAGGGGTTACCAAGAGCGCCATGGCAGAGGCAGAGACGTACACAGGTAAGTGAGTGGAGGCCTGTACTAGGCCTCCTCCTTCCATGTCATTACTGCCACAACACCAGGCCTACAGTGACCTTCCACATGGTGGTCCCAGGAAGCAGCGGTAACTGTGGCGGACAGGAAGGAAATGGGCTGGGGACTCTGACATCTCCCCCACCCCCCCCCCCCCTTTATTGCCAGATTTTGTCTCATCCTCCACCGCTATCCCACCCCATTAGGCAGGATCGCAGATGAAGAGCCAGCCCATTGTTTTCCAGCAGTCTTGACCCCTCCCTAATATTTGACAATAACACAATCAGTAGCAGTGAGAGAGAAATGAAAATCTGACAACTATCACTGTAGCACTCAAGCAATTCAAAGTAGAAAGTGATGATTGTGTCATTCAATATGTCCCTTTTGATAGAGAAGAAATTCTAAACCTTATTCAGAGCTTTGCTGAGTCAGTAATACAATGACTCTGATAGAAGCTGTTTAAAAAAAACCTCCGGCGACTAGATGAAGCAACTTGGGGTAACTAAATAGCGTTTTGAGTTCAGATAAAGTGTCTTGTAACTGATGAGGAACTTGTCAGTTGCAACCGTCTGGCTGTCAACCAAGCCTACAACAGGGCCCGCTTCATCTGTGGGTGGGTATGAACAAATCTCATTTGTATTCATTGCATTGCATTCAGCTAAGTGCTCGCTTACACATGAGTCAAACTGGTTTACGACAGGAAATGGCATTTGTATTTTCTGAACAAGGTCATCACAGCTACTGGTCAAAACAATTAACAGCAGTTTCACCTTAGCAAAGGCAATTAATGAACAAAGAACAAAATAAAAGTAAATCCCACTGAAGTGTTTAAAACAGCAGAGACTGAAGAATGTTTAAATAACATTCATACTACACATCTGGGCACTGGAATTCTGATCAGAACCAAAACAGAAACCTGGTGGAACTCCTGGATGGGAGCCAGAAAATGAGATGGACCCCGGTTCTGCTTGGACATCGTCTATATTTTTAAGTTAGCTATTTTACCAGTGGTAGGGAGGGGGAGTAGAGGTCAATTTTCTGCCTAACACCCCCCCACACACCTCACCTCAAGCGGACATATCCAAAAGAGCTCCCAGACTACCTGGGCTGAGAGCTGGCTTTAGGCCCACGGAGACGCCAGGGAAGGCTCCACAACTATCGTTGCTACAGGTAATAGATCCCCAGGAAGCTCAACAGTTCAAAATGTGAATTTCTGTTGGGCTCTTCCCCAGCCTCCTCTGCTCTGTTGGATGTACATAGCACTGACATTCCAGCCGGTGGTTTACCATGAGAGCCACTGAAGTGCCCTTACTGGTGTGAAGCACCTGCTCTATGTATGTATGGCCCTGTCTCCATAATTTGGATAGGGTCTGGTTCTCTGCTTGGGTGGACTTAGGATGTGCTCCAGCAGATCTAGTGTCCTCTCTGCCACTCTTCTGCCATTGAAGCATCTCACCAGGAACTTCAGGGTCCTAGTTTTTAGGTAACATTTCATGATTTACAAAGAATCCTAGAGAGATCACATTCAGGATGTTATACCATTTTCTAATATCCAGTCTGATATAACATAAAACAACTCTACTGCATGTGCTAATAGGCTAATCGGTCTTGAAATCTCCATTAAAAATAACCCTTTGACTTATTTTCCTCTGTGTTACTACATTTCACTCTCACAATAGTTTCACTCAGTCTATCAGTGTTTAAAAAGGCTAAATCCTAATAGCCAAACATTCTAGCTACAAATTTCTTAAAATAATTCTGGACACTAGTGCATGTGCATACAGGGCACTATGCTGATGTGCAGAAGTACTGATCTACCCTACTGGCCTCCAATAAGCCTTCAGGAGGCTGGTTTAAATGCCAAAACAGGAGAGGGACATAGGGAGAAAGTTCTAGCTTTGCTATCCCAGGACTTGAACAAAAAAGCTTTAATTGTCCTGAGCTCCCAAACTCTACCAGGATTCTGAGCACATCAAGCCCCAGCTCAAAACTTGATCTGAGACCCAACCCAAGTTGACTTCTGACATGGAATAGGCATATAGGATACTCTCCTAACAGCTCAGTTGGTAAAGGTAGTATACAGCTGAGCCATACAGATCAGAATGTCCCAAATATGATTTGATTCTAGTCTTTGAAGCAAGTTGGGATGTTTTTCTACATTAAAAGGTACTATATAAATGCAAGTTCTTGTTGTTGGTCTATGCTGAGTTAGCTGGTAGCCAGGCAGTAGAGACTCTACAATTGACCTCAGCATCCCTGGTTCCCATTCTTGGGGGGTGATTTTAGAAGGCAATTGCAGGTGCGTTGGGGGCTCCGAGTTTCCCAGGGACCCACCTATGTGCGCTCGGGCGACCCAAAAACGGAAGTCCCACCAGCAATTAAAACAGGCGGGATGACAGTTAAAGAGCCAAATGTACCTTATTGAGGTACTTAAGGCATTTTACCTGTGACAGATTAAGTACTTAAAACGATTTTTAACTTACCTGGGCAGCTTGCCCACCGCTTCTGATTCACACCGAAGGGCTGGATCAGTGAAAATGAAACTAAATAAATTAAATAAAAAACCATAGGCGGAACTGAAAACACTAAACGAACCTACCTTTGAACCCTGCTCCAATGTCTCCCGCTCCGATGTCCCCCTCTTCACCCCCACCGATGTCCGCCCGATCTTCCCCCGATGTCCTCCCCCACCTCGGTCTTCCATTCCAGCGCCGGATGACGTCTCGCTCCCTCTCTTTCTCGCACCCCTCCCCCACATTGCAGCTCCTGACGGCAGCCAACCTGTCAATCAGGCTGGCTGCTGGGCACGAAATCCGGAGAGGACGTTAATCATCAGCAATCAACATGCGATCGCGTCGGAAACGTTAAGTTTTGTTCATGCGGGTTTGCTACGCGCATCTTCACCCTCCCCCTACCCCGCTGCCAACCCGCCACCATTGTAAAATCGAGCTGTATGTGTGGAAGAGTGCATATGTGTAAGCTTTGGGGCAAAAATAGGATGGGATTCGAATTTGATGTCCTCCATGGTGGAATAGCCCCACATTTAGACTCGCACATGAAGAATGGATGCTTGGTCAATACACCAGAGAGTGACCGCACTCTTAAAACAGCATCTAACAAGAGTCAAGGAAACGGGGGTAGAAAAATGGGAGAAAAATAGCAGAAAAAAAATCTGGCTCCCATCTACCACATCCCTACTTGCTTTGGCTGCTATGAAGGAATCACTTGTAAAAAAAAACATAGCTTTAAAAAAAAAGGATTAAAAGTAGAAGCAAAATTCTGACGGCACTGCTGTAATAACCAAGTCTGAGCTAGAGTCTCTACTGGCATGAGGACCCACTTCAGGTTCGTTGTCACTTGCACAGCCGGAGAAAGCCAAATGTTGCTGTTCAAAATATAAACAGTACCAGTTGTGCTGCTGAATGCCACGTGCAGCCATTTGGCTGTAGCTGCAGCTGGACGGAGTGCTTAGCCTGCCTGTATCAGCCAGCCTGTATCAGCCAGCCTGTATCAGCCAGCCTGTATCAGCCAGCCTGTATCAGCCAGCCTGTATCAGCCAGCCTGTATCAGCCAGCCTGTATCAGCCAGCCTATATCAGCCAGCCTATATCAGCCAGCATTCCAGTGTTCACATTGTTGTCTTGTACAGACCTTCCCAATGTGAGAGTAATTTGGGGGGAAAAAAACTGGAAGCAGTGTTGCTGCCCATTCTCTGAAATCCATCTGCAATGTAAACCGACTGAATTCCAAAACATCAGCAGCCTTTACACATTGTGTTAATGTTTCACTGAGAACTGTTCAAAATATAGAAACACCAGTTCAATCTGCCAATACAGTACCTTGAAAATAGCCCATTGTCTACTTTGGTTTCACAAATTTCAGTCACTACATTGTCTCAAAGAAGAAATGCAATTAACACAGGAGGTGAGACATATGAAGGTTGGGAGAGCCTGCAGCAGCAGGAAGATAAACAAAGGAGATTGTCTCACAGTTTCACAGACTGTTCACTGGCCATGAGACAGGACATCTCCCACTCAAACAATGTAGCCTGTAGTGACCATGACATCTTATCAGTAGTTGCTGGAGGCAAATATTAAGATTTATCTTGAAATTCTATTAAAACTAGTCATCTTCTTCTTTATGGACCTAAAGGAGGGGAGGGGAGGGGAGTTGAATTGGTCTTGGGCAGTAGCACAAAGCAATGATTTCAATGTAAAAGAAAATTGGGCGGGATGTAAAACAGGCTGCGATTCAATGTTGTCCATTTTGCGCAAACGCCCAAGTCCAATTTCACCCCCATGATCTTTTAAAAGAGGTGTTACTTTGAACTGATTACACAGAACATGTATAGCAATGCAGTGAGTTACTGAGCCATTCGGACTAGGTAGGCTCCAGGTTTGATCTATAGCCTGTGGCAACAGCACAATTGGCTTCAGCAATCTTGGTTTAGGGAAGGGAATATCAACTCCTGATTACCATCAAGTGGCCCCTGCTGGAAGTCCACATGTGTGGACATTGGTTATGACAGAATTGAATTTGGTTGTGATGACCTCCTCTCATTTAAACAGCCAACTGACCCTCAACCTACAATTTTCTGCCTTCTGTTTGACAATTTCAGGATGGAACTGGGGTGGATAACATGAAGGAGATATGCTCTGCTGTGTCCCCGCCCACTTTCACACCTATCTAGTGCTACTGCCCAAGACCAATTTAACCCCTCCCCTCACTTAAGATCCATAAGGGAGAAGAAGACTTCCTGCAAAATTGGCAACTGGTATTCAATGCTTCTGGCCACGTACGAGTGGGCATATTGAAATGATAGTCAAGTAATGGAAATATAATCATCCAATGCATTTTCCATTATTTGACCTAAAACAAACTAACCCCACCAGCGGAAAAAAAAGTTATCTGTTTTTAATACAACTGGACATTCTCTCTCTCTCTGCCTTTCGGATCTTTTTCTCTCTCTGGCTTTGTAATCTGACCCATTGTGTATTCAGTATACTGGGATGTAATGTTTTCCATGGCTAACCTGTCTGAACACCAACGACACCTTTGATTGCTGTGATCGTCTCCCAGGCTAATATATGCTATGAGATTTTAGAACCCTTCACTCACTCACCTGACGAAGGAGGTAAGCTCCGAAAGCTTGTGATTTTCAAATAAAACTGTTGGACTATAACCTGGTGTTGTAAGATTCCTTACATTAAAATAAAGCTGACTGTGATGGGTGCCTGTTTGTTCCTGGCATCCAGCATTGCAGTGACCGCAGAGTGAATTTAAATTTTAAACTGCAGAGTGCCTGTGCAATTCATTGCACAGCGCAAATCCATTTTTTAAAAAAGGATTTTCAAAGTTCTACTGGTTGACCTCTGGGGCTGCAGCAACAAATCTCCACCCTCGCTACCAGCAGATGCTTTGGTAAAGACCAGGGGCCCCGTGAAAATGACCCCATAAAGATTGTGCAGAGTCAGGGGTGTTTCTTTGTGGCAAGCAGAAGACCCTCCACTCAAAGATATACCCCAGTTCTGCAAAAGAAGAAGATATGGCCTTACTGTTTAGGTTCAAAGCAGATTACCATTTGGGTGAGGTACTGGAAGGTGACCCTAGAATCATAACCCAGCAAGGAGTCAACACTTGCAAGAGTGGAGAGGAGAAGAAAGGGAAAAAATTGGTGAGAAAAGAGGCAAAATAAAGAGCAGCTAAAGTAGCAAATAGTAATGGGAGGCAGAGCTGATAATTTTTAAAATCATGAGTCAAACAGATAAAAAATAGAAGCCAGCAAAGTTCTTTGAAAAATAAATTAGGGATGTGGGAAAAGGTGGAATGCTTTCCAAGTTAATAACTTCACAAGAGTTTAGAAATATCTTATGTTGCGTAGCTAACTTGTGAAATAAACTGCCACCTAGTGCATTGAATGGAGAGTGTAGGGTTTTTTTTGGCCTCAGGATATGTTTCAGCAGAAGTATAGAACCAAGGAACCATAAAAGATAACAGCACAGGAGGAAGTCATTTGGCCTTTTATGTTCATGCTGGCTCTTTGCGAGAACAATCCAAAATTAATCCCACTGCCCTGCTCCCTCCTGTAGCCCTGTATCTTCCTCTGATTTGAATATTTATCCAGTTTGCCCTTAAAAGATTCAATGGCCACGGTTTCAACCTCTCCCTCTGGCAAAGCAGTCCAGCAACCTTCTGAATAACAAAATTTCTCCTAACCTCTCTCCTCACTCAGTTAGTGATAATTTAACTTGAATCTCTTGTCACTGACTCCATAACCACAGGAAATAGTCTTTCCCTATCCACTCTAACACAACTCATCATAATTTTAGAAAACTCTCTTAAATCTCCTCTTAGCCTTCTCTGCTCCAGTGAAAATAGTCTCAGTATTTCAAGAATCTCCTCATAATTATCGTTTCCCATTCCTGACATCATCCTGCTGAATCTATGCTGGATTCTTTCTACGGCTTTAATGTCCTTTCTAAATGTGGTCTAACCAATGTCTTCTATAAGTTCATCATTACTTCTTTGCCCTCTTGCGCATCCCCGATTTTAATTGCTCCACCAATGGCAGCCGTACCTTCAGCTGCCCAAGTCCCATGCTCTGGAATTCCCTCCCTAAACTTCTCTGCCTCCTCTCCTCCTTTAGGACACTCCTTAAAACCTACCTCTTTGACCATAATCTGTCCTATTATATCCTTATGTGGCTCAGTGTCAAATTTTGTTCGACAACACTCCAGTGAAGCTCCTTGGGACATTTTACTATGTTCAAGGCGCTATATAAATGCAATTTGTTGTTGTTTACTCTTATACTCTATGCCCCTATTTTAAAACGCAAAATTCTTTTGGCCTTTCTTGTGATTTTATCTATCTGCACTTGCATTTTCAGGGAATTATGTATTTGAACACCCAGAGGTCTCTCTGTTCATCCACCCGTCAGCATCTTTGCATTGACTGTATACTCCTGTTCATTGTTTCCAATACCGAAGTATGTTCCCTATATCCATGTCCAAGTGGACATCTTATCAAACACCTTATATAAATTTATATACTCTACATCTACTGCATTTCCTTTATGTACCCAGTCATTTAAAAAAAAACATTTTTCAAACATGAATTGCCTTCAACAAATCTGTGCTGCTATCTTCCTGTAGTACTCTTACATAATCACTTCCACCGTTATTTGCAATAACTAAAGCAAAGCCCTTCTCAAATTTTGCTCAAAACATTGATGAAACCTCAGACACTTCACAGTAAACTAGCAGTACAAAAATAACCTGTGGTGCACAGTGCCTTCCTTTCAAATAAGTCTTTTGAGAACTACGATGCTATTTCAGACAAAAATAAAAATACAAGATTTAGATTTCAGTCAGTCAACTAGTTATTAACATCGAAATAAATGCTCCACATTTTCATTAATTCTACTTCACAATATTCAATATTCATAGAAGATTAGTTTGTGAGCCCCCGTACCGTTGGCAGCCTCACAAAACTTACCCATTTACCCTATTAAATGTAGAGTTTTAAATGCTCTGGCTTTATTTTGCAGGAGTCGCCACTCTTATCCAATTGTCATGTTTCCTACTTGGAGGATTAATCACCATGAAGACTCTTTGACACCCAACTTCTGGCATCTTGCATACAATAGAAAGTGCTATTTCTCCCAGTAGACTAGACCCAGTCAATCTAATTGAATACTTCTGCTACAAGCTTTGGAATGGCACCAAGACTACTGAATTTAATGAGTATCAGTGGTAAACATAATAATGAGACCACATGTTTAATATCTTATTAATTCTTATACAATCTATATATTAACACAATTACAAGGGAATTTCAGCTATCTGATTCCTTGGGAATAGAAGTATGTCCATAATACTTATACACACACACACACACACACGTATATATAAAAAATGAAATAAAAATAATTTTAAGAAATCTGTAAAATGTGCTTTCAGATAAGTTATGTTCAAAAATCAAAGAACAAAATACAGCACACTATAACTAAAATAAAGCCCAACAGGGTGGTACAGTGGCACTGGGCTTTCAGTCACTTTTGTACTGTTGCTTGTTTTCATTGGATTCCAGGACACTGGTCTCCGTGAGCCAGCTCTCAGCTTTTAACATTACTTATTCCAGGCTCAAAAAGAGGATAATTTTAACCTAAGCCACCTGGCGAGAAACTGATGGGATTTGATTGTCCGCTCAATGACTTCAATGAAAAGTATAATCCGGCAGGGTGTAAAACGGGCAGCTGATCTGATCCCATCAGTTTCCTGCCAGGCAGGTTAAATTAAAATTACCCACACAGACCCACAAAAGTTGCGTGTACAAATCTTCCAGCAGGATAAAGGAACCTGATTTAGTGTGAATGCTGGGAGCTGGTCTTTCAGAATCTGAGCTAATCAAGTGCCAGTGTAAAAGCTGCTTTAGTGAGCGGCTGTACAGTATCATGAACCAGGGATGGTCACAGAGTGGAGATGCTCTGCTAAGTTCTATTAGTGCTTTTATAAATAATGTGAAACCAACATGTCAAAGTGACAGATATTGGTAAATAGATTACTTATCACAAGTATAGTAGAATACAGTAACTGGTTTGATATATAGCAAAACTGATTAATCTAATACAGAAAACATTTTTTTTAAAAGAGAAAACCAACTGTAGGTACTATGAACATTACAAAGGATGTTATTTTATCTAAAGCAAAATACTGCGGATGCTGGAAATCTGAAATAAAAACAGAAAATGCTGAAGAAGCTCAGCAAGTCAGGCAGCATCTGTGGAGAAACAGAGCTAATGTTTCAGGTCGAAGACCTTTTGTCAGAACTCTGTTGCTGAGCTTTTGTCATTTGTTATTTTATCTAAATCTAAATACAGAATCCTTGTGAAACTATTTTTGACAAAAAGGGCCAACTAGTATTTGATTTGCATTACAGCAAATATATGAATCTACTTAACAACCTGCAATTCAAGACATTGTGGTAAATAGCAATTAAAATTACTTATTCTCCTCCTTTTTAAATTATATTTGCTAACTTTTTTTTTTAAAATGACCTCTCGCGATTTGTAATGTGACACGCAAGGCTATTTCCTCCCCAACCCTTCAAAATTCCAACATGCCTTTGTAGATTGTACCCTTGGAGAGGGTACAGAGGAGGTTTACCAGGATGATACCAGGGATGAGGGACTTCAGTTATGTGGAAAGATTGGAGAAGCTGGGATTTTTCTCCTTAGAGCAAAGGAGGTTAAGGGGAGACCTGATAGAGGTATTCAAAATAATGAGGGGTTTTGATAACGCAAATAGGGAGAAGCTGTTTCCTCTGGCAGGTGGATTGATAACCAGAGGTCATAGATTTAAAATAATTGGCACAAGAATTAGAGGGGAAGTAAGGAGAAAATTTTTCACACAGAGGGTTATTAAGATCTGAGATGCACTACCTGAAAGGGTGGTGGAAGCAGATTCCATAGGAACTTTCAAAAGGCAATTGGACACATACTTAAAGAAGACTAATTTGCAGGGTTATGGGGAAAAAGCTAGGTTTAAATTAGACAGCTCTTTCAAAGAGCCAGCACAGGCGCGACAGGCTGAATGACCTCCTTCTGTGCTATAAGATTCTATGAATGCTAGCTATCAGTTTATATGTTCTTAATACTTAATTATCAATGTGAATCTGTGGAATAGAATAGTTCAAGACAGAGACTCAAAGCAATGCGACAAATAGTATGTTGACACATAAGATAGCAAATACATCAAAGATACAATGCAGCACTTCTTCCCTAATGGGCCAGTATCATGGATCATGTGCTAAGCTAAATGAATCAGGAATGTACCAAGGTTTTTTAAACTGACCTGTGCTAAGGTTGTCGATTTAAGCCAGAATCCTTCCATAATTCTGGGCCCAAATACAAAATTTCAGAGGCCAATTGCATTCCATGATTCTGTCTGTTAAAACCAGTGGCCTTGATTATGACGGGGAGCATACCACGAGCATAACTAGTTTAACATGTAAATAAAACTTTCTCACCAAATGCCCCCCATAGCTCAACAAGCTTATCCAGGAAGTACTGGAACCATACAAAGCAGACAGGCTCAGTCTGTGCTGATCTCAGCT
This sequence comes from Heptranchias perlo, assembly GCF_035084215.1. Classification (NCBI taxonomy): domain Eukaryota; kingdom Metazoa; phylum Chordata; class Chondrichthyes; order Hexanchiformes; family Hexanchidae; genus Heptranchias; species Heptranchias perlo. The sequence continues at coordinate 51,444,701 of NC_090327.1, read as the reverse complement.
TGGGTGATGACAGCGGTGTTGCAATTGGCCAGATAGCACTCCTGAGTTGGGGGAAGGGGAGGAAAAGAGAAAAAAATAAGCCAGGGTTCCTGCTCCTGCTCGATACTCAGTGACTACTGCTAGAATGTGTGCGCGACAGAGAGAGAGAGAGAGAAAAAAAGTGTGTGTGAGTGAGTGAAAGAGCATGAACATGCAAACACTTGCACCACTTGGCTATGATACACTCCACATTCATTGTTAAGGATCAAACACAGATACTGCCCATTTGGTGAAGTATTAGAGGCCAATTGGCACCATGGAACATTACCCCAGCAAATAATCAATGCCTTCAGGAGAGTAGAGAAGGGGAGAAAATAGGCAAGACTGTTTAAAAAAAAAATTCTAAGTCTGACTTCAGGAGGATTGCCAGTGGTTTGAAAATGTAACTGATATATTTAATTTTTGTGCTGCATCCCTCAACAATGTTAATCTAGTCCCAACAGTGCAAACACAATACAATTCCTCGTCTCCTGCTGAGTCCTGTTTCTTTCTCATTTCTTTTGCTATTCAGCATCTTCACACCTTTGACACAGAATCTAATGCAGTTCTTAGTTCAATCCTTTTTCAATTTGGGTAGAGGAATGAGTATTACCAATTTACTGACAACACAAACTGTTTTCCATTTCCACAGCTCATTTCCTGTTAACCAGCCACTCTAAAAGTTTCTTGTTGTAATTACAAGGCAAGAGCTGTACTGGACACCGTTTAGAAACAAATCACACAAATTTGTGGACAATTAGACTGCAACGTAATGTGATATGCTCCTTTGAATGGCCTTTAAGGGTACAGCCTACTTCCTTGCATAAAAGTCTTCTGAAGTGTCATTCACTGCCTTACAGTTTAGTTGTAGATCAGTAACTTGTAGTATGTGCCAGGATTGTATTCAGCATTGAAGCAAACCAGGCAGCCACCTCAGTAACTTTTCTCTGGCCTGATTTGTAAAGGGAAATAATACTGTTACGTGACAAGGAAAGTATCTCATCTCCCAAAATGTGTGGCTGTTTTTCTTGGGGCATGGAAATTTGATAGTGTACACTCTGTGTGATCAACACTTGGAATGAACTTGTGGGCATAATAAAAACTCTGGATGCATTTAAGAAACAATTAGATACTACACAGAGGGGGCTTGAAGGTGCTTTTGGATGGGCCGAATGGTCTTTCTCATCTGTAATTACCTTGTGAAATAGTCTAGGTTGGACTTTTTAAAAGGTTGGCTGAGTTTTATCCAATGCCTCAGTGACATAGACAAAAAAAGGTACCAGGTTTGATCCTCGATCTGTGCTGTTAATTGATCGCAACTGACAGGTGGTGTGCTACAAATGGCCTTAATTCACAAGGGTATGGGTGGGAGAAAATAAAGTCAGCCGCTACTCTGTGTGTGTGTATCTAAATGCAAGAAAGACTTGCTTTTATATAGCGCCCTTCATGATCTCAGGAAATCCCAAAGTACTTTACAGCCAATTAAGTACTTTTGAAGTGTAGTCACTGTTGTGATGTAGGAAACACAGTAGCCAAACTGTGCGCAACAAGGTCCCACAAACAGCAATGAGATGATGACCAGATAATCTGTTTTTAGGTGTTGGTTGAGTGATAAATATTGGCCAGGTTATTGAGGAGAACTCCATGACTCTTCTTCAGAAGAGTGCCATGGGATCCTTTAAGTCCAACTGAAAGGGTGGATGGGGCTGCAGTTTAACACCTCACTTGAAAGATGGTACCTCCAATAGTGCAGCACTCCCTCACTACTACTGTCAGCCTAGATTTTTGTTCAAGTCCTTGGAATGGGACTTGAATCCACAACCTACTGACTCAGAGGAGAGAGTGCTGCCACTGAGCCACAGATGACAGCGTATGCTGATGTTGACAAAGTCTATGTCTATGTCTATACTTTGGGTGAAAACAGGTTTGGGCTCGGATGTGATACCCGTATGGACAAATTGCTTACCAATACTCACCGTCAAGGCTTATGCTTGAATAATGGGCACTTGTGTGAAAAACCAGAAGGCAAGTACAGTCTGTGGAGAAACACCCTAACAAGTAGTTAACACACTCAGGGAAGAAGTGCAGAGAAGAAAATTGGCAAGGACAACTTAGCTTCTGGAGTGCACATTTAAAAAAATGGACTAGTTATTTGGAGGTGAAATAGTGACATTGGGTTAACAATTGGACAGTGTTATATTTAACTTGAATTTTGGATAACTGACACTAAACCTACTTTTGTCCGTTGCTCTCCTGTGTTTATATGCCTCCATGCTTCTATAGCCCTCCAGAAACTGAGTCAGCCTCCTCCAACATACCTATTAGAGGCCCTGCAAAATATATTCCTCTTTATATATATATATATATATATTATACAGACACCAGTGCACTTCTGTCACAACCATGTGATAAGCTTGCTGGTGTGCTGAACTGGTGCAGAGTGCTTCAGGGGTCTTCAACAATTGGTAGCACATCAGCAGATCCAGGATAAACTGTTGTCAAACTTAAGTGGACTGAAAGATTTACTTTTGGTAAGTGCCATCAACTGAATGAGACACATCCGATGAGAGTTGACTGCACTACTGTAATGTAAAAACATTTAATGATGTCTTAGTGGCAGAATCTTCGAGAACAAGTTGCAAATATATAGCATCCTGCTAAAAGTTGTTGATGGCATAATTAGAGATGGCTCGGATGTTATGGAGGAAGGAAGGAACTTGTATTTATATAGCACCTTTCACATCCTTAAGATATCCCAAAGCACTTCTATTTAAATTATTTAAAAAAAACAGGGCTCAGAAGCACGGTTTCGCACCAAAGTAACGCGTAGGCGAATCGATGGATTCGATTCTAGATCGCTTTGCACGCAACTAGGACTCAGGTTAAAATCTTAAATGAAACTGTACGCAACCTGACTAATTGACCACTGCTACCCTAGTTGGTTGATTGTTACCAACTCCTCTGGCATGGACACTTTGTGCACCACCCCGAGTCTGACACTGCCACAGCATTCACCACCAACATAGAAGAGGCCACGAGGCAGACCCAGAACAAGATGGGATGAAACATAAAAGTGTTCCTTAATAGCATGAGCCTTACTGCTGATGAGGCACAAGTGAGAGCCCTGAACCGTAAAGCTGGCAAGATAAGCCTTTAGATATCGAAAGCACTTCACTGCCAATAAAGTACTTTTGAAATGTAGTTACTGTTGTAATGGGAAACATGGCAGTCAATTGCACACAGCAAGGACCCACAAGCTGCAAAATAAACGATCGGATAATCTGTTTCTGAACTCCCCTGCTCTTCAAAAATTGCCGTAGGATCTTTTATATCTGAGAGCACAGACAAGGCCTCAATTTAACCTCTCGGTCACAAGAAAGCACCTCCGACAGTACAGCACTCCTTCAGTACTGTACTGGGGTGTCAGCCAATATTATGTGCTCAAATCTATGGAGCGAGGATCGAATCCACGACAACAACAATTTGCATTGATATCGCGCTTTTAACGTAGTAAAATGTTCCAAGGCACTTCACAGGACCATTGTATGTTACAACCAATGTTGCATTTCAGTTGTGGGAGAGTGATATCATTATTACTCTCCCATGTTTATATTATTCTTTATCTTTTCTCACCTATAGATTTGGAAAATGAAGATGCAGTCTTCTGCACACACAAAAAACTCCATTTATGAATAGGAGAGCGGAGGTTTTTTTTAAATTCGTTTCACGGGATGTGGGCGTCGCTGGCAAGGCCGGCATTTATTGCCCATCCCTAATTGCCCTTGAGAAGGTGGTGGTGAGCTGCCTTCTTGAGCGAGATTTTACAACTGAGTGGCTTGCTAGGCCATTTCAGAGGGCAATTAAGAATCAACCACATTGCTGTGGGTCTGGAGTCACATATAGGCCAGACTGGGTAAGGGCGGCAGGCTTCCTTCCCTAAAGGACATTAGTGAACCAGATGGGTTTTTACGACAATCCGGTAGTTTCATGGCCATCATTACTGATACTAGTATTTTAGGTGAAGGATAATATAGATGATGAGTCAATTTGAAAAATACAACCGATGAACTAGCCCAATGAGTCAAGCCTGCTTGCAACAAAACACAAATTTCCTAACAATGCAAGCATGCTGGTGTACTAACCTGCTCAATGTGTTTAATGGGCCACTAGGGAGGGGGTTGTCATTCTGAAGTCAGATTGAAAGACCTATGAGAAAACATGTCTCTCCTGCGACCAATCTTGTGAAGAACAGTCGGTAAGTTTACAATTGCTAGTGAAAAAATTGAGCTGGATTTTCCTCCACTATTCTGCTGGGACTTTTGCCAACCATTTGTAAATGCTGGCGAGGGGGAGGGGGAGGGGGAGGGGGCGGGTCCGACATCTTGGCCGATTTTGCTGCTATCTGCCCCTCTTACTGCTGCTCCCGAGGACTGTCTGGAAAAAGATGGTGGTAGGCCCAGGGTAGTGGCGGTAAGGCCACAAAATTCTATTAATGCTGGAAGAGGGCTTAGTACAGGCCTCCTCTCTTTCCATTTTGGCCCTAATACCATTCTTTCTTAGGCCATAGTCTCGGCTGAGGTCTAAAAAATTTCTTGGAATCCTTTTCAGGGGTCTTTCCTCCTGTAAAATGTTGGGCCACCTCTACTGGTGCTGCAGAAGTAACCTGAGCCACTGCAGCACCACCAGGATTTTGCCCAAATTGCACAAGAGCCATAGATCAAGAATCTTCATCATTGAAGCACTTTGGCTTTTGATCCCAAATGCAATTTTTTTCTTTACTAAATGAACCAGTGTCCTGAACAATGAAATTACCTCAATTCTAGAAAACATGGTGGCTGTTGCTCTAACGACCAATTCTTATCTCCCCCTCACCCAATCTTCTGGTTGCTTCCCAGGAGACAACTGGAATCAAGGATTTTTAAAAAATGTAAACAGTCAGTGCGCCCTACTTGTTTGCAGGCACGTGCACAGAGCTCATACTTGTAAAATGATTGATGTCTTTTAATTAAAACGTTGTATTTGAAAACTTCAAATTTTTTTCAGCCAGTGTCTCCTCACGGGCTCGATTTTAAAACAAAAGTCCAGATGCATTGGGGGGCAATGAAAATTGGCTTTTTGAGGAGCGGGCAGAAATCCCGGCTACAAGATGCCGAACGCGCACGACCCAGAGCCATCCGAGTGTGTGCGCCGTTCCCGAACCCGGAAGTCCCGCTGGGACAACATTTATAGCACTAAATTACCTAGCTGAAGTAGTTTAAAAAGGAATAAATGTAATTTACAATGAAGGCAAGCGATTTCAACGCTGCCTCAACATGTTTCCTGTGCTGTGTGAAACACAGCATTGGGAAGTCGTTGTTTTTCAGCCTGCAGCCATTTGGCCATTTAAATCCCTGTTTGACAGATGGGGATAAAAGGTGAGTTATTGCAGCAGGGCACTCAGTTCTCTTGGACAAACTTTTGGCTGGGAGATCTTTGTGTTTGGACTGAAAATTTATGGTTTCCACTCAGAATTCTTCTGTTTACACATATTTACCAACTTTTCACACCCCCTCAAACTGACACCATCAAGATGGGGGGGGGGGCACGATGACTGCATTCACCAGTACACCAGAGGACGAGGAACATCACCATCCTCGCCAGGCACAGCGTGTACTTCCGCCATTTGGAGCTCCACAACATAGTGCTGCACCACAGGCACCTGCACAAGATCAGGGAGGGCAACAACAGAGGGAGCGAGGTCACAGGAGGCACTACCCTCGAGAGGGTCTACTGACCGAGGCTCAGCTTCCTGGACCTCTCTGAGGAGCAGTGCATACGGAGGCTGAGAGTGAGTCGCCAGGTGGTTGCAGACATCTGCAGCCTCCTTCGTGCCGAGCTGCTTCCGGCCAGGCCTGGCGGCATCTTATTACCCATCGCTGTTAAAGTGACCACTGCCCTCAACATCTTCGCTTCCGGATCATTCCAGGGTGCTACCGGTGACATTGCCAGGGTCTCTCAGTCGTCTTCCCACAAGTGCATAAGGCAGGTCACTGACTGCTTGTTTCGCAGGGCCTCAATACGTCAACTTCCCCATGAACGACCTCAGCCAGACGGAGAGGGCAGTGGGATTCCACTCTGTGGCTGGCTTCCCATGTGTACAGGGTGTAATTGATTGCATCCATATAGCAATCTGAGCACCTCCACACGAGCCTGGACTGCTCATAAACAGAAAGGGTTATCACTCCATCAACGCTAAGCTCATTTGTGATCAATGCATAAGATTTCTTCACGTGTGCGCCAGATTCCCTGGCAGCTGCCACGATTCCTTCATTCTGAGGGAATCCAAAATCCCGGACCTCTTCCATGCACCTTGAGGGCTAGCTCCTCGGGGACGAGGGATACCCCTGCACAAGTGTCTCATGAGACACCTCTGAGGAACCCTATCAGTGACCAACAGTGTTGATAGGACAGCCACATCGCCACCAGGTCTGTAATTGAACATGCGATAGGACTGCTGAAAATACGATTTTGGTGCCTCGATCGTTCTAGGGGAGCACTTCAATAAGCACCAGCGAGAGTGGGTTGCATTATAATAGTGTGTTGTGTCCTGCACAACATGGTGCAACAGAGAGGGGTACTGGTTGAGGAGGCCCCATGCCTTTATCCAGCATCCACATCGAGGAGGAGCAGCAGCAGCAAGAGCAGCAGAAGGAGGACGACAACAAACCCGCGGGCAGAGCAGTGGCTCACTTGGCTGTTCACGAGGCCAGCAAGTCACTCATATGTGAACGGTTCTCGTAAGATCAGAAAGTGAGAGGAGTCCAGTCCTCACACCACCTGGAAAGACCAGCGCCAACACCAGCGGCCCCCCATCCCGCACAAAACAGTCCTGCAACTACACATACACCCACTGTAAAGTCACCCACTGGGTGGCACCAAGTGTCGCCGTTCATGATAAAGCACATGAAAGGGCGCAATCACAAACGCCAGTCAAGACGTGGCAGTAGTGGTGTGAATGATAACATTTAATGTGACTTTAACAAAAAGCAAATATAAATGAAAAACATGACAGTCCGTCAGACACCCTTATGCATACCCTTCGTGAATCCAAATCCTTAGTCTTTCTCTTCCTACTACTTCTATGTGGTGCATCCCATGTGGCTGCAGCAGAGGTAGTGGCAGGTTGCTCATGTCCATGGCCAGACTGCTTAGATGCTTTCAGCCAGTGCCCTCTGGGGTTCGGAGCCCACAAGGGCCCCTCCAAAGATTGCTCCACCTGCAACTGTGCAGGGTCAGAATCGGCCACCTGGAGAGGAGGCAGCATTACGGGTACTGGTTGAGAGGGGGGCAATGGGTGAGACATGGGAGCGCTTTGAGTGGCGCCCCCACTTCCATGCTCTCTTTTGCCATCATCCGTGTCCTGGACCAGGCCCACATCATTCCTACCACCCTGCTGGAGAACTGTTTGGAGGACTGTTTTGATGCCTTGGAAGCCCAGTTGCAAAGGTTCTGTCTGCCTGTTTAAGGCGGCAGAATGTTGTTCACCGTGAGTCCGAACAGCCAGCGTCAGGGCTTGAATGGACTTATTTGTAAACCGTGCTTGAAGCTCACCGGAGGCCAGCCTTCTCTCCATCGCAGTCATTCCCACATTTACCTGCGACACTATCTCAGACATTTCCGCAGTTACGTGCGACACTATCTCACACAGTTGCTCACGTCCCTGTGACACTATTTCAGAGATTCCCTCACGTACCTGTGCTAACATTCCACTAATGCAGGAGTTGGATGACTCCATTCTCTGCGCTATTGTGGAGAGTGCATGTGGCACCTGATCCAGTACCTCGCAAATGTGCTACTGTCCCTCAATCATTCTCCTTTTAAAGGATGGCCCCGGGGTTCAGCATCTGCGTCCAGCTGAGCAGAGCCCGGAGAGGAGTGCGCCCACCGACGCGGACTCTCCACAGCTGCCCCTACCACCAGTGTCTGCTCATGCTCACTTGTGTGTGGTGACTCACCAGGTACCAACTTAACTAACTGACTACTAGGACCCACCGAGGTGTGAGTATCTGCGCTGGTGGATGGCTTGCTAAGATGTGACGGTGCGCCCTCAGAGGCCGGGAACTCCTCTGAGGAATTGCCCTCTCCTGTCACTGTGGTCGTTGAAGGGCCTGTAAGGGAACAGAAGGCAATATTACGCATAATCACAGATGTGTCATGTTGCGATGAGCATACTGAAGTGATTAACATGCCAATCATTGTTAACATCAATTCATGTTGTGTGTGATGAATGTTAAATTTGTGTCACCAGACATTTGTGGGGTGCCAGTCTCACGTCCCCAACGGACAGGCACTAGAGGGTGCGGCTGACCTCCAGGACCTCTTCCTCCGCCTCTGTGAGGAGCACTATTTGTTGTGGCCCCCCTCCAGTCCTCGCTCTCTTGTGTACAGTTTGCGCTCTCTTCTCCTAGAAGGGGAGAAAGTACAGACGTGCGAGTGAGTGATGGTGAAGTGGCCAACTGATGAATGCATTGCTTTGGGTGAGGCTGACTGTGAAAGAGGTGCATCAGAGGGTGAGTATGAGACAGAGACATCATATTGGATCAGGATTGGGGTGAGTGGTAGTGGTGGGGTCATAAATGGGGAGGTGAGGAAGTACTCAGGAAGTGAAGGTAAGTTGAGGATAAGCCTTAAGTGGGTGTGAGGAGTGATGTTATGGAGTATTCTTGGCAGTGCAGAATGAGTTGGGGGGGGTGGGGGTGGTGATGTGTGACACAGAATGCAGGAGACTCAATAAGTGTACTTACTTTTGCTGAACTAGTTGGGTCCAGTGCAGGAAGCACTTCAACGACCTAAGTGCAGGATATGTTGCTCCTGCTGGTGACCTCCACTCCCAACTCGAGCCAGGCATTCTTGGTGGCAGAGGCAGGACACATCCTCCTGTCGGCCGAGTAAAATAGTTCCCTCCTCCTCCTCACCCCGGTCAGTAGCACCTGAAGTGAGGTATCGCTGAATCGCGGAGCTGCCTTGCCCCTGTGCTGCTCCATTGGGTCTTCTGGCTCTTTGCTCCAGCAAATTCCATTGGGCCAATGGCCCTTTAACACCAGACGCTCCAGCTGACAGCCTGTCATGTGGGTGCGCAGTCCGCCCACTGCGCAGCTTTCGGACGGCAAACCCGGAAACAAGGTTAATGGCCACCAATTAAGTCGCTATCGCGTGGGGAACGGTAATTTTTTATTATTCATGTTTGTCGTGTGCCCATTGACCCCCGCGACCACCACCCCCCCCCAACCCCGGCTGCCATCCCACTGCCCTTTTAAAATCGTGCCCCATGTGTCAGTGTGTTAGAAGATACTCCTGTACAGTGAGAAAAAGTGGCCACTAGAGGGAGGACGGACAGGGAAGGTGACAGCCAGATTTCGATCCAAGAAGTGGCAGGTACAGGGCTGTTGCATGCAACAGTGAATCGGACATCTCAAGAATGTCATTCTTAGACTTGTAAGTGCGGGAAAAATGCACTCAAAGCTCGGGGGAGAAGCGCCTGTTGCGGAGCGGAAAGCTCGGGGGAGAAGCGCCTGTTGCGGAGCGGAAAGCTCGGGGGAGAAGCGCCTGTTGCGGAGCGGAAAGCTCGGGGGAGAAGCGCCTGTTGCGGAGCGGAAAGCTCGGGGGAGAAGCGCCTGTTGCGGAGCGGAAAGCTCGGGGGAGAAGCGCCTGTTGCGGAGCGGAAAGCTCGGGGGAGAAGCGCCTGTTGCGGAGCGGAAAGCTCGGGGGAGAAGCGCCTGTTGCGGAGCGGAAAGCTCGGGGGAGAAGCGCCTGTTGCGGAGCGGAAAGCTCGGGGGAGAAGCGCCTGTTGCGGGGCGGAAAGCTCGGAGGAGAAGCGCCTGTTGCGGAGCGGAAAGCTCGGGGGAGAAGCGCCTGTTGCTGGGCGGAAAGCTCGGGGGAGAAGCGCCTGTTGCGGAGCGGAAAGCTCGGGGGAGAAGCGCCTGTTGCGGAGCGGAAAGCTCGGGGGAGAAGCGCCTGTTGCGGAGCGGAACATAAAGGGAACCAAGCGAGGAATCAAAAAATCAAGAAAACGTCAAAAAGTGATGTCACAGGACAAGGAGAAGTGCCGGGGGTAAGTCAGTGAGTATTTAATTTATTGGTTAGTGTTTTAGTGGTTATTCTTCTGAGTGGTTAGTGTCTTTAATGATTGGTGTTTTTTTTAGTGTTGGACAAATAGTAAATTGCCTTAAAGCTAAACAAACAGTTTAAATAACTGTTGGCTAACACGGCAGGACAGCTGGGGCCCGTCACATGGACATCCTGCCACGAGCAGGAAGTGCCGCTAACTGCCTGAGCTCGAGCTTAGAATTTCTGAGTTTGAGGGGCGGCTGGCGTCACTACAGTGCATACGGGAAGTGTTTCAGGGGGTGGTCACCCCGCAGCTACAGAGAGTTCAGGCTGAGAGGGAGTGGGTGACCACCGGCCAGACTATGAGGAACAGACAGGCAGTGCAGGAGTCCCCTGGGAATGTGGCACTCACAAACCAGTATTCAGTGTTGAATAGCAGTGAGGATTTTGACACCTTGGGGGAGTGGAGTCAGGAGCAAATCCACGGCACCGTGGGAGACTCGGCTGCACCGGTGGGGGGGGGGGCGCGGTGGGGGTGCAAAAGAAATGCAGTTGTTCCAGGGTATTTGATTGTCAGGGGGACAGACAGGCATTCCTGCAACTGCTGACATGAGTGTGTTGCCTCCCTGGTGCCAGGGTAAAGGATATCACTGAGAAGTTGCAGAACATTTTGAGGGGGGGGAAGGGGAACAGCCAGAAGTTGTGGTCCATGTGAGAACCAATGACATAGGGAGGAAAAGGATTGAGGGCCTGCAGTCAGGGTTTCAGGAGCTAGGGAGAAAGTTAAAAAGCAGGACCTCAAAAAGGTAGTAATCTCTGGATTACTCCCAATGCCACGCACCAGTGAATATAGGAATAGTATGGTAAGACAGGTAAATGCGTGGCTGGAGAAATGGTGCAGGAGGGAGAGCTTCAGATTCCTGGAGCATTGGGGCCAGTTCTGGGGCAGGAGGGAACTGTTTAGGATGAATGGGTTGCACCTTAACAGAACTGGGATCAATGTCCTCATGGGGAAGGTTTAAACTAATTTGGCAGAGGGATGGGTACCAGGATGAAACATTAGAGAGGTCAAATAGTACTGTGGTAACGACGAATTCAGAAATAGGAGGGATCAGATGAGTTTGGATTGCATGTGCGTAAATGCACGTAACATGGTAAATAAGGTTGGTGAGCTGCAGGTTCAAGTCGCCAAATGGGACTATGATATAGTGGCAATAACAGAGATCTGGCTCAAAGAAGGGGAGGATTGGGTATTTAATATTCCTGGCTACAAGGTATTCAGGACAGATAGGAAAGGAAAGAAAGGAGGGGGTGGTGGCAGTATTGATCAAAGAAACTATTATAGCACTGGGAAGGGATGATGTAGTTAAGGGGGGGTCAAAGACTGAATCTATTTGGTTAGAATTAAGGAACAATGGAGGAGCTATTACGCTACTGAGTGTATACTATAGGTCACCAAATAGTGGGTAGGAGATAGCGGAGCAAATTTGCAGGTGAATTACAAAAAGATGCAAGAACTATAGAGTAGTGATGAAGTGGAGATGCCGGTGATGGACTGGGGTTGACAATTGTAAACAATTTTACAACACCAAGTTATAGTCCAGCAATTTTATTTTAAATTCACAAGCTTTCGGAGGCTTCCTCCTTCCTCAGGTGAACGATGTGGAAATGAAATCCTCGAAATGAAATCGCATTTATAATTCACAGAACAATGCTTGGTGATTACAGACAGTTTTTTCAACTGCCCGTTGCCAAGGCAATCAGTGTGCAGACAGACAGGTGTTACCTGCAAGGTCTCAGAATATACAAATCACCAAAAAAACAACAAACAAAAAAAAACAGAGATAGAGAGGTAGAAACATAGAAAAGACAGCAACTGACCAGTTATATTAAAAACAGATAACATTTGTTCGCTGGTGGGGTAACGTGTAGCGGGACATGAACCCAAGATCCCGGTTGAGGCCGTCCTCATGGGTGCGGAACTTGGCTATCAATTTCTGCTCGACGATTTTGCGTTGTCGTGTGTCTCGAAGGCCGCCTTGGAGTACGCTTACCCGAAGGTCGGTGGATGAATGTCCATGACTGCTGAAGTGTTCCCCGACTGGGAGGGAACCCTCCTGTTTGACGATTGTTGCGCGGTGTCCGTTCATCCGTTGTCGCAGCGTCTGGATGAACGGACACCGCGCAACAATCGCCAAACAGGAGGGGTCCCTCCCAGTCGGGGAACACTTCAGCAGTCATGGACATTCATCCACCGACCTTCGGGTAAGCGTACTCCAAGGCGGCCTTCGAGACACACGACAACGCAAAATCGTCGAGCAGAAATTGATAGCCAAGTTCCGCACCCATGAGGACGGCCTCAACCGGGATCTTGGGTTCATGTCCCGCTACACGTTACCCCACCAGCGAACAAATGTTATCTGTTTTTAATATAACTGGTCAGTTGCTGTCTTTTCTATGTTTCTACCTCTCGATCTCTTTTTTTTTTGTTTTTTTTTTTGGTGATTTGTATATTCTGAGACCTTGCAGGTAACACCTGTCTGTCTGCACACTGATTGCCTTGGCAACGGGCAGTTGAAAAAACTGTCTGTAATCACCAAGCATTGTTCTGTGAATTATAAATGCGATTTCATTTCGAGGATTTCATTTCCACATCGTTCAACTGAGGAAGGAGGAAGCCTCCGAAAGCTTGTGAATTTAAAATAAAATTGCTGGACTATAACTTGGTGTTGTAAAATTGTTTACAATTATAGAGTAGTGATAATGGGGGACTTCAATTATCCCGTTATAGACTAGGATAGCAACAGTGTAAAGGACAAAGAGGAGGAGGATTTCCTGAAAATGTGTACAAGAGAACTTTCTGGAACAGTGTGTTTCCAGCCCAACCAGGAAGGAAACAGTGCTGGATCTAGTTCTGGGGAATAAAGTGGGGCAGGTGGAGCATGTTTCAGTAGGGGACATTTGGGGAACAGTGATCATAATATCATTAGGTTTAGAATAGTTATAGAAAAGAACAAGGAACAATTAAATGTGAACTGGAGGAGGGCTAATTTCAGTGAGTTAAAATGGGATCTTGCCCGGGTGGATTGGAATCAAAAATTGGTAGGCAAAACAATAATTGAACAATGGGAGGCCTTCAAGGAAGAGTTGGTTTGGGTACAGACACATCCCTACGAGGGGGAAAGGAAGGGCATCCAAAGCTAGAGCTCCCTGGATGATTAAGAAATAGAGATTAAGATGAAAAAGGAGGGTTATGACGAATGTAATGTTCATAATACAGTGGAGAACCAGGCTGAATACAGAAAGTACAGAGGAGAGCTTAAAAAGGAAATAAGAGGGGCAAACAGAGAGTATGAGAATAGATCAGCAGCTAACATAAAAGAGAACCCAGAAGTCTTTTATAAATATTAGGGAAGAATGCGACAAAAAAGGAGATCTTCTTCTGGAGACAGAGGGTATAGCTGAGGTACTAAATGAATACTTTGCATCCGTCTTCACTACAGAAGAGGATGCTGCCATTGTAGCAGTAAAGGAGGAGGTAACAGCGATATTGGATAGGATAAAAATAGATTAAGAGGAGATGCTTAAAAGATTGGCAGTACTCAAAGCAGAAAAGTCACCCAGTCCAGATGGGATGCATCCTAGGTTACCGAGGGAAGTAAGCGTCAAAATTGCAGAGGCTCTGGCCACAATCTTCCAATCCTCCTTAGATATGGGAATGGTGCCAGAAGACTGGAGGATTGCAAATGTCACACCACTGTTCAAAAAAAGGGGAGAGGGATAAACCCGACAATTAGTGGCTAGTCAGCCTAACATCGATGGTGGGAAAACTTTTAAAGACAATAATCCGGGAGAAAATTAATTGGCACTTGGAAAGTATGGACTGATAAGTGAAAGTTACCATGTATTTGTTAAAGGAAAAGCGTGTTTTACTAACTTGATTGAGTTCTTTGATGAAATAATGGAGAGGGTTGATGAGGGTAGTGCGGTTGATGCTATGTATATGGACTTTCAAAAGGCTTTTGATAAAATACCACATAATAGACTTGTTAGCAAAATTAAAGGTCATGGGATTAAAGGTGTACAGTGGCAGTATGGATACAAAATTGGATGGGGAGGGGGGATAGAAGGCAGAGAGTGGTGATGAACGGTTGTTTTTCAGACCGAAGGGAAGTATACAACGGTGTTCCCCAGCAGTCAGTATTAGGACACTGCTCTTTTTGATATATATTAATGACCTGGACTTGGGTATAGGGGGTATAATTTCAAAGTTTGCAGATGACACAAAACTCTGAAATGTAGTAAACAATGTGTAGGATAGTAACAGATTTCAGGAGGACATAGCCTGACTGGTGAAATGGGCAGACACATGGCAGAAGAAATTTAACGTAGGGAAGTGTGAAGTGATATATTTTGGTAGGAAGAATGAGAAGAGGCAATATAAGCTAAATGGTACAATTTTAAAGGAGCTGCAGGAACAGACAGACCTGGGGGTGTATGTATACAAATCTTTGAAGGTGGCAGGCAAGTGGAGAAGGCTGTTAAAAAAAACATGAGATCCTAGGCTTTATTAATAGAGGTATAGAGTACAAAAGCAAGGAAGTTATGCTAAACCTTTATAAATCACTGGTTAGGCCTCAGCTGGAGTATTGTGTTCAATTCTAGGGCACCACACTTTAGGAAGGATGTCAAGGCCTTAGAAAGGGTGCAGAAGAGATTTACTAGAATGGTACTAGGGATGAGAGACTTCAGTTATGTGGAGAGATTGGAGAAGCTGGGGTTGTTCTCCTTAGAACAGAGAAGGATAAGGGGAGATTTGATAGAAGTGTTCAAAATCATGAACGGTTTTGTTGGAGTAAATAAGGAGAAACTGTTTCCAGTGGCAGGAGGATCAGTAACCAGATTTAAGATGATCGACAAAAGAGCCAGAGGAGACATGGGGAAACATTTTTTTATGCAGTGAATTGCAATGATCTGGAATACACTACCTGAAAGGGTGGTTCAATAGTAACTTTCAAAAGGGAACTGGATAAATACTTGAAGGGAAAATATTTACAGGGCTATGGGGAAAGAGCTGGGGAATGGGACTAATTGGATAGCTCTTTCAAAGAGCCAGCACAGGCATGATGAGCCGAATGGCCTCCTCCTGTGCTGTACCTGCTATGATATCATGTGTACAAGAAACATAATGATAAAAGCAACTTGATATCATGCAGGGGTACTTCTGACTTACACTCCACTGATTTAGCCATTTGTTCATTTTGTTTATTGGTGTTCACAGTGACTTGACGTTTTGTAAAGGGCTTTGGTGAGACCTCACCTGGAGTACTGCATACAGTTTTGGTCTCCTTATCTTAGGAAGGATATACTTGCCTTAGAGATGGTGCAATGAAGGTTCACCAGATTAATTCCTGGAATGAGAGGACTGTCCTATGAAGAAGGTTGAGTAGAATGGGCCTATACTCTCTGGAGTTTAGAAGAATGAGAGGTGATCTTATTGAAACATATAAGATTATGAGGGGGCTTGACAGGGTAGATGCTGAGAGATTGTTTCCCCTGACTAGAGAGTCTAGAACTAGGGGGCATAATCGCAGGATACGGGGTGGGCCATTCAAGACTGAGATGAGGAGGAATTTCTTCACGTAGAGGGATGTGAATCTTTCGAATTCTCTACCCCAGAGGGCTGTGGATGCTGAGTCACTGAGTATATTCAAGGCTGAGATGGATAGATTTTTGGACTCTAGAGGAATCAAGGGATATGGGGATCGGGCAGGAAAGTGGAGTTGAGGTCAAAGATCAGCCATGATCTGACTGAATGGCAGAGCAGGCTCGAGGGACCGTATGGCCCATTCCTGCTATTATTTCTTATGTTCTTGTGTTAAGCTTATGTGAACTCTTAACTTAAAGAACTGTCTGAGTTGAAACTCTGCTCACTTCTCATGGAATTAGAATGCAATATGTAGCCATACAGTCTATGATCTTATTAATGATGTTGACTAAATATATTACACAACCACTTATAATGGAGTAACCAAAGTCACATATAACATTCTCTGCAGCCTCTGACACGGTCAACCACACCATCCTCCTCCAACACCTCGCCAGTTGGTGGGACTTCTCTCGCTCGGTTCCACCTTTAACCATCAATTGTAGCGGCAGCATTTCCAGCTTTTCTTCCCGTCCCCACACCGTTATTTCCGGAGTACCCCATGGATCTTTTCTTGGTCCCCTCCACTTCCTCATTTACATGCTGCCCCTTGGAGGCTTTATCCATAGATACGGAGTCAGCTTCTGCATATAAGCTGATGACACCCAGTCCCACCTCTCCAACACCTCTCTCGACCCCTCCAAGCAGTGTTGTCAAACTGCTTGTCTGATATCCAGTCCTGGACGAGCCGCAATATTCTTCAGTTAAGCGGTAAGAAAATCAAATCCATTGCCTTTGGCCTCTGCCACAAACTCTGTACCCTTGCCACCAATTGCATCCTTCTCCATGGCCACTGTCTCAGGCTGAGCCAGATTATTCATAACTTCAGTGACCTATTTGACCCATAACCTTTCCATTATAAAGACCACATACCTCCATCTCCATAACATCGCCTGCCATGGCCCATCTGCCACTGAAAACCTCATCCATGCCCATTACCTCCAGACTCGATTTTCCAATGTTCTTCTGGCCAGCACCCCATTCTGCACCCTCCGTAAATTTCAGGTCATCCAAAACTCTGCCACCTGTATCTTGTCCTGCACCAAGTCCAGCTCACCCATCACCCCATTGCTTGCTAACCTACATTGGCTGCCAGTTCCCTAACATTTCAAATTTAAAATTCTCATCCTTGTGTTTAAATCAGTTCATGGCTTCACCCATCCCTAATCTCTGTAACCTCCTCTAGCCCTACAACTCTCCAGGAAATCTCTATTTATCTGACTCTGTCCTCTTGTGCATTCCTCTTCGCCAAGCTCCATCAACCATCTAGGTCTCATGCTCTGGAATCCCCTCCCTAAACCACTCTGCCTCTCCATCTACCTCTCCTCCTTTAAGAACCTCCTTAACACCCATCTCTTTGACCAAGCTTTTAATCACCCTTCCTAATATCTCCTTCTTTGGCTGTACGTCCATTTTTTGATTAAGCCTCTGTGATGCACTTCAGGGCATTTCTTTCTATGTTAAAGGCACTATATAAGTGCAAATTGTTGTTGTTCTGGTTTGCCTGCTGTTGACTTTGCTCTATTTATACTGCAGGGCACATTTTACAGCAAAGTATAATTATGCTTCTGTGAGATTTGTACATGTGCAGTTGCTCCAAAGTCACATCTTTTTCAAGCACCAATGTATGTATGGATCTTATTAATGTGTACTTACTGAAAATTGGCATTGCCATTCTAGCTGGGACGTTCGCCAATGTTGGGGGATGGTGCATACATGCAGCAATGTGAAGTTCCACTGCTGGCCTGTAGGGGTAGGCTGATAAGTCAGCCGAGCATCACAAGACTCAATATGATGGACGCAATCAAATTGCTGCCGACAACCAGTCATTGGAGGCACCCTGGGAACCAACCTTCAGGATGGGGCGCATATGGTACCTTTGACAGTGCTGCTGCTGCTTTGTTTATCATACAGGGTTGCCGTTATAAATTAATCTCATTAGAAACTAGACCCATTTGCCTTTTACAAGACAGTGTTGGATTTTGCTTTCCCTCAGTTAATCAGTTGGTCTATAGCTGTCACATCACTTGTACATATGAGGGTTGAAATCACATCATGTGATATATTAGTAATAAACTTGTTACGGCTAAGTTACATTAAATAGTGGAAACAGGAACATCATACAAACAAGTTACTAATGTCGCACAGCACAATTTCAACCACAAGCTCCAGAAATATTTTAATTTTTGTTCAGAAGTAATTTAATGCACATTTGTACAAGATAAATGCTTAATAAACCCCTAGCCAAAACAATATTGCAGCAAAATTACAACGGACTTTACAAAAACAAGTTTTGCTAAAAGGCATAATTGTACAATTAGTTTCAGTGCCTCTAGACAAAGAGTTGGTGGGGGGGGCGCGGCGGGGGGGTGAAGGAGGAATCCTAGCCTTGATTGTGATGTGAGGTCCAGGCCATGTTAAATCCTGGGCCTCATTTCAATAAGTTAGATCCTCGCTGTCAATGATGTGACACTGGCGGAAGGAAGCAAGCAAGTGCAGCAGGAGGTTGCTGCCCAGGATCCAAGCAAAAGTTTAACTCTGCGAGGGTCCGGGGCAGGGAAGGCCCAAGCATTCCTAGTGAGGTCTGGGGGAGCACTCCTGCTCCTCCAGGCCCATAAGGAAACCATTAAAAATAAAATTAACTTATCTCTTCAGCCTTCTTCTGGGCCTGCTGTTCCTCGGCACCAGGTATCCCTGGCAAGGCTGGCACCAGGCACCGACTTCACTGCAATAGATTAAAAATGTTGTCAGGGTCTGAATGATGTCAGCAGACCCTGACTTTTGAATCTCAGTGAGGGCTTCACACGCTGCTCAAAATTCACCTGTTAAGATGGCACCGGGTGAATTCGGTGAGTGCCACGCTGCCTATATTGTAACCCCACCGTATGTCTCGTTCTTGTCGGGGGCAGGGATTAAAATCAGGCTTTAATTGTCCAGGGTTCTTACTGTTGATCACTACCCAATGACATCTGCTGGAAATGTGGGTGTGCGTGCGCATGTGTGCGTGCTTGTGTGTGCACACACGTATGTTCAGGTGAGGATGTGTTCAGGCTTTGATTTCATGCCCTGCAAGAGCAAATACTGTCTGGACTAACACGTGAAGGATAGTCACTTAGGCAAGGAACCAGAGAGCGGCTGATGATTGTGAAGTGGGCCCCTGAAACAGTCAGCACTTCAAGAGAGATGGGGAGAAAATTGGAAGCAAAAAAGAAAAACTGCCTTGTGGGAGTTACATTTTATCTTCAACACAATTTCTTTTATACTTTTGGCTCACAAAATTTTAATTTGATGTTTTTATTATTGAACATACTAACTTTGGCCTCTGGGATGGCACCTTTTGCCAGACAGTCAGTCATCTGTCTCTCACTACCCTCCCCATACTGCATCAAACCATGCATGGTGTAGAAACAGTAACAACTGTAATTTTGGGTTTGGTTGTGTGTACTATGAGTTTAAATTTAAAAGACTACTCAGTCTTCCTGGCAGGCCAGGTTTTTTTTTAAAAAGAGAAACATAAAGGAACCAGGGAGAATTTTTACTATTGATTGTGGGTGATAAAATTGGATGCCTGCATCTTTCTTAATGCTAGCTGTACTTTGAATTGGAAGAAATGAAGGAGTTGGGTTTTATTAGCCTGTGGGATGTTTAACCAGATGTGAAATTTACCTGATTTTAATATTTGCAATCAAAGTAAGGCATTAATTTTAATAACTTAAATTATATTCAGTTGAAATCATTGATGTTGGTATTATTGTCACTTCATCCCTTCTCTGGGGAGGAATACACCTGGTGAGAAATTTGTCACCAGGTGTTACGGATCCTCGAGGAAGCAGTTAACAATTTCCAGTTTTTCAAGAGAGGGATCTGGATATCGAGCTTTCTCTCAGTAGAAGGAGACATGTGTGCTCCAGGTTTAATATGCACCATTGCTTACTTCTGAAAGACTGATCAATGCATGGAACAGACTTCTGGGCAGGACAGTGGCAAAAATCCTGGACTGATTTAAGAAACAGTTTGATGCTGTGAGGGCAAGGGTGAGAAACTTTAGGTTTGATCTGGACGGAAGAGCTAAGATGAGTAAAAATGACCTTCCTCATCTGTATCATTCATGTGAATTTGAAAGACAATACAGGTTCTGATTTTATGCCCCTTCTGCTAGCTGACTCAAAAGAAAGTCCCCTCTTTGTTGGAAATGGGAATTACGTTAGTGTGTGTTCTTACAGTTTCTCTGGCATTGGGGCTTTGAGTACTCCATATACAGTTGGTATCTAGGGATAGGCTTATTCCTTGGGAGTAAGTCCTGTTGGTTAAAGGGATGGATCCTTATACACATCAATGGGCTATAATTTGATGTTTTGTTGCTAATTTATCAATCCTTGTAATAACAATTTTGTTAATAATGATGCCTGTTTTGCTCAGACATTCTGTAATTGAGCTTTGGATCTAGTACTGAAAACTACGTTGATCTGCATTGGTCGTTATGGAGCCACTTGCTGATGGGTCTCGTAATAAGTCAATGGGAAGAAAATCGGGCGGAGCGTAAATTGAGCTAGCCGATTCCCTACCGCCCACTTTCTGTCTGGCAGTAAAAGTGAAAATAAACTGTAGTGAGTGTTTGCAGGCTAACGGTTCCTTTGAAGTATCACAGTTGAGTCTATTTCTGACCCTGCAGTAAAGTGTGCAAATCTGGGCACTGGGTGAGAACAGGATTGTAGTAGGGGAGAAAACGGAAACAAATTTAAAAAGATGAAAATGGAATATCAAATTAAGATCCAGTACAACAATACAAAAAAAAGGGGCAGTGGCAAAAACCAAAATACCGACCTGAAAATTCTTCCACCTTTCCCAATTGCAGCTTTTGTAGATCACATAATATAATAGATTCAAAACTTATTATAAACTGGCAAGATAGTTCCCAATAGGGAAGCAACTTATTGACGTTTCAGCTTCTTTTTTGGTTTTTGGAATTTCACTTAGGATCAGGGGAGCTCTGTTATATATTTAAGTTATGATGTGGAGATGCCGGTGATGGACTGGGGTGGACAAATGTAAGGAATCTTACAACACCAGGTTATAGTCCAACAAATTTATTTTAAAATCACAAGCTTTCGGAGATTATCCCCTTCGTCAGGTGAATGAGTGAAAAGGTTCTCAAATCGCATATCTTATACTAGGCTGGGACAGCATCACACCAATCAAAAGGTGTCGTTGTTGTTCAAACAGGCCAGTCACGGAGAACAGCACGTCCCAGTACACTGGATATACATTGTGTCAATTACACAGACAGACAGAAAGAAACCCAAATGGGAGAGAGAGAGAGAATATTAAAAACATAACTTTTTTTTCCCTTTTTGCTGGTGGGGTGTGTTCCTGGTTGTCGGTATGCTTCTCATAGAGAACAGAACGGACTATTGCAAAGAAGCATACCGACAACTGGACAACCAGGAACACTACAGACAGTTACCCGCAGATTCGACCAAAGAACACACCCACCAGCTCAACAAACTGATCAAGACCTTCGATCCAGACCTTCAAAGCATCCTACGTGCTCTCATCCCACGTACTCCCCGCGTGGGAGACTTCTACTGCCTCCCAAAGATACACAAAGCCAACACACCCGGACGTCCTATTGTATCAGGCAACGGAACCCTGTGTGAGAACCTCTCCGGATACGTCGAGGGCATCCTGAAACCCATCATACAGGGAACCCCCAGCTTCTGTCGCGACACTACAGACTTCCTACAAAAACTCAGCACCCACGGACCAGTTGAACCAGGAACACTTCTCACCACGATGGACGTCTCTGCACTCTACACCAGTATCCCCCACGATGACGGCATCGCTGCAACAGCCTCAGTACTCAACACCAACAACAGCCAATCTCCAGACGCCATCCTGGATCACAATGTCTTCACCTTCGATAACCAGTTCTTTACGCAAACACACGGAACAGCCATGGGGACCAAATTCGCACCCCAATACGCCAACATTTTCATGCACAAGTTCGAGCACGACTTCTTCACTGCACAGGACCTCCAACCAACGCTATACACCAGATACATCGACGGCATTTTCTTCCTATGGACTCACGGCGAAGAATCACTGAAGAGACTACACGATAACATCAACAAGTTCCATCCCACCATCAAACTCACCATGGACTACTCCTCAGAATCGGTTTCTTTCTTGGACACACGAATCTCCATCAAAGACGGGCACCTCAGCACCTCACTCTACCGCAAGCCCACGGACAACCTCACGATGCTCCACTTTTCCAGCTTCCACGTCAAAGAGGCCATCCCCTATGGACAGGTCCTACGACTACACAGGGTCTGCTCAGACAAGGAGGAACGCGATGGACACCTACAGACGCTGAAAGACGCCCTCGTAAGAACGGGATATGACGCTCGACTTGTCGATCGACAGTTCCAATGGGCCACAGCGAAGAATCGCATAGACCTCCTCAGAAGACAAACACGGGACGCAACCAACAGAGTACCCTTCGTCGTCCAGTACTTCCCCGGAGCGGAGAAACTACACCATGTTCTCCGCAGCCTTCAACATGTCATCGATGACGAACACCTCGCTAAGGCCATCCCCACGCCTCCACTACTCACCTTTAAACAGCCACCCAACCTCAAACAGACCATCGTTCGCAGCAAGTTACCCAGTTTTCAGGAGAACAGCGTCCACGACACCACACAACCCTGCCACGGCAACCTCTGCAAGACATGCCAGATCATCCACACGGATACCACCATCACATGAGAGGACACCACCCACCAGGTACATGGTTCATACTCCTGTGACTCGGCCAACGTTGTCTACCTCATACGTTGCAGGAAAGGATGCCCCAGAGCATGGTACATTGGCGAGACCATGCAGACACTGCGACAACGGATGAACGGACACCGCGCAACAATCGCCAGACAGGAGGGTTCCCTCCCAGTCGGGGAACACTTCAGCAGTCAAGGACATTCAGCCACCGATCTTCGGGTAAGCATTCTCCAAGGCGGCCTTCGAGACACACGACAACGCAAAATCGTCGAGCAGAAGTTGATAGCCAAGTTCCGCACCCATGAGGACGGCCTCAACCGGGATCTTGGGTTCATGTCACGCTACACGTAACCCCACCAGCAAAAAGGGAAAAAAAAGTTATGTTTTTAATATTCTCTCTCTCTCTCTCTCCCATTTGGGTTTCTTTCTGTCTGTCTGTGTAATTGACACAATGTATATCCAGTGTACTGGGACGTGCTGTTCTCCGTGACTGGCCTGTTTGAACAACAACGACACCTTTTGATTGGTGTGATGCTGTCCCAGCCTAGTATAAGATATGCGATTTGAGAACCTTTTCACTCATTCACCTGACGAAGGGGATAATCTCCGAAAGCTTGTGATTTTAAAATAAATTTGTTGGACTATAACCTGGTGTTATTTAAGTTAGCAACAGTTAGCTAAAACAAGTCATTATAGAAAGAAAGAGAAAGAACTTGCACTATATGTCTTTCATGTCCTCAGGACATCGCAAAGTGCTTCACAGACAATGAATTACTTTTGAAGTGCAGTCACAGCATGCGTGCCTCTCTGCCAAAGCTCCTCATGTGAGGATCTGGATTAAGCAGCTTTGGACTTGGATGTATAGAATATCAAGATGGTTAGCACAATGCAAGCTGTCCTGTGTAGGTCTTTCCACCACAAAGAAGGCAGATTTCCATCATATTTAAGAAACTAAGACTAGAGATGACAGTTGTTGGAAGGCATTATCTGGAGGCCAAGTTTTAGAATGGTGACAATGTACTTATATATTTTATGGTGAGTTATGGTTATCACCATGCCACTCACGAGGAACTCCTGGCACCTGGGGATGCTGGCAAGGGCTCAAACCTGCAACGGTCAGTTGTCTAACAACCAGCTAGTGACTATCCTCACCAGTCAGGAGATAAGCAGTGCGTATTTGGGGTCAATGTGACACCAAGGGGACATACCTTGTGATGGAAGTTCAGACCTAAATTAATCTTCTTTCGTAAAAATCAGTAATCGACACCTGAGTAATGCAGGGCATTGTTGATGATTGGCCAGTAAATCTGGCTCACTATTAGAACTGGAGAAGCAGACCTGTCACTGCAGGCTGGGATTCTTTCTACTTGGCTCCAGATAACCCTGCAAGCTATTACCTCCAATCGATTGGGGGGTCCTGGCCACACAAGCAGTAGCAAACTTACCAATGTGTAGTTGGCAAAACTGCAACAATAATCCAGCACATACTTGGCAGTTCCTAAACCTTGGCTCTGCTAAACCTGCACCTAAGGCACACTTTTAATATGCAGGCGGGATGAGTCCGGGGTGGGGTTTGATTTGCGGGCACTAAACCCGGAAGGGAAGTAGGCGGGTTGTGACTGAGGCCAATCAACGCCTCTTCCAGGTGTCGCAACACATCCCGGGGGGGGGGGGGGCGCGCGCGGAGAGAGAGCGAGAGACGGAAAGAACGAAAGAACAAAAGATAGATAGATAGATAGATAGATAGATAGATAGATAGATAGATAGATAGATAGATAGAAAGAAAGAAAGACCTCATTGGCAGTTAGGATAGAAATGGGGTGGGGGACAAGGATCAGAGGGCAGACATCGGACATCGGGATCGGGGGGTGAGGGGTGGGGCCCAGAAAACATTGTTTTTTAAGGTACGTTTATTTAATTTGTTTGGAATGGGAAATATAATTCTATTTAATTTATTTTTCACTGATCCGGCCCTTCCCACCTGGTTTCACCAAGCATGAATGGGAAGCCGTGGAAAAGTCACCCAGGTAACGTTAAAATCTTTTTAACTATCCAATACACAAAAAATAAACTACCTTAAGTACCTCAAATGGGTACATTTGCTCCTTTAATTATTAGCCTGCCAGATTTAAGTGGGGGCGGAACTTCCTGGTGACTGCTGTACACACGCACACAAATTTGCCAGAGTCTCATTCAAAAATGTGCGGGTTCCAGCCGGGATGTCTGCCCACTCCCAAAAACAGCGATTTTGATTGCCACCCCGGCCCCAACCCACCTGTTTTTCCCTTTTAGAATCGTGCCCCTAAACTCTCTAGATTTAGGCAAGTAGGGTGTGTCCCTACAAGGAGAGGGTGTGCATTCCACATCACTGTTTGATTGTACTGGGACCTTTGAATTGTACTTTATGTACCATTGCAAATTGTATGACCTGTATTGTATTGTTTGAAGTGTGACTTGAATTATATTTTATGTATCTTTACAAATTTTATGAATAAAATATATATTGAATTATAAAAAAAAAATTCCACATCAGGCAGAAAGAAGCTCTACCTGTGTGAATTTCTCAGTAGCTTTGCTTAGAGGCTGTTAAATATGGTGATGGGTTTCAACATGTCAAACATTTGGCATGTACACTACTGGGGATATGATGTAACCACAAGAGAGGAAAAAAATGACATCACTGTGCACCAGCAGCAATGGCAGCTGAAATAATTCATTCAAAAGTACAATACTTCAATGAACCAACTAATGAGAAATAAAATGTTGCCAAGCAATTATTTTTAAAGGAGGTTTTACATTCCGATCAGTCTGCTTACTGTTTGAGGTTGTTCAAATTCAATTGTGAATTAATTAGTCTCCTTTAACTGCCGTTGGCTTAAAAAGTATAGTTTGCTTTGGCGTTCTAATGCAGCAGCCAGTATTAAAAAGGAGTTTGGAACTCAGCACGGGCAACAGGTATTCTACAATTGGCGTCTCTGGGTTGGGCAGGGAAAAATTGGCTAGCAGTCCCACTCCAGATGTATCCATGCCAGAAGTACACAGGTATGGGGTAAGGAGAGGATTTAGCTCAAATATGATGTCCCTTGCAGTCAGATAGCCAGACATAATTTTTGCGCACAGCAAGGTCCAACAAACAGGAAGCTCCCCTAGATAATCTGTTTTAGTGATCTTGGTTAAGGGATAAATGTTGGCCAGGAGACAGGAGAACTCCCCTGTTCTTTTTCAAATAATGCCATGAGAACTTTTACGTCCTCATGAGGGGCCAGACGGGGCCTCACTTTAACATCTCATCCAAAATATAGTGGGGGAGAAATTTAACATCTCCCGCCTGGCGGAAACAGCACAGTAGAACCCCGAAAATAGTGCTCTACCACTGGATGGCCAGAGAGGTCCTGAGTCAGGCGGTACGACCGTTTAAAAAGCTAATTGGGGTCCTTTGATGTATACAGCACCCCGATTTTCATTTTTGGAATGAGCTGGACGGAGAGCGCGCCATGCACGCTTCAAACAGCATCAGGTGGCAGTCTGGCCAAAGAGGATCCAAAGGCGAGTTCCTCTTCATTTTTGCAGGGCCGGGGGGTGGGGGGGGGGGGGGGGGGGGGGGGGGAGTTTGAGTGCTCCTCCAGGCTCCACAAACCCAGCCTGGGCCACTGCCGTTCTGGCTCCCTCACTTCACAGATCGGGTTCCCCCGCCCCTCGATAAACATACCCTGCTCCGGCCTGGAGGTTGGTCGGGCCGCCTGACAGTTGATTTTGCAGCGATCTGCAGCTGGCAGGCCGTCTTAGGGCATTCCACCAGACAATTCCGCTCTGAGGGAAAATCCACCCCAGCACATCCGACAGTGCAGCACTCAGTCAGTACTGCACTGGAGTGTCAGCCTAGATTATGTGCTGAAATCTCTGGGGTGGGGCTTGAACCCACAATTTACTGACTCAGAAGCAAGAGTGCTACCGACTGATTCAGGACATTCAGAAGACAAACTAAAAGACTGATCCTCCCTCCCTATTCAGCAATTGGATTTCCCAGCCAAGCTCAAGGGTGACGAGGACAACTGAACCCCAACCTCTATTCAGCTGAGATCAGCTAATTTAGCTCTGACCGGGTATCATACCCAAAGCTCTCCTAATCTGTCTTAATACGACGTCAGGCAGTGCATTCACCCAGTGAACCACTGTGGAACGTACTAAACATTTTGTTTTGTAATGAGGTTCCATAACTAACTCTCACCATAATGCAGCACAGAAAGATTGTGAACCAAGTCCAGAAGCTTTTTATCTTTAATAGTCAAATTACTGAGAAGTATATTACAGTGCTGTCTGCAGAGAAAGACTGTAAACATGTCACACTTCTTTAAAATCAAGAATGTCAAATAGTCTGCCCGGAAGTCTAATTAAATACTGTGTGAGTCTGTCATTCAAGCATTCTGTTTTTGGTCAAACCACATCAGAGTAGCAATGCTTTTAACAGCTCTTTTATCTAAACATCTACAGTCAGTACCCTGCCCTAACATGTCTGTTACTTGTGTATTCTGTAACCTGTCTTTTTAAATACTATTTCCTCTTAACTCACAAGAAGTCTGAGAAAGGTTGTTTGTTTAGCAGCTAAAACAATGTTATTTAAAAATATTTACATAGCAAATACAACTATAGGCACTTTTATATTGACAGATTCCCCAAGCATGGATGAGTCTCATGCTGCATTAGGTCTGCGTTGGAGTACCTGGTGGCACTAGCAGTCTTGTGCAATATAAAAACACCTTACAAGAGAAAAAAAAACTTTGCTCCAAGTTTTCAAATCAGTTTCAGAAGCAACATTGGCTCTTTAACAGTCTCAATTGTGAGGCATCCCAGTGACTCAAAGGTAAAGTCTCTATCTCAAAGCCATACACCAAAGAAAGTCGCAGGATCAATAACCCGATCTGTGCTAATTTGGCTGATCTCAGCCGCGACAGCAACTGTTGCCTTATTTGAGGTGCAGCACCTCTTGGATTAGGGGGATAAAATGAATAAATCAGCCAGAGTTCATGCTCCTGATTTCTATCCAGCAACCCTTGCACATGCACATGTGGACACCAGATGAAGATGGGATCAGGATTGGCTATGATGCCCTCCACAGTTGGATAACCTGCCAGCATACATGAATAATGCCACTTGGGTGAATGACTTATGTTAGTGAGCCAACAGATTCAAGGAGAGAAGGGAAGAAAGTTGAAGAAAGGAAAAATAAATTACTGAGTAAAACACTGAATCTAAACTAAACTGGAACACGGAAGGTGTAAGAATGTAGAGCTCAATCAACCATAGATAAAATCCTCGTGTTCAAGGGTTAAGTACTGGCACAGTCCAACGCTATCAATTTCCCCTAATTTTCTCCCTTTCTCATGAAGTTGCTCAACCCTCTGATGCATCACCCAAGCAGCTATTCTTTATGTGTGAGTCAGAGGGGGTAAAATTCAACTTCGACGAGTGCACAAACCAGGTGGTAGGGGATCAGCTGCCTGTTATACACCTTGCCCGATTTGCCTTTCCATTGAAGTCATCCCATATTTTTTCTTGCCCTAGTGACCATTATTCATGTGTGAACTTTGGTGGTATGTGTCAGCAGGCTACCCGACCATGGGGATATCACATCCAAACCAATACTGGACATCCACACATATACTTTCCATCAGGAATCACTCGATAGCAGTCAAAAGTGGGCCTTCCCTAACCGATTCCCCCTTTCTTAATTGATGCCAATTGTGTGAAGAACTTCCTAAAATTAGTTCTAAATTAGTTTTTTTTTTATTAGTTTGATCCTGTGCCCTTGTTCTGCTGTTACAATTTAGCTTTAGTTCGCCGAACTAGTCTTTTCTATATCATTTACCATCTTATACACACACAAGTAACAATACTTCAAAGAAACGTAATTCTTTGGCTGTGAAGTGCCTTGGAACATCATGAGGATGCAAAAGGTGTTATGTAAATGCAAGCTATTTTTTTAAAAATTCAGTTCCCAGAGTTAACTGCAGCTCTCACAGAAATAAGCTTCAATTTGATATAAATTTATAGTCACTTTGTCTTGCCGAAAATATTTATTGTAGAAACCAGTAAAGTGTAGACTATTGCAAAGTAGTAGCAATAATCACAACTCAAATGATCCATTTTGAAGTTATAACAAGTAAAAATTTCTGTGTTTGTTAAAAAAGACACACTGGTACTATATGTTTGCACTGGGTCTGTTAGGCATAAATGACAATAGTGCTTCATCTTTGTGCACGCATTCACACACACTGTGGCGTACCTACAGTTGACATGCAGTGCTATCAACTGTGATCAGTCTCACAGCTCTAATAATGGATATCTTGTTTATAAAAACACAGACTTTTACTTGTTAGAATTTAGAGTGCAAAGGATCTTTTTTTAGCAATCCACTCTCTTTGGAATAGTGATGGGCTGAAGCTTTACCTTTCCATTGTAAAATGCACCCAATACAGCACCAATTTGTGTACAATAACTGGGGCATTAGACACAGTCTATACATTTCCTGCATTGACTCATAATTCAGATGCTACAACTGCTCCCCCTGCTGTTGTAAATTACATTTGAAGGGCTACAAGTCTCCATACCTTTCCAAATTTGCAAACTTCCCAAATCGAAATAGAAAACTCTGAATAATCCCTCGCATGCATTTAAAGTGATCAAAACTTAAAAGTACTGTCTAAATTCTTCCCAGGTATATAAAACAGATATGTTGCATCTGTACACAGAATCATAATTGAAGTAGAGTTCAAATATGACCATTTAGTAATCATGCAATAAATATTATCAGCAATTTGGTGTTGTGTTACAGTTTTGCTGTTCAACTGAACATAGGACCAGGAGTAGGCCATCTTGTCAACTGCAGCAATTCATTCTTTTAAATCCCAAATTCCCTGTCTTTTCTTCATATCCCATAATATCCTTACTTCCCAAGAAAGTAGCTATCTTAATTTAAGACAAGTCAATTTGTTTTTTCAAAAAATATTACAGATTTTTTCTGGGATAAAATACCATTTCCTCTGGCGGGGGAGTCAGGGACAAGGAGTAATCAATTTACGATTAATACTAAAATCATGAGGAGAGGGAGATTAGGAGTAATTTAATCAAGCAGAGGGTTATTACAGCATGAAATCCTTTGCCACAGGGAGTGGTTGAGGCAGAGGCACCTCAGGAAGGATATATTGGCCTTGGAGGGGGTGCAGTGCAGATTCACCAGAGTAATACCAGGGCTAATAGGGTTAAAATATAAGGACAGGTTGCATACACTAGGTTTGAATTCCCTTGAGTATAGACGATTAAGAGGTGATCTAATTGAGATGTTTAAGATGATTAAACAACAACCTGCATTTATATAGCGCCTTTAACGTAGTAAAACGTCCCGAGGCGCTTCACAGGAGCGATTATCAAAGAAAATTTGACACCAAGCAACATAAGGAGATATTAGGACAGGTGAGGTTTTAAGGAGCATCTTAAAGGAGGAGGTAGAGAGATTTAGGGAGGGAATTCCAGAGCTTAGGGCCTAGGCAGCTGAAGGCATGGCCGCCAATAGTGGGGCGATTAAAATCGGGGATATGAAAGAGGCAAGAATTGGAGGAATGCAGAGATCTCAGAGGGTTTTGTCCGCGAGCGTGACCCTGTTCTGTTGGTCGCTTGCCATTTTAATTCCCCTTCCCCTCCTACTCTGACCTCTGTGTCCTCAGCATCTTACACTGTTCCAATGAAGCTCAAGGAGGAACAGCACCTCATCTTTTGTTTAGGCACGTTACAACTTCAACATTGATTTCAATAACTTCAGATCATAACCACTGCTCCCATTTTTTCCGTCAGCTAGTGCTGGTTATGGTTCAGCTGCTGCCATTCACAGCTGCTACTGATCAATCTTTTGCTTCTTAACCTGTCCCATTACCAACTTCCTTGCTTTGCACTATCATCCCTTTTGTCATTTAATCACTTGTGCCCTCCATCCTATCACAGACCTTCCCTTTTGTTCATTCCTCCCCTCCCCCCGGCTCTGTAGTTGCTCAAAAACTTTAACTCTTAATATCTTCCAGTTCTGACGAAAGGTCTTTGACCTAAAACATTAATTCTGTTTCTTTCTCCACAGATGCTGCCTGACTTGCTGAGCTTCTCCAACGTTTTCTGTTTTTATTTCAGAGGGTTTTGAGCTGGAGGAGGTTACACAGATAGGGAGGGACGAGATTTGAAAACAAAGATGAGAATCGAGGCGTTCCCAGACCGGGAGCCAATGAAGGTCAATGATGGGAGAACGGGACTTGGTGGGAGTTTTGGATGAGCTGAAGTTTATGGAGGGTGGAAGATGGGAGGCCAGCCAGGAGAGCATTGGAATAGTCAAATCTAGAGGTAACAAAGGCATGGATGAAGGCTTCAGCAGCAGATAAGCCTAGGCAGGGGCGGAGACGGGAGATGTTACGGAGGTGGAAGTAGGCAGTCTTGGTGATAGGAGTGGATATGTGGTCCTATTTGACCCTCATCGGGGTCAAATAGGACGCTACGGTTGCAAACGGTCTGGTTCAGCCTTAGACAGTGACCAGGGAGAGGGTTGGAGTCGGTGGCTAGGGAACGGAGTTTGTGGCGGAGACTGAAGACAATGGGTTCGGTCTTCCCAATATTTAGCTGGAGGAAATGGTAGAGAAAACTATTTCCTCTGGTGAGGGAGTCCAGAACAAGGGGGCACAACCTTAAAATTAGAGCTAGGTCATTCAGGTGAGAACAGGACTGGACTCAGCTATAATGCTCCTTATGTTAGAATAACCATCTACAGTCATATGTGAAGTATGAGCAATTACTTGGGCAAAGTACTGAGCTGTTGATGCTCACGGAACCATACTGCCACAAGAATCACAATGAGACACAGGAAAAGACAAAAAAGTGGGAGGAAAAGTAATTCTTTTAAAACTCATACAAGTATCTTTTTAACACATAAATTAAAATTTGTAGAATTTTTATTCTGCTTTAAAGAGCTTTGATACAATGGTCTTAGAAAACTTTTATTGGGTTTCTTTAAGTTGGAGATATTTGTAAATAACAGGCGTTGAAAGGACCTGCCCTTCTGGTGGTATGTGTTACATTACAGTTTTAATTTGGGAGACACTAAGTCTGACAGAGTATTCCACAGTGGTCTGCCTAGACTGAATGTATCCCATCTGCATTTACCTCCAGCTGTCACTGCCATTCTAGCCCAGAGTGTCTCTGGAGTGAAAAGGTCAGCTGTGCCTGTCTGCCATCAGAACCAATACAGCAACAGGCTTTTTACTACAAAACTATCCTTTACAGTTAGTTACAGTTGTGCCTAATATCCCATTACAGATGTTAACAGGAACCAAATTAACAACAAAAAACATTCAAAAATGGATTTGGCTGCCATTTGTCACTAATAACCAGTGTCAAGATAGATATAAACTTTTTTTTGGAATAAGTTTGCATTTGCTGATTTTTTTGAAGGATTCCTTTGGGTTCTAGCCATCATGAATGAGTATGGACTTCACGAAAAATTTATTGTGAATGAATATAGCCTATATCAATTTCAATGTAGGCAAGTGAGGTCATCCACTTTGGACCTAAAAATATGATGTGGAGATGCCGGTGATGGACTGGGTGGACCTAAAAATAGATCAGAGTACTTTCTAAATGGTGAAAACCTCGAAACAGTGGAGGTCCAAAGAGACTTAGGGGGTCCATGTACATAGATCATTAAAATGTCATGGACAGGTACAGAAAATAATCAAAAAGGCTATTGGAATGCTGGCCTTTATATCTAGAGGACTAGAATACAAGAGGGTAGAAGTTACGCTACAGCAATACAAAGCCCTGATTAGACACACCTGGAGTACTGTGTTCAGTTCTGGGCACCGCACCTTAGGAAGGAAATGTTGGCCTTTGAGGGAGTGTAGCGTAAATTTACTAGAATGACTCCAAGGGTTAAATTACGAAGAGAGATTACACAAACTAGGGTTGTATTCCCTGGAATTTAGAAGATTAAGGGGTGATTTGATCGATGTTTTCAAGAAATTAAGGGAAACTGTTAGGGTAGATGGAGAGAAACTATTTCCGCTGGTTGGGGAGTCTAGGACTAGGGGACATAGGCTAAAAATTGGAGCCAGGACTTTCATGAGTGAAGTTAGGAAACACTTCTACACGCAGAGGGTGGTAGAAGTTTGGAACTCTCTTCCGCAAATGGCAGTTGATGCTGGCTCAATTGTTAATTTTAAATCTGATATTGATAGATTTTTGTTAACCAAAGATATTAAGGGATATGGGGCTAAAGCAGGTATAGGAAGTTAGGTCAAGATCAACCATGATCTCACTGAATGGCAGAACAGGCTCGAGGAGCTAAATGGCCTACTCCTGTTCCTGTGTTCCTTGCCTCCTGCTTTTAAGCAGTTTTTGTGGGATCTACATAGGATTTGGATTCTCTCTCTTTATGTAGCATTAGAGAAACAGACCTGCGCACATGCCAATAAACTATGGCCCTGAATTTCCTTGGACTTCCTCCCGCTGAAACTTTGCTGGAATTGTGGTGGGAAACCCTGTTTAGGCATGTAAACGGGTCTTTCACCATATTTCCAGAAAAGTTATGGTGGTGTAGTGGCAGAAGGTCCAAGGAAATTCAGGGCCTATGCGTTTCTTGCACCTACATTGGTGCATGTACAGTTTGCAGCAATTATTGTTTTCTTCACTCTATTTAGACTCATGCAAGAGACAATGGGATGAATTTGCTCGGAGCTTCTTCCGCTTCACTGTTGTAACTTCAGCCAAAACCCCATTTACAGCAACAGAGCAGGGGAAGCCCGGAGGAAATTCACCTCCCAAGTCACAGGCACACTTTATAAAAACTCACATTAACAGTGACTGGGCAGAAATGGAAGGGCAAGAGACAGGCAGCATTGCAGCAGCCATTTCTTTAAACTACCCTTGGCATGATTTCCTCCTTCCCTCAGTTAAACCCCTATGCAAGTTTCACCAACAGCAAAGAGCAGCTTCCAATGTGCACAGTAGCTCTCCCTTGCTGCTTTCTATCAAATGCAGAACTCCCAGGAATGCCAACTGAGGCTGAGTTGATTAACACTTTCAAAAAGAAATTGGATAAGTATCTGGTTAGTAATGGGACAGGAAATTATGTAGATAGGGGCTTTTATCTGAATCTATACCTGTGTTACTGTGGCGACGGTAAGAAATGTTGTCTGTGGTGGGCAGAAAGCCAGAATAGAATTGTAAGTAAATGCACTGCCTGGTACAATACTGAGCCATGCAAACCAAGAAAATCCTAGATTTAATCTTGGTCTGTGCTGAGTCAGTTGACCTTAGCCAAGACTGTGGTGAAGATACAATAATTAATTTCAGTATCCCGAGAGTGCGGGGGGGGGGGGGGGGGGGGGGGGGCAGGGGGGAAGGTAAATGAGCCAGTGTTCCTACTTCGGATTACAAATCTAGTAATTCTTGCTGAGACCCAGTTCCACCTCTCCACACTTCCCTTGTCCTCAGGACTGTGCTGTCATGGACGGGTCAGAATTTCCTCCAAATAATCATTCAGAAGATTGAAGCCATTGTTTTCCCCCCACCATAAACTCCGCTCTCTTGCCACTGACTCCATCTCCCTGCTGGACCTTCATGCATATTGAACCAGACCACACAAAGCTTTGGTGACCTGTTTGACCCAGAGGTAATCTTCAAGCCCCACATTCCATCCATCACCAGGACCACTTCCACTTCTACTTCTATCCCTACCTCATCTACACCTGGAATCTTTAGGTTGTATTGGCTGTGTCACACATTGGATAAACTTGTTAAACCCTTGAGAAATTGCTGCGGTCTTAGACATGTGCTCGGTGAAATAACTTTGATAAGCAGCAGCCGTGACTAGAAAACCACCATCTTTTGATAGAGCTAATTTTATTCAAAGACACACCATAATCTCTCACTGCTACTACAAGATTTAAAAAATTAAACAATAAAATTATGCAAGTTTTTTCTCAGTCTGATTTTTTTCTTCTTCTCTTTCAAACTCTCCTGAAGATAATGACTTTTACTTCATGGGCACTGTCAGCTCTACAGTACCACTCCTTACATAAGTGGCTATGTCAGCTCTACAGTACCACTCCTTACATAAGTGGTTATTCTTTATTGTGTTCCTGGACAGTAAGTTTTGGCAGGCTAAACGAACATGGCGTGGGGAAAGGGGAACTCATAGCTGAGCATAAAAATTTCCTTTCTGGATGTCCACACACATGCAATTCGAGCATGGGTCACTAAATAGCATTTAGGAATCAGGGCTGAGTTTGCTCCTCTAGCAAGTTGCACTGAGGCCAACTGTAGCACCAGTGGGGATCACTTAGCTCAGCAGACCAGGGGCTGAACTTGGGACCTTTCTTGTCCGTATGATTCACCGCTTCATGCCACACTACATGCTGCACTGAGCAGTCAAGGAATTCTGCTCATGTTTAAGGCACTAGATATAAGGTAGCTGTCACCAGCAGGAAATGAGACACAAGCTCTCACAATCATGGTGACAGCACAAGATGAGGCATGCCTCAGAGCCCAAGGTGAGAAAATAAAGTATAAGGAGAAAACTACTAGAGATTAGTCTGACAAGGATCAGCTGTTATTTTCCACTTTGTAATAACCACCACAAAGTGGTTGCTAGTAAATTGCTATTCCATCAGTAAACTATTTTTATGTTATGCATATTGTAAAGGGAGGTTATAAACAGAAATACCCATCCTCTTTAGTATGGGTGAATAACATTTTTAAATCAGTGTTGCCATTAAATTAATTCCAAAATGGCAGCTTCAGTTTAATATCTCAGCTGACCGACAATTTGATACTTCATCAGTAGTGCACTGAAGTCTCAGTGTAGATTATCAACAGGTATTTCCTAAGAGCTCCTCCTGATCATATCTACAACTAAAACTCTGGATAAACTGCGTAAACGGGGTCCCTGCTTATCTTCTGCTGAAATTATGGAGGCCAATCGAGAGAAACCCCAAGGAAATTCCTGGGATATGTGCTCAAGACCTGGAGTGGATCTTTCAATTCTTCCCACTCAGCTCCAGTTAAGCATCCAAGCCAATTCCCTAATGAATGAATGGTCTTACCTGGACAATGACCGATGTTCAGTAGCAGTAAGCTATTGAATTTTAACTTAACAGTACTGTATGCATACTTGACGATCCCTGTGCTTTGGCTCTCGCTAAGCTCAGCTAAAATTCTCTACATTTAGGTAATCCCTACAAGGAAAGACTGTACACACTCAGATGTAGATTTCTACAGTTTGGAAACATAAGCCTGGTGATGGGTTTCTGCATACATCAGACACCAGGCTGATCAAAAAAACTGGCAAACTTCAGGAAAAAATATTCAATTTTTGAAAGACAGTCTGTGGTATGTTAATATTTTTTCCCCAGAAATAACAGCTGCTGAAGTGAAACGTCAAAACAAACAGATATTTTCAATCTCTTCAAAAGGCATCGAAAGTGGTATTATAAACTAAAAATTTTATTTGTGTATGTTATGTCCGCCATGAGTAGTAATAGGTTTGGATTGTGATGCCACCCACAGATGGTGCAGTGTATCAACTTTGTCTCAATTCTGTAGAGGCACTGTGCACAGATGAATTCCAGGATACTGGATTTGGGATCAAAGCTGATTAGAGAGTTGCGCATTAGCAATTGTTGCTGAAAGAACACCTGGATTGTTCTAATCATACCTTAATAATGGATTTCCTGACTTGGAAATATAGCGCCGTTTCTTCATCGTCGCTGGGTCAAAATCCTGAAACTCCCTACCTAACAGCACTGTGGGAGAACCTTCACCACACGGACTGCAGCGGTTCAAGAAAGGCGGCTCTCCACCACCTTCTCAAGGGCAATTAGGGATGGGCAATAAATGCTGGCCTTGCCAGCGACGCCCACATCCCATGAATGAATAAAAAAAGGATCATAAGAAAATAACTGGTTTGATTTCAGAAGTAGTGACTTTATGTGGAGGATGCTACTGCATACACTTATACATCAATACAAAGATGAGCTAGCTGAGGTTTTAGCAGCTAATCTAAAAACACCGAAAGATCTAAAAAAAAGGGGAACGAAAGCATAGAAATAGAAATTTCTGACATAACTTTCTTAATATTTATCTTTGTGCCTGTAATAATAAAAATTACAAATGCACTTTATTAGAAAAACTCTTGTGCCTGTAACATATTTTTGATTGTTTTTTCAAATCGTTCCATGATGTCAGTGTTATTCTTTGTTGGTTACATGGTTACTAGAGACCAATGAGCAATGGCTATCAAAGACTAATAACAGTTGAGAATGTTCAGTCATATTATTCTCACGTTCCAAACACAGGGGTAGAAATTGGGCCAAGCCTGTTTTTGGGCCCAGACTCGGCGCTGAGCAAGCAGTGCATGCCCAAACTGGCAGACCCAAAATTAGGCCTCCACAGGCAGCTTGCCTATCTCGGAAAAAAGGTGGGCGTACTCAGGTGTGTGCTGGGGGAATGGGACAGCAGGAGAGGGGCAATCTGGAATTGCAGTGGAACCGGGAGGAGCATTCCTGTTCCTCCTGGCTCCACATTAATCTTAAAAAAATTATTTTACTTACCTTTTTGGTGGCAGCTGCTTGCTAGGTCACATCCACACCTGGGAAAACAGAGTGGAGTAGGCCTGATGCCTACTTCGATCAGGGAAGGCCAACCTCAGGAAGATATGCTAAAACAGGCATTAGGCCCCTCATTTGCATTTGCAAGATACCTAACACCTGTTGAAGGCGGCATTCCTGGATGCCTCAAAATCATCCGAAGCCAATCTGATATACTTTTTTCAGATGTCTTTGGAGCACAGAGCATAGCCCCGTAAAATTGTACATTTCCCCCCCCAACACACATTTTCGGGTGCAACAATGATCAATTTCTACCCCACTACGTTAAAAAAGAGCACTTGTTACCATAGCAACTGGCCAATCTCTGCCATCCCACCTAATATGGCCTGCCTTTGCAAGCATTGGTCCAGAGCCCCATTAAATAAACACAGATCAATTAGTTGGTCTTATAAGTAGCTGAAGGCAATGAGATTACAAAAAAGGGATGAGAACAGAAGAGTCATATGATCACTACAGGCCAATGAGATTACTGAAAAGGGATGGCTAGAGTGTAAAAAGTCACATGTTTGGGGGCAAAAGTGCTTCATCTTATATGCAGTTTAAGTCATCACTCTAGTTGTTCCCTCCTGACTGGTTTCCCTCCTAGGGAAACAATCTCACGAAAAATGGTGGACCCGTCAGCTACTGCTTGTTCCACTCTTCAAGTGCTGTGATACTAAAATGATAACTTTCCCTCCCAACTCCTGAATTAAATTTGGAGACAGTTCAGTAGGATAGATATCCGGACCGAAGATTTAAAATTAGCAGCACGAGCCAGGACTGAAGTTAGGAGGCAGATTGCTATTTAAATTTTACAGGAGCAGAGGGAAAAGCTGATAGGAATGTGATGATTGAAATGAGAAATGAAAATGTTTTTGTGTTGCCATGCGGCATGAAAGTTTGAATTTTGGTGGAAAGAAACTTTGTAATGTTGTTCCTCATCTTGTACTAGAGTCATGAATTTTTCTGTTTTATTTTCAATGGAGTTTTGGGGGTCATTCTATACACGGGTCGCTATATATGAAAGTGTATGTGGTATATGCCGTTTTCTTTTAAAAATAAAGAGGAACTCACCTTTGGGATCCTCTTTGTCTGGGCACCAGCTAATACTAGAGTGTGCACTGTGCATGCGCCACACAGTTTAGTCCAAAATTGACAATTGGGATCCTTTTTATGACATAGGACCTCGATTTGCATTTTAAATAGAAATAACATCTGACTCGGGGGGCACTCCTGAGGAGAATATTGGGGAATATTGCCGCAGCCACAGCGACAGGGCAATGAAGCGGTAGGTCGTTGCCCACTATTTTTGGGGCGCTACTGTCCTATTTCCGTGGGCGGGAGGCCTGAAAATCCACCCGTTGTCTTCTAATCTAAGTCATTCTTTTCGAGAACTTCAAAGCTATGGAACTGCATATCTCCATCAGTCTTTCCTTGCTCCTACAATTTACAGACTTTTAAAACTCAACCTTTGCATCACCTAATCACTACTACTTGATCTACTTCATTTTCTGTCTTACTGTTTTTAACTTTGGTGCTATGCCCCAAGTTGGATGTTGACCCTTCTCTAAAGCTAAAATAAAACAGAAGTCATATCTCAAATTAAACGGGGATAGTTTTAAATCTTGTTATAGAGAGCACACATGCCTAGCATCCTCTGCCACCACACACTAATGTTTTTATGAATAAATGCTGCAATACACATCATTGAAACAACTAATGACAACTCTAGTGCACCACCATTGAACCCATTCAACCTTCACATAGGTAATTCCTGAACCATATTGTATAAAATGCATGTGGTAACCTCTCTCACAAGGTAGGCTATAACAGGCAATGGTGCAGAAAATGAGCAGCTGTTTTGTTATCATTTCTGTCATACAGATTAGATATTTGTTCTCCACCAGTTCATATGCTTTAAAAAGAAGTTACTAACTGCGGTCTAAATGTAAAAGCTCTCTTTCTAGGAATCAGTTTCATGGTTACTAAAAGATCCGATGAATTTCGAAAATCAATTCACCAGCACGGATATTAAATTTGTGCAGTATCTGCTCTTTAGTAAAGATTTGAAATGATATACAACAGAACTTAAATTTCAGTAGCATGCTTCACATGCAGGAAGGTATCTAAAAAGTGTTTTACATTAAATACAAGGAAAAAATAGAAATGGAAAATCATAGCTGTTCCAACACAAATGTAGGAGAAACATCTTATTCCAACTAAATTACAGCTGT
Organism: Heptranchias perlo; assembly: GCF_035084215.1. Classification (NCBI taxonomy): domain Eukaryota; kingdom Metazoa; phylum Chordata; class Chondrichthyes; order Hexanchiformes; family Hexanchidae; genus Heptranchias; species Heptranchias perlo. The sequence goes on along the minus strand of NC_090327.1, from coordinate 51,405,204 downwards.
CCCAGACACTTAAGTTCACTAATGCTCCATTCACATTACTGGAAAATGAGTTCTAAATCTGCCCCGTGCATATTCGGAACCTGGTGGTAACACTTGAAAAAATGTACATGCACAATGTTACGTTGTGCAGTTTCTTAAATCATATTTATGACTTGGTGCTTCTGGCCACAGATTTTCCCCAGTATTAGAGGTAGCTCCGTACAGGTCAGCAATGTTAAGACCACATTTCTCACTGTATGGGTGGGCTGAGGGAAAAAACAATTTGTTTCACTGATGCCATATCCTGATCAGTCCCAGTGAAGGGCACTGAAAAAACTGAAGATACATATTTATGCAATTTTCTCCTCTCCCCATCTAAAAATATTGACTCCTCACTGGGGCTTGGTTTCACAGGTTGCCCTCTAGAACCTTGCCGAGGGACCATTATTTATTTGTGATCATGTCTGATAACCCCATATGTACACACATGTGCAAACTCAGAATGCCAATTAGAAGTGGCTGATTCTCCCCTCACTAATCCAGAATGCCAAGGTCAATTGTAGCAGCAACAACACGAACTTGCATTTATATAGCGTCTTCAACATAGGAAAATTTGCCAAGGTGCTTCATAGGAACGTAACCAGGCAGAAATTGAGACTAAGCCAAAGGAGGAGATATTGGGGGGAGTGAGTAAAAGCTTGATCAGAGGTAAGTTATAAGCAGGGTCTTAAAGGAGGAGAGAGAGTTGGAGAGACTGAGGCGTTTAGGTAGGGCATTCCAGAGCTTTGTGCTAGGCAGCTGAAGGCATGGCCACCAATGGTGGGCGAGAGGAGTGGAGGATGCATAGGAGGCCAAAGTTGGAGGAACGCAGAGTTCTCAAATGGTTGTAAGGCTGGAGGAAGTTACAGAGATATGGAAGAGTGAGGCCATGGAGAGATTTAAATATGAGGATGAGAATTTTAAAAGTGAGGCATTAATGGACAGGGAGCCAATGTAGTTTAGGGAGCATAGGTGTGATGGGTGAATGGTACTTGGTGCGGGTTAGGATACAGGCAGCAGAGTTTTGGATGAGCTGAAGTTTACAGAGGGTGGAAGATGGGAGGCAAGCCAGGAGGGTATTGGAATAGTCGAGTCTGGAGGGAGCAAAAGCATGGATGAGGGTTTTATCAGCAGATGGGCTGAGGCAGGGGCTGAGACAGGCAATGTCACGGAGGAACCCTACCACTATATGGCTACGATCAACAAACTCAGCACTGAATCACACCTAGATACTTCCTGGTCTATATGACTCAGTGCTGAGTCACTTTGTTTAAATGGGGATGATAGGTGTATGGATAAAGTTTGTGTGAGCGGGTGAATGGGTGACCGTTGAAGTAGCTAATTAGACAATAACTTGTGTTCTGCATCTGGTAACTTGCATTAGCTTTTCTTCATTCTTCAGCATTTTATGCATGGAAGTATTGTTGTCCCATCATACTCCATTAATTTAATGAGATCTCAAAGAAACATTTGTTCTATCTTAGGGGGCTATTTCTGAAGGTAGAACTATTTTTTCCTGTATTGGAAAACTAGTAATCACACAATCTGAATATGATCAGTCTCAGGGGAGTAAACTAGCAAGAAATATAAGAACAGATTGTAAGAGCTTCTACAAGTATGTAAAAAGGAAGAGATCAGCAAAAGAAAGTGGAGGAAGAAACAGGAAAAATTATAATGGGGAATAGGGAAACGGCAGCGACGTTAAACAAATATTTTGTATCTGTTTTCACAGTAGAAGAGACAAAAAATGTACTGGAAATAGTGGAGAACCAAGGGTCTAATTAGAGTAAGGAACTTAAAGTAATTAAGATCAGTAATGAAAATGTATAGGAGAAATTAATGGAACTAAAAGCCAACAAATCCCCTGGACTTGATGGCCTACATCCTAGGGTTTTAAAAGAGGTGGTTGCACAGATAGTAGATGCATTGGTTTTGATTGTCCAGAATTCCCTAGATTCTAGAACGGTCCCCGTGGTTTGGAAGGTAGCAAAGGTAACCCTGTTATTGAAGAAAGGAGGGAGAGAGAAAACAGGGAACTATAGGCCAGTTAGCCTGACATCAGTAGTAGGGAAAATGCTGGAATCCATTATTAAGGATGTAATAACAGGGCACTTAAAAAAAAATCATAATATGATTAGGCAGTGTCAACACGGTTTTATGAAAGGGAAATCGTGTTTGACAAATCTATTAGAATTTTTTGAGGGTGTAACTAGCAGGGTAGATAAGGGGGGAACCAGTGGATGTGGTATATTTGGATTTTCAAAAGGCATTCAATAAGGTGCCACACAAGAGGTTGTTACACAAGATTAGGGTTCATGAGATTGGGGGTAATATAATAGCATGGATTGAGAATTGGTTAACGGACAGAAAACAGAGAGTAGGAATAAACGGGTCATTTTTGGGTTGGCAGGTTGTAACTAGTGGGGTGCCGCAAGGATCAGTGCTTGGGCCTCAGCTGTTTACAATATATATCAATGACTTAGATGAAGGGACCGAGTGTAATGTATCGAAGTTTGCTGATGATACAAAGCTAGGTGGGAAAGTAAGCTGTGTGGAGGATGCAAAGAGGCTGCAAAGGGATAGAGACAGTGGGTGGATGAGAAGGTGGCAGATGGAGTATAATGTGGGGAAATGTGAAATTATCCACTTTGGGAGTAAGAATAGAAAAGCAGAATATTTTTTAAAAGGTGAGAGACAAACAAAGTTGGTAGCCAGAGGAATTTGGGTATCCTTGTACATGAATCACAAAAAGTTAACATGCAGGTACAACAAGCAATTAGGAAGACAAGGGGGTTGGAGTATAAGAGTAAGGAGGTCTTGCTGCAATTATATAGGGCTCTGGTGAGAATACACCTGGAGTACTGTGTACAGTTTTGGTCTCCTTACCTGAGGAAGGATGTACTTGCCTTAGAGGGGGTGCAACAAAGGTTCACTAGATTGATTCCTGGGATGAGAGGGTTGTCCTATGAGCGGAGATTGTGTAGATTGGGCCTATACTCTCTGGAGTTTAGAAGAATGAACGGTGATCTCATTGAAACGTATAAAATTCTTAAAGGGCTTTACAGGGTAGATGCCGAGAGGTAGTTTCCCCTGGTTGGAGAGTCTAGAACCAAGGGTCATAGTCTCAAGATAAGGGGTCGGCCATTTAGGACGGAGATGAGGAAAAATTTCTTCACTCAGAGTGTTGTGAGTTTTTGGAATTCTCTACCCCAGAAGGCTGTGGACGCTCGGTCATTGAGTATATTCAAGACTGAGATCGAAAGATTTTTGGACACTAAGGGAATCAAGAGAAAGTGGAGTTGAGGTAGAAGATCGGCCATGATCTTATTGAATGGCGGTGCACGCTCGAGGGGCCGTATGGCCAACTCCTGTTCTTATTTCTTATGTTCTTATCGTTGGACAAATACCCTAATGGCACCTTATCCAGTGAGTAGGTGAGCCATGCAGGCCAGAAGGTTCCAGATATGATTCTTGGCCTATGTTGTGTTAGCTGATCTCAGCCAAGGTGACAATAAGAGCTACTATTGGCTTCAGTGCCCTTGGACTAGGGAGGGGAGAAATCTGACCAGCCTGCCTGCTCCTGATCGCTTTCCAGTGATCCTGTTGGAAAGTGTGGATGCTGAATGAGGCACAACCCATAGTTGAATAGGCTGCTAACTTTCACTGGCTATGTTCAAGAATGAGGACTGGCCATTCAAGATAGGCACCTGATGTCTGGGAACAGGTTCGCAACAGAACTCCCTGCCTTCAGGTGGGGAAAAAGGAGAAAAAAATTGCAAAAGGAAAATACAATCAGTTAGTAAGAGTTATCAAGTAATAATAAGTCATTTTTAAAATATCTGTCATTATAAGAAATATTATGTTTGCCTACATTACAAAAGCGATTACACTTCTAAAGTACTTCAATGGCTGTGAGACGCTAAAGGCATGAATAGCACTATATAAATGGTTTTCTTACTTTTTATTACTATTTCGACAATTATGCCACAATGGGTTTATATCCAATACATTAACCGGTCTTTTCTCTTTACAGATGCTAATGAACCCCCTGTACATTTACAGCACTTTCAGTTTTTATTTTAACAAAAGATATAACTACCTATTCAGTTCAGATGTGTAAAATAAAAACATTTGGCAGACATTCACATGGTACAATTTATTATTGAAACACTATTTTTTAAGCAAAACATGTCAGGAGAGTACAATGTACTTCTAAATAATAATGCCACATCCAGCCACCTCACAGCCCTGTCACTCAGGTAGCACCTAGGAGAAGTGCAAGGCTAGGTTAAGAGGTCACACATCACACACTGGCACTAAGCACGGTGATATGAAGCACCAGGTCCACAAGCAGTGTGGCTTTAAATTAAAGTTATGGTTGTGTGTTGTTGTTTGTACAGATATTGGTCTTTGCAAGTTGCTTTAATCAGGTGGCATGAATGGGAGCTGCGTGAATTGATGTGCACAGAAAAGGGTCTGTAGATGATTGCATATTCGCAGTAGTTGGTGGGTGGAAAGAGAAAATTTAGATACGACTGTTCTTGCAGTGGCCAGATGTGTTAGTTAAGGTCTCCTGTATAGAGTGACATGAATGTCTTGTGTAGCCAGAAACACGTTGTCCTCCATAACATCTTCAGGCTCTAGCTACTACTCCTCTTGCTCCCCATAGGGATCTCGTTGTGGCACCGCTCAGCTGAAGTCCTGGGAGAGTGCACTGATATCTTTAACCATTGCTACAGAGGAAATGTTAGTCTCTGAGGATCCACCCAGAGACTTATCTTTCTATGATAAAGAGTGGTGACCCAGTGGACTGTTTTAAAATAAAGGCATTGTGGTAGCTACCAGGGAAGCGAGAATTCACTTGCATAATGGTCTGCTGCTAGTTGCAAAGAAGCTACACATTGAAAATTATATCCATTCCTGCTGACCTACATTTGACCTTTGAAGGAGGGAGTGCATAGAGTGATTTAGGTGTAATCTATGGCTTTGGTGAGGGTCATTTTCGCTTTTGCCGGTGGTGGGAAGCTGGTGTTATACACCCAGCTTGATTTTCCATTCCACTGACTTCATAATGGGTGGTCGATCAGCTACCACCAGTTTTCCACCACAGCCAAAAATGAAAATGATCTCCCGTGACTATTCAGGCTTTGGAGTATTTTGCCAGTCAGCAAAGCTGGAGCACCGTATTACATTGGTGCCAGTTGTCCATGAGGAGGCTGATGAATTGCTAGCTTTAGAAAATAAAGCATTCATGACTTGCTTACTGCATCTGTGCACATCTGTTTGACTAATGTTACAGATGCCCCCGGAGGCAGCCTGGATTGACAACATGGCATAAAAATTAAGGCCAGTTGCGACTTTACCAGCCACTGGGAGAGCAGTGTCTGATATGGGCTGCGGTCTGCTTGCAGCATGTAGCATAACTCTGTGAAAGCTTCCTTTATAATGCAAAATATCTGCAGGCACCACTCCACAATTAGGAGCAGTTTTTCTTGTATACTCTAGGGTGGGGGCCATGCGCCTGGGATACAACTTCAACAGTCTGTTCTCTCACTTCTTGTTCTAAGAAGTATAGGGGGAAAATCCCAATGGGCTGCCACTGTGCTTTTTCTGAAAGGGGAGGGGCAAATGGCAGCCCATCAGTAAATGCTACAAAGAGTGATAAGATAAAAGGAGGAGAAAAAAAATAAAGCAGACTAGAATACCACCAGGGATGAGGGACTTCAGTTATGTGGAGAGGCTAGAGAAGCTGGGATTGTTCTCCTTAGAGCAGAGGCTTGAGGAGATTTAATAGAGGTGTTCAAAATTATGAAGAGTTTTAATAGAGTAAATAAGAAGAAACTGTTTCCACTGGTAGGAAGGTCAGTAACCAGAGGTTCACAGATTTAAGATAATTGGCAAAAGAATAAGAGAGGAGATGATGAGAATTTTTTTTAATGCAGCGAGTTGTTATGATCTGGAATTCACTGTCTGAAAGGGAGGTTGAAGCAGATTCAATAGTAACTTTCAAAAGGAAATTGGATAAATGTTTGAAAAGGAAAAAAATGCAGGGCTATGGGGAAAGAGCAGGGGAATGGGACTAATTGGATACCTTTCAAAGAGCTGGCACAGGCACAATGGGCCAAATGGCCTCCTTCTGTGCTGTATGATTTTTTGATAGTGGAACAGATGTTATGCCATGGACGAAGAGTGAGGATAAGAGAGGTGATTGAAAACTTGGTTGAAAAGATGTTTTTTGAGAAGATTTTTAATGGTAGAGGAGTTTAGGGATAGAATTCCAGAGAGTAGGGATGAAGCTCGGTGGGATAAAAGGATGGGATGCAGGGTTGGAGGAATAGTGGGTGAGAGGACATAAGGCTATAGGAAATTGCAAGGATAGGTTTGGAGATGAATTTGAAGTCAAGGATGAGGATTTTAAATTCAATGCATGAGGGAACTGGGAGCCAATGTAGGTCAGAAAGGACTGAGGTGATGAACGATCAGGACTTAATGCAGCTAATTTTGCAAAAGTGAAATTAAATGGTCTTATGCTGCTCTCCTCCAAGTCCCACCCAAGCCCCATGGAAACTGGCAGTGAAGATCAGGACCTAGATTATCTGGAACCCTGCCTAATTTGCAGCCCTTCCACTGCACTCCTGACGAACTTATGGCGGGAGTGCTCTGGAAGGGCTGTAGATTTTAAGCCCCCATATCTATTTCAACACCAAAACTTGTCAAAGTGGCTGATGCATGGTGAGGCACAGAATTTCAGCAAGGGGAGCAGTTGGGTGCTTTATTTAATCTCAGTGATCCAGGGCTGGGGGGAGGGGGTGGTGGAAATCAGCCAGAGTTCACACTCCTGATCATCCAGTGACTCCTACTGGAAAATGCACTTGCATGTGGATCTCGGATGCGGACAGGATTAGGTTTACCTGTGCAGCCTTCCTCAGTCAATTAGTCTTCTCAAGCCTAAATTTTCCAATTGTCATTATTCTAATGCTGGCATGACCCATTTTAAATAAAATACTAATGCCGACATTAAAATTAAGCCGATAGGAAAAAACAGGCTTAAGTATCTAGGTTCATAAAGAATGGTCACTTGGGCAAGGTACTGGAATGACTAGCTGTCAGGGCTCATGGAATTGTACCCCAGCAAAATTCACTGCTTTCAGGAGAAAGGAAGTAAACTAGAATAAAAACTTGTGAAAATCTATAAATTGTTGATATTGTGCCAGTCAAAAGTGTGCTTTTTCCACTTCTTATAGAGTTAATGTGATTTAAAGAAGAAAAAATGCTATTTGATCCTGCCTCCAGTATTTTAAAAAAATGCATGTATTTACAGTTTCCTTCAATAATCGATTAATGTTATGGGGAGTCTCTTTTAGTTAGCTTGCGGTGCTGATGTTTACGTTTATACATGAATCCAATGTGACATTTGGGAGGCCTGAGATGATGCAGATCTTCCTTTTTTCAATGATGAGAAGTGAGGGGAGTGGGGGAAAGCACTTTGTGTATCTGCGCCTGATACTGACATCAAAAGAAGAGGTAGAACTGGAACGATTGAGTTCTGCCTTACTTGGACCCCACACGTTAAATGCTTACATACCAGGATGCTTTCCACTTTAACCACTGTTTAATATATACAACAGTGCAGGCAAGAGTTTGGTTGAATGTTAGAAAACTAAGTGTGCCTATCTAGATTACGTCGATATTAGTCAGAAAGATGGAACCGAATAAAAACAACCACAGTCGGAAGATTGCACTTTTCTTGTATTTGTCTTTTTTGTGCAACGCTTGTAAATATCAATCAATGAAACTAAAACAAAGGGTAAACATGCCTTGTTCCGCCTATAAGTTATCACATATGCATATAGAATGTTTATATAATGTATAATTAGTATTTGAGGCAAATAGCATAGATGCATTTAAGGTGAAGCTAAATAAGGGGAAAAGAAATAGAAGGGTATCCTGATAGGGTTAGATGAAAAAGGGAGGAGGCGCATGTTGGGTCGAACGGTCTGTTTCTGTGCCTAGTTTCGATGTAATTAAGAGTGGAACGTGCACATACTCACGTCCTGGTACACATCAAAAAACTTTATTTCAATTTTATTCTTTTTCTCTACACCCCCTTCATGCTTAATCTATGAATGTACAGATTGTAATCAGCAACCATACTTTTTGATCTTAGTTTTATATGCATCATGCTCAACCTTATTTGTCTTGCGCCTAGATTCACAATTCACTGATGCTCATTTTAGCCCCAAAACTAATCGCGACTCAACGTCGGATTTCACATTACGCCTTGAAACCCATTTCCTCAGTATATTCCCAAAGAAGAACCAGTATACAGTACTTACACATTCCAACTCCGGGTCTTTTCTCATCACCTTTCATTTTCTTTCAACCTTTATCAGCAGTTTCTCACCGTCGTGCCTCGGCAGCATCAGTTCACATACGTTCTGTAGATTTTACTTAACGTTTAATAGCTACAGTCATTGAATTTATTTTAATTAATAGCTACTCATTACTAATAAGAAGAAAATACCAAGACAAACTGGATTCCCCACCTGGATTAATGACGGTTACCATCAGGAAAGTGATTCACTGAAAACTGTGTATTTTCTCTCTCTCTCTCTCTCTGCTGTTTTTGGTGGGCTGGGTGGGAGGTGGGGGGGATGCAACTCTGCAGGGGGTTCAAACGCATGCAGACCCTGGGGATAGGAGGAGACACGAGCCGCTCAAGCTGGGACAATGTTGCCGCCGGTTCGCCTTACAGCCAATCGCCGCTGGACTCGTGGTGCTGACAAGCGCGCTGCCTAGCGACGGCACAGCCTGTCGCCAGGCAACGGCGCGGCGGAGTCACGTGGCGACCCGGGACAGACAAGCAAGTCTCTGAGGTTGAAGGACAGGTGAGCCCGGACGGGCAGGAGGCGCTGGGGGTGGACCTTTGCAGTGCTGCAAGTTTTTTTTTGGGTGGGGAGAGGAGACTAGAATATTGGATTCATGTATAAATCACAGGGACGGGAAATTTTGTCTCTGACTCCATTTTTTTGTTAAAGTTTGTTCTCTCTGGATCCATCCCTTTGTGTTCCTTTGCCAATCTGATTTCTGTTTCCAACCTTTATTTTCCTCTCTTTCCCTTTAATTTTCCCCTCCGATCCTCCATTTGTTCCCTCTTCTTAAGTTGCTGATTCATACTTGGGTGTAGTTAGTTCCCTGACGCCAGCAGCTGTCTGGGACTTCAAATCCCTCCATGACCTCGCCCCTCCCTACCTCTGTAACCTCCTCCAGCCCTCCGAGATCTCTGTGTTCCTCCAATTCTTGCCTCTTGCACATCCCCGATTTTATCTCTGCCTCTCTACCTCTCTCTCCTCCTTTAAGACGCTCCTTAAAACCTACCTCTTTGGTCACCTGTCCTCATATGGCTCGGTGTCCGATTTTGTTTGATAATGCTCCTGTGATGTGCCTTGGGATGTTTTACTATGTTAAAGGTGCTATATAAATGCAACTTCTTCTTGTTGTTGTTGTTGTACTAACAGCCAAGTAGCTTTTCTTTGTGAGTTTAGATTAAGGGGTAGAGTTTCTGTTTGTTTCCGCTAGTGTTGTGCCCAGATTCCAGTGCAATCGGCTGAATCAGCGCGAAAGATTGGGGAATTTTAAATGTAAGTAAGTTATGCCCAAAATCACTTTAGGGTTTTCCGTGATCTTTTATGATATGGAGATGCCGGTGATGGACTGGGGTGGACAAATGTAAGGAATCTTACAACACCAGGTTATAGTCCAACTGTTTTATTTGAAAATCACAAGCTTTCGGAGGCTTTCTCCTTTGTCAGGTGAGTGTGGGATTCCATGGAAGGTACCGCATATATAGTCATAGAACAATGCCTGGTGATTACAGATAATTTTTCCAACTGCCCGTTGTCAAGGCAATCAAAGGAGTCGAATAGTGTTCAGACAGAGAGACATTCCATACAGGACTACTGAATATACAAACGGTCAGAACCCAAAGACAGAGAGAGAGAGAGAGAAACATCTGAAAGGAAGAGAAAGAGAGAGAATGACCAGTTGTATTAAAAACAGATAACTCTTTTTTCGCTGGTGGGATTATGTTTAGCGTGACATGAACCCAAGATCCCGGTTGAGGCCGTCCTCGTGGGTGCGGAACTTGGCTATCAATTTCTGCTCGACGATTTTGCGTTGTGTGTCTCGAAGGCCGCCTTGGAGAACGCTTACCCGAAGATCGGTGGCTGAATGTCCTTGACTGCTGAAGTGTTCCCCGACTGGGAGGGAACCCTCCTGTCTGGCGATTGTTGCGCGGTGTCCGTTCATCCGTTGTTGCAGTGTCTGCATGGTCTCGCCAATGTACCATGCTCCGGGGCATCCTTTCCTGCAACGCATGAGGTAGACAACGTTGGCCGAGTCACAGGAGTATGAACCATGTACCTGGTGGGTGGTTTCCTCTCGTGTGATGGTGGTATCTGTGTCGATGATCTGGCATGTCTTCCAGAGGTTGCTGTTGCAGGGTTGTGTGGTGTCGTGGACGCTGTTCTCCTGAAAGCTGGGTAATTTGCTGCGAACGATGGTCTGTTTGAGGGTGGGTGGCTGTTTGAAGGCGAGTAGTGGAGGCGTGGGGATGGCCTTAGCGAGGTGCTCATAGTCATCGATAACATGTTGAAGGCTGCGGAGAACATGGCGTAGTTTCTCCGCTCCGGGGAAGTACTGGACGACGAAGGGTACTCTGTTGGTTGCGTCCCGTGTTTGTCTTCTGAGAAGGTCTATGCGATTTTTCGCTGTGGCCTGTCGAAACTGTCAATCGACGAGTCGAGCGTCATATCCCGTTCTTATGAGGGCGTCTTTCAGCGTCTGTAGGTGTCCTCATCTGAGCAGATCCTGTGTATTCGCGGGGCCTGTCCATAGGGGATGGCCTCTTTGACGTGGTTAGGGTGGAAGCTGGAAAAGTGGAGCATCGTGAGGTTGTCCGTGGGTCCTGCGAATACACAGGATCTGCTCAGACGGGGAGGAAAGCGATGGACACCTACAGACGCTGAAAGACGCCCTCGTAAGAATGTGATATGACGCTCGACTCGTTGATCGACAGTTCCGACGGGCCACAGCGAAAAATCGCATAGACTTCCTCAGAAGACAAACACGGGCCGCAACCAACAGAGTACCCTTCGTCGTCCAGTACTTCCCCGGAGCGGAGAAACTACGCCATGTTCTCCGCAGCCTTCAACATGTCATCGATGACTATGAACACCTCGCTAAGGCCAACCCCACGCCTCGACTACTCACCTTCAAACAGCCACCCAACCTCAAACAGACCATCGTTCGCAGCAAATTACCCAGCTTTCAGGAGAACAGCGTCCACGACACCACACAACCCTGCCACGGCAACCTCTGCAAGACATGCCAGATCATCGACACAGATATCACCATCACACGAGAGGACACCACCCACCAGGTACATGGTTCATACTCCTGTGACTCGGCCAACATTGTCTACCTCATGCATTGCAGGAAAGGATGCCCCGGAGCATGGTACATTGGCGAGACCATGCAGACACTGCGACAATGGATGAATGGACACCGCGCAACAATCGCCAGACAGGAGGGTTCCCTCCCAGTCGGGGAACACTTCAGCAGTCAAGGACATTCAGCCACCGATCTTCGGGTAAGCATTCTCCAAGGCGGCCTTCGAGACACACGACAACGCAAAATCGTCGAGCAGAAATTGATAGCCAAGTTCCGCACCCATGAGGACGGCCTCAACCGGGATCTTGGGTTCATGTCACGCTACACGTAACCCTACCAGTGAAAAAAGAGTTATCTGTTTTTAGTACAACTGGTCATTCTCTGTCTTTCTCTTCCTTTCGGATGTTTCTCTCTCTCTCTCTCTCTGTCTTTGGGTTCTGACCATTTGTATATTCAGTAGTCCTGTATGTAATGTCTCTCTGTCTGAACACTATTCAACTCCTTTGATTGCCTTGACAACGGGCAGTTGGAAAGATTATCTGTAATCACCAGGCATTGTTCTCTGACTATATATGCGGTACTTTCCATGGAATCCCACACTCACCTGACGTAGGAGAAAGTGATCTTTTATGGTGGATTAAGATTCAATTTGACTGGATCAGGCCCCGCCCACAAAACTGGCCATCCCCCATTATTACAAGTTTCTGCCGACTGCGCTGGTTAGGGAAGGCTCTTCAAATTGCGTTCATTTTCTATGTGCACAGGCACTTGTAGGCACGTTATAAAAGTTTTTACATATCAAAAAATATTTAATTTACTAAGAAACTAACTATTGTACACCTATGAAACTAGAAATGGTTCAGTATAGTTTTTTTTAAGTCATTTTCAGTGATTTGGAATCCGGTTACTCATAGGTGGAGGACTGGACACTTATTAAAAATGCTTATTTTTTGTGATAAACCCATTTTCAGTTTTATTAATAAAAGTGCATCAGGTTACCACTGTTAAATATATCAATGAATATTTTTTAATGGAAAAAATAAACAAATATGCCGCCTGATTGCGCTGGTTCATGGAAGATTTTATGTTTGTGATTATGCAAATACATTTTAGCAGAAACATCAATTGTAACTTAACCAGTGCAATTTTGGGCACATTTTGGGCGCAATTTCCTGATTGCGCTCAAAGCAGAAACTCTACCCCGAAATCTTGGCAGCTGTTTGTCTATGGAATATGTCATAGAACCATTGATGTCCACAGTACGAAGAGGTCATTCAACGCATCCTGTCTGTTCCTTTTTCCTGGAGCAATCCAGAACTAATGCCACTGTTCTGCACACTCCCTGTAGCTCTATACCTTCCCCTGCTTCAAATGTTTATTTACTTTTTCTTTAAAAGATGCCATAACTACATTTTGTGACAAAGCATTCCATGCTGGGACAACTTTATGTCAGATATAAGAACTCACCCAATTTCCATAGTCACTTGATAGCAATTAGAAGTATGTATCTTGGCCAATTTTTGTCCCCCTTCTCTAGCCCAGGAACATTGATGTCAATTGTAGATTCCCAGTTAAAACCAGCTATGTCAAGATTACATTACAGAACTGCTTCTATTTGAAGTGGTTTTCTTATATGCTGTGTCCCCATGCTGTGGGATCCACCTGATTTACATTGTAGGGTGATTCCACAGTGCTACCGGCAATACAAAAACAACTGGGCATGTACAATTGTTTGAAAGGCACAATTGAAACTTTAATTTCTGCTGGAACTTTTTTGATGACTGGTGAAGGCCCTTGCAGGCAAGCTGAGTCCTGCTGCATTCAGTACTGACAGTCATTTACTCTGCTGCTCCAGCTGAGCTGCCTCTAACAGTGTGAAGAGAGGTAGGTTTTTGCTCCTTCGGAGGCCATTTGCCGAAATCAAGGCTTGTCAGCAGTATTAGCGCTGTGAGCCGAATGCAGAACGAGATTAGCATAGACCAGAGATCAAACCTGGGAGCTTTTAACTGGGAGCATATGAGTATTGCAATGGGAGGTGCAATTAGCCACAGAGCTATCAGAAAAGGCATTTTTCTTTCCTTCAATTATCAGCCAACCCAGCTGTGGAATGTTGCTAGTATTAGCATTTCAGTTATCTGAAGGCACATACATACTAACACACCAAGTTTTGGAGACATATAATTTATGGAATTTTACAGTACAGAAGGAAGCCGTTTGGTCCATTGTGCCTATGTTGGCTCTCAAAGATCTGTCCACTTGGTACCATTCCCCTGCCTTTTCCCCATATCCTTTTACATTTTTCCTTTTTAAATATTTATTCACTTCCCCTTTTAAAACTATTATGGATTCTGCTTCCACCACCAACAAGAGAGGGAGCAGTTCTGGATTTAGTTTTAGGAAATGAGGCTGGGCAGGTGGAAGGAATATCAGTGGGAGAGCATTTTGGTGGTAGTGATCATAATTCAGTTAGTTTTAGCATAGTTATGGAAAAGGACAACGATAGAACAGGAGTTAAAGTTCTCAATTGGGGAAAGGGCAATTTTACTAAGCTAAGAAGTGATTTAGCAAAAGTGGACTGGAAACAGCTACTTCAAGGTAAATCAATGTCAGAGCAGTGGGAGGTATTCAAGAGGAAGATTCAAGGGGTGCAGAGTAAACATGTTCCCACAAAGAAAAAGGGTGGGGCTGCCAAATCTAGAGCCCCATGGATATCAAGGAGCATACAGGATAAGATAAGGCAGAAAAGGAAAGCTTATGTCAGACTCAATACTACAGAAAGCCTAGAGGAGTATAAAAAGTGCAGGGGTGAAATTAAAAAGGAAATTAGGAAAGCAAAGAGAGGCCATGAAAAAATATTAGCAAGTAAAATCAAGGAAAACCCAAAGATGTTTTATAAATACATTAAGAGCAAAAGGATAACTAAGGAAAGAGTAGGGCCAATTAGAGACCAAAAGGTAACCTATGTGTGGAGGCGGAAGATGTTGGTATGGTTCTTAATGAATACTTTGCATCTGTCTTCATAAAACAGAGCGATGATGCAGACGTTGTAGTTAAGGTGGAGGAGTGTGAAATATTGGATGGAATAAACTTAGTGAGAGAGGAAGTATTAAGGGGATTAGCATCTCTAAAAGTAGATAAATCACCAGGGCCGGATGAAATGTATCCCAGGTTGTTAAAAGAGCAAGGGAGGAAATAACTGGAGGCTCTGAACATCGTTTTCCAATTCTCCCTGGATACAGACGTCGTGCCAGAGGATTGGAGGACTGCTAACATTGTACCATTGTTTAAAAAGGGAGCGAGGGATAGACCAAGTAATTACTAGCCAGTCAGTCTAACCTCGGTGGTGGGCAAATTATTGGAATCAATTCTGAGGGACAGGATAAACCATCACTTAGAAAGGCACGGAGTAATCAAGGAGAATCAGCATGGATTTATTAAGGGAAGATCATGTCTGACTAACATGGTTGAATTTTTTGAGGAGGTAACAAGGAGGGTCGATGAGGGTAGTGCATTTGATGTAGTCTGCATGGATTTTAGCAAGGCTTTTGACAAGGTCCCACATGGCAGATTGGTTAAAAAAAGTACAAGCCCATGGGATCCAAGGGACAGTGGCAAGTTGGATCCAAAATTGGCTCGGTGGCAGGAATCAAAGGGTAATGGTCGACGGGTATTTTTGTGACTGAAAGGCTGTTTCCAGTGGGGTTCTGCAGGTTTCAGTACTAGGTCCCTTGCCTTTTGTGATATATATTAATGATTTGGACTTAAATGTAGGGGGCATGATTAAGAAGTTTGCAGATGATACAAAAATTGGCCGTGTGGCTGATAGTGAGGAGGAAAGCTGTAGACTGCAGGAAGATATCAATGGACTGGTCAGGTGGGCAGACAAGTGGCAAATGGAATTCAATCCGAAGAAGTGTGAGGCAATGCATTTGGGGAGGGCAAACAAGGCAAGGGAGTACACAATAAATGGGAGGATACTGAAAGGCGTAGAGGAAGTGAGGGACCTTGGAGCGCATGTCCACAGATCCCTGAAGGTTGCAGGACAGGTAGATAAGGTGGTTAAGAAGGCATATGGAATACTTTCCTTTATTAGCTGAGGCATAGAATATATGAGCAGGGAGGTTATGCTGGAACTGTATGAAACATTGGTCAGGCCGCAGCTTGAGTATTGTGTACAGTTCTGGTCACCACATTACAGGAAAGATGTGATTGCACTAGAGGTTACGGAGGAGATTTACAAGGATGTTGCCAGGGCTGAAGAATTTTAGCTGTGAGGAAAGATTGGATAGGCTGGGGTTTTTCTCTTTGGAACAGAGGAGGCTGAGGGCTGATTTAATTAAGGTGTACAAAATTATGAGGGGCCTAGATAGAGTGGACAGGAAGGACCTATTTCCCTTGGCAAAGAGGTCAATAACCAGGGGGCATATATTTAAAGTGATTGGTAGAAGGTTTAGAGGCGAGCTGAGGAAAAATATTTTCACCCAGAGGGCAGTGGGGGTCTGGAACTCACTGCCTGAAAGGGTGGTAGAGGCAGAAAACCTCAACTCATTTAAAAAGTACCTGGATGTGCACCTGAAGTGCTGTGACCTACAAGGTAGAAAGTGGGATTAGGCTGGGTGGCTAATTTTCGGCTGGCGCGGACACGATGGACCGAATGTCCTCCTTCTGTGACTAAAATTTTCTATGATTCTATAAGAGTAACATAGGGCTTGATTTTCAATGGTATCGGGGGGCGTTCAATGGGCGCACGGCAAACCCGGATAATAAAATCTTCCTGTTCCCTATGCGGTTGTGAGGTAATTGATGCTCATTAATTTTGTTTCCGGGTTTCGCGCCCGGAAAGGAGCTGCAACTGGGGGTGGGGGGAGAAAGAGTGAGACATCATCCGGTGCTGGAACAGAGAGTGGGGGGTGAGGTGGGGGAACATTGGACATTGTTGGAGGAGAGAGACATCAGAGAAGAGACTTTTGGGGGGGTGAGATATCGGAGAAGAGACATTGGGGGGTGAGACATCGGAGAAGAGACATTGGGGGGTGAGACATCGGAGAAGAGACATTGGGGGGTGAGACATCGGAGAAGAGACATTGGGGGGTGAGACATCGGAGAAGAGACATTGGGGGGTGAGACATGGGAGAAGAGACATGGGGGGTTGAGACATCGGAGAAGAGACATTGGGGGGTGAGACATCGGAGAAGAGACATTGGGGGGTGAGACATCGGAGAAGAGACATTGGGGGGTGAGACATGAGAGAAGAGACATGGGGGGGGGGGGTGAGATATCGGAGAAGAGACATGGGGGGGGTGAGACATCGGAGAAGAGACATGGGGGGGGTGAGACATCGGAGAAGAGACATGGGGGGGTGAGACATCGGAGAAGAGACATCGGGGGGTGAGACATCGGAGAAGAGATTGGGGGCTGAGACATCAGAGAAGAGACATCGGGGTGGGGGGGGGGGGTGGTGAGAGACATCGTTCATCAGAGAAGAGACATCGGTGAAGGGACATCGGGAGGTGAGACATCAGACATCGGAGCAGGGGATGCAGGTGACATCCTTTGAAAGGTAGGTTTATTTTTTTTTTAATCTTGTGAAATGTTATTTTATTTCGTTTATTTTTGCCTGATCCGGCCCTTCATGCAATCGGAAGCCATGGGAAAGCCGCCCAGGTAAGTTGAAAATCGCCAGCTTTAATTGCCTGAGGGACTTCCTAATTCCAGAACCGCGCGATGCATTTGCGTGAGATGCGGAAGTCAGCGGGTTGGAGCCGGGTTCCATACCCGCTCGGGATTTTCCCGATTTTCGCTGCCCCCAATGCACACGGACTTCGATTTGAAAATTGAGCCCACAGAGTCTACAGCACAGGAACAGGCCATTCGGCCCAACTTCTCTCTGCTGGCGTTGGTGGTGGGGAAACTTTTAGAGACAATAATCCGGGACAAAACTAAAGGGCACTTGGAAAAGTATGAGCTAATAAATGAAAGTCAGCACGGATATGTTAAAGGAATATCGTGTTTGACTAACTTGATTGAGTTCTTTGATGAAGTAACGAGAGAGGGTTGATGAGGGTAATGCGTTTGATGTTATCGATATGGACTTTCAAAAGGCATTTGATAATGTACCACGTAATAGACTTGTTAGCAAAATTGAAGCCCATGGGATTAAAGGGTCAGTGGCAGCGTGGATACAAAATTGGCTAAGGGACAGAAAGCAGAGAATAAATGTGAACGGATGTGTCTCAGACTGGAGGGAAGTATACAGTGGTGTTCCCCAGGATTCAGTATTAGGACCACTGCTCTTTTTGATATATATTAATGACCTGAACTTGGGTGTAGAAGGTATAATTGCAAAGTTTGCAGATGACACGAAACTCGGAAATGTAGTAAACAATGTGTAGGATAGTAACAGACTTCAGGAGGACATAGACAGACAGATGGCAGATGAAATTTAACACAGAGAAGTGTGAAGTGATATATTTTGGTCGGAAGAATAAGGAGAGGCAATATAAACTCAATGGTGCAATTTTAAAGGGGGGTGCAGGAACAGAGAGACCTGCGGGTGCACGTACACAAATCTTTGAAGGTGGCAGGACAAGTTGAGAAGGCTGTTAAAAAAAAAAGCATATAGGATCCTGGGCTTTATTAATAGAGGCATAGAGTACAAAAGCCAGGAAGTTATACTAAACCTTTATAAAACACTGATTAGGCCTCAGCTGGAGTATTGTGTTCAGCTCTGGGCACCACACTTTAGGAAGGATTTAGGACTGAGATGAGGAGGAATTTCTTCACTCAGAGGATGGTGAATCTTTGAAATGCTCTACCCCAGAGGGTTGTGGATGCTCAGTCATTGAGTATGTTCAAGACTGAGATCATAGATTTTTGGACTTTAAGGGGATCAAGGGATATGGGGACCGGGCGGGAAAGTGGAGTTGAGGTCGAAGATCAGACATGATCTTATTAAATTGCGGAGCAGGCTCCAGAGGCCGTACAGCCAACTGCTCCTCCTATTTCTTATGTCAAAGCCTTAGAGAGGGTGCAGAAGAATGGTACCAGGGATGAGGGACTTCAGTTATGTAAAGAGACTGAAGAAGCTGGGGTTGTTCTCCATAGAACAGAGAAGGTTAAGGGGAGATTTGATAGAGGTGTTCAAAATCATGAATGGTTTTGATAGAGTAAATAAGGAGAAACTGTTTCTAGTGGCAGAAGGGTCGGTAACCAGAGGACACAGATTTAAGATGATCGGCAAAAGAGCCAGAGGTGACATGAGGAAACATTTTGTTACACAGCGAGTTGTAATGATCTGGAATGCACTGCCTGAAAGGGTCATGGGAGCAGATTTAATAGTAATTGGATAAATACTTGAAGAGAAAAAATTTACAGGGCTTTGGGGAAAGAGCAGGGGAATGGGACTAATTAGATAGCTCTTTGAAAGAGCTGGCACAGGCACGAAAGGCCGAATGGCCTCCTCCTGTGCTGTACCTACTATAATATTATGAAAACTGGACAGAGTATTCCACTGTAACCGAACCAGTGATTTGTATAGGCTTATTTTTGTGCTGTGTGTCCATGTTTATGAAACTTAGGATCGAGCTTACATACAAATCTTACATACAAAGCTTACACAGAAGAACAGGCCATTTGGCCCAACCAGTCCTTGTTAGTGTTTACCTTCCATGTGAGCAAATAGTCCTAATCACATTTGCCTGCTCTGTTCCCATATCCCTTTATCAATTTTCTTTCATCCACCTATCCAATCTAATCTTGAATGTTGACATAGTTTCTGCCTCAATGACTAACCCGGGAAGTGAATTTCACAACCCTCTGCTTTCTTCTATTATTTACAGCTGTATTACTATCTGATTGACGTGTAGCATTAACATTGAGCTAGGAGTCCATTCTCTTAGTAAGGCAATAGTTTATCGTGGAGGAGGATCACAACTGGGGCAAGGAAAATATATTTTAAATAATAAAATGAGTAGAGTCGAATGCTGAGAATTCCTCTTTGCTCAAGATTTTGTTTGTTTCCTTGCTTTTCTCCTTCATTTTCTGAAGGTACTGACTATCGGTGGATTATGGTTTCACACATATCAACAGCTCATTAGCTAAAGAAGCCATTCTTTATGTGTGAGCCTAGAGATCGAGTGCTGGCAGGCTTTGGAGAACATCACAGCTGAGTCCCTTCCTGTCCTTCCTTGACATCTGCACGTGGACTTTCCAGCATGAATCAGTGGATAGCAATCAAGACCAGCTAATGGTAGCTAAATTATCTCCTTCATTGCCCAGGGCAGCTGGAGCCAGTGGTAGTAGCCCTGCTGCTGGTGCCCCGGCTGAGGACAGCTCACATCACAGATCAAGGGTCAAGTTTGACACCTTCCTGGTTGTATGACTCGATGAGCGATCTAGGAAGCTAGAATTCAGTTTTATGGCTGTTCATATTTAAGCATTTAAACTAATGAACAGCATCTTAGTGAACATGTCCCGATGTAACTTTTGAACAAAGAAAATTGCCCTTTATATTACTGTACGTGCAATTGTAGTAAGTTTCATTCCCAAGTGGCTATAATACTGTATTGGTCTTGTAACTGAAATGTTTATGATTTTCTGGTTAAGCCATACCATGTACTATCAAAGAAAAGTAAGTTGAGGAATTATTTATTTAATAAAATGAATGTAATAGACAGTATAATTATATATCATTGTCAGCACAAAAATGGTCACATTATCTGAACACATTTTATCAACTATCTCACCCAACATTTCTGCCAGAATCAAAGGGATAAATCTGATACATTAAAGGATGCTTTACATGCTTGGTTGATGGAATGACAATAAACAGCTCTGGTTTAATTCATAGAATCGTAGAATCATAGTTCCTGAATCAGCCCATAAATCAAGGGGAATACAAGTTAGGAGACGGCCGTTTACGGCGATATTTAACGGATACTTAGCTGCACTCCGGAAAAATATTGGAAAGATTTAGGAGACATTTTGCTTATATTACATTGTGATTTTTTGTTACTTAGTCTATGTTAAAGTACTTGTAGTAGCTGCATAACATTCTGAACTCTTACGGGGCTTCTAGCAACACACTATTTTCTTCATGAGGGTTTGTTTGGCATTTCCGCTCTGGGAAGATGATGTTTGATAGAGCAAACACTTTCATCACTTTTCCCTTGGACAACGGAAGCAGCAGGATGGGGCTCTGGGGTTCGCACAGATAGCAAGCTTCCCCCAAGCCCAGGGCCTCATTGATTACACCTATGTCGCCCTGCAGGCTCCTTCAAATGACCCAAACTGCCTTCATGAATCGCAAGGGTTTCCACTCCATTAATGTGCAACTGGTGTGTGATCACCAGCAGCACATCATGCAAATCTGGTTGTTTCTGTGGATCAAAATAAGCTGGGCCATTTTTAATTGGTAAACCTGGTTTTATCCTCATATGTACTGTGACAGAAAGAAAGAATTCAATTCCATGATAGATCACAGACAACAATAATTCATTTTGCTATGCTGCACCATGCTGCACTAAACTATACAGGAGATTCCAGATTGATTTCTAGTTTGCGCTGATCTCAGCTGGGAAGTTAGGTGCTACAAATGACCTCAGTGCCCCTGTTAGAGAGAGGAAAAATCAGCAAGGGTCCTACTCCTGATCACTATCCAGTGACGCTTCCCAGAAAGTTTGCATATGTGAATGTCAGGCGAAGACAGGTTTTGGCTCAAATGTAATGCCCTCTATGGTTCAGTAACCTGCTCATTGTCTAGACTCACATATGAAGAGTGGCTACTGGTGCAAGGTACTGGAGGACCATCTCCATGGGAAGCTGAGAAGAGCTACTTTTATGAGATATATTACTACTGCTCCAAACAACAATCAGCAGTCATATATTAAGGGGAGAATGGGAGAATCTCAGAGGAGGGGAAAACAGAAACACGGCTAATATGCAACTGAAAAGAAATCAGCAAAATGAGATGTATTGGAACAAAAATAAAATGTAGGCAAGAGAATGTTGTAAACAAATTGAAGAATGGGAAGGTGCAAAGGGAATTGCTATGGAATTCTACGATAAATAGAATATATGAATTCTATTATGAATATGTATTTATTAACAAGAAAGAACTTGCATTTATATAACGCCTTTCATGACCTCAGGACGTCCCAAAGCGCTTTACAGCCAATTAAGTAATTATTGAAGTGTTGTCACTGTTGTAATGTAGGAAACGTGGCAGCCAATTTGCGCACAGTAAGTGATGTTGATTGAGGAATAAATATTGGCCAGGACACCAGGGAGAACTCCCCGGCTCTTCTTTGAAATAGTGCCGTGAGATCTTTTATGTCCACTTGAAAGGGTTTAATGTTTCATCCGAAAGACGGCACCTCTGACTGTGCAGCACTCCCTCAGTACAGAGAGAGAAACAGAGTTAATGGGCCCGATGTTACCAGGGCTGCGGGTTCTCGGCGGGGGGCCACGCGCCCGGCGAAATCAGTCAGCCACCCGCGCGATCGTAGCCCAATTGGATCCACTTACCTGGTCCTCCGGGTTCCCCACTGCTGATCTGCGCGTCGGGCGGGCTGCGCATGCGCAGTGAGATCTGTCAGCTGGAGGAACTCTATTTAAAGGGGCAGTCCTCCACTGACAGATGCTGCAACAAATAGAAAAAATTACAGCATGGAGCAGCCCAGGGGGAAGGCTGCTCCCAGTTTAATGATGCCTCACTCCAGGTATCAATACATGGGGTGAGGAGGAGGGGGAGGACAGAGATCTTCCCCCCGGCGGGCGGGAGGAAGCGGCCTGCCTCTGCCACCAGGAAGGCCTGGCTCGAGGTGGCAGAGGAGGTCACCTGCACCACCAACATATCACGCACCTGCATACAGTGCAGGAGGCGCTCCAATGACCTCAGTAGGTCACCTGAAGTGAGTACACTTACTCTTTTCCCTACACTCCATCTGCCACATCACCGCCCCCACCCCACATCTCCTTCTGCACTGCCAACACTACTCTGTCACATCACCCCTCACACCCACTCAAACCTCATCCTCATCTTACCTGTACCTACTCACCTCGCCAGTACTCATCCCGCCACTGCCACTCAACCCAATCCTCATACAATCTCATGGCTCTATCTCATACTCACCCTCTCGTGCATCTCTTTCACAGTCAGCCTCACTCAACCTGCCACTACCTGTGCTCCAGCCACAGGGCATGCATCACATATGTGCAGTAGGCAGCATAAGGCAAATGTGTCGTGAACATGAAGGGGATGCACAAGGGCGTTTGAGGGTTTGTCATGGTTGTTACTTATATTGAATTTCTGACCAACTCACATTACATATTATATTGGCACCACTACTGCCATGACTTCGCGAATCTTGTCTGGTTTGTGCAATAATGCCCTTTCCTGAGGATCACAATGAAGACCCACAACTGATGCCACCCATTGTGTCACTGCAGAGTGGGTGTAGGTGTATTTGCAGGGCTCTTTTGTGCAGACGGCTGAGAGACGTCGGCGATGTCCCCGGTTGCACCCTGGAAGGATGCGGAGGAGAAGTTGTTGAGGGCAGTGGTGACTTTGACAGCTACAGGTAAGAAGATGGTGCTCGGGCCAGCCAGGAGCAGCTTGGCATGAAGGAGGCTGCAGATGTCCACGACTACATGTCGAGTGACTCTGAGTCTCCGTGTGCACTGCTGCTCAGAGAGGTCCAGGAAGCTGAGCCTCGGTCTGTGGACCCTGTGGCGAGGGTAGTGCCCTCTGCGACGCATCTCTCTCTGCAGTAGCCCTCCCTCCTGCTGTGCAGGTGGATGTGTCACAGCACTCTGTTGTGGAGCTCCACGTGTCAGAGGTGGACGGCGTGGATGGTGAGGCTGGTGATGCTGTTCGCCCTCCGAGCAGGTCATGACTGCAGCTACGGCGGCCCCCATCCGGAAGATGTACATCTGAGGGGGTCCGCAAGGTAGGTACATGTCTCTGGACCCCGGGGTAAGTGCGCAAGTTGGTGACTTTGATTGTCAAGAGGAGAGTGGTGGAGGCCAAACTTTGTCCCAAGTGACAGAGTGGCCTCCTGCAATGAATGAGGGTCTCCACCCCCCAACCCCCAACCTGTCAAATGGACCTTTGCAGCTGCCACAGGCTGACAGCTGCAACACGTCCATTTCAACTGGGAGTGTTTCCCCCAGTGTGGGAAACTAGTCCCAGTTTGCTTTAAAATCCCACCCCTCCTCACATAATCCCTTAATCAGGTCAGTTAATGACCTGAACAAGCAAAGTAAATAGCTTCAAGTGGAACCCCGTTGGCTTTAATTGCCTGCGGGATTCCCACCAGCGGGGGCTGCGCGCGCACGCCGGCGCATCAGTGGGGAACCCGGAAGTGGGCGGGTTGGAGTCGGGCTCCTGACCCACTCCGGAATTCTCCGATTTTCGGAGCCCCCCCGCCAGGAACGCACCCGATAGCGGGTGCTAAAATGACACCCAATATTTCAGATCGATGACCTTTCACAGACGCTGCCTGACCTTGTTGAATGTTTTTCCGCATTTTCTGTTTTCATTTCAGATTCCCAGCTTCTGCAGTATTTTGCTTTTGTCTCATGAAAATAAATCTGTTTTTAAATAAAATTAATCAGAAGAATTACCGTGTGACACCTAACAAATACTCAAACCTTTTTAGCATTGTGTTCAACACCCCTCACTCTTTAAAGGACCCCTTGTGCTTTCAGTTTCGCAAATTGTTCTTGAAAACCAATGAGGGATTAAGGGTAACAGTAGCTGCTTTACTGGAACCAGTCTTCATTACATGCAATATTTTACACAATCAAGAGAGGGCAGGCAAATTTAGTCTATCAGTCGTGGTTTTGAAGTCTTTATGGGCCGGAAATTGCTTTTAAAATAACGGTGAGCTCAACAGCATTCAATGTTATTAATGGCGAAATCGAAGAGCAAGTTCTGGTGACCGCACACGCGCAGTCAAACGCAGAAATCCAGAACTTGCGCTTGCTGGTTCACCAGTGATCTGAAAGCTTCACTTTAAAGGGGCCTCGCCGGCTGCAATCAATGGACCAGCGCCAACTTGCTCTCCAGCCCAGCTGGAAACGAACTAATCTCGCCACAAAACAGGTATGTTGAGTTTTTTTAAGTCTAAACTAAGTTTTACTGGTGTGGTAAGTATTAATGTCTGTCAAACAACCTCTCTGGCACTAAAAATTAACTTTTAAAAGTGTGGGGTCTCATTATTCCTGATTTTAATAGTTTTTGGACACTTAATAAAAGATTTTAAATTAAAAAACGTTTTCTAAAACTTTTTTTTACTTTTTCTTTCTGTCTCTTTTATCCCAATCTTTTAATCTCATTCTCTCGTTATTTTGCTTTCTCAATCTAATGTTATAGTACATTTACTAATCTTGTCTGGCACTTCCTGGTTGTTACTTTGCATGGTTTGTGAATGCACTTCCTGGTTCTCACAGCGTGGCTTCCTCCTCAACCCTCAGGGAAGCCCGGTAACCACTGCTACACTTCTTGTAGGTCTCAATTAAAGCAAGTTCATGCCCAGAAGAGCACAAGAAGTTTGTGGATGATTTAGTTACTTACCTGCGGTGAGCGACGTGTTCACCGCTCAGAGCAATTTTCGGCCCAATATTTGCATTCTTTTTCTGTCAGAGGAACATACGTCAATATACTTTACAGAAGAGTTTTCAAAGCAACTGTAATATCCTAATTTCTTGAAAGACTGGACTTTAAATGTACTGCATGATTATTGTCAGCATTAGCAAAGAGCCAAATATGCTTTGCAACTCAAATATCCAGCTTCGCCTTTGTAATGCTAATTTAGATTATCAGCTCTAGGTGTCAAAATGTTTCAAATGCATATGAAGCAGGAGGTGAGGGAATTGAACCACTTTATTGAAAATGTAAACTTATTTTTCACGTTTTACAATAGCTATAGTAACAAGGTCTTGTAATTTGTTTTGCATATATGGAAGGTGTTCTTGCACAAATACTCAAAGAGATGACCACTGCAGGACCTTATCCTGGGCTATTCTTTCAACTCTATGAGTACCTAATACCCCCTTTATTTTTCAGTAGTAGTCCTGTAAAGTGTTGGATCTCCTGGTGCTGTGGAATCCTTACAACGGTTATTTTGGTCAGGTGGTTGTCTAATAGGCACAAAAATGCATTGCCGTGCTTTTTAAATTTTTTCTTGAGACGTGGTGATTCCAGCAAGGCAACATTTATTTCCCATCCCATTGTACTACAGGCATTAAGAGACAATCATGTAGTGTGGGACTCATACAGGTCAGTCTTGATAGAGGCAGTAGGTTTCCTTCCCTAAAGGATATTAGCAAACCAGTTGGGTTTTTAAATAAAATCAGCAGCTTTCATGGTCATTTTCTCTGGTACTAACCCACATATTACCAGATTTCTTGAATTCAGTTTTATAACTTGTCATGTACAAGATTTGAACTCTTAACCTTTGGGTTTCTAATCTGCTACCATAACCATTAGGCTACCATTCTCTTAAGAGCATCCAAACCAAGCTACTGAGAAATCTATAGCTCCAATTTTAAATTAGTACGAACAAGGGCCAAGACAAGCAGCAAATTCTTCCAACCCTTGGTACTGTGAGGACTGGGAGATTTTAACTATTTTGCCTCATCTGCATAGGACCAGTCATTCTCCTGCCCGAAACCAGCGGGAAGCAGCAACAGGCAGGAGCGGAATGTCAAGCGATAGAACGCCACCGCCGGAGACCGAAGTAATGGTCCCCGGGACTTGGGTAAGTCGCCGAGAGAAGTATCGTGGCCCCACAAGGAATGTTAAAAAAAATTAAAACCACTTACCTTTGTGAGCCCATTCTGGTCCTGACTCCTGTTTCCACAAGGTTGGCCTGGCGGGAAAGCCACAACGGCTTCTCCGTCCAGACCTCTGGTTAAAACAGCAGTTGGACCCCCATGACGTCATTGAAGCCCGATCTGTATATTTAAAAAAGGATCCTGCCATTTCCTACGCATATCCTTCCCGCCTGCTCAAAAGAGCAGGTTAAATCGGAACCTTCCGTAAGAGAGTGGGACCTCGGTGGATAAGTCCCAGGGGCGGATTTAACTGCCCACCCGCCCGGTTTTGCCGGGGGGGGGGGGGGGCAGGGTTAAAATCACCCCTCAGATCTCCATACCTTACATCCCCATTTACATTGTAGGGCTGATTGCACAATACTGGCAACAACAAACAACTGTGCCTGCTCAGTTGTTTGAAAGTAGTGAATTGCACCTCCTTCAAAAGGCTTCAAAATGTTTGACTGACTGAATGAGAACAAACATCCTTGTTTAATTAGATATGTACTGGTAAACAAAGTGTTCCTTTGTTTTGCTTTCTCTCTACATATTCTTTCTGTTAAACAATTAACATTTTCCTTTGCATATAATAAACACAGGAGTTTTGTACTAGAAGCCACAGTGCCAACTCATTTACTTTACATCATTGCTGTTGATGCTGAGTTTGTGATCGGTGGCAGGACTATAAAATAAAGGAGTCATAAAGTTCTCTTTGTTAATTATGTAAACCATGCATAGGACTCCTGAAAGCAAAACAAAAGATAATTTAGTAAATCATACATATTTAATATATAGTTGAGATACTGGATGGTCTAAAAATTGATAATGAAGAAAGGCTAGCTGTAAAGTAAATAAGTCACCTGATCGGGATGGGATGCATCCTAGGTTAGTGAGGGTAGTGAGGGAAGTGAGGGTGGAAATTGCGGAGGTACCGGCCATAATCTTCCAAACATCCTTGGATATGGGGGTGGTGCCAGAGGACTGGAGAATTGCAAATGTTACACCCTTGTTCAAGAAAGGATGTAAGGATAAACCCAGCAACTACAGGCTAGTCAGTTTAACCTCAGTGGTGGGGAAACTTTTAGAAATGATAATCCAGGACAGAATTAAGTGTCACTTGGACGAGGGTGGATTGATTTGGGAAAGCCAGCACGGATTTGGTAAAGGCAAATCGTGTTAAACTAACCTGATAAGAGTTTTTTGATGAGGTAACAGAGAGGGGAGATGAGGGCAATGCAGTTGATGTGCTGCATACGGACTTTCAAAAGGCGTTTGATAAAGTGCCGCACGGTAGGCTTATCATCAAGATTGTGGCCCATGGAATAAAGGGGGCAGTAGCAACATGGATACAGAATTGGCTAAGGGACAGGAAACAGAGAGTAGTGGTGAACAGTTGTTTTTCGGACTAGAGAGAGGTGTACAGTGGTGTTCCCCAGGGGTCGGTGCTGGGACCACTGCTTTTCTTGATATATATTAATGACTTGGACTTGGGTGAACAGGGCACAATTTCAAAATTTGCAGATGACACAAAACTTGGAAGTGTAGTGAACAGTGAGGAGGATAGTGATAGACTTCAAGAGCATATAGACAGGTTGGTGGCATGGGCGGACATGTGGCAGATGAAATTTAATGCAGAAAAATGCGAAGTGATACATTTCGGTAGGAAGAATGAGGAGAGGCAATATAAACTAGAGGGCACAATTCTAAAAGGGGTACAGGAACAGAGATATCTGGGGGTATATTTGCAAAAAACGTTGAAGGTGGCAGGGCAGGTTTTTTTTCATTCGTTCATGGGATGTGGGCATTGCTGGCAAGGCCAGCATTTATTGCCAATCCCTAATTGCCCTTGAGAAGGTGGTGGTGAGCTGCCTTCTTGAACCGCTGCAGTCCGTGTAGTGAAGGTTCTCCCACAGTGCTGTTAGGTAGGGAGTTCTAGGATTTTGACCCAGCGATGATAAAGGTGGGGGGGGTGTGGCGGGGAACGTGGACCCAGCGACATGGAAGGGAACGTGCAACTGGTATTATTCCCATGTGTCTGCTGCCCTTGTCCTTCTAGGTGGTAGAAGTCGCAGGTTTGGGAGGTGCTGTCGAAAAAGCCGTGGCGAGTTGCTGCAGTGCATCCTGTGGATGGTACACACTGCAGCTACTGTGTGCCGGTGGTGAAGGGAGTGAATGTTTAGACAGGTGGATGGGGTGCCAATCAAGCGGGCTGCTTTGTCCTGGAAGGTGTCGAGCTTCTTAAGTGTTGTTGGAGCTGCACTCACCCAGGCAAGTGGAGAGTATTCCATCACACTCCTGACTTGTGCCTTATAGATGGTGGAAAGATGGGAGAACCTTCACCACATGGACTGCAGCGGTTCAAGAAGGCGGCTCACCACCACCTTCTCAAGGGCAATTAGGGATGGGCAATAAATGCCGGCCTCGCCAGCGACGCCCACATCCCATGAACGAATAAAAAAAAAAGAAAGGCTTTGGGGAGTCAGGAGGTGAGTCACTCGCCGCAGAATACCCAGCCTCTGACCTACACTTGTAGCCACAACTGGCTTGGCCAGTTAAGTTTCTGGTCAATGGTGACCCCCAGGATGTTGTTGGTGGGGGATTCGGCGATGGTAATGCCATTGAATGTCAAGGGGAGGTGGTTACACTCTCTCTTGTTGGAGATGGTCATTGCCTAGCACTTGTCTGGCGCGAATGTTACTTGCCACTTATCAGCCCAAGCCTGGATGTTGTCCAGGTCTTGCTGCATGCGGGCACGGACTGCTTCATTATCTGAGGGGTTGCGAATGGAACTGAACACTGTGCAATCATCAGCGAACAATCCCATTTCTGACCTTATGAAGGAGGGAAGGTCATTGATGAAGCAGCTGAAGATGGTTGGGCCTCGGACAATGCACTGAGGAACTCCTGCAGCAATGTCCTGGGGCTGAGATGACTGGCCTCCAACAACCACTACCATCTTCCTTTGTGCTAGGTATGACTCCAGCCACTGGAGAGTTTTCCCCCTGATTCCCATTGATTTCAATTTTACTTGGGCTCCTTGGTGCCACACTCGGTCAAATGCTGCCTTGATGTCAAGGGCAGTCACTCTCACCTCACCTCTGGAATTCAGCTCTTTTGTCCATGTTTGGACCAAGGCTGTAATGAGGTCTGGAGCCGAATGGTCCTGGCGGAACCCAAACTGTGCATCGGTGAGCAGGTTATTGTTAAGTAAGTACCGCCTGATAGCACTGTTGACAACACCTTCCATCACTTTGCTGATGATTGAGAATAGACTGATGGGGCAGTAATTGGCTGGATTGGATTTGTCCTGCTTTTTATGGACAGGACATACCTGGGCAATTTTCCATATTGTCGGGTAGATGCTAGTATTGTAGCTGCACTGGAACAGTTTGGCTAGAGGCATGGCTAGTTCTGGAGCACAAGTCTTCAGCACTACAGCCGGGATGTTGTTGGGGCCCATAGCCTTTGTTGTATTCAGTGCACTCAGCCGTTTCGTGATAACACGTGGAGTGAATCGAATTGGCTGAAGGCTGGCTTCTGTGATGGAGCGGATATCGGGAGGAAGCTGAGATGGATCATCCACTCGGCACTTCTGGCTGAAGATGGTTGCAAACGCTTCAGCCTTGTCTTTTGCACTCAAGTACTGGACTCTGCCATCATTGAGGATGGGGATGTTTACAGAGCCTCCTCCTCCCGTTAGTTGTTTAATTGTCCACCACCATTCATGACTGGATGTGGCAGGATTGCAGAGCTTTGATCTGATCTGTTGGTTGTGGAATCGCTTAGCTCTGTCTATAGCATGTTGCTTCCGCTGTTTAGCATGCATGTAGTCCTTTGTTGTAGCTTTACCAGGTTGGCACCTCATTTTTAGGTACGCCTGGTGCTGCTCCTGGCATGCTCTTCTACACTCCTCATTGAACCAGGGTTGATCCCCTGGCTTGTTGGTAATGGTAGAGTGAGGAATATGCCGGGCCATGAGGTTACAGATTGTGCTGGAATACAATTCTGCTGCTGCTGATGGCCCACAGCGCCTCATGGATGCCCAGTTTTGAGCTGCTAGATCTGTTTTGAATCTATCCCATTTAGCACTGTGTCACACAACACGTTGGATGGTGTCCTCAGTGTGAAGACAGGACATCGTCTCCATGAGGACTGTGCGGTGGTCACTCCTACCAATACTGTCATGGACAGATGCATTTGCGACAGGTAGATTGGTGAGAACGAGGTCAAGTAGGCTTTTCCCTCATGTTGGTTCGCTCACCACCTGCCGCAGGCCCAGTCTGGCAGCTGTGTCCTTCAGGACTCGGCCAGCTTGGTCAGTAGTGGTGCTACCGAGCCACTCTTGGTGATGGACATTGAAGTCCCCCACCCATAGTGCATTCTGTGCCCTTGCTACCTTCAGTGCTTCCTCGAAGTGGTGCTCAACATGGAGGAGGACTGATTCATCAGCTGAGGGAGTGCGGTAGGTGGTAATCAGCAGGAGGTTCCCTTGCCCTGGTTTGACCTGATGCCATAAGATTTCATGGGGTCCGGAGTCAATGTTGAGGACTCCCAGGGCCACCCCCTTCTGACTATGTATCACTGTACCGCCAGCTCTGGTGGGTTTGTCCTGCCGGTTTCGACAGGACATACCCAGGGATGGTGATGAAAGAGTCCGGGGCGTTGGCTGAAAGGTATGATTCTGAGTATGGCTGTGTCAGGCTGTTGCTTGACTAGTCTGTGGGACAATTCTCCCAATTTTGGCAAAAGACCCCACATGTTAGTGAGGAGGTTGAGGAAGTGGTTAAAAAAGTATCCGGGAGCCTGGGCTTTACAAATAGAGGCATTGAGTATAAAAGTATGGAAGTCATGATGAACCTTTATAAAACACTGGTTTGGCCACAACTGGAGTATTGCGCCAGTTCTGGGCACCGCACTTCAGGAACGATGTGAAAGCCTTAGAAAGGGTGCAGAAGAGATTTTCTAGAATGATTCCAGGGATGATGGATTTTAGTTACGTGGATAGACTGGAGAAGCTGGGGTTGTTCTCCTTGGAACAGAGAAGGTTGCGAGGTAATTTGATAGAGGTATTCAAAATCATGAAGGGTTTAGGCAGAGTAGATAGAGAGAAACTGTTCTCATTGGCAGAAGGGTCAAGGACCAGAGGACATAGGTTTAAGGTGATTGGCAAAATAACTAAAGGTGACATGAGGGAAAACTTTTTTACACAGTGAGTGGTTAGGATCTGGAATGCACTGCCTGAGGGGATGATGAGGCAGGTTCAATCATGGCCTTCAAAACGGCACTGGATAAGTACTAGAAAAGAAAAAATTTGCAGGGCTACGGGGATAGGGCAGGGGAGTGGGACTAGCTGGATCGCTCTTGCATAGGGCCGGAGCGGACTCTTCCGTACAGTGCAGGCAGAGATGAAAATGGAATTGGGAATCTTGACAATGTCATTTGACCCCGATTTGCATATATTCATAAGGACCCCAATTGCATTTGGTGGGAGCCTTGGCTACCTAACTTGAGGTCCGCCTGAAAATTAGAACTGGTGGACAACCAATGGATAAGTCAGTGGTTCTTTATCCTGTGTGATTTTGATCTTGCTACCAACCTGTTTTTAGGTGTAAATGGGGCGGTAGCAAGACAAAAATGGCCACCTGTTGTGGAAATAATGAAAAGGCTGGAAGCTGAGAAGAGCTATTTTATAAGATATATTACTACTGCTCCAAACAACAACCAGCAGTTATATACTTCAATATAGTTGGGGCTAATTCCAGAATTCTATTTGAGGATAACCTAGGGGTAAAGTTTATTCAGTTTGGCTTGTTACCTGTTGGTTTGTTTGCCATGTGACAAGGAGTACAACTTAGAAGTCAGTCGTAGGGATCTTTTGGCCACCATGCATGACAAAATGCTTGCAGTGATGTCACGAAATCTTCTATTTGCAATGCCTTTTGAAGTGGATGGAACAATGTTCTAGTATTCAATGCAATATACAAAGGGTGAATGCTCTTCAAACATAAAAATATAAATGTTTACAACACAGGAGGCTATTCGCTCAATTGTGTCTTTGCTGGAGCAATCCAAAACTAATCCCAGTGCTCCTCTCTCTCCGTAGCTCTGTATATTAGTCTGCTTCATATAGTTATCCATTTTACCTTAAAAGATGCAATTGTCTCTGACTCAACTCGATGCTCCAAACCATTCCATGATCTAACAACAACATCTTGCATTTATTTAGTGCCTTTAACATAGTAAAACTTTCCAAAGCGTTTCACAGGAGCATTATTAAAAAAAAATTGACACCGAGCTATATAAGGAGATATTAAGACAGGTGACCAAAGGCTTGGTCAAAGAGGTAGGTTTTAAGCAGCGACTAAAAGGAGGAGACTGAGGCGGAGACATTTAAGGAGGGAATTCCAGAGCTTAGGGAACTCATTGCATAAAGAAATCTCTCTTTACCTCTCTCCTCACTCTCTTAGTAACCATTTTAAACTGATGATCCCTCTTTACTGATTGCCTAACCACAAGAAATAGTCCTTCCCCATTCACCCTATCAGAACCCCACATCATTTTTAAAAAGCTTTATTAAATCTCCACTAAACTTCACTATAACAGTGGAAATAGCCTCAGTATCTTAGTCTGTTCTCATATCTAGTTTCCCATCCCTAACGTCATCCTGGTGAATCTATACTGTACACACTCTATGGCTTTAATGTCTTATCTATAATAGGTCACCCAATACTGCTCATAGTGTTCTTACTATGGCCTAACCACTACCATGCACAAATTTATCATGACCTCCTTACTCTTGTACTCTATGCACCTATTTATAAAACTCAAAATGTTATTGGGCTTTTTATGGTTTTACATATCTGCCTTCACACTTTTAGGGAATTACATATTTCAACCCTTTGGTCTCTGATAATCCACACCCTATAGCTTCTTTTCCATAGATTGGATATTCCCATTCCTTATTTTTACATCCAACTAATTGGATAGCTCTTTCAAAGAGCCAAATGGCCTCCTCCTGTGCTGTACCTACTATGATACTATGAAAACACAGTGTGACAAGTCAAGCCACTGTTGTTGCTTTTCCTTGTTTGCAGGGATGGGTTTAATGGGATACTCAGAAACGGAGTAGAAATTTATCTTGGGCAGTAGCACAAACGGACGTTAGCGGATCAGCAGCTCATTTTACACTCTGCTCGATTTTCTTTTCCATTGAAGTCAACGAAAAAGAAAATTGGCCGAAGTGTAAAACGGGCTGCCGATTTGCTATTGCCGTTTTGCAATACCGCCTGAGACAAATTTCTACCGCAGTATCTGTCACATCAGACCCATTAAAATTATCATATATAAATTTGTAGAGCTATCCAATTAGTCCCATTCCCCCGCATTTTCCCCATAGTCCTGTAATTTTTTTCCTTTCAAGTATTTATCCAATTCCCTTTTGAAAGTTACTGTTGAATCTGCTTCCACCACCCTTTCAGGCAGTGCATCCCAGGCATGTTGGCCTTGTCCGTGTCAAGTGTCAACGTTGAAGGGATGTTCTCTGAGATGAAAATCTTTACTGATTGGAAGGAGAAACATAGAAGCCTAGAAATAGAGATTGTCAGGAAGGGAGTGGGGAAAGGGGGTGGGGGGGAAGGGATCGGGAGGGATAACATAAAAGAAATTCACGAATGTTATGAATAAAACTATATATATGACTAAAATCTTTTAACATCAGATAATATTTACACTTCTTTGGAATTGAGACTGGTGGAACAAACCCACTTTTTTTTGACCTGATGCGAACCTAAAACTCTGTGGGACTTGTCATAAGTAAAGAATAAAATATTGATGGACTTTGGCTGATCAGTGGTTGTTCCACCTTGTATCTTTACTGAAAGAAAACTGATAGCGTTGATAAAATTCAATTTCATGCAAATGAAAAGTGGCTAGAAATAATGACTGAAAATTGTAAAACAATGAACAGCGAAAACAGAAATTTTAGAAAATATTTCATTTATGGGCTCAAGGGAACACATTTCAACCCCAAATTGTATTATTTTTAAAATTGAACTTGATAAAATTCATCAATGATGCATTGATAGCAAGAATGAGGAGAAGCAATCTAAACAAAATAGTACAATTTTAAAGGGGGTACAGGAACAGAGAGACCTGGGGTTGTATGTACACAAATCTTTGAAGGTGGCAGGACAAGTTATACAGAAATACGTAGAATTTTACAGCACAGAAACAGGCCATTCAAATTTTAACAGTTGAGAAGGCTGTTAACAAAGCATACGGGATCCTTGGCTTTATAAACAGAGGCATATAGTACAAAAGCAAGGAAGTTATGCTAAACCTTTATAAATCACTGGTTGGGCCTCAGCTGGAATAATGGGCATGCATGCTGGCAGGAAGAAAGCGGGGTGGGGGGAGGGATTTGCAGGTGCGAAACCCGGAAGGGAAGTAGGCGGATCGCGGTCTTAATGAGGACAATCAATGCCTCTTCCGGGTTTCGCGCACAGTAGCAAGCCTGATTGACAGGCTGACTGCCTATCGGCAGAGAGGAGCTACACATCCAAGGGGGGGGTGGGGGGGGGAGAAAGCGAGAGACCTCATCAGCCATTAGGAGAAGGATGGGGGGTGCTGGGGGGGGGACCAAAAATCAGACGTCGGAAAGACAACGGACATTGTGGGGCGGGGGGGGGGGTCCAGGCGACATTGGTTTTAAGGTATGTTTATTTATTTTATTTACAATGGGAAATGTAATTTAATTTAATTTATTTAGTTTATTTTTCACTGATCCGGCCCTTCCTGCCTGCTTTCACCGGGCGTGAATCAGAAGCTGTAGGATAGCCGCCCAGGTAAGGTTAAAATCATTTTAAGTGTCCAATACACAAAATATAAAGTACCTTAATGTGGTACATTTGCCCCTTTAAGTATCAGCCCACCGGATTTAAGTGTGGGCGGGACTTCCTGGTGACTGCTATGCGCCTGAGTCTAATTCAAAAATGGGCGGGTTCCAGCCAGGATGTCTGCCCGCTCCCAAAAACATCGATTTTGTCTGCCTCCCTGCCCCCAACCCACCTGATCTTAGGGGCTAAAATTGAGCCCATTGAGTCCAATTCTGGGCACCACATTTTAGGAAGGATGGAGAGGAGATTTAATGGAATGGTACCAGGGATGTGAGCATTCAGTTACGTGGAGAGACTAGAGAAGCTGAGGTTGTTCTCCTTAGAGCAGAGAAGGTTAAGGAGAGATTTGATAGAGGTGTTCAAAATCATGAAGGGTTTTGATAGAGTAAATAAGGAGAAACTGTTTCTAGTGGCAGAAGGGTCGGTAACCAGAGGACACAGATTTAAGGTAACTGGCAAAAGAACCAGAAGTGAGATGAGGAGCATTTATTTTACACAGCGAGTTGTTATGATCTGGATTGCACTGCCTGAAAGGGTGGTAGAAGCAGATTCAATAATAACTTTCAAAAGGGAATTGAATAAATATTTGAAGGGGAAAAATTTGCAGGGCTATGGGGAAAGGGCAGGGGAATGGGACTAATTGGATAGCGCTATTGAAGAACCACACAGGCATGATGGGCCAAATGGCCTCCTTCTATGCTGTATCATTCTACGATTATGAGAAAAATAAACTTTAACTAATTTTGTTTTCAATGAAGCAGGGATCTGTAAATGTTAGTGGGAATTCTTTCCATTTCCTTAAATGGCTGTCAGTTGCAAAATACCTGTAGCTTTAAGCTGCATATTGCTTCTTACTTATTACCCCAGCAATAATATTTGAGGAGTGCAACTCTCAAAATGCAAAAAAAACCCACTTAGACAGGGTGATACTAAATCACTCAAGAAAGTTCTAGGCTCAATATCAGCAAAGTTTTCAGCCAGGGTAGAGGTTGGTGTGTACATAGCTAGGGAGGGGTAAATCAGTTAGGATTTCCACTCCTGATCATTATCCATTGATGCCTGGTGGATAGTGTGCATGTGTGGATATCAGGCGATTACAGGATTGGCTGTATGTTGATTCCTAACATGAATTTATTTTATTTGTGAAATAGTAAAACATCTCATCTAAAATGTGTCATTCTTCAAACTTGTAATAAATCATACTGTACATATGATCCTCTCCACATTGTCCAAGCACATCACTTGGGCTGCTGGCACTCGTGCTATCTTGCTCCGAGCAAGAATGAAGCGACTTCAAAAGGAAGGAGAAATGGAAAAAAATTGAATAAAAGGGAAAAATAACAAACCACCTAAAACATAAGGCTGCACCAATAAAATCACTGTTGACAGTTTTTCCTACAGAACAAAATCTTTCCTATTTTTAGTGATTTCACTATTTGTAACCTTAACTACTGTTTTGTACATTAAAATACCCCCTCCAAATCTGTAATCTTTTATGCTTTATCACGCATAACATGATTTTATTTAATATAATTGGATACACATATACAACAGCATTGTATGTTATTTACACTTGAATTGAAAATTTAGATATGTTGGGTACACTGTTTGTTTGTAGTGTTCACTTAAGATGGAGGATGTTGCCAGCAGTTCATGGGTGGAAATTCCCATAAGACTGTTTTCAGGCCTGAAATGGGTGCACAGCACAGAGCGCATGCCCCAACTGGGTGACCCGAGGCCGGCCTGAAATTGGCCCTTGGGCCTATTTAACATTATCCGGGTGAGCTGCCTGTTGTGCCTCCACAAGCAGCTCACCATTCTTGAAGTGATCGATGTAGGACCACTTGCCTCAATGGCAGCAGCCCGAAGGCAAGTCCCATTGGGAGGCAGGAGAATGGAAGGGGCCAGGAACGGACTTTGGAAGTGCTGTGCAGGTGGGAGGAGATCTCCTGCTCCTCCCGGTTCCACATCAAACCTAAAAAAAAATCTCACCTTTATAGTGGCAGGTGCTTTCTAGGCCGCATCCAAGCATGGAAAACCTCTGGGCAGTCCAAACTGAGAGATCCTAAAATAGGCTTTAGGTCTCTTATTAGCATATGCAAAGAGGGCAGCCGCCTGAAAAATGGCCCGACCCAATATCAGGTTGGACGTCTATCAGGTTGGACATCTTTCAGGTGTCCTTGGAGTGCAGGACGTTGGTCCCGTTAATTAGCCCTCCTAGTGCCCATTTTATGCCCGTAAAATGGGTGCAACAAGATCTAAATACTACCCAAACGAGTCCAAGGTGAATAGGAACACAACTGTCCCACAAAGATCCCATTTTGAAAAATATTTAGTCCTGTCTTAGTGTGTACTGGCTGGACACAGGACTCCACCCCCACCTCCCCTCACCACAGACCAAAAGTGCACACATACTGCAACTGATGGGAAGAACTGCACACAAGCAATAAAACAGTATATGCCCACATAAACATATTTCATTTACAAATTCTGCATTGTCTGTGCATGATAGGTCTGAAAATTGAATGTATATTGGACCCAAATCGAAACGCAGAAAAAAATATACACCGCTATCCACAGGCATATTGGGGTCGATTTTAGCACCCGCAATCGGGTGCGTTCCTGGCAAGGTGGAGGGGGGCCACGTAAATCGGCAATTCCCGGGGCGGGTCAGGAGCCCGGCTCCAACCCGCCCACTTCCGGGTTTCCCACTGACGCGCTGACATGCGCGCGCAGCCCCCGCATGTGGGACTCCCGCCGGCAATTAAAGCCGGCAGCGTGCCACTTAAGGTATTTATTTTGGTATTTTAGGTCATTTACAGACCTGATTAACGAGATATTTTAGGAGGGTTGGGATTTTACAAACAATTGGGACTGTTTCCCGTACTGGGGGAAACACTCCCAGTTCAAATGGACGTATTGCAGCTATCAGCCTGTGGCAGCTGCAAAGGTCCATTTGACAGGTGGGGGGGGTGGAGACCCTCACTCATTGCAGGAGGCCACTCTATCACTTTAGACAAAGTTTGGCCTCCACCACCCTCCTCCTAACAATAAAATTCACCAACTTGCACACTTACCCCGGTGTCCAGACACATGTACCTACCTTATGGATCCCCTCAGATGTAGCTGCAGTCATGACCTCCTCGGAGGGCGAACAGCATCACCAGCCTCGCCGGCCACGCCGTCCACCTCTGACAGGAGAGAGGGCAACCGCAGAGAGAGATGCTTCGCAGAGGGCACTACCCTCGCCACAGGGTCCACAGACCGAGGCTCAGTTTCCTGGACCTCTCTGAGCAGCAGTGCACACGGAGGCTCAGAGTCACTCGACACGTAGTCGTGGACATCTGCAGCCTCCTTCATGCCGAGCTGCTCCCGGCTGGCCCGAGCACCATCTTCTTACCGGTCTCTGTCAAAGTCACCACTGCCCTCAACAACTTCTCCTCCGCATCCTTCCAGGGTGCCACCGGGGACATCACCGACGTCTCTCAGTCGTCTGCACAAAAGAACCCTGCAAATACACCTACACCCACTCTGCAGTGACATAATGGGTGGCATCAGTTGTGGGTCTTCATTGTGATCCTCAGGAAAGGGCATTATTGCACAAACCAGACAAGATTCGCAAAGACGTGGCAGTAGTGGTGCCAATATATGTAATGTGAGTTGCACAGAAATTAATTATAAGTAAAAACCATGACAAACCCTCAAACACCCTTGTGCATCCCCTTCATGCTCACGACACGTTTGCCTTACGCTGCCTACTGCACATATGTGATGCATGCCCTGTGGCTGCAGCACAGGTAGTGGCAGGTTGAGTGAGGCTGACCGTGAAAGAAATGCATGAGAGGGTGAGTATGAGATAGATCCATGAGATTGTATGAGGATTGGGTTGAGCGGTAGTGGCGGGATGAGTACTGGTGAGGTGAGTAAGTGCAGGTAAGATGAGGATGAGGTTTGAGTGGGTGTGAGGGGTGATGTGACAGAGCAGTGTTGGCAGTGCAGAAGGAGATGTGGGGTGGGGGCGGTGATGTGGCAGACGGTGTGTAGGGGAAAGAGTAAGTGTACTCACTTTGCTGACCTACTTAGGTCATTGCAGCGCCTCCTGCACTGTATGCAGGTGCACGATATATTGATGGTGCAGGTGACCTCCTCTGCCACCTCGAGCCAGGCCTTCTTGGTGGCAGAGGCAGGCCGCTTCCTCCCGCCTGCCGTGGGGAAGATCTCTGTCCTCCCCCTCCTTCACACCCCATCCAATGATACCTGGAGTGAGGCATCATTAAACCTGGGAGCAGCCTTCCCCCAGGGCTGCTCCATGCTGTAATTTTTCCTATTTCTTGCAGCATCAGTCAGTGGAGGACTGCCCCTTTAAATAGAGCTCCTCCAGGTGTTAGACCTTACTGTGCATGCGCAGTCTGCCTGCCGCGCAGCTCAGCAGCGGGGAACCCGGAACAACAGGTAAGTGGCTCCAATCAGCCTGCGATTGCGCGCGGGGCAGACTGATTTCACCGGGCGCGTTACCCACGCGCCCAATCGTCCCCTCGCCGCAAACCCGCCGCCATGGTAATATCGGGCCCATTGTGATTGCACCTGTAAGGACAATGTTGCTCAGTGTGTTTTCTTTGAACCTACAAGGGTCTAGATTGGCATTCTTATGCTTTAATTCTACATAACTTAATGATGCAATTCTTCCCTTAAAGTTTCTCAAACATAAAGTTTAATAACTGAACTAAATATAGTCTCTTTTGTATGCATGAGTCATAGCATCCTGAAGCTTTTCAGTTACATTGTTAATTCATATTCATGTTACAGGCTGGCACCTGTCAGAGTCAGTGCACTAAATAATTAGAACATTCATATCAAATGAACTAAAATGTACCAAGAAGAATGCATTTGAATGTTTGTGTGAAGTTCAATATCAAGGAGTATGCATATTCAAATAAAATGTTTTCATGTTTTTTCTTCTGTACCTAAAAATATGAGTGCACTGCAGTTTCAAACCATCTGTCATCTTTCATTAGCTGCATGTCATAAACATGACAGAAATAAAATGGCATCTGCCTGCAAATTTATAGCATATATATTTGAAACAAAAATAAAATGTTTCTGTGATTGACATATGCCCAATGTCATTCCATTCTCCAAGTTTAAATTATGCTGAAATAGATAAAAACTCATATTATAGATGCAATCTTGTAATGTTGGCAGAATCTGAATTGTTCTGGCACATGGCCAGCATTGCTAATAGCGAAGAGGGCTGGACTCACAAATTTTGCAAGGCTAATCCCCCTTCTTCATTTTATGAGGCTTCCTGTGCATGAAAACCAGGTGCCGGGAGTCTGGCCAGCAGCATGATTAGCTGGGAGGCATGAAATCTGGTGAGGCAGCAGTTCACCATTTAAAAGGAAGGAAACTGTTGTTGTATCCAAAGGTTGCTTCCAATAAAGAACAGTAACCAGCTGTAGGAAAAGTTGCCAGAGCTGTGTGCAGCAAAAAATGTCTGGAAGCAGGAATGTGGGGAGAACTCACCCATTTACTGCGGATGCCTTGGAGCTCTTGCTACGGGAGGTACAAATGTAAGGAATCTTACAACACCAGGTTATAGTCCAACAAATTTATTTTAAAATCACAAGCTTTCGGAGATTATCTCCTTCGTCAGATGAATGAATGAAAAGGTTCTCAAATCGCATATCTTATACTATGTTGGGACAGCATCACACCAATCAAAAGGTGTCGTTGTTATTCAAACAGGCCAGTCACGGAGAACAGCACGTCCCAGTACACTAGATATACATTGTGTCTATTACACAGGCAGGCAGAAAGAAACTCAAAATGGCAGAGAGAGAGAGAGAGAGAGAATTTTAAAAAACATATAATTTTTCCCCCCCTTTTTGCTGGTGGGGTTACGTGTAGCGTGACATGAACCCAAGATCCCGGTTGAGGCCGTCCTCATGGGTGCGGAACTTGGCTATCAACTTCTGCTCGACGATTTTAAAATAAATTTGTTGGACTATAACCTGGTGTTGTAAGATTCCTTACATTTGTCCACCCCAGTCCATCACCGGCATCTCCACATTACGGGAGGTACAGCAAAGGCGGGTCGCCGTCTTTGCAGCAGAAGGTCATCCTCTTGTTAAAGCAGAGGTCAAAGATGCTTAGAGGTAGCAGAGATACCAAATGGAGTCGCTAGAGTCCGTAGGACCCAGGCACAAATGAGAAAGGAGTTTTGTGGTAGCAGGAGGAGTGCCAAAGTAAATTTACCCAACTTTGCACATGCTATTTTACTATTGCAACATAGTTCACCAGGACCAATCTAAACTTGTGAGCTGTAGCACCCTCAAGAAGGTAGCATGCAAAGCATGGAGACAATCCTTTCACTTTTTTTACACAGCAAAACTGTAGGATACACTTTTTGTGGGGCACACAAATAGCTGTCATGTAAATATTGAGAGGTGTGCTACAAACCAGCACTGCCACCAGAACCTACATGCATGCTGCATTGGAATGCATGCACACAAGGAGGGATGTGGGGTGAATCCTCGGGGGTGAAATTGGTCTTTGACGAAAGTGCAAAATGATAGCGAATCGGCAGCCCGTTTTGAGGTCAACGGAAAAGAAATCGGGTATGGTGTAAAACTGGCTGCTGATTCACTATTGCCCATTTTGCATTTTTACCGATGACCAATTTCACTCCCTTTCTATACTTTGGCAATTTCTAATATGTGGATGTGACGTGTGTGTGCTTCCAGAGAAATGCTGCTAACAAATAATATGAGTGGACACACACTGGTGACGATCTCCCAGTGTGAGAGAGCTGTCCATATTTGAGGAGACGACAATAACCTTTTCAGCAATGATGGAGTTTAGGAGGGAATGTTTGACAGTGTGCTGCCATTATCCAGCAAGTATCCTTTTTTGTTCCAATTGCTAACTTTATTTGCATTCTCACCCAATAACATAGAGACATACATTATAAAATAGTAGCATGACCCACAATATATTGGCATCTCTCTTTTAGAAGGCATTATATCCAGCAGTGGAATTCCTTGGCGGTTGTAATGCAGGCATAACGGCCAGGGTTGCGCCCCGATGGATTTTTTATGCCATGATCTCAATTCCTTGGATCATTATAACCCACTCCAACCCAAATTGTTTCTTATATGTAAAGAAAGAGAGGCATGTAGTACTTAAAAAAGATGAAATACAAATAAACTTATTACTCATTGAGTTGATCAAGTGCAGCAAACATAGCCAAATAATCTGGAGTCACACTGACAAGAAATGTAATACTAGGTTGTATAATGACTTGTCGCTAATCAGTGACTGTTGAAGGATCATTCATACATGGTTAATCTAAAGCATAATCACAAGAGACAAAGGGAAATTAAAAATGATAATAACTGCAACCGTGTAATATATTGATATATATATATCCGGAATACTGATAACACAACACTACAAATGATTATAGCAAAGAGGTGATTTTCATCCTCATAAATCTGTTATTAGCCTGGAGAGAAAAGGATGACATATTGGAAAACACATCATGATGTTTCTAAGCAGTGATTTGCTTCATAATTTTTCACGGAAGCTAAACTTAAGTCTCCAAGCAGAGACTGATATCATTGGCATTTATGCAAATGGTGCCAGGTGCCCATGAGAACCTCCAGAGATTAGCAACTTGCAATAACTGAAACAGACTATGTATAAAGATAAAGTACTACTTTTGTAATTTATTTTCAATTCAGAATTGAGGAACATAGAGCTTGCACATCCATTTTGTTTTACTCAAAAGTTTAATTCAGCTAAACTGCATCTTAAAATTCAACACACTGTTTGGGCTCGATTTTAGGGTCGGGTTTCCTGCGGGTTTCCAGCGGGGGGGCCCTGAAAATCCCGATATGAGGTCACGTGACCGGATCGCACCGCGATCCCGACCACTTCCGGGTTCCCCGATGACGTGCGGGGCTGCGTGCATGGCCCCCGCTGGTGGGAATCCCGCAGGCAATTAAAGCCAGCGGGGTTCCACTTGAGAGTACTTACCTTGCTTGTTGACGTCAGTTAATGAGCTGAATCAGCTGTCAAAAGAGGAAGTGTGGGATTTCACCTGCATCGCAGCGTGTTTCCCACACTGGGGGAAACAGTCTCTCTCCAACCAGGCGTGTTGCAGCCAGCAGCCTGTGGCAGGTGCCAAGGTGCACCCCACGGGGGAGAGCCCTCACCCACGCAGGAGGCCACCGCGTCACATAGGGCAACCCCTGCCCCCCACCACCCCCCGCCAAGCCAGAGGACAGACCGACACGAAACTGCAGCCCCAGTCCGAGGAACCACCCACCTACCCTGCACAACCCCTCAGACCAACACCTGCCAGATGGGTGGTGCGTGGACACCCTCGGAGGACGAACAGCATGACCAGCCCCAGCAGCCTCGCAGTCCACGCCGTCCGCCGCAGAGACGTGGAGCCCCCCAACACGGGGTTGTTGCACGCCCACCTGCACAGCAGGAGGGAGGGCTACCGCAGAGAGAGACGCATCGCAGAGGGCACTACCCTCGCCACAGGGTCCACAGACCGAGGCGAAGCTCCCCGGACCTCTCCGAGCAGCAGTGCACACGGAGGTGCAGATTCGCTCGACATGTAGTCGTGGAGATCTGCAGGCTCTTTCATGCCGAGCTGCTCCTGCCTGGCCCCAGCAACAAGTGCTTACCTGTCGCTGCCAAAGTCACCACTGCCCTCCACAACTTCTCCTCCGCATCCTTCCAGGGTGCAGCCGGCTACACCGCCGATGTCTCTCAGTGGTCTGCGCGGAAGAGCCCTGCAAATACACCTGTACCTACTCTGCAGTAACACGATGGGTGGCATCAGTGGTGGGTCCTCATAGTGATACCCAGGAGCGGGCATTATTGGACACAACAGACAGTATTCGCGGAGACATGGCAGTGGTGGTGCCAATATAATGTGTGCTGTTTGTTGCTCTGAAATTCAATATAGGTACCACCCATGGCAAACCCTCCGACACCCTTGTGCACCCCCTTCATGCTCACGACACGTTTGCCTTACGCTGCCTACTGCACATATGTGATGCATGCCCTGTGGCTGCAGCACAGGTGGTGGCAGGTTGAGTGAGGCTGGCCGTGAGGGAGATGCACGAGAGGGTGAGTATGGGATAGAGCCATGAGATTGTATGAGGATTGGGTCGCGTGTTAGTGGCAGGATGAGTACTGG
Source organism: Heptranchias perlo (assembly GCF_035084215.1). Classification (NCBI taxonomy): domain Eukaryota; kingdom Metazoa; phylum Chordata; class Chondrichthyes; order Hexanchiformes; family Hexanchidae; genus Heptranchias; species Heptranchias perlo. The sequence continues at coordinate 51,360,807 of NC_090327.1, read as the reverse complement.
AGAGGTGAGTAGGTGGAGGTAAGATGAGGATGGGGTTTGAGTGGGTATGAGGGGTGATGTGACAGAGTAGTGTTGGCGGTGCCGAAGGAGATGTGGGGTTGGGGCAGTGTTGTGGCAGATGGAGTGTAGGGGAAAGGGTAAGTGTACTCACTTTGGCTGACCTACTGAGGTCATTGCAGCGCCTCCTGCACTGTATGCAGGTGGGCGATATGTTGGTTGCGCAGGTGACCCCCTCTGCCACCTCGAGCCAGGCCTTCTTGGTGGCAGAGGCAGGCCGCTTCCTCCCGCCCGCCGGGTGGAAGATCTCTGTCTTCGCCCTCCTCCTCACCCCATCTGATGATACCTGGGGTGAGGCATCATTAAACTGGGAGCAGCCTTCCCCCTGGGCTGCTCCATGCTGAAATTTGTTCCATTGGTTGCAGCATCTGTCAGTGGAGGACTGCCCCTTTAACTAGAGAGCCTCCAGCTGACAGATCGTACTGCGCATGCGCAGCCCGCCCGACGCGCAGACCAGCAGCGTGGACCCCGGAGGATCAGGTAATTGATTCCTATTAGTGTGTTGCCTGCTACGATCGCGCGGGCAACCCACTAATTTCTCCGAGCGTGTTGACCACGCTCCCGAAACCCAACCCGCCGGAAACCCGCAGGCCTGGTAACATCGAGCCCTTTGTCTTGGAAATAACACATTTCAATATCCAGTTGTTTAGTAGAGGGACATATGAGACTAATTTGAAAAAATGTTGGGGCAGATTTTCAACTCATGGCTGCCCATTTCTCACCAGTAAAACGGGAAACCAACAGTTGAAAATTGGGGGCTGGGGGCACCTCAGCCATCCCACTGACACCCAAGACCTGCCCTGTACAATTTTCAGGTGGACCTGTAAATGGACGAGCTGCCCGCCCTACTGAAATAGGCGTCAGGCTGCTTAAATATGCAAATCTGAATCCTCGATTGCAAATTTCAAGTGCAAGTGGACAGAGGGTGTGCTGCTGCTTAAAAAAGGAATGCGCCTCTTGGGCCCACAAAAAATCTCCAGCCTGATGGCAGCCCGTTTGAGGCTCCCCTGCCCCCGGAATTGCCTCCCCACCACACCTGACTACTCGTTGGCTCAGCGCGGGAGCCGGCCGATTTCTCGCCCTCCCATACCGGCAAGCTGCAGTAGGGCCGCTGAATCTGTAATGTACCTATAATGAATCTGTAATCAATAATCTGTATTGAGTATAATGCAATGAGACACGCCAGAGTGTCATGAACTGTAATTATGTACAATGTGTTCATTGAACTGTACTTGATGTAACCTGCAAATTGTATAATCTGTATTGTGTACGTTTGGAATGTGATATGACAACTGTATTGTATGTTTTGCTGCAAATTTCATGAATATAGTATATTTTTTGAAAAAGAAAGCAACTCGTTGGTAGCACTTTACACTTAAAAGTGCCCCAAACCCTAGCTATGGGCAGGCACAGTGGCTACTCTGCTGACTTTGCGCCCATTTCAGGTGGAAGTCGAATTTCTCCCTCATTATGTCCTGGGTTATAGTTTTATAGTCAGTATCAGCATAGATTATCAACCATTTTGTTTTGACTGTTCTGCGTGGACTGTGCAGTTAATGCTCTGAATAGCTACAAGGAGTCAGGCTTGATGAAAAAATGAGGTCAGAGATCAGGTCGAACCTCAGTTTTGAGGGAGAACTGCCTTACTACGTAGGTTTGAGTGGCAATTGCTTGACTGAAAGTCAACAAGGTGACATGAGTGACAGTTATCAGGCATGAAGGAGCACAAGTAATTTGACTAAATGTGAATACCATGATTTGTAATAAATACATATCAAAGGATAAAACAACGAAAAAGTTGCTCTGATTCTTCTGAAAGAAAAACCTGTATTTTAACTGCTGGCAGGAGTTGTCCGGGTGGGAGTTGAGGTGGACGGGAAACCATCGACACTCCGCAATGAGAGGCTCGGAAGATTTTAACTCCCGGACTTCATCTACATGGGCTCCAGGGTCTCCTGCCTGAACCCAGTGGATAGTGCTAGCTGGCTGGCAGGTGGGAGCGGAATTTGCAGCCGCATGAGACCGCCACCGTGGACCCAAAGAAACAATTGCCGGCAGTCAGTAAAGTGCTTAGGAGGGGGATCAGGAAGGCTTCGTTTCTGGGGGAGGGAACCCAGGCCAGGAGAGGCAAGATGTTTCCTTGTGGAACCTATAGGAGCACTCCTGCTCTGCCATGCCCATAAGGAAACAAAAAATAGATGAAAAATTACTTAATTTTCTTGCTCTTTTGGCCTTGCATCCACTTTCCTCCAAGTTGTACTGAAGGATCCGACACTGAGTGGGACTGCTGCGATTTTTAGTTAAAATTGCGTTGGGGGTCCTAATTGCGTCATAGGACCCCGATGTTAATATCTTCATGAAGCCCCAGCCTACCTATAGTGGGTGCCTCTCCCACCTCTGAAAATTGCACGGTTAAAATGTCAGTGGACAGGAGTGCATCAGAATACAACTGCTATTTTAATCAATGCCTGCCCTGTTCTCTTCGACGGGCAAGGTTAAAATCAGGGCTTATAGTCTTGTATTGGCACATGGTATGTTGGCCTTCATTGCAAGAGGATTTGAGTACAGGAGCAAGGATGTCTTAGTGCAGTTATACAGGGCCTTGTTGAGACCACACCTGGAGTATTGTGTGCAGTTTTGGTCTCCTTACCTCAGAAAGGATATGTTTGCCATAGGGGGAGTGCAGCGAAGGTTCATCAGACTGATTCCTGGGATGGCAGGACTGTCGTATGAGGAGAGATTGGGTCAACTCGGCCTACTCGAGTTTAGAAGAATGAGAGGGGATCTCATCGAAACATATAAAATTCTGACAGGGCTAGACAGACTGGATGCAGGGAGGATGTTTTCCCTGGCTGCGGGATCCAAAACAAGGGGTCACAGTCTCAGGATACGGGGTAGGATATTTAGGACTGAGATAAAGAGAAATTTCTTCACTCAGAGGGTGGTGAATCTGTGGAATTCTCTACCACAGAAGGCTGTGGAGACCAAGTCACTGAATATATTTAAGAAGGAGTTAGATAGATTTATAGACTCAAAAGCATCAAGGGGTATGGGAAGAGAGCGGGAATACGGTATTGAGTTAGAGGATCAGCCATGATCACATTGAATGGCGGAGCAGGCTCGAAGGACCGAATGGCCTACTCCTGTTCCTATTTTCTATGTTTCTATGTTTCACTGGAAACAGTAGAGGCCTGATGACATAGATGCAGAGATCTCATTTTATTTTTATTTTCTGTTGAGATAATGCTTAGTAAATGAACAAACATAATGACATGGTGGAACATAATGACTCACTATCATCATGTTTCTGCAATTATTGAGTGCTTCTACTGTTAGCAATAAGATTAATTTATTTGTATGGCAGACAGGTGGCAAAGTGCTTCACATGGGGACAAAAAATCCAGGAAGGGACTATTACTTAAATGGAAAGAAAATAATGTGCATGGAAAATGAAAGAGATCTGAGGGTCCTGATTGACAATAAATTGAAGTTATCACAACAATGCTCGGTGGCAGTGAGTAAAGCAAGTCAGATGTTGGGATGTATTAAAAAGTCAATATTGAGCTGAAATAGTGATGTAATCCTACCACTTTATAAATCATTGATGCGACTGCACTTAGGATATTGTGTATAGTTCTGGACGCCTCAGTACAGAAAGGACATTGCAGCTATTGAAAGGGTACAAAAAAGGGAAACCAGAATGATTGAGGGGATAGAAAAATTGGATTATGACGAGTAATTACATAAATTAGGCATGTTCTCACTGGAAAAGATCTGGTTGAGAGATGATATGATTGCCATTGTTTGGATTCTAAAGGGGTTAGATAATGTAGACCATAACAAGCTATTTCAATTTGACCTGAGCAGTAGAACTAGAGGACTCAGCCTCCGCTTGAAGGGGGGTAAATTCAAAATTAATCTGCAGAAACATTATTTTAGTGAGCGAATGGTAAATCTGTGGCTCCCTGGGGCGACTGTAGAAGCAGATAGTGTTGATTCAGTCAAATGCAAATTAGACAGATTTCTTTCAGAAAATAATTTTTGGGATACAGTATATGTTTAATTTAAGACATGACATATGTTCAGGGTAGCAAAATTGGGAGAAACAGGTGACTTTGGACCTATGGTTCCCAAAGCTTTCCACCACTGGGGATTTATTTGCTCATGTCTGGGTCTGTTGTAGACTAATTGATGGAGATTGATTTCCATGATTTGTCAACAACTCCATTATTGTCTCATGCGACAACGAGAATGGTAGAAGGCGAACCAGATGAACCTCAGTCTTTTTTGGTCTAGCAATTTCTATGTTCCTATATCCCTGTTTACTACTTTATTGTAATGGTTCATGAGCCTAAAGTTAGGAAAATTTTTTAAAATTGTAATCTAGACGATAGTATTATCATAATTCAAGGCACTTATTTTATAACTCTTAAAGTATGGAGACAACTTTTGCCAGTGTTTCCACTAGATCCACTAATAAGTTATTAGTATTGGCATATGGAGAGACTCAAAAAGAAGGGGGTGGTGAGTGAGTGGGGCAAAATGTCTGAAGTAGCGCATACTATATATTCTCCAAGAGGCCCGTTTGCTCCATTGAGAGCAGAAGAAATGAAAAGAAGGTTCTCACTGTGCCTCCTCGCCATCATTAAAGCAACACAGTGGTTCTCTGACATTCCCACCATGCAAATGTCCCCATCCCTGCACAGCAAGGTCCCACAAACAGCAATGAAATGAATGACCAGTTAATCTGTTTTTGATGGTTATGGTTGAGAAATAAATGTTGGCCAGGACACCAGGAGAACTCCCTTGCTCTTATTCAAATATGAATCCAACCTTACAACCTACACTTTGAACTCTGACCAGCTGTATTGCACAGATGGCTCATCTGTGGTTCTAGCAGCACAAAAATTGTTGTGTGGAAATCCATCTCTAAATGTTTGTGCTTTTCCACCTCCGTCTCTTTTAAAACCCACCTCTGAGCAAACCTATGGTCACCCCTCCTAATCTCCCCTTTTGTTGGTTTGGTATCCGTTTTCCTTACATCTCTGTGAAATGCTCGTGTTTCTACATTAAAAGCACCACTTAAATGGAAATTGTTTTTGTTGTTGTTAAATGCAAAGCACTGAATCCTCAAGGAATAAGCCACTTCTATCAAATCCAAATAAACTGAATTGTTTCCATTCACGCTTGGTGTACACAATCCAAAGGGATCGAAATCCTTTCCATTCATTCCAATTGTAGAGAATCCCAAAGGACCAAATTCCCTCCTATTAGTTGACATTGTATTGAATCCCAGTGGATTAAAACCTTCTCATTCTCTTCATTGTACAGAATTAATCCCAGCACAACAATTAACCTTGATCCATACATCTAAGTCTTCCCCAATTATCTTTTTCAACAACACACTAATACAGCCAGCCCAGTGTTCCAGTTCTATGAATAGTTGAATGATTCAAGCAGTCATGTTATAAAGAATCCTGATTAAAGCAGAAGATTTCTTGACAACAAGTGATGCATTTATCAGGATCCAGCTGTGCGAGGAGGACTCTGAACATGGTTGATGATTTAAAATTAATTCACTGAGGCAGAAGATAAGCAGAATTCAGACAAAAACCTGATTTCAAAGAACAATTATCAGGAACTAACACTAACTGGGCTCTTGCATTCCAAGGATCATAACGATACAGCAGAGTGCACTTTTTTGAGGCTATGGCTACAGCTTCTCAAAATATATTTGCTGAGATTATAAACAGTGAGCTCCAACCTGCACTGAACCCTGCAGTGTTAAAATTCGAAGTGCTGAGTTAAATATTTAAATTCCCAGCAGCAACATCGCTCTCTTTAACAAATATGTTCCTCTTCAAACGTAAGCAAACCACCCCCCCCCCCACACCTTGAAAATTTTGATAAGAAGGAAATAAAAGTAAAATCTGGGCACCGAATAAAGGCAATTTCATCCTCAAATCCACTCAATCTGATGGACCAGTGCTGCACAGAACTCCTCTCCACAGATCTATCCCATCTCATTTACGTCATCTAATCTTAGATTTAAATTTATACCCTGATATGTCTCTTGAAAAAAACATGTTGTTGAGTTTCTTTTTGAAAGGATCCACAGACTCCATACTTGGAAAAATGGTGCCAGCCCCATTTCCACAAGATTATTCTGCACAATTGAGGCTTAAAATGGTTTCACTAGAGGTTAAAATGATGCCAGGGTAAGCTACTAATGCTTCTATTCCAATGCAAATCCACACTGTCAACACACTTTATACACAAAGTAACTATAATAGAAACAGAAAATGGTACAAATATATTGTGGACTCAAGGATGTCACAGATTCTGCAAAGATGCAAGGCATGGAAAATTAAAATGTTACAGCTTGCAAGTAGATAATTCTCTTGTGAAACTGGCATTATTTAAGTGTAGGCAGAGCAAAGTCATGCCAGTATTGGCATAGGACTGCTTATACAGATAAAGTGTGGAAATGTACCTTTCCCCCATACAACATCCTTCACCTTGAGGAATACAATCCAACAATCATTTATTGTTTCAAATTTGCAAAGTGCTGATGTCACAGAACCAGTCAGCTAGAACAAGAACATTGCTGCACTGAGCTCCTTGACGATCCAAAATATCTACAGTATTGGGAGTTTACTGTAGTTCAGTCTTGGAACCATTTACAACAGATTGTTACCTATTTAACCTTTCACCAGCACAAACCTGCATATAGTTTTAAATAGACTGTACTCCAGTCATTCTTATGCTTTATTTTTCTTTACACTGCTGTCTTCCGTTGTCTGATTAATGTGAGTTTCATTTACAGAAATTCACACAGTATGAAAGTATTTTGAACCAAACATACAATTCAACAGACATTTTAAGAAATAATTATCAGTGATTAATAAAAAAAAAGTTAAGGACAACTTCACCACAAGCACAAACATTAGCACCTTCCTGACAGTGCCATCTCCGAGCACTGAAACACTGGAATCCAGACATTCAATGGAGATAAAATACACCTTTCATTTAGACAGGACTAACCCTGTTATTAAATCCGAAGGTTGTTAGACACAAAATGCATCTTTATAATTTCCTAATAATACTGCAGGCAAGAATAATAAACACTCTTGATTTTATGAGATGTTGGAGGTTGGGTGGGATTTTCTGAGATTGCACCACTGGCAGGGAGTCTTATCCAACAACCATACACGTGGAAAATTGTGGGCAGTGGTCAGGATGTTCCATCCATTAATGCCCAGTAGCAAAAATTTGATTCATGGGGCCCTGTGTAAGTTATTCAATGAAATTGCCACGAAAAAGGACTCATTCTTACAGGGATTTCTTGGTCTGTTATTCTGGGCAGAGTCTAGGGCCTGCAATTTTTCTTTTAATGAAAAATAGGAGAATAACTGCTTTTCTCCATAATTAACAACCTGCTAATGAAATTTTGAAAACGTGTGGCTTTGAACTGTACATTTTTTTAGATTTATATTTCACTGGAGGTTGCTAACTATAGAGAAAGCGGGTGTACTTATGGAGAAAAATATTGCACCATTTTTCATTATTCCCCCCCGCCACACATAGAGTTTAGGAGTAATGGGATTCAGTAGATGCGGTGGGAGAACATCCAAGAACCTACCAGTGCTGCTTTGTATGGTCCTCACTGTAGTGGTTGTTCGAGGTGGTGATGCTGACCTAAGTGACAAACTTTCACCATCTTGTGAGCAGCCACGCTCGATAGCCCTCACGTAGCTGTGGCTCCGCATTCGGAAATATCCTGGCATGGGAAGGTCCAGTGCCTTGACCGCCTGGGACTCCAGCTCACTAAACACCGACTCGCAAACAGATTCGAATTGGCCATTAACTTCCACTTCACTCACCTACAAAAAGAGATCACACCAAGTACCAGTTAGTTCAGAGAAAGGTCAGGCGACTTTAAAGCTTAGTTCTGAATGACCACAAATCGCCTACCTGACTGATGGTGCTCATGGCTCTCATGTAACTCTCGTTGCGAGAACGGAATTTAGGCGAGGCGAGAAGCACCGCGGGATCCAAACTATCCAAACTTCGATTAATTGAAACTTCACTGACTGCCCGCAAGTAACTGTGGCTTCGTATTTGAAGTTTGGGAGAGTGTTCACTCGATATCCTGAGGGAAAAAGAGGAGACTTTTCAGTAAGGAAGCAGTTTGTTAGTTGTGGGCGGGAGAAGCAAAGATCAACTAAGATAATAATGGGCTATATTTTCCTCTGAAAAGGAGAGAAATGCCGGGGTTGCTTCATAATTTACGATCCACTAATAAATTTACAGGAATACACAGTTTTGAATTATTTGACTCTTGAGACTGCAGTAACAATCCAAAAATAGCAATCAGTCATGATGCACCTTAAATAATGATCCTCTTTGATGTTTCTCAAATAGTTAACAAACCACTTAAATGTGGAAAACCTTTTTACTTCAGCTGTAGAGTGTGCAAAGTTTGTGGAGAATGGCACAACTAAATGCTCTACTACCTGGCCCTGGGCCCACCTGTATTTATCTTCTGGGCCCAAGTCCAGGTCCAGGTTTAGACCCAGGTATATCTCTGCTCCATTCCCCAAGCCTTTCTGTAACTGTAGATTGTAATTTGGTAGAATGAATGTCCACTAAGACCCTAGTCCCGACAACCCACTTGCCTGATCAGCAAGATTCCGTGGTAGTCCTCAGTCTCAAAGGTGTCTCAAACAGAATCATATTCCCCAGCTTCAGAAGGGCCCTCTCTACATAGAAGGGAACCAGCTAACTCCAAGACCATTGCAACCCCCCACCCCATCACTTAGAGCAGCTTTTAGGAATTTGATATGAATACCAGCCACACTTGTTGCTCTACCATAGGAAGATGATGCAGTGCGGAGTTCACTGAGAACTTCTACCTGCATGGTGCACTCCACTGGTTTTTCCAACCTCCGTGTATCTTGACTAAGACTGCTATCTTGGACAAGATGCTGGCTTCATGCCGAGGAGTGACTGTCAATGCAGAATGGCTGATGGTGTCTGTGCTATGAGTGATTAGTACCCAGCCACAAGAAAAATATTGCATTTATGTACTATATTACCATAACACATTTTTCAGAAACGTCTCAAAGCCCCCCCCCCATCTACAGTGATTACTCTGATGGATCGCACAAGGCACACATACCAAGGAGCCTAGACCCATAAATTCATTTTCCCCAGACAATCTTAGCCTAGGAAAGAATCAGAGAAATATTTACTTCTCACTATAAAGGATAAGTAATGTTGTACAGATATTTCAGATAGACCTTTTGTAAAATCTACACTTAGAAATTCATAATATGTGATGAAATTAATGAACATTTAGAAAGACACACTAATCTGGGACTGTCAGCATGGATTGGTAAAGAGCAAGCCAATTGATTAATTTAACTGATTTTTTTTGAGAAAATCACAGAGTGTATAGATAAAGGGAATTTAATGGATGTTGTATATTTGGATTTTCAGAAGGTGTTTGATAAGGTTCCACATAACAGACTTGTCACAAAAATTAAGGCACATTGTAGTAAAGGGAATGTAGCTGGATGGTTGGTTGGAAAGCTATGAAAGCAAAGGGTAGGAGTAAATGGATATTTTTTGGATTAGCAGGATGTAGGTAGCAGTGTGCCCTGGGAATCTGTGCTGGGACCTCTTTAGTTTTCCATTTATATAAACAATTTGGACATAGGCACAAGAGGAATTGATATTGAAGTTTACCAATGATACAAATTAGGGAGTATGGCAAACTGTAAGGGAGAATGCAGGAGATTGAAGAAGGCCATAGATAGGTTGGCAAGGTGGGCAGAGAAATTTAAAATATACATTTTGAGATAAAGAACAATAAATTAAGTTTACCTTAAACAGTAAGTCTCTTAACAGATTGGGGAAACAGGGAGTTCGAGGTGTGCAGATACATAGGTGAGAATGCAGATAGAAAAGACCATAGAAGATAAAAGGGATTCTGCTTTGTATATATTAGGATATTGAATATAAACACAAAGCAAGTGATGTTGAATTTGTAAAAGACACTGGTTAGGCCAAAGTTGGAGTATTGCATACAGTTCTGGGGATCCCATTATAGGAAGGATATTAGAGCCTTGGAAAAGGTATTCACTAGAATGAGAGCTTATAGTTACAGTTCAAAAAATTGGTGTTTTTTCACTGTACCAGAGGAAGTTAAGAAGGAATCTAACAGTTTTTCAAAATTATGAGGGAGAAAGGTGAAAGATTATTTCCACTGGTTGGTGAATTGGTAACAAAGGGGCATATATTCAGGATTATCAACAAGGATGAAGAGGGAACTTAGAAGAGATGTTGTCATATAGAGCTACATTAGGACATGGATTGCTTTACCTGAAGTGGCCAATGAAGCAGAGAGTATAACATAATTTAGAAGGAACTGGATAGATATTTGAAGAGGAAGAATATAAAAGGCTTTGGGAAAAGGGCAAGGAAATGGGATCAGAGTAAATAACTCCAGTTGAATAGCTAACTTTGGCATGGGCACAGGAACAATGAGCTGAATGTTCTTCTTCTGTGTTAACTTTATGATTCTATGAGCCTTAGAAGAAAGTAACTACATTCTGAGAATATGGTATCATAGAATCATAGAATCATAGAAGTTACAACATGGAAACAGGCCCTTCGGCCCAACATGTCCAGGTCGCCCAGTTTATACCACTAAGCTAGTCCCAATTTCCTGCACTTGGCCCATATCCCTCTATACCCATCTTACCCATGTAACTGTCCAAATGCTTTTTAAAAGACAAAATTGTACCCGCCTCTACTACTGCCTCTGGCAGCTCGTTCCAGACACTCACCACCCTTTGAGTGAAAAAATTTCCCCTCTGGACCCTTTTATATCTCTCCCCTCTCACCTTAAATCTATGCCCCCTCGTTATAGACTCCCCTACCTTTGGGAAAAGATTTTGACTATCGACCTTATCTATGCCCCTCATTATTTTATAGACTTCTATAAGATCACCCCTTAACCTCCTACTCTCCAGGGAAAAAAGTCCCAGTCTGTCTAACCTCTCCCTATAAGTCCTGGGATACATTTCATCAGGTCCCGGAGATTTATCTACCTTGATGCGCATTAAGACTTCCAGCACCTCCCTCTCTGTAATATGTACACTCCTCAAGACATCACTATTTATTTCCCCAAGTTCCCTAACATCCATGCCTTTCTCAACCGTAAATACCGATGTGAAATATTCATTTAGGATCTCACCCATCTCTTGTGGTTCCGCACATAGATGACCTTGTTGATCCTTAAGAGGCCCTACTCTCTCCCTAGTTACTCTTTTGCCCTTTATGTATTTGTAGAAGCTCTTTGGATTCTCCTTTGCCTTATCTGCCAAAGCAATCTCATGTCCCCTTTTTGCCCTCCTGATTTCTCTCTTAACTCTACTCCGGCAATCTCTATACTCTTCAAGGGATCCACTTGATCCCAGCTGCCTATGCATGTCATATGCCTCCTTCTTCTTTTTGACGAGGGCCTCAATCTCCCGAGTCATCCAAGGTTCCCTACTTCTACCAGCCTTGCCCTTCACTTTATAAGGAATGTGCTTACCCTGAACCCTGGTTAACACACTTTTGAAAGCCTCCCACTTACCAGACATCCCTTTGCCTGCCAACAGACTCTCCCAATCAACTTCTGAAAGTTCCTGTCTAATACCATCAAAATTGGCCTTTCCCCAATTTAGAATTTTAACTTTTGGGCCAGACCTATCCTTCTCCATAGCTATCTTAAAACTAATGGAATTATGATCACTGGTCCCAAAGTGATCCCTCACTAACACTTCTGTCACCTGCCCTTCCTTATTTCCCAAGAGGAGCTCAAGTTTTGCCCGCTCTCTAGTTGGGCCATCCACATACTGAATGAGAAATTCCTCCTGAATACACTCAACAAATTTCTCTCCATCCAAGCCCCTAATGCTATGGCTGTCCCAGTCAATGTTGGGAAAGTTAAAGTCCCCTACTATTACCACCCTATTTTTCTTGCAGCTGTCTGTAATCTCCTTACATATTTGCTCCTCAAATCTAATAAATTCATCCATAAAAACTGGAAGTGAAGGTATTGGATTGACACCATATTCATGGGACACATCAGTTAGAAATAAGCTGTCAATTCTCAGTACTTTTAGATTGTGCCTGAGCCGAAGGCGATGCTCAGTATTCATGTTACAGAGAGAGTGACATCTGGCCCCAACAATGCCCATAGGTGGGAGCACGATAAGATGTGGGTTTGCACCACAGTTTGAAGTGTTGCTTGAACATATCATTTTCTGCACATCAATAAATGGAAATTATTTTAAGAGGGAAGAAGAATTTGCAAAATTTTTAAAGAACACCTTTGTATATGATTGGATGTGATATTGAAGAATTGCATTTGCAGGAAGTGGTAAATGAGATCGATTTAATTAATCTACTTAATTATGTTCATTTCGCCTCACGTAACTAGAACAGATCTATTGAGGCATTAATATTTTCCTTTAAACCTTCATTCTCAATTTATTTACCTCTGTGTTTCACTCCACTGATTCTTTAATGGAAAAAGTCGAATAACTGGTATCCCATCACAGTGGATAATTAGATGACTCAGTGGTAGTGGAATGAAGAAGATTGGACAGCTGCCAGGCGGGAAACGGAAGAAAAAAATTACAATGAGGTCCTGCCGTTAAATTTGGCAGAACCTCCAGGCTGGGTTTTCCCCATGCTACTGCGCTCACCCACAGCCTCCCCATCTCCCCATAAGTATCAGGGCCATTGACTTTTGGATCTGAACTGAGTTAGAGTAATTGATGCTAACTGATCTGAGTTTACAGATCGAGTGTCTGATCAAATTATTAAATTATGAATACTGGTTTTCTATTGGTGGCCACTACAGACAACTAGTTGACTAAATTATGTGAACAGTCCCTGCACGCGACACGGGTTTGTCACACAACAATTGGTACTCTGAGTTTGTCACCCACAACTAGTTCAAACATTCCATGTTCCAACAATTCCCTGTGTAAAGAAATTTCTCCTAACCTCTCTCCTCACTCTTAGTGAATTTTAAATTGATCACTGATTCCCCAATCAAAAATAGTCATTCCCTACTCACTTAATCAAAGCCCTTCTTAATATTAAAAACTTCTATTAAGTCCCCTATTGGCCTTCTCTGTTTTTGTGAAAATAATCCCACCATCTGAAGTCTCCTCATAACTATGATTTCCCATCCCTGGCATCATCCTATTCTATAATCAGGTGCCCAAAATTGCACACAGTAAACTGTGGCCTAACCTATGTTTTGCATGAATCTATTATTATTTATTTACTCTTGTACTCTATATCCCTATTTATATATAATAATATCCAAAATGCTGATGGAATTTTTTGTGGCTTCATCTGCCTGCACGTGCATTTTCAAGGAACTATGACTTTAAACTCCTAAATCATAGGAACACAGGGACAGGACTAAGCTATTCAGCCCCTCGAGCCTGTTCCACCCTTCAATTATTTCATGGTTGATTTGTATCTCAACACCATTTACCTGCCTTTGTTCCACATTCCTTAATACTCTTACCCAACAAAAATCTAGCGATCTCAGTCTTGAATATTTTAATTGACCCAGTATCCACAGCCCTTTGAGGAAAGAGTTCCAGATTTTCTTCACCCTTTCCATGAAAAAATGCTTCCTGATTTCATTCATAAATGACCTAGCTCTAATTGTAACATTATGCCCTCTTGTTCTGAATTCCCCTTGCAGAGGAAATAATTTCTCTGTTTCTCACCCTATCAAATTTTTAAAATCATTTTAAACACCTCAATTACATCACTCATCCCTCTACCTTCTGAACTCAATGGAATATAAATCAAGTTTATGCCAGTCATAATTTAACCCCTTAAACCCTGGTATCATTCTGGTGAATCTGCACTGTACCCCCTCCAATGCCAATATATCTTTCCTGAGGTTTGGTGCCCAAAACTAAACGCAGTTTTCAAGATGTGCAGGAACTGAAGTGTTATGCATAATAACTGGAGTGCTACATGAGTAACTGTTATGCACAGTAACTATGGACTGTTGTGTGACAGTAAATGTGGACTTTAATGAGGCACTGACAATGGTTATTCATTGGCTTTGCTAACAGTTCTACTTTCCAGAACCATTTTAAATCACAGTCTTACAAAAGAGATCTTGCAGGGTTTTGTTGGGTAACAGCCACCAGTGTGTTTCCCCCCCTTCTACCCACTCCCAACTCTATAAAAGCCCAGGGTCAATTCCAATGAAGTGTGGAGAATTCTGAAAGAGGAAGAAATATCCATGAAATATAAAGACCATTTAATTCTATCTTTCACTTGGGTGAAAGCCTTTAACTTTCTCACATTTTGGGTGCTTCTGAGTTGTGGAGATTTGTGTTCATAGAAGAACCTATGGATCTTAGAAATGAGAGCAACTGACCCACATGGATCAGAAAGGTCTCAGGTTCAATCCCTGGTCAGTGGTCAGTTAGCTGTTCTCATCCAGGGCAGCAAATGGAGTGCAAACTTCAAGATGTTGCTTTGTGAAGCTGTGTAAATCCTATATACACTGGAAAAAACACTTTCCAGTTACAATTATATTCCTTTAAAATGTTCTATTTTTGAGAAGACAATCATATACTTTTATTTCCACAGTTTACCTCTCTATATATGATGTATTCTCACAAGTGTTTTTCCCACGCATAAGCCAAGCAGTCTAATAGTGTGTAGGTGAGAGCCAAGAAAAATAAAATCAGTGGCGTTTCTGAATTCCAAACACAAAGTGACCCAAATCTCTGCTAATAAATGAGTTGGTGGGAATAATATGAGATGGTTGAGCAGCCATCTGATCTCTGGTGAAGGGGAGTGTGTCATATGGCCTTGTCATGACTAAATTTATATTCAATTCCTGAGAGTTTAACGGGAATGGGTACTTGCAGTATTGTGGATGCTAACATGCCCACCAAATCCTTATCCTAGCATGTTGCTAGAGTGTTATGGTACTGTGCTGGTGCCACATGAGTAAGTAGCTTTTAACAATCCCATATCACTAATGCTTCAAAAAACTGATGGAAAGTCCCACTGACTGCACTTGATTGGTTTAGTCTTGAAAGTGATTAGTTCTCTACGAGATGCACAAGGCTTCTTCGACAGCACCTCCCAAACTCGACCTCTACCACCTAGAAGGACAAGGGCAGCAGGTGCATGGGAACAACACCAACTGCACGTTCCCCTCCAAGTCACACACCATCCTGACTTGGAAATATATCGCCGTTCCTTCATTGTTGCTGGGACAAAATCCTGGAACTCCCTACCTAACAGCACTGTGGGAGTACCTTCACCACATGGGCTGCAGGAGTTCAAAAAGGCAGCTCACTACCACATTCTCAAGGGCAATTAAGGATCAGCAATAAATGCTGGCCTTGCCAGCGACACCCACATCCGATGAATAAATAATAAAAGTTGCAGAGGGCAATGAGGAAAGGGATGGGAGTTTGCAGTATGGTCATTATAGCCATTTAAAACAGAATAAAGAAGTATTTTTTACTGTGTATATGCACTTAATGTAAGAAATTAAAAGAATTTGTGCAGAGGCATTTCTGTACCCAGCACTGAAAGTTCACAAATTCATTATTTTTCATTAATTAATAAGAAATATTTAACAAAAAATTTATGTCAACTGTACTTTTTTAATAGTTATTACTCATCAATCACAAACTGCTTCTTTAGGGATGAAATTACTATAATTTCAATGTTAAAAAGGCAGTTTATGATAGATGAGGAAATATTAAATTTTTTTGTTAATCAATGGAAAATTATCAATTTGTGAATTTTCAGCATTGGGTACAGAATATTGCTGCACAAATTTGTTTAATTTCTTTTTTAGTCCCCACTAGATTGGTGTGAAATTTAGATACATTCAGTTAAAAAAAAAATGGAAATAAAAAGCTGGTATCAGTAAAAGTGACCATGAAAGAACGAAAGAGTTGCATTTATATAGAACCTTTCATGACCTCAGGACGTCCAAAAGCACTTTATAACCAATGAAGTACTTTTGAAGTCTAGTCACTTGCAATGTAGGAAATGTAGCAGCTGATTTGCGTACAGCAAGGTCCCACAAACAGCCATGTGGTAATGACCAGATAATCTGTTTTAGCGATGTTGGTTGAGGGATAAGTATTGGCCAGGATACTGGGGAGAACTCCCCTGCTCTTCTTAGAATAGAATCTTTTACGTCCTCCTGAGAAAGCAGACAGGGCCTCAGTTTAACATCTCATCCAAAAGATGGCACCTGTGACAGTGCAGCACTTCCTCAGTACCACACTGGAGTGTTAGCCTGGATTATGTGTTTAAGTTTCAAGTCTGAGAGGGGATTATGAACCCACAACCTTCTAACTCAGAGGCAAGAGTGCTACTAACTGAGCCACAGCTGTTGGCATTATCATAAAAACCTAACTGGTTCACTAATGCCCTTTAGGAAGGAAACTTGCCATCCTTCCCCAGTGTGGCCTATATGTAACTCCAGTCCCACATCAACGTGGTTGATTCTTAACTGCCCTCTGAAGTGGCCTAGCAAGCCATTCAGTTGTATCAAACTGCTGCAGCAGTTCAAGAAGAAGGCCCATCGCCACCTTCTCAGGGCAACTAGGGATGGACAATAAATACCAGCTTTGCCAATGGCGCTCACATACCAAGAATGAATAACAAAATACATAAAGATGCCAATGTTGTTGTCAGTTTGTGATGTTTAAACATGCACTGTTACTTACTTTAGCGTGCAGAGCTCTGTTAGGGATGGCTGGGTGGCCTTGAGATAGCTCTCACGTCGTGCAGAAATCTTTGGAGAAGGTTTAGGGCTGGTGTCTGAGTCCCCACTGTCATCATCTCCCATTGCTTTAATGTAGCTGCCACTGCGCATTCGCCGACAAGGAATTTCATCTTCTTTGCCTCGTGGAGAATAACCACCCCATTCATCTTGTGGAACCTAGTTAAATATAACAGTGATGTGACATACTGCTTTTTGGGGTTGGCAGACGAAGATTTCAAAATATTGAACAATTGGAACAGTAATCGACATTACAAATCATTTTGACTAAATAAATATTCATACATGGTGGAATCAGTCATTGAAAGAAGAATATGCTTCTCAGCCAACCTGAGGCTGTAATTTAAAATGTAAGAAAGCATTCTATCAGTGGTACTGACTATTGGTGTTAAGTATATTCTTGACAAGTATTTAATAAGGTAATTATGCTGGATCTGTAGGATATCTGGCAATAAATGATTTTCTAACAACAGGTGTTTGTTTCCACTTCCTGCTGGAATTTCTGTTTGAATGGAAGGTATTGAAATGTAAAACATAATTTTTTTGTGTTAGATTTCAGTGTTTAGTAACCACCATTTGTTTTGCATTTTAAAGAATAAATTCAGTGGAATATTGCCCTTCTGTTTTTCCCATAGTTTAAAATGCAGTTAAGACATTTGCAGGTTTTATTTTGCACAGATTTAACCATTCACAAGCTAGGAGATTGTGTTTTTGCTATTAAATGTTTGCTATAAAACAAAGCAGATTTTTAATTAGGAAGATTTTTTTCCAAAGCTGCCCCCAGTTTCTCAGCCAAACGGCCATTCTTCATGTGTGGACCTAGATAGTGAGTTTGAAGCATGACAACTGAGCCCAGTCCTGTCCTTTATCTGCACATATACATATTTTCCAGCGGGGGTCACTAGAGAACAGTCAAGAGCAGGAACCCTGGCTAACTTTTCCTTTCTCAAACTCAGGTACACTGAGGTAATTCAGAGTGCTCAAACTGTTGCCCTGACCAAGCTCACAGCACAAACTGGGAACGGAACCTGGTACTTTTCTGGACTGCCTTTCCTCTCCAAAGTCCTGGAACATGTTTTTGCCTCCCAAACCCATGCCCATCTTTCCTGTATCTCCATGTTTAAACCGCTCCAATCAGGTTTCCGCCCCTGCCACTGCACTGAAGCGGCCCTTATCAAAGTCACAAATGACATCCTATCTGACTGTAACCTCCTCCAGCCCTACAACCTGCCGAGATCTCTGCGCTCCTCCAATTCTGGCCTCCTGCGCATCCCTGATTTTCTTCGCTCCACCAATGGTGGCCATAACTTCAGCTGCCTAGGCCCCAAACTGTGGAATTTCCTCCCTAAACCTCTCCGCCTATCTGCTTCTTTATCTCTCTCTCTTCTACTTTAAGGTGCTCCTTAAAACCTACCTCTTTGACCAAGCTTTTGGTCACCTGTCCTAATATGGGCAGGTAATTTGAGTGTAACTGGCAAATGAATTTCAATACAGATAAGTGTGAGGTGGTACATTTTGGTAGAATAAGGAGGACATGTACATAGGAACATAGGAACAGGAGTAGGCCATTCAGCCCCTAGTGCCTGCTCCGCCATTTGATAAGGTCATGGCTGATCTGTGATCTAACTCCATATACCTGCCTTTGGCCCATATCCCTTAATACCTTTGGTTGCCAAAAAGCTATCTATCTCAGATTTAAATTTAGCAATTGAGCTAGTATCAATTGCCGTTTGCGGAAGAGAGTTCCAAACTTCTACCACCCTTTGTGTGTAGAAATGTTTTCTAATCTCGCTCCTGAAAGGTCTGGCTCTAATTTTTAGACTGTGCCCCCGCTCCTAAAATCCCCAACCAGCGGAAATAGTTTACCTCTATCCACCCTATCTGTTCCCCTTAATATCTTATAAACTTCTATCAGATCACCCCTTAACCTTCTAAACTCTAGAGAATACAACCCCAATTTGTGTAATCTCTCCTCGTAACTTAACCCTTGAAGTCCGGGTATCATTCTAGTAAACCTACGCTGCACTCCCTCCAAGGCCAATATATCCTTCCGAAGGTGCGGTGCCCAGAACTGCTCACAGTACTCCAGGTGCAGTCTAACCAGGGTTTTGTATAGCTGCAGCATAACTTCTGCCCCCTTGTACTCTCGTCCTCTGGATATAAAGGCCAACATTCCATTTGCCTTATTGATTATTTTCTGCACCTGTTCATGACACTTCAATGATCTATGTACCTGAACCCCTAAGTCCCTTTGGACATCCACTGTTTTTAACTTTTTACCATTTAGAAAGTACCCTGTTCTATCCTTTTTTCATCCAAAGTGGATGACCTCACATTTGTCTACATTGAATTCCATTTGCCACAGTTTTGCCCATTCACCTAATCTATCAATATCGCTTTGTAATTTTATGTTTTCATCTTCACTGCTTATAATGCCACCAATCTTTGTGTCATCGGCAAATTAGATATGAGACTTTCTATGCCTTCATCTAAGTCGTTAATAAATATTGTGAATAATTGAGGCCCCAAGACAGATCCCTGCGGGACTCCACTAGTCACATCCTGCCAATGTGAGTACCTTCCCATTATCCCTACTCTCTGTCGCCTTTCGCTCAGCCAATTTCCTAACCAAGTCCGTACTTTTCCCAAATACACAAATCACTAAATGGTACAGAAATGGGGGTACAGATACACAAATCACTAAAAGTAGCGACGCAGGCTAATAAGGCCATATAAAAAGCAAACCAAGCATTGGGATTCATTCCTAGAGGGACAGAATTGAAAACTTGTACAAAACCTTGGTTAGACCACATATGGAATATTGTGAACAGTTCTAGTCTCCATATTATAAAAAGGATATAGAGGCACTGGAGATGGTGCAAAAAAGATTTATTAGGATGAAAGCAGAACTGAAAGATTACACCTATCAGGAAAGATTGAACAGGCTGGGGCTCTTTTCTCTAGAAAAGAGAACACTGATGGGTGACCTGATAGAGGTCTTTAAGATTGTGAAAGGGTTTCATAGAGTAGACATAGAGAAGATGTTTCCATTTGCGGGCGAGACCAGAACTAGGGGCCATAAATATAAGATAGTCCCTAATAAATCCAATCAGGAATTCAGGAGAAACGTCTTTACCCAGAGAGTGGTTAGAATGTGGAACTCGCTACACAAGGAGTAGTTGAGATGACTAGCATAGATGCATTTAACGGGAAGCTAGATGAGCACATGAGGGAGAAAGGAATAAAGGGATATGCTGATAGGGTTGGAAGTAGGGAGGGAGGAGGCTCGTGTGGAGCATAAACACTGGCATGGACCAGTCGGGCTGAATAGTCTGTTTCTGTGCTGTACATTCTATGTAATTCCATCCCCTTATTTGGCTTGGTGTCAAATCTTGATTGATAATACTCCTGTGAAGCGCCTTAGGATGTTTTACTATGTTAAAGGTGCTACATAAATGCAAGCTGTTGATGGTGTTGCATAGTTCAATACAATGTATATCTGCTCCATTTCCAGCTTTTCGTTCCACATATAATTTACCTGGATTTATGAAAATAGTGGAGTATATCCAAGTTTTTAGATGGAACTAAGCTAGAAAGACTTTTTTCATAATATTTGGTAAGATGAGGCCAGATACAAATCATTAAGCTGATTTATTTCAATGGAAATGTATATACAGAGCAACAATTATGATCAGAATCACCTAATTCAATCAGTACAACTTGTCTTCATACAATATTGATGAAAACATTACACTTCCCCACATCAGTAGGTCAACTTGCTTGACTAAAACAAAATAACTTTTGACTACTCCTCTGCATTCTAAGCATCATCTATCTTAGAGAAAAGGAGGGGCAAGGCCATGGAGCTGCCTTTTAGTGACACCATATGGCTGTTTAACTGCTCTCATTGTTTGAAATAGAAGTTCATTTTGCTAAATTGCTACATAGTCCAAAATTTTATAACGGCAAATGCCTGGACATGTACCAGTGATTTTTGGTTGTCCCTTGTTACAGTATTTTACACTACTGGCCGAGGCACATCGATGGGAGCAGATGGTTCATAACAGGAGCAATGGACTGAGGGCAGCACCTGCATTCATGATGTCATTGAAGTGGAACTTTATAATGTCACATAAGATGCCGATTTCTGCTCCCAGATAGTCTCTCACCAGCACTTCAACAGGGTTACAAAGGGCTACTGACAGATACCAGGCAGCAAGTTGTCTGGTATTGAAAGCCAATTGAATATTGCCTTTCAAAGCATCAAGAAATTATGAAGCAACGTAACAGCACCTACCTTGCTTTTGAAATACACTGGATGATTTAAAAAGTAGTGATACTTAAAGGGAAAAAAAGGTATAAACACTCACTAATATGTATCCTATTATTGTTAGTTTTGATGCCTTTAATAAAACAATTGTAAATAGTCCTCTATTTTTAATCTCTGGTGCTGCCATTTAGTTTGATGACTTCATATGGCGTAGCATGTCTGCGGGGTTCTCCAGATCTCCTGTCGTAACTTCAATGAAGATCAGTGAAAACCCCGGAGAAACGGTATAAATGGTCATTTCCACCATTTCTCCGGCATTTCCACTGATCTTCTACCACAATTATCATGGAAGATGGTCCTCGCAAAAATTATTGACATATTTCTATGGCGGGGGGGGAATTGGGAGAAGCCTCACTGCGCTATCTCTGCTGCCTTTTTAAACCTGGCGCTGTTGGCCATCGAGGGGTTAATGTTTCCCCAGTGAAAATTAGCTTCATAACTCACATGTGATTGCTATTTCTGAGTTGCACACTTGCCCACGATATATCTTTTGTATCTGTCACATTTCTCATTGTCTAAAACTGCAAAGATCAAGAGGATTTTTTTCATTTGAGCTGGCTGACATTAAATAAAGAAGTGAGGCGATCAATCAAAGTTTGTAATCCTTTCCCATCCAAAAATTTCATACATTTTCTTTACTTTCACAGCTGAGTTTATTTGGAAAATTTTTAATTATTGACAAAAATGTGAAATCTGATTTTACTACTTAAATCTTATCTTACTAAACATCGACTAATTTTTAGAATATCTCCAAGACACTATGCAGACTTGATACTTGAAAAAAAACCTGGTTTTGTATTGGTGCTGAAGGCCAATCAAAATTATATTGTTCAAAATATTAATTTAATCAGCAGAAATCCAATTAATTCAAGAATATTTTTATACATTAAAATTTTGTTCATGCTATACAAACTGATGGTTTTTGATTGATAAGGGTATTCTGTTTTCTAATTAACTAAATTTGGATATTTAAATTAGTTTTTGATAAAGATTTCTCTTTAATGGCATTAGCAATAGTTGTATGATTATATCTTCAAAGCTTTGTAAAGTTAAGATGTACTAATTTAAATATTTAAAATTACCCATTATAAGCATTAATATATTGTTATTAATAGCATCATAGTTATAGTTGTCATATTTTGTAAAATTAGGGCATACAGGTTTTGAGTCTCATTGCAAACCAACCTAATTTACATATGCGTAAATAAATTCATAGAGCGTAATTTATATCTGAGTGTTGTGAAAATAGGACTTCGTGGAAATTTGTCAAGCATTAAAGGTTCAGTTCCACAATTATATCACTATGGGTGCTAGCCAAATGGAATTCAGAACCTAGGGGTGGATTGTTACAAATTGGATAGCCCAGTGGTGAAGGATAGAATACTAGAGCCTAGTCTTCAGTTGCTTCCAGTCCTTTACTCACAGAGCTCCACATTTACACTCATACCACACTCCAGATCAGCTCTCTTATAAATGGATACGAGAGTTCCCAATTGATACATACCACCTGAATACAATTAACACTAATTGACATAAATCACATGGATATAATTAACATGGATTTCCTCTGATTGCTTGTGTAAGTGTCCTTGTAAAAAATAGCAGGAAAATTTCCTCTTTTTCTAGCAGGACCGTAACGGATTCTTTTAGAATACTGTTATGAATTTGCTATAAATAACCAACAAGAGAAATCTTCCTGCCATCTTTCTGATGTCAATAACACACAGCGACCAGAGGCAATCTTCTTCACCCTTCCATTCCCTTGCCCCCAGATTAGGCTATTACAGGCTAATTTATAAATACTGGAATTGTGCTCAATTTGGATAAATTCAGGACTAGGTTGGACTGCCACTGTTTTCCATATTTTGTTTATCCTGACCCAAGCCATAAATGTCTCCTCTATTCTGGTAGGTGGTTGGTAAGTGGCTGATGTCAGCGGCTGGAAGCAGATACAAATGTATTTTCAGCTCCCCCCCGCCACCCCCCCCCACCGACCTTTTACCAAAAGGCAGTGACTCCTGCTAGGGAATGAGATTTCAGAATGTTTCTGGGACTTCACCTAAATAGTGGTGGTGGTGGTGGGGGCGGTGGGATTGGGAAGAAAGAAAGAGAGAGAGGGAGAAAGAAAGAAAGAAAGACATACACTTTACAGCCAATGAAGTACTTTTGAAGTGTAGTCACTGTTGTAATGTAGGGAAACGTGGCACAGCCAGGACTCAAAAACAGGAATGAGATAATGGCCAGATAATTTGTTTTTAGTGATGTTGGATGAGGGATAAATGTTTGCCAGGAGAACTCCCCTACTCTTCTTCAAAATAGTGCCATGGGATCTTTTATGTCCACCCAAGAGAGCAGATTGGTTCAATGTCTCATCTGAAAGACGACCACTCCAGTGCAGCGCTCCCTCAGTACTTAAAGGAACCTAGCATGCATTTGCTTTCCCTCGTGCATTCTGTATCACAGTCAGCTGAGGGAGAAGTCTAATTCCTGATGGCCTTGAATGAATTCATTTTCCCTTGGCGTCAAGGTACTTTATGTAATGTTGGATATGTATCCATTTCCCTGTTGGTCTGAGGTGTTTTATTGTTATTGTGAGACTCCTTCATTAAAAGGTAGTTTCTCCCACTTCTCAGTTGCCCTGTGCCTTCCGCTATCCACAACTGAAAGGCTGACTGGCTAACCTGCTTCTAGGCTTCCACCCATGCTGGTCTGAAACCATTCTGTGTTTGAGAGACTTGGGGTTGATTTTCCTACTGACATCCCCTCCCTTCCTTTGGGGAAATTTCTGATCCTCTGTGGCACAGCTGAGATCAGGAGCATAACGTGTGAAGGGTCACGAATAGTGATCAATGTTGGTAACCCTGACTGATTTTTCTCTTCTTCAGTCAAGTTCAGTGGTCTTACTGCCACCTAAACAGAGATCAACTAACTCAGCACAGATTAGAGATCGAACTTGGATCCTTCCTGGTCTCTGTGGGTCAGTCCCACACTGGGCAGTGGATTTACCAGTGTGGGGAGCATACTATCCCTTTTTATGTTAATTACACTCATGAGAAAATGAGGTGGAGACATAAGAGCCGATTTTGATGGGGAGGGCGCAACTGAGGGCAACAGCAGTATTGCGCAACACGAGTGTGTTTATCAAGAAGCACTGAAAGGGCGCACCAATTTACTGACCTTGTGATTTGCATGAACTGGGCTTTCTCCATGCATATGTGCCATGCAGCCATTGGAAGCATGCCCAGGCACCACAGGAAATAACAGTTTTAGTGCTGGCTTTAAAGGCCAATGTCACCTTGAAGGGGTAGTGCTGATCTCATTGGCTGCTTCTGACCTACGTTCATAATATGTGTTGTTATTTATCTGATAGTTAGAGATTAGAAAACTGCCTTTTTGGATCTGAAGTTGTTCAGTTCCAGCTTGTTTTAGAGTAGAGGAATTTTTTGGTGCAATGGCAGTCTTGTGCCTAGTTCCACAGTGTCAATTTCAATGTATTAAAATATTGCTGCAGAAAATAGATCACAAGAGCAAAGTCATTTTTACACACCACTGTCGAAAGATGCTGAAGGCAACACTATAAGGTCATGGTAGAGAGCATTATTGAGAGTTGCTTAGTACACAGGAATTGGTTGCAGTGACAAAAGAAGTTCAATGATCTTACCAGGAGGAGCAAGGTAGGCAGGTGCAAGAATACCTCATATTTATGTTCTGTACCTAGTAGCAGAGGCATGTTATAGCACATGGTCCCTATTAACATTTTCCATCTTCCCATTATAGATCTTCTAATGTGTTCACCATCCACTATGTTCCTTCGACATAACCTTCCCTTTATCACATGCAGGCAAACAATATCCTGCTGAAATCTTTTAAATCAGACCTGCACGTACCAAATGGCTGACCTCACAATCCTGCTGGTGTTCACCATCACACATTGGGTGGTAGCATTGCCTGCCGACATGATAATGTGACTGAAGGAAAAGAGTGCACACATTTTGAGGGATGGAAATGCAACTGGAGGTGGCCCAGTACCAACTAGCGATCTCACTCAATTGAAGAGAGGGCCCTGGAAATTAAAGGACATGATTGCAAGGGAGTACACAATAAATGGGAGGATACTGAGAGATGTAGAGGAACAAAGGGACATTGGAGTGCATGTCCATAGATCCCTGAAGGTAGCAGGACAAGTAAATAAGGTGGTTAAAAAGGCATACGGGATACTTTCCTTTATCAGCCGAGGCATAGAATATAAGAGCAGGGAGGTTATGCTAGAACTGTGTAAAACATTGATTAGGCCGCAGTTTGATACTGTGTACAGTTCTGGTCACCACATTACTAGAAGGATGTGATTGCACTGGAGAGGGTACAGAGGAGATTTATGAGGATGTTGCCAGGGCTGGAGAATTTTAGCTATGAGAAAAGATTGGGTAGGCTGGGGTTGCTTTCTTTGGAACAAAGGAGGCTGAAGGGAGATTTAATTGAGGTATATAAAATTATGACAGGACTAGATAGAGTGGATAGGGAGGATCTATTTCCCTTAGCAGAGGGGTCAGTGACCAGGGGGCATAGATTTAAACTAATTGGTAGACAGATTAGAGGGGAGCTGAGGAGAATTTTTTTTTCACCCAGAGGGTGGTGGGGGTCTGGAACTCACTGCCTGAAAGAATGGTAGAGGCAGAAACCCTCAACTCAGTTAAAAAATACTTGGATGTACACTTGAAGTGCCGTAACCTACAGGGCTACGGACCAAGTGCTGGAAAGTGGGATTAAGCTGGATAGCACTTTTTCGGCCATCATGGACATGATGGGCCAAATGGCCTCCTTCTGTGCCGTAACTTTCTATGATTCTATGATGTCCTTCAGAAGGCTAGAGATGGAGAAGCAGAAGGACATGTCCATCTGCAGGGTTTGTAAAAACAGGAAGTACTCGTTTATCGCTTATTGCTCCAACCAAAGGCACTATCGCACAAGCTGAGAACCATTTGATGGTTCACTCAAAGAAAGAACTTGCATTTATATAGCACCTTTCACAACTTTAGGACATAGAAACAGCCAATCTCCGGAAGCCATCCTACAACTCATCCGCTTCATCCTGGATCACAATGTCTTCACCTTCGATAACCAGTTCTTTACCCAAACACACGGAACAGCCATGGGGACCAATACGCCAACATTTTCATGCACAAGTTCGAGCAGGACTTCTTCACTGCACAAGACCTCCAACCAACACTATACACCAGATACATCGACGACATTTTCTTTCTATGGACCCACGGCAAGGAATCACTAAAGAGACTACACGATAACATCAACAAGTTCCATCCCACCATCAAGCTCACCATGGACTACTCCTCAGAATCAGTTTCTTTCTTGGACACACGAATCTCCATCAAAGACGGGCACCTCAGCACCTCACTCTACCGCAAGCCCACGGACAACCTCACGATGCTCCACTTTTCCAGCTTCCACCCTAACCACGTCAAAGAGGCCATCCCCTATGGACAGGCCCTGCGAATACACAGGGTCTGCTCAGACGAGGAGGAACGCGATGGACACCTACAGACGCTGAAAGACGCCCTAGTAAGAAAGGGATATGACGCTCGACTCATCGATCGACAGTTCCGACGGGCCACAGCAAAAAATCGCATAGACCTCCTCAGGAGACTAACACGGGACACAACC
Source organism: Heptranchias perlo (assembly GCF_035084215.1). Classification (NCBI taxonomy): domain Eukaryota; kingdom Metazoa; phylum Chordata; class Chondrichthyes; order Hexanchiformes; family Hexanchidae; genus Heptranchias; species Heptranchias perlo. Next base: position 51,333,877 of record NC_090327.1, on the reverse strand, counting down.
AACAGAGTACCCTTTGTCGTCCAGTACTTCCCCAGAGCGGAGAAACTACGCCATGTTCTCCGCAGCCTTCAACATGTCATCAATGAGGACAAACACCTCGCTATGGCCATCCCCACACCTCCACTACTCGCCTTTAAACAGCCACCCAACCTCAAACAGACCATCGTTCGCAGCAAATTACCTAGCTTTCAAGAGAACAGCGTCCACGACGCCACACAACCCTGCCACGGTAACCTCTGCAAGACATGCCAGATCATCGACACAGATACCACCATCACACGAGAGGACACCACCCACCAGGTGCATGGTTCATACTCCTGTGACTCGGCCAACGTTGTCTACCTCATACGTTGCAGGAAAGGATGCCCCAGAGCATGGTACATTGGCGAGACCATGCAGACGCTGCGACAACGGATGAACGGACACCGTGCAACAATCGCCAAACAGGAGGGTTCCCTCCCAGTCGGGGAACACTTCAGCAGTCATGGACATTCATCCACCGACCTTCGGGTAAGCGTACTCCAAGGCGGCCTTCGAGACACACGACAACGCAAAATCGTCGAGCAGAAATTGATAGCCAAGTTCCGCACCCATGAGGACGGCCTCAACCGGGATCTTGGGTTCATGTCACGCTACACGTTACCCCACCAGCGAACAAATGTTATCTGTTTTTAATATAATGGGTCATTTGCTGGCTCTCTCTGCCTTCCGGATGTTTCTGCCTCTCTCTGTTTTTTTTCTCTGTTTTTTTTCCCTGTTTGTTTTTTTGTTGAATGTGTATTCGGGGGTTCTGCAGGTGACACCTCTCTGTCTGAACACGGTGATTGCCTTGGCAACGGGCAGTTGCAGGGGCAGTCTGTAAACACCATGTATTGTTCTATATGTATAAATGCGTAGGCTTCAAGGAGCTCCTGAAACATTTACCTGAGGAAGGAGGAAGTCTCCGAAAGCTTGTGAATTTAAAATAAAATTGCTGGACTATAACTTGGTGTTGTAAAATTGTTTACAATTGTCAACCCCAGTCCATCACCGGCATCTCCACATTAGGACATAGAAACATAGAAAATAGGAACAGGAGTAGGCCATTCGGCCCTTCGAGCCTGCTCCACCATTCAATATGATTATGGCTGATCCTCTATCTCAATACCATATTCCCGCTCTCTCCCCATACCCCTTGATGCCTTCTGTGTCTAGAAATCTATCTATCTCCTTCTTAAATATATTCAGTGACTTGGCCTCCACAGCCTTCTGTGTTAGAGAATCCACAGGTTCACCACCCTCTGAGTGAAGAAATTTCTCCTCATCTCAGTCCTAAATGTCCTACCCTGCATCCTGAGACTGTGACCCCTCATTCTGGACCCTCACAGCCAGGGGAAACATCCTCCCTGCATCCAGTCTGTGTGGCCCTGTCAGAATTTTATACATTTCAATAAGATCCCCTCTCATTCTTCTAAACTCTAGTGGATACAGGTCGAGTCGACCCAATCTCTCCTCATACGACAGTCCTGCCATCCCAGGGATCAGTCTGGTAAACCTTCGCTGCACTCCTTCTATGGCAAGTATATCTTTTCTTAGGTAAGGAGACCGAAACTGCACACAATACTCCAGGTGTGGTCTCACCAAGGCCTTGTATAACTGCAGTAAGACATCCTTGCTCTTGTACTCAAATCCTCTTGCAATGAAGGCCAACATACCATTTGCCTTCCGAACTGCTTGCTGCACCTGCATGTTTGCTTTCAATGACTGGAGTACAAGGATACCCAGGTCCCTTTGTACATCAGCATTTCCCAATCCATCACCATTTAAATAATACTCTGCCTTTCTGTTTTTCCTTCCGAAGTAGATAACTTCATATTTATCCATGTTCTACTGCATTTGCCATGTATTTGCCCACTCACTCAACTTGTCTAAATCACCCTGAAGCCTCTTTGCATCCTCCTCACATCTCACGATCCCACCTCGTTTTGTGTCGTCAGCAAACTTGGAAATATTACATTTGGTGCCCTCATCCAAATCATTGATATATATTGTGAATAGTATCCCAAAGTACTTTGCAGCTAATGAAGTATAGTTACTGTTGTAGGGAAACACAGCAGCCAATTTGCACATGGCAAGGCCTCACAAACAGCAATGGGATAATGACCAGATAATCTGTTTCTTTCAGTGATGTAGATTGAATGATAAATATTGGCCATCAATATTGACACCAGGAGAACTCGCCTGCTCTTCTTTGAATAGTGCCATAAAATGTTTTACATCCACCTGAAAGGGCAGATAGGGCCTCAGTTTAATATCTCATCTAAATGACAGCACCTGCGACAGTACAGCATTCCCTCAGTACTGCACTGAAGTGTCAGCCTAGATTGTGTATTTAAGTCTCTGGAAGGAGGTCTACTGACTCAGAGGCAAAAGTGCTGCCACTGAGCCAAGGCTGACAGCTAGCTTGAGCTGCAAAATGAACTGAAATCAATACATCAGGTTCTTAACTAGATTTCAATGTATTTCCTGCAACAATTAATAATTTGAATCATATTTAAAAAGTCAGTGTGTTCTGAGGCAGATGAAACTCATACACCGATGTAAGAGTCTGCGTGGCCTGGCAAATGTAACTTTGTTTACTGATAGCTAAGTGCTTGGTGTTCTAGTTTTAGCCTGTGAAATTAAACTTATAAAACATCCTCCTGAAAAACCAGCTTTGTTTCGTGCAGCTTTCATTATTAGATGTGATCTATCACACTGTCAAAAGCGTGGCAGCTACCAACTGTGCACATCAGATAAGATATAATAGATTAGTTTGGAGAGCAGACTGTAAAAATATCCAGTGCACTTTTACAACAGCTTTCCAGTTATTTAAGGCCCAAGAGGAGATAGCTGGCATGAACTGGGTGCGGAGAACAATCCCAACGAATGGGTGGGCCCGAAGTACGCCCAATATTGGGCCTCGGTCCTCATTTAAATGAGACCAGTGAGCTGCGGATGCCTGCTGGTGTCCTCAGGCAATCCGCTTCCGCTGGCAAATCGGAATTGGATTTTATGCTACTGCGTTGTGCAGTGGCCCTCAGGTAGGTATTGGGTGGGGGTGGGGGATAACGATTGGATCGGGAGGGATAGGAACAATTGAGAGGAGGGCAATTGGGAGAGGGGGGAGCGATTGGGAGGGAGGGGTGCAATTGGGAGAGAGGAAAGCGATTGGGAGGGAGGGGTGCAATTGGGAGGAAGGGGTCGATCGGGAATGGGGAGGCGAACGGGAGGAGGCCGAGCGCGGCTGGCAACAGTCTTCGGCACTGTAGTGGAGCTGGGAGGAGCACTCCCAAGATCCTTAGGTAAGAATATTTTAACAAACTTACTGTTTTGGCGGCGGCCACCAGTGGTCCTTTTAAGGACCGCTGGTTAGGCTGCATGCAGATGACATTTACCTGAATGCAGCCGGCCCAGCGCTGGTTGGGTTCAGGGCAGACCAGTTTTGCAAATGGGGCCTCAAACTGGTGTTAGGTTTCCTCATTTGCACATGCAAAGGGTCTAGCGCCTGTTTCAGGCACAAGGTCTGGATGCCTCTTTTTCTACTTTTACCAATATGGTGGGCGGCACACTTCTGGCACGGACTGTGCGCGTGCACACCACCCGCCATATTGGATGCTTTGATGCCAGTTTATGTCTGTAAAACAGACTTGACATTAACCAATTTCTAGGCATTATTTGTTGGTTGAAGGGCTCCATTTTTAGAAATAATTGTCAATGGTTAGACATTATCAGCAGAAAAGCTATTGTATGTTCTCTAAGGTAATAAAATAAAGGCTATAGCATAAAAATATTACCATGCTAGATTGGTGTTCATAACCAGATGAAAGAACAATATGTCTTTTCCTTGAACCTTCTGTAGCACTATATTGAATATTAAAACTTCTTTTATCTTCAACATAAAACTCAACAGCTTCTTCCTTCTGATCACTTTCCCACCAGTTATATGGCATACCTTGGCTGAGATTTTCTGCTTCAACACTCGTGGTGTATGCCGGGTTCACATATCAGGAATTTTAATTTTAATAGGGAGGAAATCAATGGATGGTTGTGAATTTTCTCGATAAGTGCACTCCTGACATGTAGTGGAGCACCGGAGCAGAAAATCCTACCCCTTGTGTTGGCGTGGAGCAGTTTTTGTCAACGTTTGAATGCAGGAGCTGCAGTGCAGTACCAATCTGTCAGGGCAACAACTCTGTTTGGCAGATGTTGATAGAGCTATTCCCACGTAATAGCTGTAATTGTAGTCAGTTTACAGCAGGGTTCTTAAATGTTAAATTTTAACATTTCTAAAAATCCCACAGGTCAGGCACAGCACTGTTCTTTTCAGTCCCAGTGACTGTAAAGAACTCATTATCAATTATTGAAAATTCCATCTGCTGTCAGGCACCACAGGGTAAAGCTCTATATTTGTAACTAAGTACAAATGCAGAAGCCTCTACCTTCCTTCCATTCACTAATGGTGTGAATAGACAAGATGACTGTGGTTCCTTAGCTTCAGCTTGCCAGGTGGTTTAGTAGTTAATGCACGGCTTGATAGAATGCTGTTCCATACATACCAGGAAGTGGAGAGAAAATTGAAATGAAAAAAAACAAGAGAACCTAAGCTTGGGCTTCTCATCACAGAAGCAGTTGCAGAAACCAGCTGCTGATTCCAGGTCAATAACCTCCAGCTCATTTTTCATACCTGGAAATTTTCACAGACTGTAAACTAGTTTCACAAAACGCTTCTTTTCTTCAAAAACTCATGTAAGAATTCTGTGGTATTCCAATTTATATTTGGTTGGTTGGGTGGAGAAATTTAAATGCAACCAGAGGTAATAATAAACCAGCCTTCCGTGGCTTTTCGTGGAAGTGATATTCTTGGAAAGATTACACCTGTGATTTCTCTTTGACATTAGCATGCAAAGAAAATATGCATGTAAGTAACATTTTTTTGTGAAATAAATATGCAATTTACATTTTTCAAATGAATTAATTTTAAGAGTGCAGACTTCAAAGCAGTGCTGTAGTTTTGTGATGGTATGCTTCACAACATATCATGCCTTCTGCTCTCATCCTTCACACCAGTGGGTCAAGCATGTCTGAAAATCTATAGTTGAATTTATCTACAAAGAAAAGCAACATTCTTAATTTGAAATTGAGGCGGTCTTCAATTTTGTATTTTCGAAATTGAATGAATCCACTAGCTATTTCTAGCTAAATCACATGAAAACTCAAAGAGAAATTTCCGTGGGCCACAAGAATCCGTCATCGTGGAGTCATCTTGTTGCCATCTACTACGTACATATAAGTGACATCATTTATGACAACGAAAATGAAGGGAATGATTTTAAAAAGAAAACTTCAGCACTAATAAAGTTAGTTTTATGCACATGCTGTTATTTTCAGCATAAGTGTGAGGTAGTGCACTTTGGTAGGAAGAATAAGAAGGCCACATACTGCTTGGATAATAAGAGGCTAAATGGGATAGAGGAGCAAAGGAATCTAGGGGTACAGATACACAAATCACTGAAAGTAGTGTCGTAGATTAATAAGGCCATGAAAAAGGCAAATCAAACACTGGGGTTCATTTCTAGAGGGATAGAATTGAAAAGCAGAGAAGTTATGTTAAACTTTCTAGAACTTTGGTAATACCACACTTGGAGTACTGTGCACAGTTCTGGTCTCCATATTATAGAAAGGATATAGAGGCATTGGAGAGGGTGCAAAAAAAATTCACAAGGATGATACCAGAACTGAGAGGATGGGCTCTAAATTGGGCAGTGTAGCACCCGTTGTGTAGGCACTACATGGACTCCTAAGGACCCAAATTGGTGTCTGGAATGCGCACGCACAGTTCTAGCGTGACATGCGTCGGACGCCATTTTGGTAAAGGCCTTTGTGCACGCGCAGATAATGAACGCTGGCACCATGTAAAGTAGGGAGAATATGCGGTAGATCAGTGTGCAATGCTGATTTAAAGGGACAGTTGCGATTTTGAAACTCAACGCTCCAGCCAACGCACTGTCTTAACCTTGCACAGCTGAACAGATCATAAACAACATGGAGGACCCCCCACCAGCGCTATTTAAAGGGATCATGTAGGATTACAGGTTAGTTGCTGGACTATTGCTTCTGGCTGCTGATGCATTTGGAGGTCACCTATACTTGAATATCAGTACTAGGGGACATAGCCTAAAAATTAGAGCCAGGACTTGCAGGAGTGAAGATAGGAAATGCTTCTACATGCAAAGGGTGGGAGAAGTTTGGAACTCTCTTCTGCAAACAGCAGTTGATGCTAGCTCAATTGTCAACTTTAAATCTGAGATTGATCGATTTTTGTTAACCAAAGGTATCAAAGGATATGGAGCTAAGGCGGGTATATGGAGCTAGGTCACAGATCAGCCATGATCTCACTGAATGGCGGAACAGGCTTGGGAGGCTAAATGGCCTATTCCTCTTCCTATCTTCCTATGTTCCTATAATAAAGTTTCAAAACACTACAGGGAGTGGGCTGTTTAGCTGACAGGCAACAGCAAGGGCACTGGGGGAGCGGCAGGTGTGGGACAGGAATGCTGTCATCCTGAGAGAGAACAGCAGGTTCATGTTCCATGGAGTCACTGCCATTTGCTGACTCTTATTATGCGCCACCTTCTCCTGCAAGAATGCGAGAAGTGTGTCGGTGAGTGTACTGCAGGATGTCTGGGTGATGTGCCCAGTCTTGGTTGAATAGCTGCCAGTGTGTGTGACCTGTGAGTTGTGGGTGTGCGGCTTGCAACAGTGGTAATGTGTGAGGGTGAGAGGAAGCATCTGATTGAAAGAGTTGAGTACTGATTGAAAGAATTTGTTAGTAAGTGGGTGATGGGGGGTGTAGTGTGTGGAGCAGTGGATGCGGCTAGTGGTGCAGTTGGTAGGAGATGTCACTTGACTGTTGACCTCACTCACCTTGACCACTCGTATCAAAGCATTGAACTTCTTCCTGCACTGCATCCATGATCGTGGTGCTATGCTCCTGGCATTGACTTCGTCCCCTACTGCCTCCCGCTGCCTCGGGAGCATATGTCTGGAGGGCCTCTTGCAACCCCCCCCTTGCAGGTTTAGGATGCCCCTCCTTCTGTCCACCTCTTGCATCAAGGCCTCCAGTGCATCATCAGAGAACCCTGGTGCACGTTCTCTCGCAGGCCTGGTACAAACTCAGATCGGCAGATTGGAGGATGTGGGATGTGGTAGTGCACAACCTTTATTTAATGTTTTAAAATATCTCAACGGTTTGTAAACATAGGGATGGGACCTGCAACTGTGGTTTACGTGTGCGATGTCTGATCTCCGTTCAAACTCTGTGCGGACCCGTATCTTATATTTTGCGAATTAGAGGTGCAGGCTGCCTTTAAGTGGTGCTAGCCACTCATGATACCTGGGCCCCTTGCTAATGAGCAGCCACTCAACAGCGTAGCTAGTCCTGGCTGCTTGCAGCAATCAGGTAAATGACCAGACAGCACGAATGTTACTTGCTGCCTGCATCGCAACGCCCGTGCGTGGGTTAATCACACACCGTGACCCCAGCGCCCGGTTTCAGGGGTTAGCCAACATGATCCCTGATATATTTATCAGGAAAGGCTGAACAGGCCGGGGCTGTTTTCTCTAGAAAAGAGAAGGCTGAGGGGTGACCTGATAGAGGCCTTTAAGATAATGAAAGGGTTTGATAGGGTAGGCGTAGAGAAAATGTTTCCACTTGTGAGGGAGTCCAAAACTAGAGGTCATAAATATAAAACAGTCACTAATAAATCCAATAGGGAATTCAGGAGAAACTTCTTTACCCAAAGAGTGGTAAGAATGTAGAACGCGCCACCACAAGGAGTAGTTGAGGTAAATAGCATAGATGCATTTAAGGGGAAGCTAGATAAACACATGAAGGAGAAAAGAATAGAAGGGTATGCTGATAGGGTTAGATGAGGAGGGGTGGGAGGAAGCTCGTGTGGAGCATAAACGCCGGCATAGAACAGCTGGGCCGAATTCCTTTTCCTGTGCTGTAGTTTCAGTGTAACTCAATGTAACTATTTATTGGTGAAACATAAATTGTGCTACATACATACTTTAAAGATGTTGTTATTGCCAATGATGCATTCACTGTTACTTAAGCAGAGGCGTCATGCAAAGTGTGTGGAATTGTGTCTGAAACTCAAGTATGCAATCAGGAGAGAAAAATACAAAAGGGATTCACCAAAGGACTCAGTGGGTCACTGAAAAATAGACCAAGAGATATCATAACACAAAGCTCATGAACATCAGCATGAAAGAGAAATCATGGGTATAATAATCCTTTTAGGAACATCACTCTTCCATGAAAAGCCATAAAGGCTGGTTTTATTACTTCCTGTGGCTCTGCTTGCATTTATTTTTGCTTCTATACCCAACCAAACTGAATTATGCGATCTGATTCGCAAGGCGTCTATTTTCTCATAATCCACCGATCGTGAGTCACTTATCTGCTTTATACCTTTTTCATGTGGAAATGTGTTGAGATTTTTGTTGGAAAAAGAATCAGCTTCCCACTGCAGAGGTTAATATGTTGGAGCTTCGACAATGCAGCGCTCTGCTTGCTGAATGTGGGAGTTGCACCAGCTAAGATATTTGTTTAATTTATATTCTAGGCTGGTGTTGGATGTTGTTTTTTTTTGTATTTTCATTTTTGAACCAAAGAAGGAAGACATTATGCACGGGGAGCAAACTTTTTGCAGGATGAAAAAAGTGAGGTTCATTTTAACTTATGGAGGCTATTTGTATAAAATACTGGTGCACCATTTGCATGTTGTTGAGATTATTGACATTAAGCTATGGGGTATAACTGACATTTTTTTATACCACTTTCATTGACAGTGAGAGAAATTTAGTGAATATAATTTACTTGAATTTTCAGATGGGATTTAATAAAATTTCTCAAGACTTTTAAACAAGGCTCTGGTTCATGGTATTTATGGAAATTACTAGCTGGTTTGAGAATTGGTTTGACAATTGGAAGCAGAAGCTGATGATCGAAACATAGAAACATAGAAAATAGGAGCAGGAGAAGGCCATTCGGCCCTTCGAGCCTGCTCCGCCATTCAATATGATCATGCCTGATCCTCCATCTCAATACCATATTCCCGCTCTCCCCCCATACTCCTTGATGCCTTTTGTGTCTAGAAATCTATCTAGCTCCTTCTTAAATATATTCAGTGACTTGGCCTCCACAGCCTTCTGTGGTAGAGAATTCCACAGGTTCACCACCCTCTGAGTGAAGAAATTTCTCCTCATCTCAGTCCTAAATTTTCCTACCCCGTATCCTGAGACTGTGACCCCTCATTCAAGACACCCCAGCCAGGGGTAACATCCTCCCTGCATCCAGTCTATCTAGCCCTATCAGAATTTTATACATTTCAATGAGATCCCCTCTCATTCTTCTAAACTCGAGTGAATACAGGCCTAGTCGACCCAATCTCTCCTCATATGACAGTCTTGCTATCCCAGGAATCAGCCTGGTGAACCTTCGCTGCACTCCCTCTATGGCAAGTATATCCTTTCTTAGGTGAGGAGACCAAAACTGCACACAATACTCCAGGTGTGGTCTCACCAAGGCCCTGTATAACTGCAATAAGACATCCTTGCTCCTGTACTCAAATCCTCTTGCAATGAAGGCCAACACAACATTTGCCTTCCTAACTGCTTGCTGCACCTGCATGTTTGTTTTCAGTGACTGGTGTACAAGGACACCCAGGTCCCTTTGTACATCAACATTTCCCAATCTATCACCATTTAAATAATACTCTGCCTTTCTGTTTTTCCTTCCGAAGTGGATAACTTCACATTTATCCACGTTCTACTGCATCTGCCATGTATTTGCCCAATCACTCAACTTGTCTAAATCGCTTTGAAGCCTCTTTTCCTCCTCCTCACAACTCACATTCCCACCTAGTTTTGTATCATCAGCAAACTTGGAAATATTACATTTAGTTCCCTCATCCAAATCATTGATATATATTGTGAATAGCTGGGGCCCAAGCACCGATCCCTGCGGTACCCTACTGGTCACCGCCTGCCACCCTGAAAAAGAACCATTAATTCCTTCTCTCTGTTTCCTGTCTATGAACCAATTTTCAATCCATGCCAGTATATTACTCCCAATCCCATGAGCTTTAATTTTGCACACTAACCTCTTATGTGGGACTTTATCAAAGGTCTTCTGAAAATCCAAATAAACCACATCCACTGGTTCTCCCTTATCTATTCTACCAGTTATATCCTCAAAAAACTCCAGTAGGTTTGTCAAACACGATTTCCCTTTCATAAATCCATGTTGACTTTGTCTAATCCTGTTAATATTTTCTAAGTGTCCTGTTATCACATCCTTTATAATAGACTCCAGCATTTTCCCTACTACTGATGTTAGGCTAACCGGTCTGTAGTTCCCTGTTTTCTCTCTCCCTCCTTTTTTAAATAGTGTCGTTACATTTGCCACCCTCCAACCTGCAGGAACTGTTCCATAATCTATAGAATTTTGGAAGATGACAACCGATGCATCCACTAAATGGGAAAAAAACTTTGTCTGGAGACAGTGACTAGTCAAGCACTGCAGAACACTGTTGTAGGCCCCCTGCTGTTCATGCTAAATTTTAATATTGCAAAATTTCTTGATGAGGTAAGATATGTGGCAAGTTACAAATATTAAGGAGACATGCAAAATCAGAGAGATTTAGACCAATTAAGGAGATGGGCTCAGAAATGGCAGATAGATCTTAATGTAGATAAATGTAGGAAACAGCTAATGAAGTACATTATTTCAAGATAGGCTGGTGTATCATGCGATTGGGCTAAGTCCAACTCTGCTGGGGTACGACAAGTGCCTCAATGAATTAGCAAAAGTGGAAAAGGATGTAATTATTGTTCATTCATGGATGGTTTCCATCTACATGAAGTTGTTATGGTACATCATAGGACAAAAAAGTCAAAGAACAAATGGACCTTGTAGAGGATGAAAGAGGTAAGATGGTGGAGAAGGGTAAAACATATTTCAGATTTTAAAATAAGTTGTTTCACAACAATGATGTTGATCGTGGTTCTAAGCAACTAAATAAAGCAGTGAGAGCTCCTCTGGAGATTGTGAGTCATCATAAAATGATCATTAGCAAAATGGAGCACCAGAAGTTTCATAAAGTATTAGCCTGAAGAAATGGGGATAGAAGGGGGGCTAAGTTGGACCGCGTAACGCCCGTTGTGTAGGCGTTACGTGGACTCCTAAGCACCAAAAATGGTGTCCGAGATGCCCACTCACCCTTCCGGCATGACGTGCGCAGGACATCATATGGTAAAGGCGTTTTCGCACGTGCACTTAATGAACGCAAGCACCATGTAAAGTAGGGAGATTATGCAGTAGATCAGTGTGCAGCACTGATTTAAAGGGACAGATGCGATTTTGAAACTCCACACTTCAGCCAACGCACTGTCTTAACCTCACACAGCTGAACAGGTCTTAAATGGCAGGGAGCCCCCAAGGAATCCATTTTGGAAATTTTGCAAAGTTCATTGGGCAGAATGGTGGTACTAGAGCATTGTATCTTTTGAAAAGATCAGAAGCATGATCCTGTGAACCATAAACTTGTTAGTCTGACATTTCTGGCAGAAAAAAACAGTGGAGTCTAGTATAAAGGAAACAATTCAAAGACTTCCAGTAACAGTAACGGCATTAGGGATTTACAATGTGGGATGTAAGATCAACTAAATATTTCAAAGGTATGCTTAATTTAACTTGTGGGTCAGGTAGAACTTTGCAGAACCTGTTGTCAGAAGTTAAATAATGTGGGTAGAGTCTTTTAATAGAGAGGATTGTCTGTGGGAGGAATGGACTCCCTGACAATTCTTGTTCAATCCTCTCTTATGTGAGCCACATGGGTTTGTGAAAGGCTCAACAAATTTATTCTAGTTCTTTGAGGATGTCAGTGTTAGGCATAACTAATTGGCTAAATGGAAGTTAAACAGTCGTAATGGTAACATCTGTAATTGGATAACAATGACCAGTATTAATTTCCTCCCTCCCCAAAAACATGAACTGGACGCCAGCTGAGCATCTTATTTCTTAATGACCTCAATAAAGATAGTGGCTGGAATTTCCTCGATCTGATTTACACCGAAATATACTTCAGTTTCTACGCTGATCTTGCCAATGGCAATTTATGCTGAAATTTCCTGAGAATCTCATCATACGCCTGAACGCAAAAACCAGCGTTAAACAAGTGGAAATCAACATAAACAATTGGGGCCGTAGGAAAGCATGGAACATATGTCACCTGTCTTCTTTAAGTCCTTTTTTATCTTATTGATGGTATGAAAATTAAAGATTGAAGCCAACAAACCATCATTTATGCACATTAAGCACAGCATAAAAAAGCATTCAAAGATATAGGGAAAATACAGTGCATTTCAGTAAGGAGGAATACAAAAATCAGTGAGGAATAAAAACAAAATCGCTACAAAACACCAGAAATACTGACTTCAGGTCCTGCCACACCTAAAATAAATTTCCACCTAATTAGAACTGGCATAAATACAGGAAACTCTTGTTTTCTGGTCTTTTGCACGGGGAGGGAGCTATGTTAATGAGCTAAGTGAGGTTTTGGTGGACGTAACTCGGGAACGGTTCAAATGATCAAGGAAATTTGCAGGTAGTGATGTTTTGGTGTAAAACCGGAGTAATTCAGTTACGTGTGAATTTCCTTGGAAAAAATTGCCGCAACTCCACTCTTACACCATAGTTGCGCCAAAACTTTCCAGAAAATTCTATTGTAAGTATAATATCTAAGATTACGATGACATAAAGTTTTGTTAATAAATGTGATATCCCAAGGTCAGGGAATTAGTTTGAAGAGATTGAAGAGCTTCAAGGACAGGGACTAATTTCAAAAGATTTACAGCCACTAAACAACTGAGCAAATCAAAAGTAAACAATATTTATTATTGCAAAATGTAAAGTCATGCATATAATATATATATATATATATATATATATATATAAAGGTATATATTGTCAAGCAAGGTGAAGCTGGAAAAAGGTTTAATTGAGGGTCTGCTGGTAGTGATCGGTACGACCCACAATCTTGAATTTCATGAAGGCATCACATGCAAAGGTGCCAAGATGCATTTTCATGTGATTAATGTAACTGTGTTGTGTGTTTGTAAACAAATAAAACTTAATTTGCCAAAGACTTTTTGTAAATCCAGTGCCCCTTAAAGAAACTTCTCTTTTTAATGTAACAATTGGAAAGCAGAGTCTTTCCAGTTTTGGTGTGCTAATAGTGTTGTGGTGTTTCCAGCACAATCCACAAAACATGGCCACTGCACGTCCTGTATTAAAAACCATTTAAATTTATAAGCAATCTTTGCAGCAGTAATATTCTCTGACATTACTATGTGTTGGATGCATACCTGGAGATACTGGCATGAACGTTCTTGTTGGCAGGTTTCCGATTTCATGACAGTTTTATTATCAACATTCACCGAGGATTTCTGATAAACATCATGGGCTCGGCTCACAGTGAATGTTGAAGACCACAAGCTCTTCTTCATGATTTGTGTATCAACATTCAGTGGGATATTTACACAAGTTGTGCACTTCATGTCATTATTGCTCCTGGAAGTTTTTAAGGTATGCTCACTGATAGTGTTATAAGCTTCCATGAAGTACTGGGATGTTGAACGGTCAGGACATCGACCCATGGTCATCACATTTGTTGGCCCATGATAAATGCATACATCACCGTCCAAGTTATCATCTGAGCTCCACCACCCTGAAATGTTAGATTTGTTCTTCAGTTCCGATTTCCTATCTTTGTTCTTGCTGCGCTTGCCACGTTTCATAGCATGTACCTCATCAGGACTTGCTTTATTGCCATTCATATTTCCTTTGGACGGACCTTCCAGGGAATGTGACTTAGTAAACAGCTTTTGCACTGAATGGACCAGGTGGCGGATCCTTCCTGGACTTTCACTTCGGTGTTCCATGGCTGTCCGTTTATACTGCAAAGTGTGGAAGCCATCACGACGGATTGGGAGTTGCCTCTCAAACTGGTCCAGGAGGTTGGCAGGGATGCGGTTGGTTTTATTGGATGAGGGTGCAGGCACCAGGGCACATTCATCCTTGAGGTCATGATGGGAACTATAATGTCTTCTGGGAAAAGTGCTGCTGGACATTTGGTCATTGAATGGAACCACGCATTCTGAGTGAAAGGAGTTCTGCTGGGTGTAATAGGAATCATCTCCAGGGTGGGAGTCAACTGGATTGAGTATGTATGGCTTCCTTTCCTGTTGGTGGGACAGTGTATCATATGAAGGGTCGCAGTTGGTTGCATGATGGTGACCTCGGCTGCTTGATAACCCTTTCATTATCACGGCTGAGACTTTTTCCAAGTCATTTAATAACTGTAGCTATTATCAGGAGAAGTCTTGAGAAAGTCCTAAAAAATTATAAAGTGAAATAACTAATCAGTAATATAATGTCCCATTATTCTTTTTTGGGTTAAAAATGTAATACTACAATAAGAAATGTGACTGAATTCTTGAAAGCACAATTTCTACTTTCTGGACCTCAAAACGCATACCAAAAACTGAAAGTATTAAAAATTAAAAACTCCCAGACATCCTATTCTTATTTCTAGCCAACCACTTTTCTTTGGCAAAGTTTACATTATTTTGTTAATCAGGTTAACAATCAATTTTTTAAAAATAGGATCCCAGGTATACAAAGATCAATAGGTGGTTATTGTTCATTTGAAAAATAGCACTCCATTATTAAAAGTGATGCTATTAAAGACCACCTGGGTCTAATTTTCCTCTTAGTGCACTGAATGTGCATTAAAAGACCCAGGAAAATATGGTATGGTGTGGATAATAGCGTAAGGCACTTACACCATGATTTCCTGGAATTTTTGCGCTGTAAATCGGGCCCTTCGACGTAGATGCGCCATTACAATGCTGTAAGTCTCCAGGAAAATCTGGGCCAATGCATTGTTTCAAAGTTATTTACAAAGGATTAGCTTAGTTCCTAGACTTGTGTTCTTTTTATCACTGTATCCACTTGAAAAGTCAAATGGCAGGTTGTCTTCTGTAAATATATAATTATATTATATGACTTACTTATATGCTTGTTCATCATTTGTTTAATTAATTCACTTGATATTTTAAACTTAAAATGAGCTCTGATGTAATACTTCACTGCTTTTGAAGATTAGAGTGAGATCTTATGGGGGCATAAAATGAGTTCAGTAGCTAGAAGCAATTACCAGACAAGGTTTCCTGTTTGTTTCCCAGGCACATTACCAAAGCTTACTAAATCTTAAGGCAAGCATAGAGCCTCTCAAATGTATGGAGAATTGGGACACACCCATGAGAGTGATACTAAGGTGTGAGAGCTGAAACAATCTAGGGTAAGAGGTGAGAAAACTCTCTAAAATCTAACACTTCCCTCTAATCTTTCATTTCATGCAATGCACACTGTTCTTTTCTTTGCAGAAAAGAGTAACACTCAACAGGCAACAACATACATCAACTGATACAGAACCTTGAAACATCACACCCCTCCAACCTTATTAAGACATTGTAATTGATGTCATTGGGTGGGAGATAATGCATGTTCTGGCGTTGGAGAAGTTTGTGCAGGACCTAACATTCGGCATTTGTGTTATATCACTTGCATACATTCATTGTGTCAATTATTGTCACTTGAATCATATTAAAAGCAACATTTTTCACCCCAAACATAGCATCGCTAATCATGTTTTTGTTCTTACAGAAAAGGAAGAAGACCCACAAGGTTCACAAATCCTTTGGGATTGCAACATCCACTTTAGCATCCTTCGTCACTCACATCTCTTAAAGCAGACATCAGCCCATTGGCCTCGATTTTAATCACCCCTACCCCCCACCGATGGATTGGAGAGGGTCGGGGGTTAAAATATCGGGATCGTGCAACCAATTCTAACCTGACCCCATTCCCGCCTGCTTAAAACTTAACAAACACAAATCAGGCCATCAACAAGGCTCCTGCAAAAAGCAGGTGGGGATGACATCATCGGCACCATGACTTAAATTTAACAGTATGTGAGGGGGAGGTGACTGAATGAGGCTGAAATTCAACTTTGGCGGTGGTGCAAAATGGACAGTAGTGGATCGATCACCCGTTATACACGCCACCTGATTTCCTTTTACATTGACTTCAATGGAAAGGAAAATCAGCCAGGGTGTATCATGGGTCGCCAGTCCATTACCACCCAGTTAAATTTCACTCCAATAAATCAAATTCATAGGATTCTAGGATTTTTATTTTGAAATTCCATTTTTTCCCAATGAGTATGGAAAAACTGGCCTTACCTATAATACACAAAGGGACTTCTGTTCCTTATAAACAAGGTCATTGGCTTATAGTGACTGCATATGCCAGATCCTATTTTTATTACATAAGATTCATTTTTTTTAACCAGTGATTTAAAGATTGCATTTCATGAATCCATCTTTTTTTCCACAAAAATTGAAATCTTGGTGGTTAGCTTTCTGATAACATGGGATAGGCTTAGGAACAAATGGAGAGAAATTCAACTTACGGCCGCTCGTTTTGTACCTGTAGAATGGGCTTTAGGCCTTTGAATTTTGTGTTGCGATCTGTCTGGATCGATCTGGACTGGATATGTGCCAGATGCCATATTGGCTCGGGTGACTTTTAGTTGTCTAGTCGTTAGGCTCCTTAAATATGCAAATCAAGGTCCTAAGCCAGTTGTAGGACCCCAAATTCGAAATTCAGATACAAATAGGCGGAATTAGCGCTGCCCATGCTCTGCCTAGTCGTACCAGGTCCTGAGTGGCCTAACCAGCGGTCCTTAAAGGGACCACTGAAAGTATTCAAAAAAAGGCCCATAAATTTTTATTTTTTATTTTTATGGGCCCAGGAGAAATCGGAGTGCTCCTCCTGGGCCCACTAAAAAACTCCGGCCCACTGCCAGCATGTTCGAAGCCCCCCCGGGATCGTTTGCCCCTCATCCCAGAATCAACCTGCCGGCTGGTGCCCGCAACTTACCAGTGGCATTTAAATGAGGCCCAAAGCCACTTTGTGCTTATTTTGGGTATAAATGAATTTCCCTCAAAGGGTTCAATCCAGAAAGAACCAGACTACAGAGATATGTTCTAGTAGATACGATAACATAAAACTCCTTAAAAACATTGTACTAAGAATTTGACATTCTTGCTTGGAACGTCCATCAAAGACACGGTATGTAAAATGAAACGAGCAACTGGCACAACAGGGGATATTCTTCCAATGCTGGTTTTATGTGGTTTGTCATGGTAACCAATGGGAGTTCAGCTATTACTTCCATGCTGAGGATGCTGGATGCTGTCATTAGTGATATAATGTTTCATTATCTCAATCTGATTAACAAACATTAAATGAGCATTAACTTCATGAACAAATGTTTTTTCTTATGACAGAATCACATAAATTTAACTGAAATGAATCATTGAATCACTTACAAATGACAGCTTGACAAAGGTGATAAAAGGTTTTTCTCCCAGCCAAGGAAATAAAGGTTTGCTAAACTATTTTTAATTAAGACAGTGGTCCGTCAACTAAAAAATTTATTAATTAAGTATTACAAGAGAACTGGACCAGTAATGTGGGTATAGGACTCTCCTGATAACTCACCTGGTAAATATACAATCCAGGGTGGCATTGATCCATATAGACCATAAAAGTCCCAAGTTTCATTCCTGGTCTGTCTTGAGTTAGCGAAACTCTGATTGGCAATAGTGGTGCTATAACACCCTTGGATTAAGGAAGACTTCCCACTCCTGATTGCTATCCAGTGACTCCTGCTGGAAAGTGTGTGTGTGGATATCATATGAGGACAGGAGTGGATTTGGCTGTAATGTCCTCCATGATTGCGTAACCTACTGGCACCCAGTGTCTAGGCATCCACATGAAAAATGACTACCTTGGTAAGGTACTCGAGGGATGTTGGCACATTGATCTGTAATCCAGGGTAATATCAGCAGCTTCAGAAGACAGAAAGAGAGGTAGGTATGAGCTATACTGAAATGAACAAAATTGCACTAAAAAGTTAACTTAAGCAAATAATTTAGATTCAAATATCATCAGATGTTTAGATCAATGCAACATAGCATGTGGCCCTAACAAACGTAAATGAGGGTATAATGGATCACATTTGCAATGATATTACAAGTTGAGATTTACTTTTTATTGTATTTTTATCTTTAGACTTTTTTCATCATTTATATTTCACATTGATTGCTCCAATTCATATCTTAAGGCTAAAATGTCTCTTAGCCCACTGAAGCTGTTCCATTATCAGCTAGTTACCAGGCGTTCTGCTGCTATGAACAAGCCACATTCATTTTCTTCTTTTCTGAACCTAGGCTACTCACTTAAGTAAGGCACAATGAAGAATAGACCAAAAACCTGACAGATAGCCCACCAACACAATGCACAACCGACGATTCCCCTCCACTGCGGTTGACTGTGTCCGTCCCATTTACTGGTCTTCTGCCCTCACCCCTTCCCCTCCCTCTCAGAATCAGGATAGGCTCCCCTTTGCCCTCACCTTCCATCCTACCAGCCTCCACATTCAACAGATCATCCTCTGCCATTTCTGCCACCTCCAGCGCGATGCCACCAGCAAACACATCTTCTCCTCCTCTCTCCTTTCAGCATTCCGAAGGGACCGTTCCCTCCATGACACCCTGGTCCACTCTTCCATCACCCCTAGCACCTGCTCCCCTTCCCAAGCACCTTCCCATGCAAGTGTAGGAGATGCAATACCTGCCCTTTCACCTCCTCCCTTCCCATCGTCCACGGCCCCAAACACTCCTTCCAGGTGTAACAGCGATTTACTTGTACTTCTTTCAACTTAGTATACTGTATTCGCTGCTCACGATGTGGTCTCCTCCACATTGGGGAGACCAAACACAGACTGGGTGATCACTTTGCTGAACACCTCCACTCAGTCCGCAAGCGTGACCCTGACCTGCCGGTTGCTTGCCACTTTAATTCCCTGTTCCACTCTGACCTCTCTGTCCTCAGCCTCCTACATTGTTTCAATGAAGCTCAACGGAAGCTCAAGAAACAGCACCTCATATTTCGATTAGGCACTTTACAACCTTGCGACCGCAACACTGAGTTCAATAACTTCAGAGCATAATCACTGCTCCCATTTTTTCGGACAACGGATGCTGGTAATGGTTCCGCTGTGACCATTTACACCTCTTCTGGACCCATCTTTTGTTTTTTTATTGTCTCATTACCACCCCCTTTTGCCTTGCACCATCATCCCATTTGTCATTTAATCACTCCTGCCCTCCACTCTATCACAGACCTCCCCTTTTGTTCATTCCTCCCCCTGCCCTCCCCCCCCCCTTTCCCCTGGCTCTGAACTTGCTTGTAAACTGTTAAATCTCTAACTTCTTTCAGTTCTGATTGAAGGTCATCGACCTGAAACATTAACTCTGTTTCTGTCTCTACAGATGCTGCCTGACGTGCTGAGTGTTTCCAACATTTTCTGTTTTTATAGCATAACTTTAAGACTGTGAAATGATTATTGCAGGTACATTATCAGGACACTCATTTACTGATTAGCTTTTATCTCCACGATACCAGGTTCAAATAATCATGCATGGTTTTTCCATAAAAGGCACGCAATGAGAATTCAATGATAGGAGTAGAAGTAATTCAAAAAATTGCTTCTGAACTCAGTACTAACACTGAGAATGAAACATTACCCATTCCTGTCACAACTAAAAACATGTAAACACAAGGTCAAACCACTTTCTGCTATGATAATTACAAAGATATTTATCACAATATGATTCTAAAGGTCACTTGTCCATGTTTTTGCCTGCATCAAGGTAGATAAATCTCCGGGACCTGATGAAATGTATCCCAGGACGTTATGGGAGGTTAGGGAGGAAATTGCGGGTCCCCTAGCAGAGATATTTGAATCATCCACCACTACAGGTGAGGTGCCTGAAGATTGGAGGGTAGCAAATGTTGTGCCTTTGTTTAAGAAGGGCGGCAGGGAAAAGCCTGGGAACTACAGACCAGTGAGCCTGACATCTGTAGTGGGTAAGTTGTTAGAGGGTATTCTGAGGGACAGGATCTACAGGCATTTGGAGAGGCAGGGACTAATTAGGAACAGTCAGCATGGTTTTGTGAGAGGAAAATCATGTCTCACGAATTTGATTGAGTTTTTTGAAGGGGTAACCAAGAAGATAGATGAGGGCTGTGCAGTAGACGTGGTCTACATGGACTTCAGCAAAGCATTTGACAAGGTACCGCATGGTAGGTTGTTACATAAGGTTAAATCTCATGGGATCCAAGGTGAGGTAGCCAATTGGATACAAAATTGGCTTGACGACAGAAGACAGAGGGTGGTTGTAGAGGGTTGTTTTTCAAACTGGATGCCTGTGTCCAGCGGTGTGCCTCAGGGATCGGTGCTGGGTCCGCTGTTGTTTGTTATTTATATTAATGATTTGGATGAGAATTTAGGAGGCATGGTTAGTAAGTTTGCAGATGACACCAAGATTGGTGGCATTGTGGACAGTGAAGAAGGTTATCTGGGATTGCAACGGGATCTTGATCAATTGGGCCAGTGGGCCGATGAATGGCAGATGGAGTTTAATTTAGATAAATGTGAGGTGATGCATTTTGGTAGATCGAATCGGGCCAGGACCTACTCCGTTAATGGTAGGGCGTTGGGGAGAGTTATAGAACAAAGAGATCTAGGAGTACAGATTCATAGCTCCTTGAAAGTGGAGTCACAGGTGGATAGGGTGGTGAAGAAGGCATTCAGCATGCTTGGTTTCATTGGTCAGAACATTGAATGCAGGAGTTGGGATGTCTTGTTGAAGTTGTACAGGGCATTGGTGAGGCCACACTTGGAGTACTGTGTACAGTTCTGGTCACCCTATTATAGAAAGGATATTATTAAACTAGAAAGAGTGCAGAAAAGATTTACTAGGATGCTACCGGGACTTGATGGTTTGACTTACAGGGAGAGGTTAGACAGACTGGGACTTTTTTCCCTGGAGAGTAGGAGGTTAAGGGGTGATCTTATAGAAGTCTATAAAATAATGAGGGGCATAGATAAGGTCGATAGTCAAAATCTTTTCCCAAAGGTAGGGGAGTCTATAACGAGGGGGCATAGATTTAAGGTGAGAGGGGAGAGATACAAAAGGGTCCAGAGGGGCAATTTTTTCACTCAAAGGGTGGTGAGTGTCTGGAACGAGCTGCCAGAGGCAGTAGTCGAGGCGGGTACAATTTTGTCTTTTAAAAAGCATTTGGACAGTTACATGGGTAAGATGGGTATAGAGGGATATGGGCCAAGTGCAGGCAATTGGGACTAGCTTAGTGGTATAAACTGGGCGACACGGACATGTTGGGCCGAAGGGCCTGTTTCCATGTTGTAACTTCTATGATTCTATGATTCTATAATTACCCTTACACTTAAAATACTTGCTGTACAAGTGGTATTATATTAAGAATAGCATAAAGGGGAAATGGATTGAATCTTCCGTAATCTTAGAATGAACATAATCCTCACTTAAATATATTAAAAAGATTGCACTATTGATCACATTCAAAAATAAAGTAATAATGGATGACCAACACTGCTCCAGGAAACTGAGTACAGCATATTCAATGGAAGGAACCGAATACCATACCAAGTCCAATAGCTTATGGTTGATTCTCTGGTACATTGCACAGAAAAAGTTTTTCTTTTACCGCTATTCAAACACATTTAAAATATTAAACCTTTTTAAAGTTCATATCTTGGGGACTCTTAATGAATTGTATGGGTTACTTTGAATTTTCAGTGTATTGGTATCCAGTAGCTGAGAATGGTCCAATGGCACTAATGAGACATCAATAGGGCTAATTTGGTAATGTCATGGTCTTGTATCTCACATAAGTGTACGAGGCTTGACAGTACTTAACAGAGTTAGAAGGTACAATGATCAATCAGAATTCTGTTATGTAAAGCACTGTGGCTGAGCAATTATTGTAAAATCTTAGTGAGGTATGGTAAACTGGTCTGCTAAAAATATTTTTTATTACACCACCCACAAAAAGGCTGTGATGAGATATTTCTTCCAGTTCTCTATGTCGGTAAGAGTATGCTGATAGTTGGTGTGGCACATTTTTGCTCATCCCAGGTTAACAAATGAAGTGATTATCAATTTCAGTCCCGGTGTTTCTATGGCCACACTTGCAAATTAGAGATGTGAAATTAAAACTATCATGATTGCTTTGGTGGTTGCAGATTGTACTGCCTTTCTTTGTTTAAAAAATTAAAGAATGAACTGCATATGCAATATCGTATAAAGAACAATGATCTATATTTAATAGAAAAAACAGAAACTGCTGGAAACACTCAGTGGGTCAGCCAGCATCTGTGGAGAGAGAAACAGAGTTAACAAGGTCGATGACCTTTCATCAGATCTATGTTTACTTCTGTGCCTAGGAATATCTCGAGTTACATCGAAACTACAGCACAGAAACCGGCGTTTATGCTCCAACACAAGCCTCCTCCCTCCCTACTTCATCTAACCCAATCAGCGTACCCTTCTATTCTTTTCTCCTTCATGTGTTTATCTAGCTTCTTCTTAAATGCATCTATGCTATTTACCTCAACTACTCCTTGTGGTAGTGCGTTCTACATTCTTACCACTCTTTGGGTAAAGAAGTTTCTCCTGAATTCCCTATTGGATTTATTAACAACTATTTTATTTTTATGACCTCTAGTTTTGGGCTCCCCCACAAGTGGAAACATTTTCTCTACACCTACCCTATCAAACCCTTTCATAATCTTAAAGGTCACCCCTCAGTCTTCTCTTTTCTAGAGAAAAGAGCCAAAGCCTGTTCAGCCTTTCCTGATAAGGATATCCTCTCAGTTCTGGTATCATCCTTGTGAATCTTTTTTGCACCCTCTCCAATGCCTCTGTATCCTTTCTATAATATGGAGACCAGAACTGTGCACAATACTCCATGTGTGGAGTAACCAAGGTTCTATACAAGTTTAACATAATTTCTTTGCTTTCCAATTCCCGCTAGAAATGAACCCTAGTGCTTGATTTGCCTTTTTTATGGCTTTATTAACCTGTGTCTCTACTTTTAGTGATTTGCGTATCTGTACCACTAGATCACTTTGCTCCTCTATCCCATTTAGACCCTTATTATCCAAGCAGTATGTGGCCTCCTTATTCTTCCCACCAAAATGCACCACCTCACACTTATCTATATTGAAATTCATTTGCCAATTACACACCCATTCTGCAAGTTTATTAATGTCCTCTTGCATTTTGATGCATTCTTCCTCTGTATTAACTACACCCCCAATTTGTTGTCTTCCGCAAATTTGAAATTGTACTTTTAATTCCCGAATCCAAATCGTTAATGTAAATGGTGAACAACAATGGTCCCAGCACCGATCCCTATGGAACACCACATCCCACTTTTTGCCAGTCTGAGTAGCTACCCTTAACCCCTACTCTCCGTTTTCTGATTTGTAGCCAACTTGCTATCCATTCTGCTACCTGTCCCCTGACTCCACATGCTCTCACCTTAGCCATGAGTCTACAATGTGATACTTTATCGAAGGCCTTTTGAAAATCCAAATATATTACATCTACTACATTACCATTGTCTACTCTTTCTGTTACTTCTTCAAAGAATTCAATAAGATTGGTCAAGCATGACCTTCCCTTCTGATATCCACGCTGACTATTCTTTATTATATTTTTGTTCTCTAGATATTTTTCTATTACATCTTTGAGTAAAGATTCCATTACATTTCCAATCACCGCATAAAGCTAACTGGTCTATTGTTCCCTCGACTTGTTCTAGCTCCCTTTTTAAATATAGGAATAACATTAACTGTCCGGCACTCCTCTGGCACTGTTCCCTTTGAATTTTTATATATAAGTAATAGTGCCTCTACTATCTCCGCCCTAACTTCTTTAAATATTCATTGATGCAATCCATCTGGACCAGGGGTCTTATCCTCCCTAAGTTTGATTAGTTTATCAATTATCTCCCCTCTTTCTAACTTAAATGATTTAATATATTTTTCGATCTCTTCTTCCAATGTCCTGCCCACCTTGTCAGTCTCCCTGGTAAATACTGAGGCAAAGTGACTATTCAATATTTCTGCCATTTCGCTGTCGTTACCTGTGAGTTTATCTTGTGCATCCCTTGGTGGCCCTATACCTATTCTGATTTTTCTTTTGTTATTTATGTGTCTGTAGAACACTTTACTATTTCTTTTTATATTCCTTGATAATTTAATCTTGTAGTTCCGCTTTACTTTCCTAATTTTTTTTTACTTCTTTCCTAACCTCTCTGTATTCCCTTTTGTCATCCTCTCCTTTATTGTTTACGTACTTAGAGTATGCCTTTCTCTTCAGTTTCAATTTTACCCTTATCTCTTTATTCATCCATGGTGATTCATTATTGGCTAGTTTCTTCTTGTTTATTAGTGGAATATATTTCTCCTGAACTCTATCAATCACCATTTTAAATATTACCCACTGCTGTTCTATTTCTTTATCAAAATTTTTTTCCAATTTACCTGCCCTAGTTCCATTCTCATCCCCTCATAATTAGCATTTTTCCAATCTATTACTTTGGTTTTGTCTTACTTGTGTCTTTCTCAATTATTATTTGAAACCTTATTATGTTATGATCGCTATTGCTGAGATATTCCCCTAAGCTTACTTCTCTTATCTGTTCTGGTTCATTTCTGATTACTTGATCCAGCAGTGATTCCTTTGTTGTTTGGCTTTTTTTTAATATGCATTCATGGGATGTGGGCGTCGCTGGCGAGGCCAGCATTTATTGCCCATCCCTAATTGCCCTTGAGAAGGTGGTGGTGAGCCACCTTCTTGAACCGCTGCAGTCCTTGTAGTGAAGGTTCTCCCATAGTGTTGTTAGGAAGGGAGTTCCAGGATTTTGACCCAGCGACGATGAAGGAACGGTGATATATTTCCAAGTCGGGATGGTGTGTGACTTGGAGGGGAACGTGCAGGTGGTGTTGTTCCTATGTGCCTGCTGCTCTTGTCCTTCTAGGTGGTAGAGGTCGCGGGTTTGGGAGGCGCTGTCGAAGAAGCCTTAGCAAGTTGCTGCAGTGCATCCTGTGGATGGTACACACTGCAGCCACAGTGCGCCGATGGTGAAGGGAGTGAATGTTTAGGGTGGTGGATGGGGTGCCAATCAAGCGGGCTGCTTTGTCCTGGATGGTGTCAAGCTTCTTGAGTGTTGTTGGAGCTGCACTCATCCAGGCAAATGGAGAGTATTCCATCACACTCCTGACTGGTGCCTTGTAGATGGTGGAAAGGCTTTGGGGAGTCAGGAGGTGAGTCACTCGCTGCAGAATACCCAGCCTCTGACCTGCTCTTGTAGCCACAGTATTTATGTGGCTGGTCCAGTTAAGTATCTGGTCAATGGTGACCCCTAGGATGTTGATAGTGGGGGATTTGGCGATGGTAATGCCGTTGAATGTCAAGGGGAGGTGGTTAGACTCTCTCTTTTTGGAGATGTTCATTGCCTGGCACTTGTCTGGCGCGAATGTTACTTGCCACTTATCAGCCCAAGCCTGGATGTTGTCCAGGTCTTGCTGCATGCGGGCTCGGACTGCTTCATTATCTGAGGACTTCTCACATACTGGGTAAGAAAGGAGTCATGTACACACTGAGAAAACTCCATTCCCGTTTCTCCTTTCCCTATCTCTCCCTGCCGATAAATTGCATGAGTCAGATTTCTCAAGGAAGCAAATGTTTTTCTTAGTTAGGTTCACCAGCTGTTGCAATGCTTGCTCTGGCATTGTATGCTAATTTTGTCTAGGACACAAGAACGTCGAGGATTTTGACTGAGTGCTAGTGCTCTACAAATTTATTCATAAATATCTAATTTGTAGAACAAAGTAACATGTGACTGTTTTAACTTTGTCTCCACATAAGACCTTTACCATAATTGCAGAAAGTGGCCTTTTAGTATCGGACAATCATTCATACTTTTCCTCTTTCATTTGAGTGAAAAAACAAAGCCATTTAAATTTGCTCCACAATTACGAACTTCCCTACATTTAAAAACATCCGTTTCAATTGTGCAAAGAATCAATTATCATAAAAGCAAAATTCTGCTGATGCTGAAAATTTGAAATAAAAAAGAAAAAGCTGGAAGCACTCAGCAGGTCAGGGAGCATCTGTGGAGAGAGAAACAGAGTTAACGTTTCAGGTCGATGACCATTCATCAGATCTATATTTACTTCTGTATGGTTGGGTAATTATATTTTATTTGAGTTCCTAATCTCAGCTCTGCTAACAGGGAGATAGTGAATGGAGATCGGGAGGGTCAATTTCCCTGGGGTGGGGTTCTTCCATTCATCCACCATACCTTCGACGGAAGAGCAGTGGAAACCCTAGAAAAATGGCGCAAATGGTGTTTACAGCATTTTCCTGGGGTTTCTGTGGCTATTCTACCGAAGTTAAAGTAGACGATCGGCAGAACTCCCACAGAAATTCACTCCCCAGATGCTTCCAGAGAAGGAGAGAGGCGAAATTGGGCGGACAGTTGCCTTGCCCGGCTCTCCTGCACCTTCTCATAGCCAGTCAGGGAGTGGCATTGAGAATAGTTGCAATGATTGTCCTCTTGGCACCGCACTTTAGGAATGATGTGAGGGCCTTAGAGAGGGTGCAGAAAAGATTTATTAGAATGATTCCAGGGATGAGGGACTTTAGTTACATGGATAGACTGGAGAAGCTGGGGTTGTTCTCCAGATCAGAGAAGGTTGAGAGGAGATTTGATAGAGGTATTTAAATTCATGAGGGGTCTAGACAGAATAGATAGAGAGAAACTGTTCCCAATGGCGGAAGGGTAAAGAATCAGAGGACAGAGATTTAAGGTGATTGGCAAAAGAAAAGTTGACATGAGGAAAAACTTTTTTATGCAGCGAATGGTTAGGATCTGGAATGCACTGTCAGAGGAAGTGGTGGAGGCAATTTCAATCGTGGCTTTCAAAAGGAAACTGGATAAGTACTTAAAAGGAAAAAAAAATCAGGGCTACAGGGATAGGGCAGGTGAGTGGGACTAGCTGGATTGCTCTTGCATAGAGCCAGCCCGGACTTGATGGGCCGAATGGCCTCCTTCCATGTTGTAACCTTTTGTATGATTCTATGGGCTGTGAGAGAGACTTAAAAAAATCAAAGGGAAAATATGTACATATATATATTAATGATATATTAAAAATCTTAAGTCTACATTCACTTTCTGTCTACAAAAATGTTTTTCCTGTTTTCATAGAGTTGATTTTCATCTTCTCTGCTGACCGGGAACAGGGTGATAAGCAGTACTTACCGCCCCATTCCCACCAACGTCCGGTTCACTGCCATTTTGATTGGGACCTTGAAATGGGTACCCAGGTGCCCACTGGAAACAGTTGGAGCCTATTAGCCCATTGGTACTTGGTGTTGAACAGCCTAACCAGTGGTGCTTGAAGGGAATGCTGTAAGCCACTAAGGAAAAGGTAAATGATTTTCGTGGGGTCATGAGGAGCATTAATGTTCCTTCCAGCTCCATAAAAATCGTCCCCTCCAATGCCTGACCCGCCACAGCCCTCCTTGAGATTGCTTCCCCTCCCCTTAACTTACCTTGACCAGCTGGGCTGTGCGGTGGGGCTGCCGGATTTTCAGCCCCCTCCAAACAGTGAGCAGTTCAAAGGGGCGATCGGCTCGCCAACAGAATGGGAATGAGGCCAGACCATGAAAATCGTTCGGGCCTCGGATCATTTCCATTGGACAGGTGGCGGGCTCATCTTGACCACTATGGAAGTGGCCACATAAAAATCTACTCCAATGTTTTTGCCACACTTTTTTTGTCAATGTTTTCCATTATAATTTCCTATGACAACTTTTATCATGGAAGCTACCCATCTAAACTTGTCATACTGTATTTAAACCTTCCCACCAGTGGTCCTGCAGTAGAGCCTCGGTTTTGTGTTGCCCTACCTCAGCCTGTACTGCAGAGAAACTCCTATAATTCAACCTACTCTATTTCTCTGCTTCCCAAATTGCCATTAAGTTTTCCTCATTAACAATCAATAATAACATACCAAAATATTATGTTAAAATGAGGACAGAATGTATGACTTTAAAATGGGGACAGAATTATGTCTGTGCACTATAGCCCAATCATCCCCCACCCTCTAACCCCTACCTAAAGATTAAACTTGGTCTTGACTTCCAAAATGCAACTGCACAGGAGATTGACTAGTATATAAAAAAATTACAAGAAACAATCAAAAATGTAGCCTTTAGGAAGTCTGTTTTTGTTTATGTTACATAAAGCTTTTTGTTCCAGCTGCTGAAGAACATTCACACTTTGACGAACAACGCATAACTAATGAGGCATTTAACTAGGGTTAAATGTGCGATCGGCTACTTATGACATAGACTGATAGATTACTTAAGGCTTATTTATGGGGAAAGCTGTAAGTTAAATTACTCTTATTTGTCCCTGGACTACGGTGTTGAAAAGAAACCTTCCTGGTTGTCTGCTCCTCATTGACCTTTGCTGGAAAATGCACATTGATGAATATTGCGTGATTACAGGATTCGATTGATCAGTAATACTGCCATGGTTAAATAGCTTGACAATGCACATTGTCTGAGCTCATACATGATGAATGGAAAATGGCCACTTTGGCTGCCAGCACCTATGGAACTGCACACCAAGTAATCACTAACTTCAGGTGGGAAAGGGAGAAAAGGGAAAAAAACAAAAAGAAAAATATTCTCATTTTACTCGGATTAAAAAAAATCACAAATTGGATCTATGTGTACTAATATTTAGTTGGCACAAAACAGTAGACAATGACACTATCACACATGGAGGCATATAGCTAAACTTGTCCCACTTGTTTCACTGGCCCAAATTTCGCTGTTACATCTTTGGAGGTTTTGAAAAGCACCAGATGTATTATATACACAGCTCCACTGGCCTTTCATAGAGATTCAAGTCATGGACAGAATCATTCCCTCTTTAACTGTACTTTCAGAGCAGATTAGCAACAATATCTTGAATGTCCATTCAGAATGTTGAGCTTGAATCCCAGTCTCAATTGTCAGTTGAACTCTATGAGCAGGGTTGGCTGGTTCTCAACTTGGTCGCTGCTAGGTAGAGTTCATGATGTTAGTGGAGTGGGCAAATCAGCAGGAAGACTTTGGGCTCGATTTTACAATGGTGGCGGGTTGGCAGCAGGGGGTGAAGGTGCGCGTGGCAAACCCGCATGAACAAAACTTACCGTTTCCGACGTGATTGCATGTTGCTTGATGATGATTATTGACAGGCTGGCTGCCGTCAGGAGCTGCAACATGAGGTGGGGGGGAGGTGAGAAAGAGAGAGAGCGAGACATCATTCGGCGGTGGACTGGAAGATCAGGCAGGTGGGGAGAGAATGGAAGATCGGGGAGGAGAGGGGAAGATCGGGGGGGAGAGGGGAAGATCAGGGGGGGAGAGGGGAAGATCGGGAAGAGAGGGGAAAATTGAGGGGGAAAGGGGAAGATCGGGGGGGGGAGAATGGAAGATCAGGGGAGAGAGGGGAAGATCGGGGGAAGATCGGGGGGTGAAGAGGGGGACATCCGAGCGGGAGGCATCGGACATCAGAGCGGGTTGCAAAGGTAGGTTAATTTAGTGTTTTCACTTCCTTCCATGGTTTTTTACTTAATTTCTTGTTCCCTGATCCAGCCCTTCATGCCTGGTTTCACCAGGCGTGAATCAGAAGCAGTGGGCAAGCCGCCCAGGTAAGTTAAAAATGTTTCTAACTGCTTAATCTGTCACAGGTAAAGTGCCTTAACTACCTCAACGAGGTACATTTGGCTCTTTAACTGTCATCCCACCGGCTTTAATTGTTGGTGGGACTTCCGTTTTCGGGCTGCCTGCGCACACACAGGTGGGTCCCTGGGAAACTCAGAAGTCGACGGGTTGGAGCCGGCTTCCGAACCCGAACGGGATTTCCGTGATTTTCGGAGACCCCCCCCGCCCCCAATGCACCCGCAATTGCCTCCAAAAATCACCCCTTTTTGTCAAGTTGCAGCTCCTGTTGGCTGAGAGGCAAAAATATTGGCAAAAGCCATGGAAAAACTTACAAATCAGACCATCCACCTCCAGACCAAAGGTGGACAGAAAGGATGGAAAAGACAGTTGTGGAAGGAGCTACAACAAGGTGAATTATTATTTAAAAGAAAATAAATAGATTATTCATGGCAGATAAAGAAAAGAATCCTGTTGTACTAGAGCAAATTAAAAGCTCTGGTTTATTAATAATGCATATACTCCTCATTAATATTTTCAATATATTAAGAAATAGTGGCTCAGAGGACTTGCTGGAACCATACGATTAACTTGGTGATGTGCAATGTGGAACTATAGAAATAACACTGACATTAGAAATAAGGTTACATTTTTTGTGTCCAAAAATAAAACAAATGATTCCTGAAGATTATTGTGTGCATGTTGTAAATCAGAGGTTGAAAAATGCAATCAAGTAAGGATGAATCACTGCTGAAAATAAAGGGCCAGAATTTGCTGTCAAAATAATGGTGAGACTAATGGCGTCGCTGTTATTTATGTGCAAATGCTATAGCAACTTCAGGTGAGGGACAGATGCACGGTTAAACGCGGATATCCAAAAGTTGCTCTCCGCGATCCGCTTCTCCGCCGTTAGTTTCGCGAAAACGGCATCTCGCTGTCTGCCTCACCACTGAAATGCATTAAATGGCATGAAGCTGTTGTATTTGCGCGGTAGATACGAACTAAGCTTGCCACAGAAAGTTGAGTCATGTCCATTTCAGTCTAAGTACCCTTTTAACGATGTGATAATAGTTAATGCCTGCCAATCAACCTCTCTGGCATTGAATATTAACTATTACAAGGGTGGAGTCTCATTCCTTCAGGTTTTAATTGTTGGAGATTTAAAAAATGTAAAATTTAATTTGCCACAGCAAATTATGGCCCAGCCCTTGTTTTCAGTAGAATTGTTTCCCCAGTCTTCGCTGCTCTTGAAGGTAGCGACTCATGCTAAGGTATAGAACTAAAGTGCAGACAGCATTCCAATATCTCAACGCAGTTACCATTCCTAAAATATGAGCCTAGGTAGCAAGTGACTTATCACAACCGAACCCAATCTTCTCTTTGCTGGTGTCCACACATGCAGGTTGCTGACCTGCTATTTGTGAGTCTAGCCAAAGCAAAACGAGAGTAGAAAATGCCCCTATGATATTTCTCTTGGTTTGCTCTCAGCATGTCTGGGAGATTAATTTTTAATTCTGGGAGACTCCAGGACAATCCGGGAGGGTTGGCAACCCTATGTGGTGCTAATAGCTAATGCAGGAATGTGAAGTACAACTGAATTAGTTTGGTTGCCACTCTGGCAATGTTGATTTCCAGATTCTTCGGAGGTGATCTTCCTTCCTGTAAAGCCTGCATGAGTTTGGGAAGAGAAATAGGTGGGAAGATAAAGGTGAGTTTCCATCAATCCCTCCCTTGTTATGCTTGGACAAAATACAAATACAAAATGAATGTAGATAAACCCTAGACCTGACACTGGTGAAGGTTAGACCTGATGCAGGAAAGATGGGGGCGGAGGGTTAAATTGGATAACCCCCGAATCCGGGCGCAATTAACCGACGGCTGTTTGTTGCGATGAAGGCAGCAGGTGAGATTCGTGCTGTCTGGTCATTTATCTGATTCCTGCAAGCAGCCAGGCCTAGCTGCGCTGTTGAGTGGCTGCTCAGCAGCAGGGAGGCCCTGATATCGCGTGGGTTGCTCGCACCTCTTAAAGGCAGCCTACACCTCTTATTTGCAAAATCTAAGATATGGGACTGCACGGAATCTGAACAGAGATCAGACATTGCACAAGTAAAACACAGATGCAGGTCCCATCTCTATGTTTACAAACTATTGAGTTATGTTAAAACATTGAATAAAGGTTGTGCACTACTAAATCCTACTGCCTCCAATCTGCATGCCAGACCCCACCAATCTGCCAATCTGAGTTTGTACTGGGCCTGTGAGAGAGCATGTACCAAGGTTTTCTGATGATGCACTAGAGGCCTTGGTGCAAGAGGTGGACATAAGGAGGGGCATCCTATAACTGCAGGAGGGCAAGAGGCCCTCCAGACATATGCTCTCGAGGCAGTGGGAAGCAGTAGGGGACGAAGTCAACGCCAGACACATAGCACCACGAAGATGGATGCGGTTCAGGAAGACACACTTTGACACGAATGGTCAAAGTGAGTGAGGTCAATTGTCAAGTGGCATCTCCTACCAACTGCACCATTAGCTGCATCCACTGCTCCACGTACTACACCTCCCATCACCCACCTACCAACAAACTCTTCCAATCAGTATTCAACTCTTCAAATTGGATGCTTTCTCTCACCCTCACACATTACCACTGTTGCAAGCCGCACACTCACAACTCACAGCTCACACACACTGGCAGCTATTCAAGCATGACAGGCACATCACCCAAATATGTTGCAGGGCACTCACCGACACACGCCCTGTTTTCTTGCAGGAGAAGGTGGCATATAACAGTGGCAGCAAGTAACAGCATTCCTGTCCCACCCCTGCCACTCTGTCAGTGCTCTTGCTGTTGCCTGTCAGCTAGGCAGCCCACTCCCTGTAGAGTGTTGTAACTTTATTGTAGGAACAGAGGCAGATAGGAACAGATGTAGGCCATTTAGCCCTCGAGCCTGTTCCGCCATTCAATGAAATCATGGTTGATCTGTGAACTAACTCCATATACCTGCCTTAGCCCCATATCCCTTAATATCTTTGGTTAACAAAAATATATCAATTTCAAATTTAAAATTAACAATTGAGCTAGCATGAACTGCCATTTGTAGAAGAGCGTTCCAAACTTCTGCCATCCCTTGCGTGAAGAAGCGTTTCCTAACTTCACTCATGCAAGTCCTGGCTCTAATTTTTAGGCTACGTCCCTTAATCCTAGTATTCAAGTATAGAAGATCTCCAAAAACAGGTACAAATGCACCAGCAGCCAGAAGCAATAATCCAGCAACTAACCTGTAACTCCTGCATGGTCCCTTTAAATAGCACTGGTGGGGGAGTCCTCCATGCTGTTTACGACCTATTCAGCTCTGTGAGGCTGGAGCGTTGAGTTCCAAAAGCGTTGTGTTCCTTTAAATCAGCATTGCACACTGATCTACCACATATTCTCCCTACTTTACATGCTGCTAGCGTTCGTTATCTGTGTGTGTGCAAATGCCTTTACCAAGATGGCGTCGGGCGCACGTCAAGCTAGAAGTGTGCACGCGCATTCAGGACGCCATTTTGGATCCTTAGGAGGCTGCGTGGCGCCTACAAAACGGGCACTACACGGCCCAATTTATAGCCCAAATAAATCAAATTGTGTAAAGAAAAAACTGCTTGAAATTAGCATGCATTGTATTGTGCAAACTGCAAATCGCCTGCTGGGCAATGTGCTCATGAACTGCTTTGGTTTCTACAACTGAACCTTGCACTTCGTTCAAACCTGATAAATGAGTTATCCTGAAAAACAACAGTTAAATGTGTAAAAAAAAGCAAAATTCTGCAGATGCCGGAAATCTGAGACAGCAGAATACCATTTACATCTCCTCTGGACCCATCTTTTGTTTTTGTACTTATCCTATTATCACCTCATTTTGCCTTGCGCCATCATTCCTTTTGTCGTTTAATCACTCCTACTACCCTCCACCCTATCACAGACTTTCCCTATTGTTCTATCTCTGCCCCTTTTCTCTGGCTCTGTATTTGTTTAAAAGCTGCTCATCCCTAACATTTTCCATTTCTGATGGCCTGATTAACTCTGTTTTTTCTCTCCTCAGATGCTGCCTGGCCGGCTGAGTGTTTCCCACATTTTCTGGTTTTTTTTTTAGTTAAATGTGTAATGTGAGCCTCCGAGACAGTAATTTAATCAAGGGTTCAGATGAAATCACAGACTGTGAGAGTGAAGCTTGAGTGGTTTATAACTAGCTTGTGAACCTAAGATTTGATTAGTGCCTTGAAATTACTCAAACAGACCATCGTTCGCAGCAAACTACCTAGCTTTCAAGAGAACAGCGTCCACGACGCCACACAACCCTGCCACGGTAACCTCTGCAAGACATGCCAGATCATCGACACAGATACCACCATCACACGAGATGACACCACCCACCAGGTGCATGGTTCATACTCCTGTGACTCAGCCAACGTTGTCTACCTCATACGTTGCAGGAAAGGATGCCCCAGAGCATGGTACATTGGCGAGACCATGCAGACGCTGCGACAACGGATGAACGGACACCGCGCAACAATCGCCAAACAGGAGGGTTCCCTCCCAGTCGGGGAACACTTCAGCAGTCATGCACATTCATCCACCGACCTTCGGGTAAGCGTACTCCAAGGCGGCCTTCGAGACACACGACAACGCAAAATTGTCGAGCAGAAATTGATAGCCAAGTTCCGCACCCATGAGGACGGCCTCAACCGGGATCTTGGTTTCATGTCACGCTACACGTTACCCCACCAGCGAACAAATGTTATCTGTTTTTAATATAATGGGTCATTTGCTGGCTCTCTCTGCCTTCCGGATGTTTCTGCCTCTCTCTGTGTTTTTTTTTTCTCTGTTTTTTTTCCCTGTTTGTTTTTTTGTTGAATGTGTATTCGGAGGTTCTGCAGGTAACACCTCTCTGTCTGAACACGGTGATTGCCTTGGCAACGGGCAGTTGCAGGGGCAGTCTGTAAACACCATGTTTTATTGTTCAATATGTATAAATGCGTAGGCTTCAAGGAGATCTTGAAACATTTGCCTGAGGAAGGAGAAAATCTCCGAAAGCTTGTGAATTTAAAATAAAATTGCTGGACTATAACTTGGTGTTGTAAAATTGTTTACAATTGTCAACCCCAGTCCATCACCGGCATCTCCACATCCAGAATATCTATTATCCCTTTGTAATTCATTTAAGAGATGGTTGTATTCCCATTTTTGACTATTTCTGTAACTGCATTGACTGTGCTGAAGCTGACTGCCAGTGTATTTTGTGTCGTGATGTGTGATGATGTCCATACCATAGCATTACTGAGTCATTACTACAAGTTTGTTGAGAAATAATTTACAGTTGATGACTGGGAATTTCTATGGCTAGTATTTATTAGTTCTAATTCCTTCCTTTAGAGTAATCTCTTGTAGGAACAGTAAATTCAGATTAAATTATTGGTAAACAGTTTACTCTTTTGATCAATTTTAAGTTGGTGGTTGACTGTTTTAGAGAATGGAAATGTTATTTTCCAAGATATTCTAAACTAAGAACAACAGACTTTCCATCATTTCTATTTTTATTCAATCACAGCATGGAAATTGTAATGTTATAGTAAAGCAACAGTGAAAAAGTAGCCAAAGCCATTAACCACTGATTACATTAAAAAGCTTGATGCAGAAGACAGATCATGCACCGGCATTTCATTCATAATTTTAAACAACTGGCAGTGGATTTAAGTGCTAGGGATGATGAGAGATAATGGGGTATATCTTCTGCAGGTCAAATTTAACAACCTTAAAGAAACTGGGTGAGAAGTGGTAATGGCCACTCCTGCTACTATGACTGCTGTTGAGAGTGTTGCACCCATTCTAAAAAAAATGTGTGCTGTCATTAATGAAAAAAGAAACACTTGCTTATTAAAACCCATTAAGGGATCATTAACAACTTATCATAAGAAAATTCTGCAGCTTCCCACTGGCAAAACATATAAATGGTCAGGGGTTTTGAGCTGGACTTAATTGTAACAAAAGAAAGCAAGATTTCAAAGTATCATCACAACACCTAATGGAGCGCTCAGAGTAACTACATCATCACTACCTAAGTGTCCTGCAGTGCCAGTCAATTGTTGCAGTGCCATTGCTTGGTGCTCGTGAAGGTGATGGTGGATGCTGTTGATTTATGGGGGGGGGGGATTTTAACCCCCCAGGACAGACGGGAGAGGGGCAGGGTTAAAAATGCAAAAGTGGGAAACCCGACCCCAACCCACCTCCAACGTGCTCACTTCTGGTTTTAACGGAGGCGGGTTGGGGGCCAGGTGACTAACCTGCTCTCCAGAGGCGGGTCCGTAATTTAAATATTTTAATGAGGCTGCGTGCCTCAAATTTTGGCTCTGTTTTAAATTTAATGGCTGCGGGCCAGGTTTCCTGGGGCGTGGGAAATCCAGCAGCTGAAGTGAGTTGAGAATGGCTGGATCCAGCAGGTAAGTGCCTTTCCAGCACAACGTGTGGGCCAGGAGGAGCAGGAGTGCTTCCCCCAGCCCCCAAATAAACCTGTTTCCCACTCCCCGCGATCAGACACCCCCCTACCTTCGATCAGACTCCTCTCCCTGCAATCGACCCCCTGATCTCTTCGCGCACCGCGATAGAATTATAGAGTCAAAGAAAGTTATGGCACAGAAGGAGGCCATTCGGCCCATTCTGTCTGGGCGATCTTCTCCCAGCCCCCACCTCCAGATTTTTACATCCCCAAATGACCTCTCCGCCCCCCCACTGTCTATCCATGGCCACCCCCCGATCTTTCCACAGCCCCCTCCCCTGATCTCTCCGGCCCCCCAGATCTATCCATGCCCCTCACCCCCAATGTCCCCCCCGACCCATGATGTCTCCCTCCCTCCTCTCCGCTCCTTGGCTGTGGCCTGGTGCCATAGAGTCATAGAGTCATAGAGCACGGATAGAGGCCCTTCGGCCCATCGTGTCCGCGCCGGCCATCAGCCCTGTCTACTCTAATCCCATATTCCAGCATTTGGTCCGTAGCCTTGTATGCTATGGCATTTCAAGTGCTCATCCAAATGCTTCTTGAATGTTGTGAGGGTTCCTGCCTCCACAACCCTTTCAGGCACTGAGTTCCAGACTCCAACCACCCTCTGGGTGAAAAAGTTCTTTCTCAAATCCCCTCTAAACCTCCCGCCTTTTACCTTGAATCTATGTCCCCTTGTTATAGAACCCTCAACGAAGGGAAAAAGCTCCTTAGTATCCATCCTATCTGTGCCCCTCATAATTTTGTACACCTCAATCATGTCCCCCCTCAGCCTCCTCTGCTCCAAGGAAAACAAACCCAATCTTCCCAGTCTCTCTTCATAGCTGAAGCGCTCCAGCCCTGGTAACATCCTGGTGAATCTCCTCTGCACCCTTCCTGTAGTGTGGCGACCAGAACTGCACACAGTACTCCAGCTGTGGCCTAACCAGTGTTTTATACAGCTCCATCATAACCTCCTTGCTCTTATATTCTATGCCTCGGCTAATAAAGGCAAGTATCCCATATGCCTTCTTTACCACCTTATCTACCTGTTCCGCCGCCTTCAGGGATCTGTGAACTTGCACACCAAGATCCCTCTGACCCTCTGTCTTGCTTAGGGTCCTCCCATTCATTGTGTATTCCCTTGCCTTGTTAGTCCCATAGGCCTTCCTGCCGACAGACAGCCAGCTTCCCAATCTGGCTGGGTGCCGGCCGGGAAACGGAGTCAAAAAATTTAAATCAGGTCCTGCTGTTAAATTCATACTTCCGGGTTTCCCGGCTGCTACACCTCCCCCGGCTCCCTCCCTGCCTCCCCATAAATATCGGGGCCATGGTGTCAGTAATGGGGGAGATAACTACAGGGCTCCATCAATTGCCTAGATCATCTTCCAAAATCCTGTTTATGTCTAATGACTAATGAATCTAGTGACTCATCAACAGCAACCACATGCTCTATCATGACTGAAAGCTGTTCATTGAGGTCTGCGTCCTTAGGCAACTGAGGAGAGGCAAGCAGCAAGCTGGGTCTCCACCAGAATCCTCTGTCTCTTCCAAACAGTCCCTGTTGTAAATGCTTGATCCTTGCTCATAAATGTTTGGCCCTTGACCTGGTGATTCCTCTTCCACATCACTACCTAAATGTTCTGCAGTGTCGGTCAATTGCTGCAGTGCCATTGCTTAGTGCTAGTACTAGTGAAGGTGATGATGGGTGCTGCTGGGCTGTTTAGTGCTCTTTGATATGTCCTGAAACATACTCGATTCCCCTTCATCTCTACAAAGAGTAGATGAGATGTAATCAGTTCATAAACACACATATCCATTTGTGTATTGCATTGTTTGTATTGCTGTTTTGTGCACTGTATTGCACTATGTGGTTAGGTTCTACCTGGTCAAACATGCTCATCACAGATTTATCATTGGACACACCAGTATGTATTTCTATGGCTAGTATTTATTAGTTCTAATTCCTTCCTTTAGAGTAA
This sequence comes from Heptranchias perlo, assembly GCF_035084215.1. Lineage (NCBI taxonomy): Eukaryota > Metazoa > Chordata > Chondrichthyes > Hexanchiformes > Hexanchidae > Heptranchias > Heptranchias perlo. The sequence goes on along the minus strand of NC_090327.1, from coordinate 51,295,494 downwards.
TCTCTTGTAGGAACAGTAAATTCAGATTAAATTATTGGTAAACAGTTTACTCTTTTGATTAATTTTAAGTTGGTGGTTGACTGTTTTAGAGAATGGAAATGTTATTTTCCAAGATATTCTAAACTAAGAACAACAGACTTTCCATCATTTCTATTTTTATTCAATCACAGCATGGAAATTGTAATGTTATAGTAAAGCAACAGTGAAAAAGTAGCCAAAGCCATTAACCACTGATTACAGCCCTCCAACCTCAAGAGGCTCAGTATCCAGGGATGTCCACCTGCCGATAAATTGCATGAGCCAGATTTCCCAAGGAAGCAAATCTTTTTCTTAGTTAAGTTTGCCAGCTGTTGCAGTTCTTGTTCTTGCATCATATGCCAATTTTGTCTAGGACACAAGAACAATGAGGATTTTGACTAAGTGCTAGTGCTCTACAAATTCATTCATAAATATTTCATTTGTAGAACAAAGTAACATGTGACTGTTTTAGCTTTGTCTCCGTATAAGACCTTTACCATAATTGAAGAAAGTGGCTTTTTAGTATTGGATAATCATTCATACTTTTCCGCTTCCATTTGTGTGAAAAACAAAGCCATTTAAATTTGCTCCACAAGGATGACTTTTCCTGCATTTTAAAAACATTCAGTTTCAATTGTGCAAAGGATCATTTATCTCAAAAGCAAAATACTGCGGATGCTGGAAATCTGAAATAAAAATAGAAAATGCTGGAAAACACTCAGTAGATCAGACAGCATCTGTGGAGAAAGTTTTATCTCATTTATCTCAATTTGCTCTCCACATGTGCTTTCCAACATTTTTAGAAAGGCTGCTGCAACAATTGTATATTCATTCATAATTTTTCGCCTTTCCCTGTAGAAATTATTTTTTAGGCAGGAGGGGTAAACCTGGCAACCACAGGCCAGCCAGCCTAATGTCGGTGGTGGGGAAACTTTTAGAGACAATAATTCAGGACAAAATTAATTGGCACTTTGAAAAATATGGGTTAATAAATGAAAGCCAGCACAAATTTATTAAAGACAAATCATGTTTGACTAATTTGATTAAGTTCTTCGATGAGGTAACAGAGAGAGTTGAAGAGGGTAGTGTGATTGATGTTGTGTATATGGGCTTTCAAAAAGCCTTTGATAAAATACCATAGAATAGACTTGTTAGCAAAATTGAAGCCCATGGGATTAAAAGGGCTATGGCTGCATGGATACAAAATTGGCTACGGGACAGAAAGCAGAGAGAAGTGATGAACTGTTGTTTTTCAGACCGGAGGGAAGTGTGCAGTGGTGTCCCCCAGGGGTCGGTGTTGGGATCACTGCTCTTTTTCTTATATATTAATGACCTGGACTTGAGAATGCAGGGCATAATTTCAAAGTTTGCAGACGACACGTAACTTGGAAATGTAGTAAACAGGGAGGAGGATAGTAACAGACTTCAGAAGGACATAGACAGACTGATGAAATGGGCAGACACATGGCAGATGAAACTTGATGCAGAGAAGTGTGAAATGATTCATTTTGGTAGGAAGAAAGAGGAGAGCCAATACAAACTAAATGGTATAATTTTAAAAGGAGTGCAGGAACAGAGAGGCCTGGGTGTGTAAGTACACAAGTCTTTGAAAGTGGCAGGACAAGTTGAGAAAGCTGTCAAAAAGGGATACAGGATCCTGGGCTTTATTGGTAGAGGCATAGAGTACAAAAGCAAGGAAGTTATGCCAAACCTTTATAAAACACTGGTTAGGCTTCAGTTGGAGTATTGTGGCCAACTCCGGGCACCACACTTTAGAAAGGATATCAAGGCCTTAAAGAGGGTGCAGAAGAAATTTACTAGAATGATTCCAGGATAAAAGACTTCAGTTACATGGAGAGATTAGAGAAACTAGGGTTGTTTTCCTTAGAGCAGAGAAGGTTAAGGGGAGATTTGATAGAGGTGTTCAAAATCATGAAGGGTTTTGATAGAGTTAATAAGGAGAAACTGATTGCAGTGGCAGAAGGGTCGGTGACCAGAGGACACAGATTTACAGTAATTTACAAAAGAACCAGAGGCAACATGAGGAAAAAAAAATTATGCAGACAGTTGTTATGATCTGGAATGCACTGCCTGAAAGGGTGATGGAAGCAGATTCAATGGTAACTTTCAAAAGGGAATTGGATAAATATTTGAAAGGGAAAAATTTGCAGGGCTACGGTGAAAGAGCAGGGGAATGGGACTAATGGGCCACACATCGCCTCTTGTCCCTAGTCAACCACTTTTGCCTTCAAAATACAATGGTTACTTTGGGCTTTTGGGTCTTCACTAAAAAGTTAGGTTGACTCAGTGTCCCCGAGTTGGGGGGAGACAACCTCCTACTCGTAATCACTATCCAATGACCCTTTATTGAAAGTGTGCATATATGGCTATTGGGTTAGGCTAGGAATTGGCTCAGTTACGGTGCTCTCTTCCATATTGTCCAAGTTCAAACATGAAGGCTGGCTGTTTCAGTGAGGTACCAAAGGGTTTCTGTTCCCTGTGGAACCGTGGCTCAGCATAAATCTTCAGCAACGGGAGTGAGGAACGAGGCCAAAATAGCCAATGAGGATATTCTTTCAATGCTTTTAAAATTTGCATTTGGGATTTGTAAAAAGGTTTAAATCTAAAAATCTGTTCTGTAACATCTCTGACCAAATCACCCTTTTGAGTATATTTAGCTTATTTATCGTCCATTGCTGTACAATGTACACAATGTTTAGAAAAGTCACGAAGCAGCTTTACACAACTTACTGAGCCAGAAAATCAGATTAGAAAAGGCAGGAAAGAAAGGTTTTACTGCTCAAACTAATGCTTGTATTAAACTATGAGCATGTCAGTGCTCAAATAAATAAACAAATAGAATTCAAATGCACTGACTTTTCTCACATGAAAATAACCTTGGAATCAAGTGAGACTTATTTTTTTCTAAAAACAATAATTTCTTGGAAATAAGCCTGATAAATTATTTAATTTAGGTCTACACACCAGTTTTTGTGGAACTGTAAAATAGCAATCATTGCATTCAGGAAACAATGCTTAGTGGGAGAAAACTGGAGGAAAAGAGACATAAATTTTAAATTTTCAAGGCCTTTATTTCAAATGTTTATCTTTTAAAATCTTTGTTTTGATTTAACTAAGTTGATGGAGTATTTAATAATGGATTCAACAGGTGCAAGAATTAGAGAAGCATAATGTCAACATCTGACCTGGGAAAAATGTTATGAATGATTAACTTGGCACATTTTACAAGCAAACTTGATGATCTGCTATGCGCAATTAGGAACAAGTAAGCATTTGACAAGGAAGGCTTGGCACAGACCCAGACCATTGTTCTCAGAAATGTTACTGACCAATGCAATGAACCACAGAAACCTGTTTCTCTTTGCTGCCTTTGAAGAAAATGTTTGATTCAGTACACCAGCCTGTACTTTGGGACATTTTACATTGAGCCAGAATTTGCAGAATTTGCATCTAACAGCGTTTGCTATTAGTTAGACTTGCCCTTGCATGTTTAGGTTATTGCATTTTTTGCAAGTTGCTGAAAGTGCGAGCTGATAACGTCGCAGCGAGAGAAACAGGGCATCTGGGTCCTGAGTGAACAGGGCAAGCAACAGGGTGTCTCTTTAACCAATCAGATTAAAGGAGTGAGAAATAAACAGCGCAAGGACTGAGAAGGAAGTGTAAATTGGAGTGGGTGAATTCAATGTCAAATCAGGTACAGAAAGAGAAATAAAGAGAGGGAAACAAAGATTGGATTAAGAGAGAGAGAAAAAAGAGACAGAAAGGAAAAGTAAAGAAAAACATTTTAAGTTTTACATTTAAAAAATTTCCAACAATTAATACCTGAAGTAATACACTTGCAATAGTTAATTTTCAGTGCCAGAGAGGTTGATTGGTGGTAATTAACACATATCATGTCGCTAAAAGGGTACTTAGACTTGAAATGACAAGACTTAACTTTATGAGGCGAGTTTAGTTCGTATTTACCCTGCAACTACAGCAACTTCACGCCTATCAATGCATTTCATTGGTGAGGTAGACAGCAAGATGCCGTTTTCATGAAGCTAATGGCGGAGCGGCACAACTCAGACAGCAACTTCTGGATATTCACGTTGAATATCTGCCTCTTGCCTGAAGTTGCTGTACCATTTACACATAAATAACAGTGAGCGCCATTAGCCTCATCATTATTTTGACAGCAAAATCTGGCCCATTGGTATTGAATGCCTGTGTAAATTATCGGTGTTGTGAAAGTGCTCTGTAATAACATTGGTAGTTGTATGAAGGTCAACAGAATCCATATGGTGCAATTACAATTAGGTAAATCAAGGAGGTGTACTTTTCCTCATTTTATTCACACTTGCTTTTGACTGGATTATGCGAAATATACCGACATCAATGTAAATGGTTTATAATGGATTAATGGGCAAAAGTTACACAATCTAGATTATGACGATGATCTCTGCTTTTGAATAAAACTTTAGAAGAAAATCAAGATTTATTAAATATAATGGCAAAAAGGACTGCATTAACTGTCAGTAAGAGGAAGACTAAGGTTATGAGGATACAACCTGCTGATAAGGCACTGGTACAATCGAGAACTTATAATTAGAAGATGTGGATAATTTTATATATCTAGGAAATTAAAGACTGCTGGATGGAGATGTGCATGGTAAGGCAACAGGGACTAACTGTGAGGACAAAGACTGGAATCTTCCACAGCAGTTTAATGAGTGTTTTGAATGGTTTTGTGTGCTGGAAAGTTCTGCAAGAAATTGAGAAGAAATTCCAAAGCTTCAAAAGAAAATATGAAGAAAATTATGAAACTCCAACAGGAACAACAAGTAAATTAAGAGGAAGAAAGAGCGGAAAACATTTGGTGATGGAGAAGATGAAACTCTGTTGAAGGCAATTCTAAGTGATATACCCAGAACCAATGATAGACATTTGCCATGTACTGGCAACCCCAGGGAACAAGATGTCTGGGTAGACTGGTTGCAGAACAATCCTAATCATGCCAATCAAAGCCCAGGATAGAAGTGGATGATGCCACATCATTAACCCCATATGGACCATCTGAGGTCTAAGAAGGATTAAAACGAAAAACTTAACAGGGGAATGATGTGGTATCAGTGAAACAAATAGACAATTTAAAAAAAGCATGCTGGCTTCAAACTCATTCCTTCCAATAACCCGTGTACAATCTGCATTATTGTGGACTTGATTAACCACAGGTCATATTCCCAAATGAAGATAAAATTGATATTTCTCCCTAATCCCCAAAGGTAATCAAGTGAAGTTTCCAAGATATCAATATAACATTACAATCTATCTTATTCAACTGTGACCGGTTGCATTTCATAGATGACATTTCCCTGCTCCCAGCAGGATTCAGCTATAGTTCTGCATGGAATATTTAATAATTAATGTCTACAATATAAATTTGAATCCTATTAAACTGTTTCACTATTGAGGCCTTGCATCATCATTTTTACATAGGAAAACACTTGCAGTAAAAATTTAATTTTCACCTACAATAAAAAGTAGATTTTATTGAAAATTGGTGATTCCATTATGACAATGTACATCTATTACGTTGTAAATGTGTCAATTATGCAATTTTGTGGCCAAAGTTAAGGCTTTGGTTTTGATGCAGTTTTGAAACAAAAGCATCTAACTTTTGGGGTGGGATCTTTGCTCCAATGCACCTGTGAAGAATCAGGAACAGAGCCTCACAAACTTTACCCTCACATGTTATGTGGCAAATTCTATTTGGTGCCATTTAATGTTAGGGTCAAATTAATAAAAATTTATATGGAAACTCAATTAAAGCCTGAAGAACTAATATCCAAAGCACAGAGGAACATGTTTCAGTTCTTAAAATAATGTCATTTTGATCACGGGAAATTTGTGAGCAGTTTCACTTCTCCATGAGGTTTCTCTTGAGAAAATGCATTAATAAAACACGGATGGAAGTATTCCACATGAACATAAAGAGAATATGAGGATGCAGAGGAAATATATACAGATTAAATATTAAAATATATTGCAGCTCACAGTTATCACCAATGCAATATTGTTTTTGATTAAATAAAACTAGTTGAAGAAATATGAATTTTCAGCAAAGTCATACAAATATGGATAGAAAATAGAGAGTTTTAAATGAAAAGAAACAGATTTGCTTGGGTTTAGTTAATCTCCAATATGTTCTCTTTAGAAAGTACCACAGAGACAACATATGTAAAAGAGATTTTATTCATTTCTCACCATTATTAGGATAGAAATATGTGATTATCTGGCTTATATCTTTAGATTTAGAATATACTACAGGAATAGCAACTAAGCATTGTGAGTCCCAGCATTTGAAACCACTTTTAGATTGCTTCACTTCAAGGTAAACCGTGCTCACAACACACTGTTTACAGAATCTGACTAATATACTTTCACCAAGCTGCCTAACTTGAACGAATAGATCACAATTAAAAGTTCACAAGGCCATGTGACCTCCCTCCTCATAAAGTTCAATAGTTTAGTCATTTGAGTGCACTGTTAGCATTTATTTACTTTAGTTGATTTTAAGGCATTTGAGTTCATGGGCGTGATTTTAACACTACCAGCCTTGCAGAAACTGGGCGGGTAAGAAGTTAAAATGGCCCAGTTACTTATGGTGTAGGGGTGTGAAGAGAAGCCATTGCTAGAGATGCTCTGGCAATGCTTGGATAGGTAAGAGTGGAGCCAAATGAGGACAGTCCCACTGAGCTGGACAGCAGCAGAGAGTTGAGAGGAGGATGGTGTGGTTGACTGTGTCAAAGGCTGCAGAAAAGTCGAGAAAGACAAACATGCCACTATGGTCACAGGCAGAGAGGACGTCATTTGTGACTTTGATTAGGGCCGTTTCAGTGCTGTGGCATGAGTGGAAACCTGATTGGAGAGATTCAAACATGGAACTGTGGGAAAGGTGGGCACGGATTTGGGTGGTGACAACATGTTGAAGGACTTTGGAGAGGAAAGAGAGTTTGGAGATGGGGCGATGGTTAACAAGGACAGCAGGATGAAGAGTGGGTTTTTTGAGCAGAGGAGTGATGATGGCAATTTTGAAAGGGAGGGGGACAGCACCTGAGAATGAGGGAATTATTGACAATATCAGCAAGCATGGAGGCCAGGAAGGGAAGTTGCATGATAATCAGTTTAGTGGGAATGGGGTGAAGAGAGTATGTAATGGCTCTCGAAGAAGATAAGCTCAGAGACGGCATGAGTGGAGATAGCGAAAGATGCGGGTTCAGGGCTAGGACAGAGGGAAATCTTGGGGGAGGTTTGGCTTAGCGGGGAAGGGGATGCAGCTGAATGGATGGTTTCAATCTTAGTGGCAAAGAATTCTGTGAGTTCCTCACCCTTGTTTTTGGAGGTGAGGGTGGAGTAGGGGAGAGGGGTTTAAGGAGACAGTTGGTAGTGTAGAAAAGAAGCTGGGGATCATTTTTGCTCTCCAGGTTTATCCTGGAGCAGTGAGCAGTTTTAGCAGAGGACAGCAAGGCCCGACAGTGACTGATGTGATCCAGCCTGATCTGACAATGGATGGCTAAACCAGTTGTGCGTAAGATGTGCTCAAGTCTGCGCCCCTTGGACTTGAGGGAAAGAAGATGGGGCTATAGCTGGGGGAATGATCAGGGCTGGAGAGAGTAAGGGTTTTATTGAGGACAAGGGCATCAAAGGTGGAGGTGAGGGAATGATTGTGTAGATTGACAGGAGCAGAAGTATCGTGATGAATGGAGGGCCAAAGGCTAGACAGTTGGGAGTTTGAAAGTGCAGCTATAAGTGCCTTGGGGGAGAGTTTATTCCAGTGGTAGATGTAAAAGGAAGTGGGGTTGGAAGGGCGTAGGAGGATGCCAGAGGAGTAAGGGGAGGGTGCAAGTGTGATTTGGTGATAAGGGCCATCTCACCATCTCGCCGGTTTGGGCGGGGTAGGTGTTGGAAGCTTCAGTAAGGAGCAAGGTGTCACAACCAGTGAGTCAAGTTTCCATCAAAGGCACAATGCAACCATCCGCAATAATGTAAAGGATGCCAAAGGCCTTTTTTGAAACTGAATGGACATTCTGGAGGGAAATGCAGACAGAATCGGTGTTTGTTGATCTGCTGGCAGAGTCAAAGTGGGCAGCAATGGGTGGGATGAGCAGGACGGGGAAGGAGGTTGGTGAGATCAGCCCCCAGGAGGCGCGCTGGGCGGGAAGGTCAGCAAGAGAGAAGGATGGAGCAGTTGGGGTTGCTGCTCATAAGGAGGCAGTGACAGGTGCCTCGAAGAGCCTTTCAGAGAATGTTGAGAGTGGCACAGAAGGTAGCTGTCGGCTTATCCAAGGGAGATTCAAGTCTGGAATGGCAGCAGAAGAGTAGGAAGGCAGGGCAGTAGTGATGGATGGGGCTAGGGCTTAGGAGGGGCAAAGTACCTGTGCTCATGATTTTAGAATACCCGTTTGTCATATGGGCACATGATATCATAACAATAATACTCAGACCGTTTTTGTGTCTAGTAATCTCATTTATTTTTTGTTGTCTCCCTTACAAAATAGAGAATTAAAAATGAGTAGATGGAGATCAACAAAAGCCCTAGAAAATGCTAGGGTACCAAAAAATGAATGTCATTATTTTATGTAGGGTACAAAAGAATAAATTTCATTATTTTATGTAGGGTACAAAGAATAAATTTCATTATTTTATGTAGGGTACAAGGAATAAATGTCATTATTTTATTAGGGTACAAAAGAATAAATTTCATCATTTTATGTAGTCTACAAAAGAATAAATTTCATTGTTTTATGTAGGGTACAAAAGAATAAATGTCATTATTTTATTAGGGTACAAAAGAATAAATGTCATTATTTTATGTAGGGTACAAAAGAATAAATGTCATTATTTTATGTAGGGTACAAAAGAACAAATTTCATTATTTTATGTAGGGTACAAAAGAATAAATTTCATTATTTTATGTATATTTGCTCTCATCATTGCACACAGTACTATCAGACCAAGAAAGATAAATGTATCTTCTCTGGGGTTACATACTTATCATTCAGAGATGTTTACAGAGTTGTGAAATGAAAGTGGAAAGTTACGGATTGTAAGAAAAGGTTTCTTAATTCATTTTGCTGACAGATTTAAGAGGGAATGGTCTGAGAGGACTAGGGGAGGGTGCAGTGGAATTGTGTAATAAATTATAGAGAGCTTCCAATAGGTTGCAAAGGGAAGCCAAAATCATGCATCTTCATTCAGTCGTTAACCAAGCATTCAGATCCAGATTGCTGACCCTTCGGGAATATGCATTCAGGTTCACGAAGGCTGTCAAAAAAGTTTGATTTTATTGGTGGGTTTTAAATCACTCTCCAAACAGTCATCAGCCAGCCATTACAGGAGTAGGTGTTTATAGAGTACAGATCATATTTTACAATATCCTGCTGAAGTGAAGGACCCTAATAGTTTTACCATGATGGAGTGTGCATTCATGGTTATTTTTACATTGAAGCCTGGAGAAGATTATCTGACATGACACCTCAAATGCCTCGATTCATTTTCAAATCATCTCTTCACACGAATATCAAAACACTTGGTTAAAAGAGCATTATCTATGTAATTTATACATGTTTTGGCATAATTTCTTATAATTCATCTTGCACTTTGATGTTTACATCATCTACAGACCTTGCAATTCAATATCAGATGAGTGCCTATGTCTTGCAGCTTCATTGCATTCTAATTGTGGTACATGTAGCCTATTTTTAAGTATAATTTTTGCTGTATTGAAGGAACTCCTTTTGGACATTTGTACATTATAAGTTTGAAACTGCCAAGGCAGCAATGTGCAGAAACTTTGAGAAATTTAGGTTTTCAACAACAACTGATGAGAACAAAAGCAATAATGTGCTTATTGTTCTCAAAGCTTCGAATAGGCCTTTGGTTCTCAAAACAACTGACTTGGAAAAAAAGTGCTGAGAGAGTTAGAAATTCTTGGGGAAGACAACTAAAATATTGCACCCGGGTTCACATGGAAAAGAAGCTACAGCAGGTTTTACATGGTGGAAAGGCTGCACCTGGGTTCACACAGTTTTAATTGGCCCAGCCAACCATCCATCATTAATACAACAGTCAGTGAGTGCCCAAAATGGACTTCTCTTAGTTTTTGCTCACACCCCAACTGCCAAAAATCATATAAAGATGGGACATCGTGGCAGCTTCTTTACTGCAGTTGGTGGAACCTAACGAAGCTTGCCTGGAGGAAGGATGTCCAACAAGAAGAAGAAACTTTAAGAGCTATGAAAGAGTTGATCACTCTTCCGCCTTGATGCTGAAATCCTTGGTTTTAAGGTTGCATGTATTGTTTGATTTGCTTGATGCTTGTGTGAATTGTTTAAACCATTAAGTAATCACTTTGATTAACGAAACTACTGCGTACATGTGACTTTCTTTGACTGACTACTGTCCAAGTCCACGAATCACTGGAACATCTGTATTCCTCCAGTTCCATAAAACAATATTTGTGAGTTGACACACGTTGCCAGAATTTGACGCTTAACTGTCCTCTGACATGGCCTAGCAAACCTCTCGGTTGTATCAAACTGCCGAACACCTTCACCACACAGACTGTGGTTCAAGAAGAGACAATAAAACGAAAATCAGGTGGGTTCTATAATGGACTTCATCAGATTACTGCCCAGGCATTGAAGATGAAAATCTACCCCAATTAAACAATTCAAGATCGCAAAAGACAAAACTACAGTTTCTGGATTAAATTTGTTGTGAACTTCAGGCAAATCAAAAACAAAATGAGCCATTCGAGTCCCTGGCATGGGGATTGCAGAGGAGAAGATTGGGGTGTGAGACTGAGCACTTCCAGAAATAGTACTGAAAGCTTGCACTGAAATAAGAAAAACTTATAAGGGTAGGTTTTCGTCTTCACTCCCTGGGTGCTGGTCTGGCAGAGCGGATCGTCCATCCATGTAGAACCTGCCGATTTTCATTCCATTAAAATCAATGAAATGAAAATTGGACGGGGTCTACAATTGATGGGTGATCCAGCCCATCAGATTACCACCCAGGTGATGAAGATGAAAATCTACCCCATAGTGTAAAAGACTTTCATCGTTCATTGCTGAAAGAGCAAAATTGTAGCTTCAAAAGGAATGGAGGTTTAACGCGGTCATTGTTTAAGAATGATACTGTTCTCTTTTTTTACTCATTCTTGGGATGTGGAATCGCTAGCAAGGCCAGTGTTTATTGCCCATCCTGATTTGCCCCTGAGAAGGTAGTATTGGGCTTTCTTTTTGAACCGCTGATGAAGATGCTCCCACGATCGGGATGGTGTGTGACTTGGAGGGGAACTTGGAGGTGATGGTTTTCCAATGCACCTGCTGCCATTGTCCTTCTGGGTGGTGAAGGTCATGTGTTTGGGAAGAGCCACGGTCTGCTGGTTGTGATGTGAATGGATATTTAAGCTGCTGGATGGAGTGTCGATCAAGCGGGTTGCTTTGTCCTGGATGGTGTTGAGCCTCTTGAGTTTTGTTAAAGCTGCACTCATCCAGGCAAGTGCAGCGTATTCCATCACACTCCTGACTTGTGCCTTGTGGTGGTGGAGAGATGTTGGGGAGTCAGGAGGTGAGCCACTTGCCGCAGAATACCCAGCCACTGACCTGCTTAGTAGTCTTGGCAATTATATGGCTGGTCCGGTTGAGTTTCTGGTCAATGGTGATCCCCAGAACGTTGATGTTGGTGGATTTGGCAATGGTAATGCCACAGAATGTCAAGGGGAGGTAGTTCGACTCCCATTGGAAATGGTCATTGCCTGGCACTTTTGTGGCGCAAATGTCACTTGCCACTTATCAGCCCAAGCCTGGATGTTGTCCAGGTCTTACTGCATGCGAGCACAGACTGCTTCATTATCTGAGGAATTGTGAATGGAGTTGAACACTGTGCAATTATCAGCGAACAGCCCCACTTCTAACCTTATGATGGAGGGAAGGTCATTGATGAAGCAGCTGAAGATAGTTGGGCCAAGGACGTTGCCCTGAGCAACTCCTGCAGTGATGTTCTGGGGCTGAGATGATTGGCCTGTAACAATCACAACTATCTTCCTTTGTGCCAGTTATGACTCCAGCCACTGGAGAGTTTTCCATCTGATCCCCATTAATGTCAGTTTTACTAGGGCTCCTTGATGCCATGCTCAGTCGAATGCTGCCTTGATGTCAAGGGCAGTCACTCTTGTCTCACCTCTGGAATCCAGTTCTTGTGTCCATGTTTGGTCCAAGGCTGTAATGAGGTCTGGAGTCGAGCGGTCCTGGCAGAATCCAAACTGACCATCGGTGAGCAGGATATTGGTGAGTAAGTGCCACTCACTGGAAACTGTTGGCAACACCTTCCATCACTTTGCAGATGATTGAGAGTAGGCTGATAGGACAGTAATTGGCCGGATTGGATTTGTCCTGCTTTTTGTGGACAGGGCATACCTGTCGGGTAGATGCCAGTGTTGTAGCTGTACTGGAACAGTTTTGTTAGAGGCGAGGCTAGTTCTGGAGCACAGGTTTTTAGCACTACAGCCGGGATATTGTCGGGGCCTGTAGCCTCGGCTCATCCAGTGCACTCAGCTGTTTCTTAATGTCATGTGGAGTAAATCGAATAGGCTAATCAGTGATGGTGGGGGATCAGGAGACGGCCGAGATGAATTATCTACTCTGCTCTTCTGGCTGAAAATGGTTGGAAATGCTTCAGCCTTGTTTTTTTGCACTCATGTGCTTGGATCCACCATCATTGAGGATGGGGATATTCTTGGACCCTCCTCCTCTCGTTAGTTGCTTAATTGTTCACCATCATTCGTGACCAGATATGACAAGACTGCGGAACGTTGACCTGATCTGTTAGTTGTGGGATCGCTTGGCTCTGTCCATAGCATGCTGCTTCTGCTGTTAAGCCTGCGTGTAGTCCTGTGTAGTAGCTTCACCCGGTTCGCACCTCATTTTCAGATACCTGGTTCTGCTCTCAGATGTCACTTAGCACCTGAACCTCTGTTTGATGGCTGCTGAAGTGGAAATGGTGCATGAGGTAGTCGTAAGGAGTGTGGCCATGTCTGCCACCCCAGGGTAACATCTGTTTAAGAAAGCATTGCAACATGCCTGGAAGAAGGTGAAGACAGATTTGAGGCTGCAGCTGAGTGTTATTGCCACTGGATGCTTCAGCCCTATGGCACATGTTAGCAGCAGGTGTTTTTGTAGCAGATGGCACAGCTCTGTATCTGTCTTTTTGCTGATCCAGAGCCTGTGAAGCCAGTTGTCCATGGCCGTGGTTATTGCCAAGTAGGTGTGCCAGGGCCCACAGATACGTTTTGTGGCACCTTGGTGGATGTGGCCAATCACACAACGCTGGCTCCTGAGCATGCCTTCTTTCAGACAGTACCTCGTAAACTTGACATACTGTGATTGGGTTGCTTCCAAAGAACTATCCAGGATCAAGATTAGCCAGGCTTTCACATATCACATTTACGCCACCAAGTCTGCTGTCATAGCCTCCATTTGGAATTGGAGCCTGAAATACTTAACTAAACAAGATACTATTCTACAGGTGTATGCATATAACACAAGTGTTTCAAGAAGCAATCCTGTAGCTAGCTGAGGATCCTGGTGCTGTGGTATTCATCCATAGCACTGGATTAACAGCAGAAGGGGCCGTTCTTGTGCAAACTTTATGTTCTGTCTGCTGCACCTTTCCCACTGGTTGGGGAAGGCCTGTACAGCCCAGCAACGACAAACGACATTGATGACCTGCTATGATGCTCAACCCAGAGGTGGCTAGAAATCACAGCTGGTTCTCTTTGCTTGTGTTGTATTGCTGCCTCTGGAAATCCTCTTTGAAGAAGTACTGCAACATCAATGCAGCTTCAAACATTGAAAACCTGTACTTAGAAAACTCTTAGCTGCACTATTTAACCAAAGAAACAGAAATAAGTGTTAAAATACGTACATGAGGTGTACATTGCTTGGAGCTGATGGTTTCTAAATATGACTGGCTGGGTCTGCCTTTAGAGTAACTAGAATTTTAATCACTGAGATTCAGGTTGAATTGGCAGTTCTGTAATGATCTATAATACAGATCTATAATGAAGACCACTTTGCTCTTTCATCTTCCTGTCACTGACCTCACTACAGCTTCTTAGGGCTCGAACAAATCTCACTGCATCAAGGATGTGAAGGATTCCATTGATGTGTAGCATGTTTTTTTCCCCTTTCTACTGGGAACCTTTGATACTTTTCCCCTAGACTTGAAGACACCACCATTTTTGTATAGATTTTTAAAAAATGTCTATCATTCTCATGATCAGTAGAGGCTTGTTATTCTGACAATTGCTTTCTCACAAAACTCACATACAGTATTTTTGTAAGAAATAATGGCCAAGCAATTTTCTTAAGCATATAAATATTCAAGTCCCTGCTTCCTGCACAAACGATAAGATTAAACCATGAGAGGCTGCCAGTAAGATCATCCTTCTTTCCAAATAGTCTGTAGATCGGTGATGAAAGGGGAAAGGATTTCAAGGCATTTTATTTGATCTGGTTGAGTTTAATGATACTGACTATGGTTGCCAATATTGGTACCCCACACTGAGGCACACACATCCTACGTCTGCTAGAAATTGTTACTGTTAACGTCATCAATGCCCTTAGGAATGTTGTTGAATCATTTTCATCTGTCGTCTTAGGTTAACCAGTACAGCACAACTAAACTGCTACGTGAATGCTCATGTTAAGTAAATAAGCACGAAGCAGAAAGAGGAAGGAAGAAAAACTAGACTTCAATCAGATAGAATTTGAAAGAGGGGAGTGCATGTAATCAATCTGACTGACCACAGTGAGTGGAAAGTGATTTGTTCTCTCCTTTATTTCAAAAAAATACATATTAAGAAAACTGTATCTAAGCATAACAGAAATTTACCCCCCAGTTACTAGAAAACAAAGTTGCAGATATAGCTGTATATTATAAAGGACAATACAATTTAAATTACTGCCAAATTGGACACTTATTGCTGTGGAGTCCCTGTCATGATTCAGGATTTGTGACCATTTTTCCATGCAGAGAATTTTGGTGTGATATACATAAAAAAATGTTACCTTTAAGTTAAATCCAGTTCTCAATGGATTAAAATTATTACCACAGCCAGAGGATGGGAAGAAAATGTGCATTAAAGCTACACAGACCAGAGCAGATGTAGAATGTTGCTGCTTATATATCACTTTGAACTGAGACAGCAAGAGTCCACTGACTTTTCCCAAAAACATTGGGGGAGAAATTCGACCAAAACAGGTGACAAGTCAAGAGCGATTGTTCTGCGCGCTGGTTCATGCCCGCCTGATGCCTGAGCCAAATTTAGCATCAGGCCTCGTTTTGAATGGAAGCTGCGGGCACCAAACGTTCGTCCTGATGCAACTCACTGGACGACCATGAGTTGACTTTTCTCCCCCATTATGTCAAGATAGTTTCTAGGGAACCACATCCAAGGTGGGAGGTTGTGGGGGGGGGGGCGGTGCATAAGGTAGCTATTTTAATTAGCAGTCCCAGTAGACGGGGGCAGGGGTAGAGGTCATCTTCTAATTTCCTGTCCAGAAGGAAGGGGAGAATAAAAACCTAAATGCGGAAGTCGGTCAGGATGGTCTGCAGAGAGAAAGGCAAGAAAGGCGTAGACACTTTAGTTTAAGACTAGTAGTGCCTAAGCCTGTGTAAGCCTTTGTCTCTTTTAATGCTAAGATGGATCAAAAGCAAGTGTCTAACCAGAATAGGGCTACGTCGTTTATTATTTTTCTTATTCTTTGAAGTTTAGTGAAATAACTGAGTTTCGATTATCGAAGAAAGAAAGGAAGACTTACATTTATATAGCGCCTTTCACAACCTCAGGACGTTCCAAAGCGTTTTACAGCCAATGAAGTACTTTTGAAGTCGCTGTTGTAATGTAGGAAACGCGGCAGCCAATATTCGCACAGCAAGATCCCACAAACAGCAATGTGAATAACGTCCAGATAAGTTTTTTCTAGTGATGTTGGTTGAGGGATGAATGTTGGCTAGGACACCGGGGAGAACTCCCCTGCTCTTCTAAATAGTGCCGTGGGATCTTTTACGTCCACCTGAGAGGGCAGACCGGGCCTCGGTTTAACGTCTCATCTGAAAGATGGATTGTTAATTGTTACTCTATATTCACTTGCTGTCTGTAAAATAAAGCAGCTTAATCATTCATATCTGGTCATGTCTCACTAACATGTTGTCAGTCTGCCACCAAAAGATTGGAGAAGCACAATTGAATTTGTTATGTCCCTGGGCTATGTTACTGTATGATTAGATATTGGGGAGATTGGGCGCACTCTTGAATGTAAGATACAGGAATCACTTATGGAACTGACCAGTGCCATTGAACCTCAAAAATTATTGAAGGCAAACTCAAAATTTGTAACAGTCTCCCTGCCACAAAAACAACAGAAATGAAAACAAAACAATTATAAACAGCTGGAGTGAAGTTCTGAAAAATCCTCACAAAAATGATCATTGTGCAAGCAAATTTTGGATCATTCTAACACTGGATTTTATGACTGATCTCTCAAAGTAACCACACTTCGAAAGCTACATTCTCCAATTTTTATTTCAAATAAAGCATTTTTGTACTTGCACAATATTTTGTTTTCAGAAGACTTTGTTATGTATTGCAGTAAAATCTTCTGAAACAAGATATAAACAAGATATTAGAATTCTCCAGGTTGTACCAATTTTGAATGATGGTGTTAGCCATTCTAAGATTTCAACCCATCAGCAGTTTTCATGGTAAATTATCTGGTCTCAGCTGTTCCTCTTACATGGCCTGGTCTTGGTTTACCCAGAGCTCACTCATGGCTACTGGTACAGTTTCTACCATAGCTGCTTAATGGTCGTAATATGGAATCTGGTTGTTAGCAACAATTGAAAACTCCTCAGAAGAGAATCCAACTATTCTTTTTAAAGTTGATAATTTAAATAGTGTACTCACTAATACAAACGTTTGCAAATTGCTCAAATGATGTGCAGCTGTGCTGCGGATAAATTCACCTTGCAATACTGTATTTTTTCAGTACATACCAGGGGACCCCCATACCTTGTCCTTCGACATAGGATTGTGGTTAGGATTGATTGAATGATTCTGTTCTATAGTTGCAGTATGGATCACCACAGAATTTTGGCTTCTAAATGAAGTAAACATTGATTTTAAAATAAAGTGATATATTTTTCAAAAGCAAAATACTGCAGATGCTGGACATCTGAAATAAAAACAGAAAATGCTAGAGAAGCTCAGCAAGTGAGGCAGCACCTGTGGAGAGAGAAACAGGGTTAATGTTTCAGATCGAAGACCTTTCGTCAGAACTCCAGTCTTCGACCTGAAACATTAACTCTGTTTCTTTCTCCACAGATGCTGCCTCACTTGCTGAGCTTCTCCAGCATTTTCTGTTTTTAGATGTTATATATTGTTATAAGTTAAGAATGGTTAATTTATGGAATTTATTTCCCTGCCCTTCCATTTTTCCTTCCTCAGCCATCTCTCCTGAAAGTCCAATTCTTTGGCCACTGCCAGCCTTCCAGTACCTTGTCCGAATGGTTGTTCTTCATCTGTGAGCCTAGTTAAGAAGTATTGACAGGATATTTGGCATGTGGGACATGCTAACCCAGTTTTCCCTCATGGGGCATCTGAACCATCACATTTTCCAGAAGGACTTACAGGATAATGATCAGGAGCAGGAACTCTGGCTGATTTTTCCCATGCCTGTTCTGGTGTCACTACTATCGCCACAGCTGAGATTAGTAAACTCAGCACAGACCAGGGGTAAAACCAGCGATATTCCTGATCTACCTGCCTTAGTACCTCACAGGGAAGTGCACCTATTCATTAAGTCACTAAGATGCTCCTTATTTAACAGTTTAATATAATTGTAAATAGAAGCATATTTATAAAAAATTTTTTTGAACTGTAGATCACCATGGAATTTTGGCTTCTAAATGAAGTAAACATTGATTTTAAAATAAAGATACACATTGTTATAAGTTAAGAAGTCCACGATTGAACTTTCTTAAACATGCTGTGCCTTATGTGCATAAATGATGGTTTGGTGGCTTCAAACTTTAATTTTCATTCATAAAGAGGGACTTAAAGAAGGAATATGGTGTAAGTTTGGTGCTTTCCTCGGGCCCTCATTGTTTACGTTGATTTGAACTTGTTTTACGCAGGTTTTTACATTCTGGCGTATGCTAATGAGATTTTCAGAAAATTTCAGCTTAACTCGACAACGGGAAAATCGGTGTAAATTTTGGTGTAACTTGCTGGTCATGCCATTTCAGGAAATTCCGGGCCAATGTGTGATGTCTATAGTGTGGTAGACTCAAAACGTCTTCTTGACAGCATCACCTTGACCTGTTGTAAATTTGGTTGACCTTTAACCATTGTTGATGTACATTATATTTTGAGTATGAAGTAACCATTGACCCTCTTTTTGCTGCACAACTTTCAGTTTACTCTATCGTAGGTTAATTTAATTAAAATTGGTTTGATGATGGCATTATAGCATTAGCCCAGGCCAGTAATAAATGGAATACAATTGATATCCAGTATAAAGTTTTCTGTGTAACTATTTGGCCACCATGATAGTAATTGAAAACAGCCGACACTATATTCTGCTTTTGCAATTATGAAAATATTAATGCAGTTACAGCAGGTCACTAGAATTTGTTTTTAATTTCAATTTTTTTCGTGGAGTTTCAAATCAGTTACTTTTATGCAGATAATTTCAGTTTGGGGATTGGTTGCAGCTGCTTCTTCCCATAGCCACCTGGGAATGAGATTCGGACATTTTAATTTTAGCTGAACAATATCAGTGATAATCATAGAATCGTACAGCACAGGAGGCCATTCGGCCTATTGTGCCTCTGCCAGCTTTTTGAAAGAGCTATCCAATTAGTCCCACTCTCCATCTCTTTCCACATAGCCCTGCAAATTTTTCCTTTCAAGTATTTATCCAATTCCCTTTTGAAAGTTACTATTGGATCTGCTTCCTTCAACCTTTCAGGTAGTGCATTCCAGGTCATAACTCACTGCATTAAAAAATGTCTCCTCATCTCCCCTTTGATTCTTTTGCCAATTACCTTAATTACTGACCCCCCTGACCAATTACTGACCCTCCTGCCAATGGAAACAGTTAATCCTTACTCTATCAAAACCCTTCATAATTTTGAACACCTCTATAAATCTCCCTTACCATTCTCTGCTCCGAGGAGAACAACCATGGCTTCTCCAGTCTCTGCACATAACTGAAGTCCCTCATCCCTGGTACCATTTAGTAAATTTCCTCTGCACCATCTTGAAGGCCTTGACATCCATCCTAAAGTGTGATGCCCAGAATTGGACTTTACATGATGGGAATGCTTGCGGCTGCTATGACCCTGAGAGCAATGCTCATGAGAGTATAACTCCTCGTAGAGCCACCTAAGCCAGATAGGTCAAAAGGTAGGAGCCAGACCAAAGGCAGTCCACCGATCCTCCTGTTAAGGGGTTGTGGGTCAGACTAACGACCTGTCCACATAAAAATGCCTTTTGTTACGGAAACATCCCAGAGGCAAGACGAGTCTGTTACAGACTTGCAAACATAAACATCAACTGTGGAAAGCCACAATCTGCTGGATGTAACGTAAGATGATACTCCGATTGGAGTCAAATATCTTGCACTGGACAGACAGCAGTAGAAGAAATAGGTTATCGCATGAGCCATTAGGCACAGGAGACATTCATAGAATCATAGAAGTTACAACATGGAAACAGGCCCTTCGGCCCAACATGTCCATGTCGCCCAGTTTATACCACTAAGCTAGTCCCAATTGCCTGCACTTGGCCCATATCCCTCTATACCCATCTTACCCATGTAACTGTCCAAATGCTTTTTAAAAGACAAAATTGTACCCGCCTCGACTACTGCCTCTGGCAGCTCGTTCCAGACACTCACCACTCTTTGAGTGAAAAAATTGCCCCTCTGGACCCTTTTGTATCTCTCCCCTCTCACCTTAAATCTGTGCCCCCTCGTTATAGACTCCCCGACCTTTGGGAAAAGATTTTGACTATCGACCTTATCTATGCCCCTCATTATTTTATAGACTTCTATGAGATCACCCCTAAACCTCCTACTCTCCAGGGAAAAAAGTCCCAGTCTGTCTAACCTCTCCCTGTAAGTCAAACCATCAAGTCCCGGTAGCATCCTAGTAAATCTTTTCTGCACTCTTTCTAGTTTAATAATATCCTTTCTATAATAGGGTGACTAGAACTGTACACAGTACTCCAAGTGTGGCCTCACCAATGCCCTGTACAACTTCAACAAGACATCCCAACTCCTGCATTCAATGTTCTGACCAATGAAACCAAGCATGCTGAATGCCTTCTTCACCACCCTATCCACCTGTGACTCCACTTTCAAGGAGCTATGAATCTGTACTCCCAGATCTCTTTGTTCTATAACTCTCCCCAACGCCCTACCATTAACGGAGTAGGTCCTGGCCCGATTCGATCTATCAAAATGCATCACCTCACATTTATCTAAATTAAACTCCATCTGCCATTCATCGGCCCACTGGCCCAATTTATCAAGATCCCGTTGCAATCCTCGATAACCTTCTTCACTGTCCACAATGCCACCAATCTTGGTGTCATCTGCAAACTTACTAACCATGCCTCCTAAATTCTCATCCAAATCATTAATATAAATAACAAATAACAGCGGACCCAGCACCGATCCCTGAGGCACACCGCTGGACACAGGCATCCAGTTTGAAAAACAACCCTCTACAACCACCCTCTGTCTTCTGTCGTCAAGCCAATTTTGTATCCAATTGGCTACCTCACCTTGGATCCCATGAGATTTAACCTTATGTAACAACCTACCATGCGGTACCTTGTCAAATGCTTTGCTGAAGTCCATGTAGACCACGTCTACTGCACAGCCCTCATCGATCTTCTTGGTTACCCCTTCAAAAAACTCAATCAAATTCGTGAGACATGATTTTCCTCTCACAAATCCATGCTGACTGTTCCTAATTAGTCCCTGCCTCTCCAAATGCCTGTAGAATTAACTAACTAATTAACTCTACAGTACTGGTGTGAGATTTTTGATTTATCATACCAGCCAACTGTACAGTCATATTGAGCGAGATTGCCAATTTAATACCAATTAGTATTGAATTGTGAGTAAACTGTAAAAAAGTACAGTGAAACTTGTATAAACAGACGCTTATTGAGAGAACTAAATAACTTACATAATAAAATATGATGTGGAGATGCCGGTGATGGACTGGGGTTGACAAATGTAAGGAATCTTACAACACCAGGTTATAGTCCAACTGTTTTATTTGAAAATCACAAGCTTTCGGAGGCTTTCTCCTTCGTCAGGTGAGCGAGTGTGGGATTCCATGGAACGTTACCGCATTTATATTCAGAGAGCAATACCTGGTGATTACAGATAATCTTTCCAACTGCCCGTTGTCAAGGCAATCAAAGTGTTCAGACAGAGTGATGTTACCTACAGGACCACCGAATACACAAACGGCCAGAACACAAAACAGAGAGAGAGAGGGAGAGAAACATCCGAAAGGAAGAGAAAGACAGAGAATGACCCGTTGTGTTAAAAACAGATAACTTTTTTTCGCTGGTGGGGTTACGTATAGCGTGACATGAACCCAAGATCCCGGGTGAGGCCGTCCTCATGGGTGCGGAACTTGGCTGTCAATTTCTGTTCGACGATTTTGCGTTGTCGTGTGTCTCGAAGGCCGCCTTGGAGAACGCTTACCTGAAGATCGGTTACCACGGACCAGTTGAACCAGGAACACTTCTCACCACGATGGACGTCTCGGCACTCTACACCAGTATCCCCCACGATGACGGCATCGCTGCAACAGCCTCAGTACTCAACACCAACAACAGCCAATCTCCAGACGCCATCCTACAACTCATCCGCTTCATCCTGGATCAAAATGTCTTCACCTTTGACAACCAGTTCTTTACCCAAACACACGGAACAGCCATGGGGACCAAATTCGCACCCCAATACACCAACATTTTCATGCACAAGTTCGAGCAGGACTTCTTCACTGCACAGGACCTCCAACCAACGCTATACACCAGATACATCGATGACGTTTTCTTCCTATGGACCCATGGCAAAGAATCACTGAAGAGACTACACGATAACATCAATAAGTTCCATCCCACCATCAAACTCACCATGGACTACTCCTCAGAATCGGTTTCTTTCTTGGACACATGAATCTCCATCAAAGACGGGAACCTCAGCACCTCACTCTACCGCAAGCCCACGGACAACCTCACGATGCTCCACTTTTCCAGCTCCCACCCTAACCACGTCAAAGAGGCCATCCCCTATGGACAGGCCCTGCGAATACACAGGATCTGCTCAGACGAGGAGGAACGCGATGGACACCTACAGACACCCTTGTAGGAACGGGATATGACGCTCGACTTGTCGATCGACAGTTCCGACAGGCCACAGCGAAGAATCTCATAGACCTCCTCAGAAGACTAACACGGGACGCAACCAACAGAGTACCCTTCGTCGTCCAGTACTTCCCCGGAGCGGAGAAACTACGCCATGTTCTCCGCAGCCTTCAGCATGTCATCGATGACGACGAACACCTCACTAAGGCCATCCCCACACTTCCACTACTCGCCTTCAAACAGCCACCCAACCTCAAACAGACCATCGTTCACAGCAAATTACCCAGCTTTCAGGAGAACAGCGTCCACGACACCACACAACCCTGCCACGGCAACCTCTGCAAGACATGCCAGATCATCGACACAGACACCAGCATCACACGAGAGGACACCACCCACCAGGTACATGGTTCATACTCCTGTGACTCGGCCAAAGTTGTCTACCTCATACGTTGCAGGAAAGGATGCCCCGGAGCATGGTACATTGGCGAGACCATGCAGACACTGCGACAACGGATGAACGGACACCGCGCAACAATCGCCAGACAGGAGGGTTCCCTCCCAGTCGGGGAACACTTCAGCAGTCAAGGACATTCAGCCACCGATCTTCGGGTAAGCGTTCTCCAAGGCGGCCTTCGAGACACACGACAACGCAAAATCGTCGAGCAGAAATTGATAGCTAAGTTCCGCACCCATGAGGACGGCCTCAATCGGGATCTTGGGTTCATGTCACGCTACACGTAACCCCACCAGCGAAAAAAAGTTATCTGTTTTTAACACAACGGGTCATTCTCTGTCTTTCTCTTCCTTTCGGATGTTTCTCTCCCTCTCTCTCTCTGTTTTGTGTTCTGGCCGTTTGTGTATTCGGTGGTCCTGTAGGTAACATCACTCTGTCTGAACACTTTGATTGCCTTGACAACGGGCAGTTGGAAAGATTATCTGTAATCACCAGGTATTGTTCTCTGAATATAAATGCGGTAACCTTCCATGGAATCCCACACTCGCTCACCTGATGAAGGAGAAAGCCTCCGAAAGCTTGTGATTTTCAAATAAAACAGTTGGACTATAACCTGGTGTTGTAAGACTCCTTACAAGTGATAAAATATACAAGAAGTACTCTGAAACCATGAGTATTCACAAATTATGAACTACGGACAACCTTCAATACACCAAGCCCTTTTGCAAATTAAAACTGGCGCTTCCCCTTGCAGCTTGTTTCCTTTCTGCCCCCAAATTCTCGCGAGGTCAGTGTATGCTGGTCAGCGCGAGGCGGCAGAGGATTTTGTGAAAGAAACAGCTTTTTTGGAATGGGGAGCTCTTTACTAAGCATGCATAGCGGCAGAGAAACCGCTCTATCACTGGGACTGAATGCCTGCAACGGCTCTAGCCCAGGCATAGAGCGGTTTCTCTGCCGCTATGGATGCTGGGTAAAGAACTCCCCATTCTACTGAAAATCTTTACAGTACATACAATGACCATTTTGAAAATAAGGACACCTGCAAAAAAAGGACAGCTGATGCCAATCCCGAAGGTGTCTGTAATTTACAGGTTTCATTGTACTACAGAGTGTAACACACTGGCCCTGAAATTCCATTGGGGTTCTCCTTTTCTTCTGCCTTAACTTTGGCAGGAGATCAATGGAACTCCCAGAGAAACAGTGTAAAGTGACTGCTTACAATATTTCTCTGGTAGTTCTGCTGGTCTCCCACTGTGGTTACAGCAGAAGACTGGAAGAAGCCCTGTTGAATTTCAGAGCCACTGTATTTAATCTCAAAATATTGAAGCCTAATATCACACGGCACATGAACTTTCAATGGGAAAATAATTTAGTCAGTACATGCTTTTTAAAAAAAAAGTTTTTCTTTTTCTTGTCAATTTTCTTCCCTCAACTCTGAAAGACATTGATTCCTTGCTGATATTTGGTTCCGAGGACACCAGTTGTCCTCTAATTTGTTGTCATTGTTCATGGGAATGAGCATCAGTAGGCTAATCAACTGCACGGGGCATCACAACTGAGCCCAATCCTGTTCTCACCTGACATCGTCACATGTGCATTTAAAGCAGGGTCATTGGATAGTGATCAGTAGCAGGAATCCTGTTTAATTTTCTCTTTCACAACACTGTGGCACGAAACTCAATTGTAGCACTCCTATTGACGTTAAATCTGAGATCAGCCAACTAAGCACAAACCAGGAATTGAACTTGGTGTCCTCAGTGGATAAACTCAAAGAACTGTTGGGGCTTTGGTGAGAGGGGCTTTGGTGAGAGGAAAATTCAGAATTGTGAGCTGTGGGGAAATGTTAGGAGTAAGATTTATGATTAACAAAAATGAAACAGATTGCAAACTTATTTGAACATTTGGAGTTATGGTTATTTTTAAGAATCACAGACATCAAGATCAACCACAGGCTAGCTATTACTGCTGCCAATAATAGTGAGGGAACATTTACTCGCTTTGTATGACATTCCTTTGTCTGCCACTTTAATGCAAGCATTAGGAACATAGGAGGAACATAGGAACAGGAGTAGGCCATTCAGCCCCTCGTGCCTGCTCCGCCATTTGATAAGATCATGGCTGATCTGTGATCGAGCTCCATATACCTGCCTTTGGCCCATATCCCTTAATACCTTTGGTTGCCAAAAAGCTATCTATCTCACATTTAAATTTAACAATTGAGCTAGTATCAATTGCCATTTGCGGAAGAGAGTTCCAAACTTCTACCACCCTTTGTGTGTAGAAATGTTTTCTAATCTCACTCCTGAAAGGTCTGGCTCTAGTATGCAGGTGCAGCAGGTGATCAAGAAGGCCAACGGAATGTTGGCTTTTATTGCTAGGGAGATAGAATATAAAAACAGGGAGGTATTGCTGCAGTTATATAAGGTATTAGTGAGACCGCACCTGGAATACTGCATACAGTTTTGGTGTCCATACTTAAGAAAAGACATACTTGCTCTCGATGCAGTACAAAGAAGGTTCACTCAGTTAATCCCGGGGATGAGGGGGCGGACATATGAGGAGAGGTTGAGTAGATTGGGACTCTACTCATTGGAGTTCAGAAGAATGAGAGGCGATCTTATTGAAACATATAAGATTGTGAAGGGGCTTGATCGGGTGGATGCGGTAAGGATGTTCCCAAGGATGGGTGAAACTAGAACGAGGGGGCATAATCTTAGGATAAGGGGCTGCTCTTTCAAAACTGAGATGAGGAGAAACTTCTTCACTCAGAGGGTGGTAGGTCTGTGGAATTTGCTGCCCCAGGAAGCTGTGGAAGCTACATCATCAAATAAATTTAAAACAGAAATAGACAGTTTCCTAGAAGTAAAGGTAATTAGGGGTTACGGGGAGCGGGCAGGAAATTGGACATGAATTTAGATTTGAGGTTAGGACCAGATCAGCCATGATCTTATTGAATGGCGGAGCAGGCTCGAGGGGCCGATTGGCCTACTCCTGCTCCTATTTCTTATGTTCTTATGTTCTAATTTTTAGACTGTGCCCCCTACTCCTAGAATCCCCAACCAGCGGAAATAGTTTCTCTCTATCCACCCTATCTGTTCCCCTTAATATCTTGTAAACTTCGATCAGATCACCCCTTAACCTTCAAAACTCCAGAGAATACAACCCCAATTTGTGTAATCTCTCCTCGTAACTTAACCTTTGAAGTCCTGGTATCATTCTAGTAAACCTACGCTGCACTCCCTCCAAGGCCAATATGTCCTTCCGAAGGTGCGGAGCCCAGAACTGCTCACAGTACTCCAGGTGCGGTCTAACCAGGGTTTTGTATAGCTGCAGCATAACTTCTGCCCCCTTGTATTCCAGTCCTCTAGATATAAAGATATAAAGGCCAGCATTCCATTAGCCTTATTGATTATTTTCTGCACCTGTTCATGACACTTCAATGATCTATGTACCTGAACCCCTAAGTCCCTTTGGACATCCACTGTTTTTAACTTTTTACCATTTAGAAAGTACCCTGTTCTATCCTTTTTTGATCCAAAGTGGATGACCTCACATTTGTCTACATTGAATTCCATTTGCCACAGTTTTGCCCATTCACCTAATCTATCAAAATCACTTTGTAATTTTATGTTTTCATCTACGCTACTTACAATGCCACCAATCTTTGTGTCATTGGCAAACTTAGATATGAGACTTTCTATGCCTTCATCTAAGTCGTTAATAAATAAACCATGTATTGCAACAGGCAGAGGAATGTTATACAAATATGTTAATTCACTATTATCACCAACAGTAATTTCTAACATACATATGTTCAAATCAAAATCGGTTCATATATCTAATGAGTGAATTTCTCAGATGCGTCAAGTGTCAATCTTTTGCAAGTCACCAATGAATACTGATGTTCCAGAGCCATTTCGGAACTATAAAAATGCCTGTTCTGGAGAATTTTAATCAATGTAACTAAGTTATGTAAAGTGCCTAAAATAGTTGCAGCCTGAATAGTATTAATAGTATTAATTTGTTAAGTCTTTGCCTGCTGCAGTCTGTGACACCATCTGTTGTAAGGTGAGTTGCTTTCCAATTCCCTTTTTATATGCAGTACAGTAATCTGCTCAAATTCTGAAGATTGTCCAGATCTGGTTCATGCTTTTGGAAGAGTTGAAGGGGCAACTCAGCACATGGTCTTCAGGTCTGACACATAACTCAACAGGAGGGAAGCCTCCAGTATTTCTACTACATGCATAATTCAAATCTCCTGATTCACTGGCCAGGTCCAAAAGACCTAAAAGTTGGGAGCTTCTCCTCTGCAATACACAACAATTAACCCTGCATACCTTGACTAGACCAGTCTTGCTTTATTTTGCCCATTATAGTGTCCATGATGCTCACCTGACAAAGGAGGAAAGCTCCGAAAGCTTGTGAATTCAAATAAAGCTATTGGACTACAACCTGGTGTTGTAAGACTCCTTACATTATAGAGTCATAGAGTCATACAGCACGGATAGAGGCCCTTCGGCCCATCGTGTCCGCGCCGGCCATCAGCCCTGTCTACTCTAATCCCATATTCCAGCATTTGGTCCGTAGCCTTGTATGCTATGGCATTTCAAGTGCTCATCCAAATGCTTCTTGAATGTTGTGAGGGTTCCTGCCTCCACAACCCTTTCAGGCAGTGAGTTCCAGACTCCAACCACCCTCTGGGTGAAAAAGTTCTTTCTCAAATCCCCTCTAAACCTCCCGCCTTTTACCTTGAATCTATGTCCCCTTGTTATAGAACCCTCAACGAAGGGAAAAAGCTCCTTAGTATCCATCCTATCTGTGCCCCTCATAATTTTGTACACCTCAATCATGTCCCCCCTCAGCCTCCTCTGCTCCAAGGAAAACAAACCCAATCTTCCCAGTCTCTCTTCATAGCTGAAGCGCTCCAGCCCTGGTAACATCCTGGTGAATCTCCTCTGCACCCTCTCCAAAGCGATCACATCCTTCCTGTAGTGTGGCGACCAGAACTGCACACAGTACTCCAGCTGTGGCCTAACCAGTGTTTTATACAGCTCCATCATAACCTACTTGCTCTTATATTCTATGCCTCGGCTAATAAAGGCAAGTATCCCATATGCCTTCTTTACCACCTTATCTACCTGTTCCGCCGCCTTCAGGGATCTGTGAACTTGCACACCAAGATCCCTCTGACCCTCTGTCTTGCCTAGGGTCCTCCCATTCATTGTGTATTCCCTTGCCTTGTTAGTCCCTCCAAAGTGCATCACCTCGCACTTTTCCGGGTTAAATTCCATTTGCCACTGTTCCGCCCATCTGACCAACCCATCTATATCGTCCTGCAGACTGAGGCTATCCTCCTCACTATTTACCACCCTACCAATCTTTGTATCATCAGCAAACTTACTGATCATACCTTTTACATTCATATCCAAGTCATTAATGTAGACCACAAACAGCAAGGGACCCAGCACCGATCCCTGTGGTACCCCACTGGCCACAGGCTTCCAGTCACAAAAACAACCTTCGACCATCACCCTCTGCCTTCTGCCACTAAGCCAGTTTTGTATCCAAAGTGCCAAGGCACCCTGGATTCCATGGGCTCGTACCTTCTTGACCAGTCTCCTGTGGGGGACTTTATCGAAGGCCTTACTGAAATCCATGTATACCACATCCACTGCGTTACCCTCATCCACACGCCTAGTCACCCCCTCAAAAAATTCAATCAAATTAGTCAGACATGATCTTCCCTTGACAAAGCCATGTTGACTATCCCTGATTAATCCTTGCTTCTCCAAGTGGAGACTAATTTTGTCCTTCAGAATTTTTTCCAATAATTTTCCTACCACTGATGTTAGGCTCACTGGCCTGTAGTTCCCCGGTTTTTCCCTACTCCCCTTCTTGAATAATGGTATTACATTAGCGGTTCTCCAGTCCTCTGGCACATCCCCTGTGGCCAGAGAGGTTCTGAATATATGTGTCAGAGCCCCCGCAATCTCCTCCTTTGCCTCACACAGTAGCCTGGGATACATTTCGTCCGGGCCTGGGGATTTATCCATTTTTAGGCCTGCTAAAACCGCCAATACCTCCTCCCGCTCGATGTTAATATGTCCGAGTATATCACAGTCCCCCTGCCGTATTTCTATGTCTACATCGTCCTTCTCCATAGTGAAAACAGATGCAAAAAATTCATTTAGAACCCCTCCTACATCTGCCGGCTCCACACACAGATTGCCATTTTTGTCCCTAATGGGCCCTATTTTTTCCCTAGTCATCCTCTTACCCTTAATATACTTATAAAACATCTTAGGATTTTCCCTTATTTTGCTCGCCAGTGTTATTTCATGGCCCCTCCTTGATCTCCTAATTTCTTTTTTAAGTATCCCCCTGCACTTTTTGTACTCCTCTGGGGCTTCCTCCGTCTTTAGCCTTTTGTATCTGCCAAAAGCCCTCCTTTTTTTCCTAATCCATTCTCGTATATCCCCTGACATCCAAGGTTCCCTGGAGTTCTTGGAACCACCCTTGACCTTTACGGGAACATGTTGACATTGTATGGTCTCAATCTCCCTTCTGAAAGACTCCCATTGCTCCGATGCGGATTTTCCTACAAGCAGCTGATCCCAGTCCATTTTGGCCAGATCCTGCCTTATCCTATTAAAATCGGCCTTCCCCCAATTTAGAACCTTTATTTCCAGCCCCTCCCTGTCCTTTTCCATGACCACCTTAAATCTCACCAAATTATGGTCACTGTCACCAAAG
This sequence comes from Heptranchias perlo, assembly GCF_035084215.1. Lineage (NCBI taxonomy): Eukaryota > Metazoa > Chordata > Chondrichthyes > Hexanchiformes > Hexanchidae > Heptranchias > Heptranchias perlo. The sequence continues at coordinate 51,265,741 of NC_090327.1, read as the reverse complement.
TGCTCACCTACTAGCACTTCTTCCACTTGGCCGGCCACATTCCCTAGAATTAGGTCCAGTACCGCCCCCTCTCTTGTAGGACTTTCTACATGCTGGCTCAAAAAGCTCTCCTGGATGCACGTTAAGAATTTTGTACCCTCTAAGCCTTTTACACTCTGAGTATCCCAGTTAATATTGGGGAAGTTGAAATCCCCCACGATTATTACCCTATTATTTGCACAATTTTCTGAGATTTGCCTACATATCTGTTCCTCGATCTCCCCCTGACTGTTTGGGGGCCTATAGTACACTCCCATCAAAGTGCTTGCCCCCTTTTTGTTTTTAAGCTCCACCCATATGGCCTCATTAGAGGAACCTGCTAATATATCATCCCTCCTTATGGCAGTAATTGATTCTTTAATTAATATTGCGACCCCCCCTCCTCTTATACCTCCCCCTCTGTCTCGCCTGAAGATTCTGTACCCCGGAATATTTAGCTGCCAGTCTTGCCCCTCCCTCAACCATGTCTCTGTGACAGCAACAATATCATACTCCCATGTGTTTATCAACACCTTCAGTTCATCCACCTTATTCGCAAGACTCCTTGCATTAAAATAGATGCCATCCAGCCTTGCCCTTACATATTTGCCCTGTCTTCCAAGCTGACTTATAGTGTCAACCATTTAGATTAAGTTGTCCAGCTGCAATGTAAATGTACTTCACATTTTCAGCAGATACTTAATAGTTAAGGTTTTGAATTTTTGTAAGCTATAAATGGCTACATGAAATAAAATTAGTTTTTTCAGAAACTGCACTGTGTAACCTCCACCCACACAACTCAATTGACCCTGACAAATAGAATTGCTTGGTAATATGATGAACCAGTCAAATAAATTAAAATAGCATGACATCACAGCTTGCCTTCTCATAGCAACCCTCAGCTCATGAATTCAGGCTGGCCAAAGGAGCCACTCAGAGTCAGGTGAAATTACTCATTACCATGGTAACAGTACTCCTTGGGGTAGATTTTGACTTTGTGCGATAGTGTGACACATAAGAACATAAGAAATAGGAGCAGGAGTAGGCCAAATGGTCCCTTGAGCCTGCTCCGCCATTCAATAAGACCATGACTGATCTTTGACCTCAATTTCACTTTCCCGCCCTATCCCTGTATCCCTTGATTCACTTAGAGTCCAAAAATCTATCGATTTGCTGCTGATTTGCTACATCTCTCCAAATTGTTATTTCCATTGAAATTGTTTTTTATAATCTCCCACTAACAACAGAAGTCACATTAGAGGCAGGATGGAAGAACTGAACTGTTAATATGACTAACTATAGCATCATTGTAGCACTACAGAAATAGAAAAGACCTTCTAGATTGATTCCTGGGATGAGAGGGTTGTCCTGTGAGGAGAGATTGAATAGAATGGAGTTTCTCTGGATATGTTATAGCATATTCTCTGGAGTTTAGAAGAATGAGAGGTGATCTCATTGAAACGTATAAAATTCTTACAGGGCTTGACAGGAAAGAGGCAGAGACATTGTTTCCTCTCGCTGGAGAGTCTAGAACTAGGGGGCATAGTCTCAGGATACGGGGTAGGCAATTTAGGACTGAGATGTGGAGGAATTTCTTCACTCAGAGGGTGGTGAATCTTTGGAATTCTCTACCCCAGAAGGCTGTGAATCCTCAGTCGTTGAGTATACTCAAGAGTGAGATCGATAGGTTTTTGTACTCTCAGGGAATCAAGGGATATTGGGATTGGGCGAGAAAGTGGAATTGAGGTCGAAGATCAGCCATGATTTAATTGAATGGTGGAGCAGGCTCGAGGGGCCGTATGGCCTACTCCTGCTCCTATTTCTTATGTTCTTCTCATCCCAGGAATGTGGTACAGTTTACAGCACAGTCCAGCACTGGGTTTTATTCCTTTTCTTCCAATTTTCTCATCTTTCCTGAAGGTTCTGACGCTGACTGGGATATGATTCCACAAGTAATGGCAGCCCTCTGGTACTTTCTTCACGTGTGACCTAGAGAGTGAGTGTTGGCAGGCTATGCAACAGTAGATGGCTCCATAGCTGAATCTGATGCTGCTGCCACTCACTGTCAATGAAGACATGTATTCCACCAGTGTTCACTGGACAATGAACAGGCGTGAAACCTTGGCTGATTCTCTCCCATTTTTAGTTTAGGGATGCTGACGACAATTGTAGAATCCTCACTGTTCTGCTGGCTCAGATAAGCTAATTCAACACAGATCAAGGATTCGTCCATGACATTCTTGGCCTGTAAGGCTCAGTGTCATACTATTTCGACATTTAACCTATTGAGCTTAGCTCTGTGCCACAGTGAGAGAAGGAAAGAGTGTCCTAATGGTGGAGACTGAGGAGCTCGATCTGGTGTGCGCTACCGGAATAGGGCAAAAAATAATTTCTAGGGCCTGACAACCAGTAAACTATAAACACTGTCATAGCTGTAAATATGGCTCAAACACCAGCTCCTAAAATCAGATGGGCAACTTGGCCCCCTAAATTTCAGATACTATTACTGGTGATAATGATTGTGGCCTGGTGCTACAGCAAAGCCCATGGCTAGGAATGAACCAGGACCTCACTTTCAACCCCACTGCACAGCTTTCCATTCATGCACCCTGAGAAGATACCACTAGAGAGCCAGAAGCATCCCATTGTCACTGCAATCCTCTTAGTCTTAGTCTTAGGCGGTAGGGCAAAATGGGTGTTAGTGAATTGCAGCCATTGTACACTCCGCACGCTTTTCCTTCCCATTTGTATCTCTGATGGGAGTATGCCAGAAGGGCCGCAAATGAGGCTGGGGCCCTGATATGCCAGGTTTCAACTTTACATCAGAGATTACATGGGACCTAGTAGGGAATGGAGCCTCCACCTGCCCCAACCAAGGCCAGTGGCGTAGGAGGGGTAGGCTTTGGGTGGGGTCTTCTAACAATGGGAATCCCAACCTTTCAGTGGCCAGGTGAGACCAGGTGTACCAACCCGCTGAAGGGTGGAATTCGGGCTCAACTGCAGGTCCAGGCCTGGGCTGTAGTCTGGAGCCCTGAAGAGGAGTCAATTTTTTTCAAACATTTCAGTCCCCTTACAAAGGCAGCTGAGGGGACACCTCTCTCTTCTTACTGGTGGAAGTGGGGGAATGGACCCAGAAACCCCCCAGCCTCCATAGCCAGCAATCAGTCAGAGTTTTCAGCCTCGTAGGGAAGGGAACTAAAAGCCGACCTTGCCAGTGAAGCCCACATTGAAAGAATGAATTTTTAAAAATACAGAGGTGTTGCATTCATAGCATTTCCAGTTTTCTCTTTGAGGCTGCAGCTAGCGGGAGGGGATTGAACAAATCATTTTATTCGTGACAACTTATACTCATTGTGAAATATAAACATTGTCTCTCATTATACATAAAGAACAGAATTCAACCCTGCAATGACCCTGGGGTCAAGGGATGGAATTCCGGCCCAGCACTTATCTGCTGAAGGCCTTTTGGTCTCAGCCAAGGTCTTCAGTGGGAGCCTTGAAGCAATCTTCAGGGCATTTCTGTCACTTGAAATTCCCTCATCACCTCTTCTGGTGCTGCATTGGCATCCCTCCAGCAGCACCGCAGGATTTTCCACTTTGCACTGGCAGATGGGCATCCCACTGTGCATCATAAATGACCCCCTGAACCAGGGAAATGGGTTGGGGGACAGGGTGGATTCGAGGGGTGGGCGCAAGTCCCGCCCCGCTGGAACTCCATCCCAAAGATAAGAACTCAGTCTAACGTGTCAGAGACCTGTATGAGAACAGGGTAGATTACAGATGACACAACTGGTAAGTATATTGCCCAGTATGGAAGTGAGGTATAGAGAACAGTAAGGTGTCAGGTGTGATTCCTGGACTGTGCTTAGTCGGCTGATCTCAGCTGGGGAGACAGCCTTGGCACACAAAAGCTGGACTCAGCGATTCTAGACAAGAGGAAGTTAAAACAAAATCAGACATTGCCTCTGAGAACCCCTGCCAGAAAGTTTGAACATGTGAGTGTTTGTGAGAAAAGGATAAAGTTCATTTGTGTTCCCTTTGTTTGCAGAATCTTGCTTAATGCAAGTTGGCTGCTGTATTTCCTTACATTACAACCATGACTATAATTCAAAAGTACTTCATTGGCTGTGAAGTGCTTTGGGATGTCCTGAAGTCATGAAAGGCAATATATAAATGTAAGTTCTTTCTTTCTTAATGAAATAACCTGTCAACCCTCATTGCTTAAGCTTATGCTGAAAAATGCCTATTCAGAGAGGTACTGGAGGGCAGCCAATGCCCATCAAATTGTATGCCAGCAAAAGTCAGCAGGGGATGAAATTGGTCTTCAGCAGTCGTGCAAAACTGGCAATAACGAACTGGCAGCCCGTTTTACATCCGCCCGATTTTTCGCCCTTAGTGCTTGCAAGAGAGGAGGGAAATACTTGTGAGGGGAGAGGAGAATTTAAAAAATAGAAAAGTAATAGCACACTTTTTCAGTTACAGGACCTGAGGTGCCAGCAGTGACTCAGTGGTAGCATTCTCGCCTCTGAGTCAGAAGGCTCTGCATTCAAGTCCCACTCCAGAGATTTGAGCACAAAATCTAGGCTGGTATTCCAATGCAGTACCGAGTGAGGGCTGCACTGTCGTAGATGCTGACTTTCGGATGAGGTGTTAAACCGAAATAACAGAGTCTGCCCTCTCAAGTGGATGAAAAAGATTCCATGGCACTATTTTGAAGAAGAGCAGGGGAGTTCTCCCCAGTATCCTGGCCAATATTTATCCCTCAACCAACATCACTAAAACAGATGATCTGGTCATTATCACATTGCTGTTTGTGGAACCTTTCTGTGTACAAATTGGCTGCCATGTTTCCTACATTACAACAGTGACTCCACTTCAAAAACACTTCACTGGTTATAAAGCACTTTAGGACATCCGGAGGTCGTGAACGATGCTATATAAATGCAAAGTTTTCTTTCTTTTCCTTGAGGCACATCATAGCAGCAGCCTGATATTTTTTTTTCATCATGCAGTCCCTATCCCAAGATTACAACATTCAGTGTTTCTCCTTAAATCCTGTTACTGAGTGGGCATTGATATGACCTGTGGGTTGCCAAAAGTTAGTGCAGTTAGTAGTCGTTGAGTATATTCAAGGCTGAGAGCGATAGATTTTTGGACTCAAAGGGAATCAAGGGCTATGGGGATTGGGCAGGAAAGTGGAGTTGAGGTCGAAGATCAACCATGATCTCATTGAATGGTGGAGCAGGCTCGAGAGGCCATATGGCCTACTCCTGCTCCTATTTTTTTTGTTCTTATGCAAGTACAGCTGCTCAATCGGCCACAAATACATCTGCAGTTATTACTCATAAGCATAATCTGCCAGACAATCAGTCTTGTTGCCTTCTGTGTTATACAACTACTATTAAAAATAATCGCTGATTAATGTTTTGCTCATTTAATTGGTGTCTTATTACATTGACTAGAACACATAAATTAGAGAAGTTTTTTTAGAATCATAGAATGGTTATGGCACAGGAGACTATTTAGCCCATCGTCGATGGGTCAAAATCCTGGAACTCCCTTCCTAACAGCACTGTGGGAGGACCTTGACCACATGGACTGCAGCGGTTCAAGAAGGCGGCTCACCACCACCTTCTCAAGGGCAATTAGGGATGGGCAATAAATGCCGGCCTCGCCAGCGACGCCCACATCCCATGAACGAATAAAAAAAACACCACCTTCTCAAGGGCAATTAGGGATGGGCAATAAATTCTGGCCTTGCCAGCGACGCCCACATCCCATGAACAAGTAAAAATTATATAAATGCAAGACCTTTTTTCTTCACTTCAGCAGCTGTCAAGGGATTAGTGGTTGTTTCCCTTTGTTTGCTTCCACATGAACCATATTATAAAAGGGGAGAGCTGTATTTTTACAGAAAGGATTTAGAAAAGAATTACAATCAGATGTTGGATTTTTAAAGTAAAGTAAAGAGGCCGATTTTCATCCTGTCTCCAGGGCAGGAACAGGGCAGTAGGGCAATTAAAATAGGAGAGCAGCACTCCTGCCAACGTCCGGGTCGTCGCTATTTTGGTAATTTTCACTTTCACACTCTTCCCCGGAATAGATTTTCATAGTGTTATTTTTCGGAAAGCCTAATATAATAACAAAAATAATGCCTCCAGACACTCAGTTACATTCAATAGAATAAATAACTCAGGGCCTGAAAATCTGCATATGTTCCACCCCTTTAAGGCCAAACAGTAAATCCCAGTTTAGGTTGGGACCAGCTGTATATTGGTCCTGGCCTACCTCAGAGCCGTTCCACCATCCTCCTGCTGGAGATATGACAGGAGTCCACCAGAATGGCCAAGGAAATTCGGTTCCACAATGTCTTACGTGGCTTGGAGGTGTCAAGGGCAACAATGTGAAATGGTGGCTGCTAACTCTACATTTAGGTTTTATTCACTGTCTCTCTCATTTTAAAAAATATCTAAGAACAGATTTATGTGCAGCTTTAATATAAGCTACTACTGAGTCAGCACTGAATTTTTCAGCATTAGGTTTCAAATCTGTTATTCTAATTTTTAAAACCTAACCGTACTAAGCTGTGCTGTCAATCTCAGCACGGACAAGTTGAAAAATGACTGATGATGGGAAAAACCTGACCTTACTCCTGCTGAGTTTTGCTGTAAAACGTAGCAAGGGCAGAGTTAAAGACAAGATGCTGGAAGGGGAGATTTGTTATCTGATGCATGTTCTTTATAAACATGTTTATGATTTTGATGCAAATAATGCACAAAAGAAATCTTCCTCCTACATTTGATCAACAGTTGTATAAATACAAAACTGAGTGAACTCTATATGGACATGGGTACTGGATGACTTTTTTTAATGCAGAGGACTGGGTCTTTCAGTTTCCTCAGCAGGTAACTATTGAGGATGAAGGCGACTACAACTTAATTAGTAAGTGTGAGTAGGCAATTATGAGTAATGTAGCATGGGTGGAGTATACAAGGAGGCATGTAGGATAAGTTATCCAAGTTATAGGGTTTTGCTGATATATGATGCTATATGTTGCTCTGTTCCTTAAAAGGAGTACAAGAAAACCACTTTGTGAGACGGTTCTTGACTGTTCCGTCAGCAGTCGCACTTACTTTTTTATACTGCAGTGTTGCTGCCCAGGTTAGGCCTGCCATTGGTGGCATCACTGTAATATAAATGAGGTTGAATGCTGCTGTTGCTACTGTCATGATACACAAAGGACACCCTAAATTTATAGTCACTGAAGTATCACTCCCACTAACATCAGAGATGAGACTGCAGAAGAACCATAGAAATGCAAGTATAATGGGGTTAGGGGCAGTATTCTTTGTCGGACCCAAAATGCATTCAGAATGATTTTACATTCAAGATTTTTAAGGTGATTGGAAAATGAACCAAAAGTGACATGAGGAAAAACTTTTTTTTACACAGTGAGTGGTTAGGATCTGGAATGCACTGCCTGAGGGGGTGGTGGAGGCAGATTCAATCATGGCTTTCAAAAGGGAATTGGATACTTGAAGGGACAAAATTTGCAGGGCTACAGGGAGAGGGCAGGGGGAGTGAGACTAGCTGGATTGCTCTTGCATCGAGCCGGCACGGACTCGATGGGCCGAATGTCCTCCTTCCATGCTGTAACCCTTCTATGATTCTAGCTGGTAGAATCACACGCTGCTTGGATTGATGTGAGATATTGTATGGATACAATAACTTTAACAATGCTTCCTGTAAGTCAAAAATGTACATATTCATTCTGACTGGATTTTCTGCTAAAAGGAAAATCTGACATCAATTGGTTCTGAACATTCTGCTGTAGTACATTTATGAAACATCGCTGATCTTATTCCTAACAATAATGTACTCAGGCGGGAGGAAAAAATCTTGGAGGAAACTTGGGAATTTCGCACTGAGGAACAGTTTTCTAGGGTGCAAGGATTGAGTGCTGATAACTAATTTTGCTTTAACCACTAACATGCAGTAACAGTATGCATGAGACATCATTATACACACCATGCCTCCAAACTGAGGAAATTGCTTTGTAACAATTTGGCAGTACCCCTTTAATTAAAGTCTTGTTTACAAACGTCGTGTTTCCTGAATTTTAATAAATGCTGCTACCTCCATTTAATTTTGAAAAAAAATTCTCTTTAAAAAAATAATTTGTCTTTTCTCAAAGAAATAATATTAATTTCCAACTGGAGCTTTGACTTGTTACCAACAAACTGATTTTCATGGTCTAACTAACTCAGCTAATTAAATGAAGTGTGCGTCACCTTCCCCAGATGAGAAGACTAACCTAAAATTAAGGAAAAATACAAAATGAATTAGCACTGAATATTTTCCAAAACTTGTAAATAATGAAAGAAGAAGCACTTTCATCCTCTGTCGTAACTTCAATGTACCCAGGCTCAGTCATCTCTCCTGTGAGACCCATATTTCCTCAGTTCCATCAAGTCTCCTCAGCCCAGCCTAGCCCTGCTCAGTATCTTTCATTTCTCCTCAACCACACAGAAAAATTTGTATCTTCAATGGAAATGAAAATCTGGAGAGATGTATAAAGGGCGACTGAATTGATATCATCTGTATTACACCATCACCCAAAGTCAAAATTATCCCTAAGGTTTCACTAAACCTGTTGTCACTCTTGGTCCTTGGATCAAGGAATTACATCATCAGCTACAGTTGAATTGGACAATCCTGGTCTCCAACCAGCTAACCTGACACATTGCTGTGGCTGAACAATGCAGTTATCTTTGAAAGCCAGTGGTCAAAAGAATCATGGCAGCTTCTAGGGTAGCAAGGGTTCACATGCAGATTGATGTTGCAGCATCACTCACAAACTGCATATTCACAGGATGAAAACCTTTCCCGTTGCTGCAATTTAGGGCATGTTCACTCGGGGACTTAATGCAACATGGGTGGCATCAATAACACCATGTACTTGGGGGGAATCCCGTCATTTCGTAAGCAACCAGAATCCAATGCAGATTTTCGAGGTTGGCTGGAAACATCTGGCGGCATAAAAAGTTAGAGCTGATGTCAACTATACAGCCACTGACAAGGCTGTGCTCATGGTAGAAAGAGACTGTGGTTCCAGTGCCAACAGATGGCATAACTCACTGACTGCAACCTTCCTACACACTGCCTTTGGGAGAAATCCATATATGACCTCCTTTGTCTGTAAACCTTCCGGCTTGGGTACCCATGTGTCAGATGTTGCCTGCGTACATAATGCTGGAATCTTTTAGCTTCCCTTCAAATCTCCTCCATGTCCTTATTATCCTTTCTCAACGCATAGAAACAATGGAATCCCATTATTTATTTACAATGCCATTCTAAATTTAAATTCTTTGGAAATAGCAGCATTACCTTTAAATCCTGGTGACTCAGCATTGCGCTTTAATGGAAGTCACTTCCAATCTGCAAGAATGCTGAAATCAGTGACCTTTATTTATACATGGCAGGGTAGATGAATATGAGCTGCTGTGGGGGTCACCAGTGAAAATAATGGTGAGCATTTTTGAGGGAGAGTTAATGGCGGAAGGCTTTACCACCCCATTTCTTTTGGCAGACCACCTCTGAACTGCCAGAATTTGGCCAGGTTTATCCAGGAAAATTCTGGCCTAAGAGTTAAAGCCCATGGCTACTAAATACAACGAAGGAGAATTTCTGTGGGGTTCTCCTGATCTGCTGCTGTAACTTTAGCAGAAGATCAGGAAAAACCCCGGGGAACTGGCATAAATGGATGTTTCCATGGTTTCTTATTTCTTCTGATTCTTATTCTTTCCTTTTCCAATTTTTAAAAATTCGTTCATGTGATGTGGGCATCGCTGGCGAGGCCAGCATTTATTGCCAATCCCTAATTGCCCTTGAGAAGGTGGTGGTGAGCCACCTTCTTGAACCTCTGCAGTCCGTGTGATGAAGGTTCTCCCACAGTGCTGTTAGGTAGGGAGTTCCAGGATTTTGACTCAGCGACGATGAAGGAACGGCGATATATTTCCAAGTCGGGATGGTGTGTGACTTGGAGGGGAACGTGCAGGTGGTGTTGTTCCCATGTGCCTGCTACCCTTGTCCTTCTAGATGGTAGAGGTCGCGGGTTTGGGAGGTGCTGTCGAAGAAGCCTTGGTAAGTTGCTGTAGTGCATCCAGTGGATGGTACACACTGCAACCACAGTGCATCGATGGTGAAGGGAGTGAATGTTTAGGGTGGTGGATGGGGTGCCAATCAAGCGGGTTGCTTTGTCCTGGATGTTGTCGAACTTCTTGAGTGTTGTTGCAGTGCATTCATCCAGGCAAGTGGAGAGTATTCCATCACACTCCTGACTTGTGCCTTGTAGATGGTGGAAAGGCTTTGGGGAATCAGGAGGTGAGTCACTCACCACAGAATACCCAGCCTCTGACATGCTCTTGTAGCCACAGTATTTATGTGGCTGGTCCAGTTAAGTTTCTGGTCAATGGTGACCCCCCAGGATGTTGATGGTGGGGAATTCGGCGATGGTAATGCTGTTGAATGTCAAGGGGAGGTGGTTAGATTCTCTCTTGTTGGAGATGGTCATTGCCTGGCACTTGTCTGGCGCAAATGTTACTTGCCATTTATGAGCCCAAGCCTGGATGTTGTCCAGGTCTTGATACATGCGGGCTCGTACAGTTTCATTATTTGAGGGGTTGCGAATGGAACTGAACACTGTGCAATCATCAGCGAACATTCCCATTTCTGACTTTATGATGGAGGGAAGGTCATTGATGAAGCAGCTGAAGATGGTTGGGCCTAGGACACTGCCCCGAGGAACTCCTGCAGCAATGTCCTGGGGCTGAGATGATTGGCCTCCACAACCGCTACCATCTTCCTTTGTGCTAAGTATGACTCCAACCACTGGAGAGTTTTCCCCCGATTCCCATTGACTTCAATTTTACTGGGGCTCCTTGGTGCCACACTCGGTCAAATGCTGCCTTGATGTCAAGGGCAGTCACTCTCACCTCACCTCTGAAATTCAGCTCTTTTCTCCATGTTTGGGCCAAGGCTGTAATGAGGTCTGGAGCCGAGCTGTCCTGGCGAAACCCAAACTAAGCATTGGTGAACAGGTTATTGGTGAGTAAGTGCTGCTTGATAGCACTGTTGATGACACCTTCCATCACTTTGCTTGTGATTGAGAGTAAAATGATGGGCCGGCAATTGGCCGGATTGGATTTGTCCTGCTTTTTGTGGACTGCACATTCCTGGGCAATTTTCTACATTGTCGGGTAGATGCCAATGTTGTAGCTGTATTGGAACAGCTTGTCTAGAGGCACGGCTAGATCTGGAGCACAGGTCTTCAACACTACAGCCGGGATGTTGTCGGGTCGTTAAAAGAAAGGTAGATGCACTGCTGACTGTTGATTCATAAAAGTTACGTGAATTTCGGCATTACAGTAAGGCTATGGACTGATGTCTAACAGAGCCGCCAATTCAGATTTCTCAGTGGACTCTCAAAGTTTTTCAATATTGTTCTTACTGATTAGAATACTTTCAATTTGGGAATATTGTCTACTCTGTATTTAGACATTGAATGCTCTGAGGAAGACTATCAGTACAACATTTGATCATATTTTCCATCTCCTCGATCAATGAGCCGGATTTTCCTGTGAGCGGCGAACGAGCGGCAGGACTTGCATTTGCCCATTGACGTTTCATGGGCTTTAGCATGGCAAGTTCCTCTTATGGGGTGCTCAATCCAACGCGGCGCCCCCTCCCGGGCATCTGGGACCTGTGTGAACGGGGCAAGCAGCTGGGTATCCCCTTAACCAATCAGGTTGAAGCATCGTTAATGAGCAGTGCAGAGTCAGAACCAGGAAGTGTCAATTAGAATAGTGAATTCAATGTCAAATCAGGTACAGAAAGCAAAATAAAGAGAGGGTAAGAAATATTGAATTAAGAGACAGAGATAAAAGAGATAGAAAGAAAAATAAAAAATGAAAATTATTTTTTTTTAAATGTCCAACAACAATTAAAATCTGAAGGAATGAGATGCCACACTTGTAAAAGTTAATTTTCAGTGCCAGGGAGGTTTTTTGAGCAGCCATTAAGACTCACCACACTGTTAAAAGGGTGTTTAGACTTGAAATGACTTGACGTATTTTTTTTTTGGTGAGATTAGTTCATATCCATCAGGCCAGTGCAGGAATTTCACACCGTTCCATTCATTTCAATGGGGAGCCAACCAGCAGGATGCCATTCTCGCGCAGCTTACGTAGGAGGGTTACATCTGACACAGCAACTTCTGGATTTCCGCATTTAACTGCGCATGTACGGTCACCGGAACTTGCTCTACCATTTGCAGAGAAACAACGAAAAGCCTCGTTAGCCTCGCCATTATTTTCACAAAAAAATCCAGCCCAATGTAAATTGCATTTTGCTGCAGGTGAAAACTTGTGCAATTGGCTTATCTCCAAATTAATACTGATTTCTGGCACCACCCCTTACCATTGGGATCTTCCCAGGCACCAAACAGCATGCATAATTCTGTTGCTGAAAGTCATGTGAAAAAAACAATTTTCTTCCCTTCTCCTTATCTTATGAAGACAGTTTGCCATGCTAAGGATCTCCTGGAGATGGCTGCCTTCTAGTTACCTGGCTTAGTGGACAATTTTCAAGTGTAAGCCTTGACAGTAATTGTCGGCAGGTTATTTGACATTGAGGGACATCATAGCCGAGCCCGATCTGATCCTTTTCTAATGTCCACATTATAGCGAGAGTCACTGGACAGCGATCCGGAGTCAGAATACTGGCTGATTTTTCTGCTCTCTCGCCCGAGGGCACAGAGGTTAGCGGTAGCACTCTTTCAGAAATCCTGGCTGATATAAGACTAGGAATCAAACAGGGGATCTTCCTGATCTGTACGGCTCAATGCCACATGCTGTTTATTCATTCGGCTCCACCATTTTGTGAGTGATCAAGGACAGAATGGACAATAGGGGAATTTACCCACTAAGCCATATTAGAAAAATAAGATAAAATTAACCACAATGAATGTGTGAATGGTGAGTGAATAAGATGTAAAGAGCAGGCCTTGTGTTGTTAGTTTCTAACAGTTTGAGAGTTAATTTCTTTAACTTTCATATTCTCCGCATCTGAAGGCTGAAAATATGCATAGTAAACTATATCATCTTGTGAGTGTGACTGGTAATTTCAATGCCATATACATTGATAAGTTATAAGCATGTATTAAATAAAACCATAAAATATCTAGTCTTGCCAGGCACTGATGTACCATGGTGTAGGTGGAAGGACACAAATTCATGTGAACCATTCCTCACAGTAAATGGCGAAGTTCTAATCTTGGCTCGGATATCTGAGGGAGGTACGGAGCCGAGGGTGGGCACTTCCCCTAAAAGGCAGAAAAAATGTGAACTACCCAGGCCACTCTTGTCTACCTGTTAATAGTCAGATAAGAGTGAGCTGACTGCTCATCCTCTTGGTGCAAAAAGATATTTATATTTTGATAATTTGCATGTGCAAATGACTTGGAGCAGAACAAAGGAAATGTGATTGACCAACCAAGATGCTCAATTTTAGGAGCCATACCTACAAATAAACAAACATTTTAATGATAGTTGTGATTCCCAGATCACTCAAAACTTGCACTCTGTTCCAAAAGCTATACTGGATTTAGCATGATGGGCAATAGCTAAAAGTAAACATTTAACTGTCTGGGTATTATTAAAAGAAACAATACAGTTATAAAAAAAACCTGTTCTGGATTTTAGCCATGAACAGCCATTTGGTTCATTCTATCAGGGGAAAATTGAAGAGCTCTGTGCCAACACGACCAAACTGCACATCATCTGAGCGCCCCCAGTCTCTAACACCTGATCCACATTTGTAAAGGGGGTGAATCTCTCTTTTTCCAATGCAAGAGACTGTTGCTTTTGATGAAATTCATTAGTACCGGAACCAGATAGGTCTTATACTGAAGAATGGGTTACCTGTCATTATGATGGAGAACCTTAGCAAAAACTTTCTCCTTCACTGCCCTGGCATTGTGGTGCTGATACTACCTTCAGTATCGTTCATCTGTCCTGTTCAGCCGTGAGGTGTTCAGTGAATTCTGGGGAATAATTTTGTATTGAATACTTTTTGTCAAATAAATTCTTGAAGGAAAACTAGTTCCAGCAATTGGATTGTGATATGATGCCATGGAATACAATAAATAGGAAATGACAGCAAAATGCAGTGTGAAGTTGTGCACAGAAATGAATGCAGTCATTTGAAGGGCAGAATTCAATGGCTCTATGCCATCAAACAGCTGATCTTGCTTTAGCTGTTATAAAAGTTATTTTATAATAGCCATAAGTATATACAGCAGCTTCTGCAGTGCCAAATAATTATCCAGCATCAAACTATATGGATACATTTGCCCCCTCTCTCACTTAACTCTCTAGAAACTTCAAATATATCGAATAATACTGTAGGTTTAAAATGGCTTTTACAAAACAAAGTTTAGCAAATGTCTGCATAATGGCTCCAAAATTTCTCAGAATGCGATGCTGGAAGTTATCCTGGGATCGGACCCAACAGTGCCCTCCAGCATTGACCCTGCTGGAGTTTGCAGAGCCAGCACGCACCTCAACTCTATGGGCCAGTTGAGTGTGACACATCAATTCAGGCACATCTCCAATACCTACCTGTTCATGATTGCCAGTAAATCTGGCTCCTGCCTGCCTTTGGGGGTGGGGGGAGGCTTTCCAGCCTCTCCAACCCCAACCATTACATCTTCAGCCCCCTGAGCAAGATGGCTGATTTGCAATTAAAAAGAAAAATTGAGGGTCTTTGGGGGTCAAGGCTGCTTGCCTGGCCTGGACCCCATTGGTCAGGCCCACATATGGCCATGAGGAGTGAGGACACCTCCACTGCTCAGCACATCGGCTGAAAAGTATAGATGAGATTGAAGTAAACAAGCTATTTAACTTGGACAATAAGCATAGGACAAGAGACCACAAGTACAAAATTCACAAGCCTTGAAAAAGATTAATGATTAGAAAAGCTCCCTTTCCCACAGTACAGTGGACAGCCCTACAACACTCCGAGATCTCTGCGCTTCTCCAATTCTGGCCTCTTCCACATCCCCAATTTTCATCGCTCCACCATTGGCGGCTATGCTTTTAGCTACCTAGGCCCTAAGCTCTGGAATTCCCTCCCTAAACCTCTCCGTCTCTCTACCTCTCTCTCCTCCTTTAAGATGTTCCTTAAAACCTATCACTTTGACCAAGCTTTTGGTCACCTGCCCTAATATTTCCACTGTGTCTCGGTGTCAAATTTTGTTTGATAATGCTCCTGTGAAGCACCCTGGGGCGTTTTACTACATTAAAGGCACTATTTATATGCAAGTTGTTGTTGTTGTTCGTGTGAGACAGACTCCATTTTCTTATTGTACTTAGTAATACTGGGGAACAATACCAAAGAGAAATCATTGTCAGTTTGCTTTGCTGTATGCAGGTAGCTCACAGCAGCAATGCAACAAATAATTGATAACTGTGAGACTAATTATACACATGAAAAACAGATGGCAAGGATATTGCAAACTGCCATTAGCATTTATCGATTCTCTTACTGTGGTAGATATTCAATGCAAACCTTCCCATAATTGCAAGTTACTCCATTTGTTTTGTCAAAGGTATTTGCAAATTCTTTCCTTTTTTGTGCTTAGGAATTTGCAATTTACCTAAACTAGAAGTCCCTCGGTGGAAACATCTCTTTGGTGGGCTTACCTTTCCGTTCATTTAAATGTTTCTTTGAACAATATTGAAATTACTAAGACTGTTCTTGATTGTCAGTAATGTGTTATATATGTGCACATAATCTAGTCATTAGGGAAGAGTGTATTTGAGGTCCAAAATTGACCTAATTGAGAACTGACCAACAGGCACCAGGATGTAGCCTGGATGGTGGTGAGAAGGGCCCTCCCAGTGCGGTCCTTCTAACATGCATGGAATCTCAGCAGCACTGCGAGCTGCCCTCGAGGCTGCGGTGGGGAGGAGACTGTCATCCACCTCCTGATGGACTGCCCCTTCGCAAAGAGAGTGTGGAGAGAGATGCGTTGGTATCCGTCCCGGTTCATCCCCTCCTGATGCACGGCTCTTCAGATAGATCCAAGAAGGTGACTTTTGGTCTGTACACCCTGTGTGCTGGATATGGCCTCCTACAAGCACCCACCCCTCACCTGCTGTCACCTAATAGGTCCAGCTGCTGTTGCTGCTTCTCTTCCTCAAACTGTTCCTCCATCCAAATAAAACTGGCACAAATAGCACCCATGATAAGCACATAAAGATTATTGAGGGTAAGGCGCAAAATGTGAGAAAGAAGCAATCTGGAAGTTGAAAACTCTCCTGGCAATCCAAACTGGCAGGTGAGTGCCCCTTTAAATACTGCTTCAGTGGCTCGGAGACCAGTCCGGCTAGGTTTCTCTGGAGGGTTGGATGCTGGGCAGGACTGCTGTGATTTTGAATTAAAATGGCATCGGGATCTTAATTGTTTCATGGGGTCCCAATTTGCATGTACCTATGTGGCCCCTGCCTACCTCTAGTGGGCGCCTCGGCCAACTAAAAAAACTGCGCGGTTAAAATGGCCTCATTAACATTTTATGCGCAGGATTCCAACGCCTGTTGTGCTTCCACAGGCAGCTCGCACATTTGAGGAGAATGAAAGTTGGGCTGCTTGCCTCACCAGAGCGGACCGAAGGTGGATACCGGGAGGGAGGTTGGAGCGGACAAGGGGGAGTGGGAAATTGTAATGACCGTGGAGTCGGGGAGCACACCTGCTCCTTCTGGCTCCACAGTAAGGTTTTATTAAAAAAATTAACCTTACCTTAAGATGATGGCCGCTGCTTAAGAATCCTGAGCAGAGCATATTTAAGGGACCTTATGCCTGTTTCAGGCGGTCATCAGAGATGCCTGATAAATGGCCCAACCCAATTTTGGGTCGCTTGTTTTTCAAGCATTCTTGGGGCGCAGGACGTTGTTTCCTGAAATTGGGCCTCATTTGCCAGCAAAATGTTCACAACCAGGTTCGCTGTGATATGTGTCTGTTAAGAACAAGTCTTCAAAATGTTTGCTTTTACATCAAAGATAATATATTTTTATAACCCAAAACCCTCTTGGAGTCTTCAGTTCCCTACTGCCCTTAGCAATAATAGATGCCAGCAAGGGGTCTGTGAGGAATCACTCTATTAATTATTATTAGAGACTGTTTCTGAGAACATGCTGAGAAAAACTGCAAGCATTCCAGATTCTGCCCTTTTAAAATTTTAATCAATCTGACTAATTTATTTTCTATTCAAGTTTGGAAATTCTACTGCAATAGTATACAAATATGTCTTTTTGCTTCAATATAATGACCAAGTAGTTTCACATGTACACAGTGGTCTAGTGCTGTGTTCTTTGTCACGTTCTGAGATGATGGGAACATTGGAAGTTAGAAACAGGAGTAGACCATTCAGTCTCTCGATCTTGTTCCACTATTCAATTAGATCATTGCACCTCATCTCTATTTACCCGCCTTTGCTCCATATCCCTTGATAATCTTACTTAACAAAAATCTATTGATCTCAGTCATGAAAATTTCAATTGTCCCAGCATCCACAGCCTTTCGGGGGAAGAGAGTTACAGATTTCTACTACCCTTTGTGTGAAAAAGTGCTTCCTGATTTCACTCGAAATTGGCCTACCTCTAATTCTCTCGTTCTGGATTCCCCTACCAGAGGAAATAGACAAAATTTATGTTCTATTCTATGAGGCTCTGGGTACATTAAGCTCAGGGCTTTCTAGGCAATTTAGACATTTTTGTTACAATTTGATACATTCCCCAGGATTTTAGAGCAGATGTAATGGTGTATCATATATTTTGTGGTAATCTAGTAATAGCAAAAGAATATATTAGTTTCTTGCCTTTGTTCTCCAAATCACCATTTTAAAAATTATTTTTTTCTCCCATTCAATCTAACTTGCTTTATTTCTGCCAGTTATGGACCTTTTTGTCTTCTTTGTACTAACTAATTTTATTCCTCTTTAGTTTTTTACTGTCTCTGGTTTACCAAATATTCAATCGCCCTTTTTGTGTTTTTCTCCCTTTAGACAACAATCTCCAATAAACCCAATAACAATCTTTATTTCTTTTCTGCTGATTTCTTCTTGCCTGTTTGTTGCTCATTTCTTTTAACTGTCATGGCACAACCTGCTCTGGTGATACAGTCTATGCGCAGGGCCAACTGAATTCTCTCCTTCCTAATTCAGCTTATTCAGACTGCCAACTGCATTTAAATGGTTTCCTCCCTTGCTCTCCTGGGTGTGTGAGGCGAGCGCAGCCCACACCATAAAGTGGAGCCAGGGAGAGCAGGAGAAGCAGACCTGGGGGTGTGAGGCGAGGGGGAGTGGGGAGAGCAGGAGGAGCAGACCCGGGGCTGTGAGGAGAGAACGAGGAGAGCAGGAGGAACAGACCCTGAGTGTGTGCGGTGGGTGCGGGGAGAGCAGGGGCAGCAGACCTGGGGGTGTGAGGAGAGAACGAGGAGAGCAGGAGGAACAGACCCTGAGTGTGTGCGGTGGGTGCCGGGAGAGCAGGGGCAGCAGACCTGGGGGTGTGAGGCGGGAGTGGGGAGAGCAGGAGGAGCAGAACTGGGGGTGTGAGGCGAGGGGGAGTGGGGAGAGCAGGAGAAGCAGACCCGGGACTGTGAGGAGAGCAATAGGAGCGGACCTGGGTATGTGAGGTGAGTGGGAGGGGGGAGATCGGGAGAAGCGGACCTGCGGGTGTGAGGTGACTGAGAGAGGGGAGATTGGGAGGGAATAGGGAAAGGGAAAAAAGGAATGGAGTTTTTACAATGTGTACAAAACTCCTTCCTTACCCAATATGTGAGAAGCCCAACAAGAGAAGAATCACTGCAGGATCTAGTAATGGGAAATGAACCAGAGCTGATAAAAGAAGTAAATCGTAGGAGAGCATCTAGGCAATAGCGATCATAACATAATAAGGTTTAAAATAATGATTGAGAAAGACATAAGTAAGACAAAGACTAAAGTTATGGATTGGAAAAAGGTAATTTTGAGGGGATGAAAGTAGAACTAGGGAAGGTAAACTGGAAAACTATTTTGACAGATAAAAAGATAGAACAGCAATGGGAAATATTTAAAACAGTGATCAGTAGAGTTCAGGAGAAATATTTTCCTCTAAAAAGTAAGAACAAACTAGCCAATAATGGATGAACAAAGAGATAAGGGTAAAATTGAAACTAAGGAAAAAGGCATACTCTAAATACATAGACATTAAAGGAAAGGATGACAAAAGGGAATATGAAGAGGTTAGGAAAGAAGTCAAAAAACAATTAGGAAAGCAAAGAGGAAGTTTGAAATTAAATTATCAAGGAATATAAAAAGAAATAGTAAACTATTCCACAGACACATAAATAACAGAAGAAAAATCAAAATAGGGATAGGGCCACTAAGGGATACACAAGATAAACTCACAGGTAACGACAGCGAAATGGGCAGAAACATTGAAAGCTACTTTGCTTCAATATTTACCCGTGAGACTAACATGGTGGGCATAACATTAGAAGAAGAGATCAAAAAAGAAATAAAATCATTTAAGGGGGGAGATAAATGATAAACAAATCAAACTTAGAGAGGATAAGACCCCTGGTCCGGATGGATTGCATCTGCGACTATTAAAAGACGTTAGGGAAGAGATAGTAGAGGCACTATTACATATATAGAAAAATTCACTAGAAAAGGGAATAGTGCCAGAGGACTGACGGATAGCTAATGTTATTCCTACATTTAAAAGGGGAGATAGAACAAGTCCAGAGAACTATAGGCCAATTAACTTAAAGTAGGAAAGATAATGGAATGTTTACTCAAAGATGTAGTCAGCATGGATTTCAGAAGGGAAAGTCATGCTTGACCAACCTTATTGAATTCTTTGAAGAAGTAACAGAAAGAGTAGACAAGGGTAACGTAGTAGATGTAATATATTTGGATTTTCAAAAGGCCTTCGATAAGGTACCACATTGCAGACTCATGACTAAGGTCAGAGCATGTGGAATCAGGGGACAGGTAGCAGAATGGATAGCAAGTTGGCTACAAAACAGGAAACAGAGAGTAGGGGTTAAGGGTAGATACTCAGACTGGCAAAAGGTGGGAAGTGGTGTTCCACAGGGATTGATGCCGGGACCACTGTTGTTCACAATTTACATTAACGATTCGGGAATCGGAAGTACAATACAAATTAAGAATGTGTCAAAATGCAAAAGGACATTAATAAACTTGCAGAATGGGTGTGTAATTGGCAAATGAATTTCAATATAGAAGTGTGAGCTGGTGCATTTTGGTGGGAAGAATAAGGAGGCCACATAATGGTTGAATAATAAGTGTCTGAATGGGATAGAGGAGCAAAGGGATCTCAGGATACAAATACACAAATCGCTAAAAGTAGCGACGTAGGTTAATAAGGCCACAAAAAAGGCAAATCAAACACTGGGGTTAATTTCTAAAGGGATGGGTCCTCTTAGGAGAGACAACAACTGAGGGGAGCTGCTCGAAGATGGCCTTACCCCAACCCATAGGGTGTATAGGCCCAGACTGAGTTTCCTGGATTCATCTGAGGAGCAGTGCATGAGGAGGCTGCGCTTCTCCAGACAGGCTGTCACAGGCCTCTGCAGCCTCCTACAACAGGATCTACTGCCAGAGGGCTATTCTTTGACAGTGGCAGTCACCATCACCCTTAGCCTCTTTGCCTCAGGATGTTTTCAGGGTGCGAAAGGGGAAATTTTTCGCATTGCTCTAACATGGGTAAGATGGGTATAGAGGGATATGGGCCAAGTGCAGGCAATTGGGACTAGCTTAGTGGTATAAACTGGGCGACATGGACATGTTGGGCCGAAGGGCCTGTTTCCATGTTGTAAACTTCTATGATTCTATGATGGAATAGAAAAGCAGAGAAGTTATGTGAAACTTGTATGGAATCTTGGCTAAACCACACTTGAAGTACTGTGCACAGTTCTGGTCTCCATATTATAGAAAGGATACAGAGGCATTGGAGAGGGTGCAAAAAAGATTCACAAGGATGATACCAGAACTGAGAGGATATCCTTATCAGGAAAGGCTGAACAGGTTGGGGCTCTTCTCTCTAGAAAAGAGAAGGCTGAGGGGTGACTCGATAGACGTCTTTAAGATAATGAAAGGGTTTGATAGGGTAGATGCAGAGAAAATGTTTGCACTTATAGGGGAGTCCAAAACTAGAGGTCATAAATATAAAATAGTCACTAATAAATCCAATAGGGAATTCAGGAGAAATTTCTTTGCCCAAAGAATAAGGTAAGAATGTGGAACACGCTACCACAAGGAATAGTTCAGGCAAATAGAATGGATGCATTTAAGGGGAAGAAAGATAAGCAGATGAGGGAGAAAAGAATAGAATGATATGCTGATAGGGTTAGATGAAGAGGGGTGGGAGGAGGCTCGTATGGACCATAAATGCTGGCATAGACCAGTTGGGCCAAATGGCCTGTTTCTGTGCTGTAGATTTGATGTAACTCTCCTGTCTTCAAATTCAAACAGATGGGAGGTGGGCAAATTGGGTATGATTTGGCAACAGTTCACAAATTAGTCTCTCCTTAGCTTCTCTTTTTTATTTCACTCTTTCACTTCTGTTTCTCTCTTCTCTTTCACCTCTCCTGCTTTTTACTTTTAATTCTCTCTCTCTCATTTGCGCTCCTTTCTCTCCCTTCCTTCTCGTCTGTTTTTCTCTTCGCTAGCAATTGATTAGTGATACTAAAACCGTGTCTCATCAGGTGCCTAGGATTTAATGTTAGGATCTTTTGCTGGCATTTCACTTCAAAAGGATGAATTCTTTCCATTTACACATACATGCCAATCTAGAAAACTAACAAATGCTGACCAACAGTTAAAAAGAAATGGCACAACCTGAAAAAACTTACAACTCAAAAGCAGCCCTGAACAGAGCCTTATGACTTGTCCCATTCACCCATCACCCCTGTGCTCCCTGACCTACATTAGCTCCTGGTCCGGAAATGCCTCAATTTTAAAATTCTCATCCTTGTTTTCAAATCCCTCCATGGCCTCACCCCTCCCTATCTGATGTGATTGCACTAGAGAGAGGGTACAGAGGAGATTTACAAGGATGTTGCCAGAACTGAAGAGTTTTAGCTATGAGGAAAGATTGGATAGGCTGGGGTTGTTTTCTTTGGAATAGAGGAGGCTGAGGGGTGATTTAATTGCGGTGTATAAATTTATGAGGGGCCTAGATAGAGTGGATAGGAAGGATCTATTTCTTTTAGCAGAGAGGTCAATAACCAGGGGGCATAGATTTAGAGTGATTGGTAGAAGGATTAGAGGGGAGTTGAGGAGAAATTTTTTCAACCAGAGGTTGGTGGCGGTCTGGAATTCACTGCCTGAGAGGGTGGTAGAGGCAGAAATCCTCATCGTATTTAAAGGATACTTGGATGTGCACTTGAGATGCCGTAACCTACAAGGCTACGGGCCAAAAGCTGGAAAGTGGAATTAGGCTGGATAGCTCTTTTTCAGCTGGCACATACACGATGGGCCAAATGGCCTCCTTCTGTGCCGTAAATTTCTATAGAATCATAGAAATTGATCTCTGGAACCTCCTCCAGCCCTACAACCCCTCTGAGATCTTTGCAATCCTCCAATTCTTGCCTCTTGCTCATCCCTGATTTAAATCGCTGTTTAGGCCCTAAGCTCTGGAATTCCCTCCCTAAACCTCTCCGCCTCTCTACCTCTCTCTCCTCGTTTAAGACACTCCTTAAAACCTACCTGTTTGATCAAGCTTTTGGTCACCTATCCTAATATCTTCTTATGTGGCTCGGTGTCAAATTTTGTTTGATAACGCTCCTGTGAAGCGCCTTGGGATGTTTTACTACGTTAAAGGCGCTATTTAAATGCAAGTTGTTGTTGAAAGTGCCATGGGATACCAACTTGTCATAATTTAAGCTGCTGGTATACCCATCAGTCCATCATCATACAAGCAGAAAAATGCAGACAGACATGAAAGTATTTTCTGCAATGATAGTAGATTTAGAAATTTCTGAAGAGAATGAGAACTCTGAAAGCCCAAGATTTATTTTCTAGGGTAGTTTGGTTTGATTTTGATGCTTCATTTGGTGTATTTTCCAATAGTTTGGAGTCTACTGTACGGTAACCAGAGCATTTCAGTGATGGTATGGCAGATGTGTTCAGATGAATTTAAGAAATGGCAAATAGGATGTAAAACATTAGAGTCCAGGCATCAGAAGAGATACAAAATGAGACAACAAGATGAGTAAACGTCCTTAATGATCAAGGGGGCATAACCTTAAAATTAGAGCCAGGCCCTTCAGGGGTGATGTCAGAAAACATTTCTTCACACAAAGGGTAGTGAAAATCTGGAATTCTCTTCCCAAAAAGCTGTTGAGGCTAGGTCAATTGAAAATTTCAAAACTGAGATTGATAGATTTTTGTTAGGCAAGGGTACTAAGGGTTATAGAACCGAGGCGGTAGATGGAGTTATGGTACAGTTCAACCATGATTTAATTGAATGGTGGTACAGGCTCGAGGGCCTGAATGGCTTACACCTGTTCATATGTTCTTATCAGTGTAATAATAATCATGGCCACTGGTTTATGGTGGTTGAATATGTAAAATTCCATTTTTATTTCATGTATTTTATTTCTGTAATTTTTACCTGCGTTTTTCAATAATGTTCTGTGATTCTGTTTACTTTTCCATGAAAATGCTAAACCAGTGACCTTGCTATAATGTACAAAGGGCTGGTTTTCTCTATAATCAGGGCCATTGCTTTATGGTGACTGAATAAGTCACATTCTGTTTTTATTACATGGGATTCTAAGATTTTTACCAGTGTTTGGGGATTGCATTCCGCTTTCTTTGTTTTTCTGTGAAAATGCAAAACTAGTTGCCGTGATGATAATTGTCCAATATTGTCGAATCCTATATGTTGTCCTATGGAGATTGCTGACTAGCCACATTAGATGTGGCTACACAACACTGCTTTAGTCACATGCACTAATTTTAGTAGAAAACGCCTTACAGGTAAATGTACTTCACATGTTTATATTTACTTGGCAAACAATAACCGAGGAAGTAAAGCACTCAGAACAATTAAAAATCACTCGTGCAGTCTGCTTTTCATCTTACCATTTTACCAACAAACGCACAAAAAGGTTGAAGTACACGTGTAATACAGTGTGAATATTCATGTGTATAGAACTCCGTTTTTATTTACTAATCTGAAATGCAATTAACCAAATCTGGATTCCCAATTCGTTACGTGTGACTCGTGGCTAATGTATTGGACAACTCTGGTCTAATCTTTGCCATATCCTGCCCTCAGCACTGGTCCCAATTTATAGGTTGCACATTCGAAAATCTAAACAAATAAAATTGTTTCAGCAAAATACCTACTTTACAAGGAGAATTATTTTTCTGTTAGCTGTAGTTAGGAGATTAAAACTTTTAGCCTAGATATCACAAATTATCTAACAAACTCTTAATGCATTTGGTATCAAATTTCTTTGCTATTTTAATGCCCAACTTAAACAAACAGGTTAATGTCTCAGTTAGAATAGTTTTCAGAGGAATTTGATACAAATGTGTTAAACGTTTATATGATAATATCACACAATGGGGTAGATTTTGACTTTGTGTAACAGTGTAAAACGGTGATAGCGAATTGGCAGCCTGTTTTACATCTTTTCCGATTTTAAAATCGGGAGAGATGTAAAATGGGCTGCCGATTTGCTATCACCCATTTTACACTATCGCACAGTCAAAATTACCCCAGTGTAATTTCCAAGCTTTTAAGTTTAAATTAATTTCCCACAGTAGCTGCAGCTTTAAGAAAAACTAATTGCATAAATCTCGACATGTCCTGCATCTCCACTCTTAATGCAAGAAATCAATAGAATTCTAACATTATTTTTTAGAATGTTCTTATTGCAGAATATGTGCAATAAACACAGCAAGGGTTGCAGTATGTAATTATATGTAGATACTTCGAGGAATTACATGTTTTCACAACATCCTGGGGGTCACCATTGACCAGAAACTTAACTGGACCAGCCACATAAATACTGTGGCTTCAAGAGCAGGTCAGAGGCAGGGTATTCTGTGGCGAGTGACTCACCTCCTGACTCCACAAAGCCTTTCCACCATCTACAAGGCACAAGTCAGGAGTGTGATGGAATACTCTCCACTTGCCTGGATGAGTGCAGCTCCAACAACACTCAAGAAGCTTGACACCATCCAGGACAAAGCAGCCCGCTTGATTGGCACCCCATCCACCACCCTAAACATTCACTCCCTTCACCACCGGCGCACTGTGGCTGCAGTGTGTACCATCCACAGGATGCACTGCAGCAACTCGCCAAGGCTTCTTCGGCAGCACCTCCCAAACCCGCGACCTCTACCACCTAGAAGGACATGAGCAGCAGGCACATGGGAACAACACCACCTGCACGTTCCCCTCCAAGTCACACATCATCCTGACTTGGAAATATATCGCCATTCCTTCATCGTCGCTGGGTCAAAATCCTGGAATTCCCTTCCTAACAGCACTGTGGGAGAACCTTCACCACACGGACTGCAGCGGTTCAAGAAGGCGGCTCACCACCACCTTATCAAGGGCAATTAGGGATGGGCAATAAATGCTGGCCTCGCCAGCGACGCCTGCATTCCATGAATAAAAAAAGAAAATTACTTAACACCTGTTGCCATTAAATCTCATTATATGACCATTTTTGGGATATTACTGTCAAAGCTCCTGCTGATGAAAGGCAGGAAGCTTTCCTGGGTCTTCATATGGGTATCAACTATGCTGTCCTTTCAGAGCATCAAAACCTTTCTTGGTTCACTTAATTATCATTATGTTTCCTGAGGGTTAAAACAGAGTTAAAGCACACATTTAATATAAATCGGTATAGTTTATATCATTAAAAAAAGAGTGGCAGAGCTATAGTGATAGGGGACTCGACTGTAAGGGGAATAGACAGGCGTTTCTGTGGACGCAACCGAGACTCCAGGATGGTATGTTGCCTCCCTGGTGCAAGGGTCAGGGATGTCTCAGAGCGGCTGCAGGACATTCTGGAGGGGGAGGGTGAACAGCCAGTTGTCGTGGTGCATATAGGTACCAACGATATAGGTAAAAAACAGGATGAGGTCCTACAAGCTGAATTTAGGGAGTTAGGAGTTAAACTAAAAAGTAGGACCTCAAAGGTAGTAATCTCAGGATTGCTACCAGTGCCACGGGCTAGTCAGAGTAGGAATGACAGGATAGCTAGGATGAATACGTGGCTTGAGAGATGGTGCAAGAGGGAGGGATTCAAATTCCTGGGCCATTGGAACCGGTTCTGGGGGAGGTGGGACCAGTACAAATTGGACGGTCTGCATCTGGGCAGGACTGGAACCAATGTCCTAGGGGGATTGTTTGCTAGTGCTGTTAGGGAGCGTTTAAACGAATGTGGCAGGGGGATGGGAACCGATGCAGGAAGTCAGTGGGAAGTAAAGTGTTGACAGAAACAAAAGGCAGTAAGGGAGAGTGTACAAAACATGACCGGACAGATGGTCTGAGAAAGCAGGGCAAAGACCAAGGGAAGTCTAGATTAAACTGCATTTATTTCAATGCAAGAAGTCTGATGGGCAAGGCAGATGAACTCAGGGCATGGATGGGTACATGGGATTGGGATGTTACAGCTATTACTGAAACATGGCTAAGGGAGGGGCAGGACTGGCAGCACAATGTTCCAGGGTACAGATGCTATAGGAAAGATAGAGCAGGAGGTAAGAGAGGAGGGGGAGTTGCGTTCTTGATCAGGGAGAACATCATGGCAGTAGTGAGATGGGATATATCCGAGGGTTCGCCCACTGAGTCTATATGGGTAGAACTGAAAAATAAGAAGGGAGAGATCACTTTGATAGGATTGTACTACAGACCCCCAAATAGTCAACGGGAAATTGAGGAGCAAATATGTAAGGAGATTACAGACAGCTGCAAGAAAAATAGGGTGGTAATAGTAGGGGACTTTAACTTTCCCAACATTGACTGGGACAGCCATAGCATTAGGGGCTTGGATGGAGAGAAATTTGTTGAGTATGTGGATGGCCCGACTAGAGAGGGGGCAAAACTTGACCTCCTCTTGGGTAATAAGGAAGGGCAGGTGACAGTTAGTGAGGGATCACTTTGGGACCAGTGATCATAATTCCATTAGTTTTAAGATAGCTATGGAGAATGATAGGTCTGGCCCAAAAGTTAAAATTCTAAATTGGGGAAAGGCCAATTTTGATGGTATTAGACAGGAACTTTCAGAAGTTGATTGGGAGAGTCTGTTGGCAGGCAAGGGGACGTCTGGTAAGTGGGAGGCCTTCAAAAGTGTGTTAACCAGGGTTCAGGGTAAGCACATTCCTAATAAAGTGAAGGGCAAGGCTGGTAGAAGTAGGGAACCTTGGATGACTCGGGAGATTGAGGCCCTAGTCAAAAAGAAGAAGGAGGCATATGACATGCATAGGCAGCTGGGATCAAGTGGATCCCTTGAAGAGTATAGAGATTGCCGGAGTAGAGTTAAGAGAGGAATCAGGAGGGCAAAAAGGGGACATGAGATTGCTTTGGCAGATAAGGCAAAGGAGAATCCAAAGAGCTTCTACAAATACATAAAGGGCAAAAGAGTAACTAGGGAGAGAGTAGGGCCTCTTAAGGATCAACAAGGTCATCTATGTGCGGAACCACAAGACATGGGTGAGATCCTGAATGAATATTTCACATCGGTATTTACAGTTGAGAAAGGCATGGATGTTAGGGAACTTGGGGAAATAAATAGTGATGTCTTGAGGAGTGTACATATTACAGAGAGGGAGGTGGTGGAAGTCTTAACGCGCATCAAGGTAGATAAATCTCCGGGACCTGATGAAATGTATCCCAGGACGTTATGGGAGGTTAGGGAGGAAATTGCGGGTCCCCTAGCAGAGATATTTGAATCATCCACCGCTACAGGTGAGGTGCCTGAAGATTGGAGGGTAGCAAATGTTGTGCCTTTGTTTAAGAAGGGCGGCAGGGAAAAGCCTGGGAACTACAGACCGGTGAGCCTGACATCTGTAGTGGGTAAGTTGTTAGAGGGTATTCTGAGGGACAGGATCTACAGGCATTGGGAGAGGCAGGGACTAATTAGGAACAGTCAGCATGGTTTTGTGAGAGGAAAATCATGTCTCACGAATTTGATTGAGTTTTTTGAAGGGGTAACCAAGAAGATCGATGAGGGCTGTGCAGTAGACGTGGTCTACATGGACTTCAGCAAAGCCTTTGACAAGGTACCGCATGGTAGGTTGTTACATAAGGTTAAATCTCACGGGATCCAAGGTGAGGTAGCCAATTGGATACAAAATTGGCTTGACGACAGAAGACAGAGGGTGGTTGTAGAGGGTTGTTTTTCAAACTGGAGGCCTGTGACCAGCGGTGTGCCTCAGGGATCGGTGCTGGGTCCGCTGTTATTTGTTATTTATATTAATGATTTGGATGAGAATTTAGGAGGCATGGTTAGTAAGTTTGCAGATGACACCAAGATTGGTGGCATTGTGGACAGTGAAGAAGGTTATCTAGGATTGCAACGGGATCTTGATAAATTGGGCCAGTGGGCCGATGAATGGCAGATGGAGTTTAATTTAGATAAATGTGAGGTGATGCATTTTGGTAGATCGAATCGGGCCAGGACCTACTCCGTTAATGGTAGGGCGTTGGGGAGAGTTATGGAACAAAGAGATCTAGGAGTACAGGTTCATAGCTCCTTGAAAGTGGAGTCACAGGTGGATAGGGTGGTGAAGAAGGCATTCAGCATGTTTGGTTTCATTGGTCAGAACATTGAATACAGGAGTTGGGATGTCTTGTTGAAGTTGTACAAGACATTAGTAAGGCCACACTTGGAATACTGTGTACAGTTCTGGTCACCCTATTACAGAAAGGATATTATTAAACTAGAAAGAGTGCAGAAAAGATTTACTAGGATGCTACCGGGACTTGATGGTTTGACTTATAGGGAGAGGTTAGATAGACTAGGACTTTTTTCCCTGGAGAGTAGGAGGTTAAGGGGTGATCTTATAGAAGTCTATAAAATAATGAGGGGCATAGATAAGGTAGATAGTCAAAATCTTTCCCCAAAGGTAGGGGAGTCTATAACGAGGGGACATAGATTTAAGGTGAGAGGGGAGAGATACAAAAGGGCCCAGAGGGGCAATTCTTTCACTCAAAGGGTGGTGACAGTCTGGAACGAGCTGCCAGAGTCAGTAGTAGAGGCGGGTACAATTTTGTCTTTTAAAAAGCATTTGGACAGTTACATGGGTAAGATGGGTATAGAGGGATATGGGCCAAGTGCAGGCAATTGGAACTAGCTTAGTGGTATAAACTGGGCGACATGGACATGTTGGGCCGAAGGGCCTGTTTCAATGTTGTAACTTCTATGATTCTATGAAAATGTGACCAGAGCCTTCTGATTTGGAGCTCTTCCGTATGACCCCCTCCACTGGGACCCCTCTAGCCCTACTGAGCATGAGAACTACATGATGTGGCAGCTCAAGTACATTAAAACTGAACTGCTTCTCTGGAGAGGACATCGAAACTTGGGAATGTGAATGACTGTAGCTTGAACTCGGCTCTGTGCTGATTTAGAAGTGAATATGTGGACAAGGAGGACAGTAGGTCAAAATGTTGGTGCTCCATGTAAAACCTGTTAGATAAAGGAAGAAATTCCTCTTGATCTTTCTAATCTCAAGTCCTGCTGCAGGTTTGTTAAATTTATGCTGACGTCCTTTATCATTGAGCTCACAGACCAGGTTAAATAAATTGGGGTTAACTGCATCATTCATCCTCCTCAGCATGTTAAAACTAGAACCATTTCCTCTTTCAGACTTCTCTTCACTGAAAAAAGGTTAATAATTTAGAGCCCTAATCCTGGAATCACTCTTGTCACTCTTCTCTGAACCCTCCAAACACATTCATGTCCTTTTGTCGGTTGGCTGTCCAATCTGCATACATAAGGGTAAATTCACAATAAGGGTAATTTTAGTGGGGACATGAAGAGAGCATGGGTACAATCTCTACAATCTCCTATCTCTGACCCATTCTCCCTTCAATTGCAGCTAGCACCCTGCTGGAAGGGTGGGAATAGTGAATTTACCTTAATATTCCAAATGTAGTGCATTATAGGCTATGTCCTTTCACCAGGTTTCTCAATTTAAAAAAAAATTGTGATTAAGGAGTTTAAATTTAACTTTTAGATTTAAACTCGTTACTTGAGCTCTGGCTGAGCATGACAGGAATTTACACAAGAGGGTAAATTTTATTAGGCCCATGCCAGCAACGCGACCTCACACTTAGCCAGCATATATTGAAACATTGTGAGCAATATACACTGGCTATGTATGAAACCCATACACCTCAAGATATTCTTAACCACGTTAGCATAATCTTTTCCTGTTTATGAAAACCCTGATCAGCACCCATCAGAAAGAATCCTAGTGCTTTACTTACTACATACAAATGAGACTCTGACTATTGATTTTGCCTAAAGTACTTAAATATATTTGCTAAGAATAGTGGCTGAATTGCTTCAGCGGACAAGCTGTACCGTTCATGAAAACCAACTGTTTTCCATTCAATCAAATGAAAAATGAATCAGTGGGGGCAATTTTAAACTGTGGTGCAAATCAGGTGGGTGGTGTATGGGAGTCCGCTAGGCCCACCTGATGGCACCAGCGGGAGGCCTGAATCATATTAATGGGTGGGCTTCATCTGCAGAATTTCAGTGAGCTGCCAGCACTCAACAATCTGACAAGCAGCTCACTGATTAGGGAAGGGGAGAGTCGGAAATTCAGCACTACCTCTGTCAAGCCAGAAGTCGGTTCATAAAGCAGGGGACGGCAATCCTGGTGGAGAGTGGGGCTGGGGGTGGGGTGGGAGTGGTGGGGTTGGGCGCACACAGAAGGACCGGCAGTGGACCAGAACTATTTTGTGGGGCCAGAAGGACATTCATCCTCATTTTGGCCCCACATAAAATCAGTGCCACAGGCTTCTTCTAAACAAAAATTAGCGTTGTGGTCCCTTTAAGGACTGTTGGTTCAGCTGCTCAACACTCAGTTTCAAAATCTAGTAAGGTGGACCTTGGGGGGCCAGTGGGCTGTAAGTTTAAAAAAAATGTTGGTCTGCCTCCTTCACCAACGTGAATGGGGCGATAGGCAGAAGAAAAATGCCCCCATTGTCTGAGCAAACATTTCCTTTCAAAAGGTGTACCATGTGTGAGGTGCCCATTACCCAGTACATGCTATGCAGTAATCTAATAAACAATAAAAGGAGATGTGTTCTTAAATGGCCGACCCCTTATCCTGAGACTATACCCCCTAGTTCTAGACTCTCCAGCCAGGGGAAACAACCTCTCAGCATCTACCCTGTCAAGCCCCCTCAGAATCGTATATGTTTCAATGAGATCACCTCGCATTCTTCTAAACTCCAGACAGTATAGGCTCATTTTACTCAACCTCTCCTCATAGGACAACCCTCTCATCCCAGGAATCAATCTAGTGAACCTTACATTTTATTCAGCACTGCTCAGACTACGCTGGTGCTGTGATTATAATAGGTGTATCCAAGTTTGTTGACGATACAAAGCTGGGTGGGAAAGTAAGCTGTGAAAAGGACATAAAGAGTCTGCAAAGGGATATAAACAGGTTAAGGGAGGGGCAAGAAGGTGGCAGATGGTGTATAATGTGGGGAAATGTGAGGTTATTCACTCAGAATAGAAAAACAGAATTTTTTTAAATGGTGAGAAACTATTAAATGTTGGTGTTCAGAGAGGCTTAGGTGTCCTCGTACAAAAAACACACAAGGTTAGCATACAGATACAGCAAGCAATTATGAAAGCAAATGGTATGTTGGCCTTTATTGCAAGGGGGTTGGACTACAAGAGTAAAGAAGTCTTGCTACAATTGCACAGGGCTCTGGTGAGACCACACTTGGAGTACTGTGTACAGTTTTGGTCTCCTTATCTAAAGAATGATATACTTGCCTTAGAGGTAGTGCAAAGAAGGTTCACTAGATTAATTCCTGGGATGAGAGGGTTGTCCTATGAGGAGAGGTTGAGTAAAATGAGCCTATACTGTCTGGAGTTTAGAAGAATGCGAGGTGATCTCATTGAAACATATAAGATTCTGAGGGGGCTTGACAGGGTAGATGCTGAGAGGTTGTTTCCCTTGGCTGGAGAGTCTAGAACTAAGGGGGTATAGTCTCAGGATAAGGGGTCGGCCATTTAAGATTGAGATGTGGCGGAATTTCTTCACACAGAGGGTTGGGAATCTTTGGAATTCTCTACCCCAGAGGGCTGTGGATGCTGAGTTGTTGAAAATGTTCAAGGTTGAGATCGACAGATTTTTGGACTCTAGGGGAATCAAGGGATATGGGGATCAGGCGGGAAAGTGGAGGTGAGGTTGAAGATCAGCCATAATCTTATTGAATGGCTTGAGGGGCCAAATCGCCTACTCCTGCTTCTATTTCATATGTTCTTATTAAGGCCCAGGATGGTGCTCTGGTGTTAATATAATTGAATTCATGAAGGGCCATTGATTGAGCTAGATCCACATAAAAAAGGATGTTTTAAGCATTGAAGTATCATAGTAATTTTACTGTTTTTTAATTCAGATTTTTATTGGCATTTTGATTTTTACACACATTAAATTTTCAGCAACAGTAATTTCAATTTCTTAACACATTTTACATTTTTTAATCATTTCCCCTCCAGTAATGAAAACCTAATTACCTTTGCCCGAGTTCCCTGACTCCTTGTTCTTTTCTGCTCTTTTGTGGTTGTTTTTTGCCCGTACGCTCCTGTGTTCAAATTGGTGATTAAACTTTTAGCTAAAAAAAAGGAAATTAAAATAGGGCATCACTTGACAATGAATAGAGTAGGACAGCTGTAGTGAAATGCACCAAGAGCAAAGATAGCAGGCAGCACTTAACAAATTGGGCCCGATATTAGGAGGACGGCGGGTTTGCAGCGGGGGGTCGACTGGGCGCGTGGGTAACGCGCCCAGTGAAATCCGGGTGCTCCGCACAGAATTGCAGGCTAATTGGAGCCACTTACCTGTGCTTCCGGGTTTCGCGTTGGAAAGCTGCGCAGCAGGCGGAGGCTGTCAGCTGGAGGAGCCCTATTTAAAGGGGCAGTCCTCCACTGACTGATGCTGCAGGAAATAGGAAAAATTACAGCTGCTCCCAGGTTTAATGATGCCTCACTCCAGGTATTATTGGATGGGGTGAAGGGGAGGGGGAGGACAGAGATCTTCCCCCTGGCGGGTGGGAGGAAGCGGCCTGCCTCTGCCACCAAGAAGGCCTGGCTCGAGGTGGCAGAGGAGGTCATCTGCACCACCAACATATCGCGCACCTGCATACAATGCAGGAGGCGTGTCAACGACCTAAGTAGGTCAGCCAAAGTGAGTACACTTACCCATTCCCCTACACTCCATCTGCCACATCACTGCCCCCACCCCACATCTCCTTCTGCACTGCCAACACTACTCTATCACATCACTTCTCACAACCACTCAAAGCTCATCCTCATCTTACCTGCACTTACTCACCTCGCCAGTACTCATCCCGCCACTACCACTCAACCCAATCCTCATACAATCTCATGGCTCTATCTCATACTCACTGTCTCATGCATCTCTTTCACGGTCAGCCTCACTCAATCTGCCACTACAGGGGATGCACAAGGGTGTTTGAGGGTTTGTCATGGTTTTTACTTATATTGAATTTCTGACCAACTCACATTATATATTATATTGGCACCACTACTGCCACGTCTTTGCGAATCTTGTCTGGTTTGTGCAATAATGCCCTTTCCTGAGGATCACTATGAGGACCCACAACTGATACCACCAATTGTGTCACTGCAGAGTGGGTGTAGGTGTATTTGCGGGGCTCTTTTGTGCAGACGACTTAGAGACGTCGGCGATGTCCCCGGTGGCATCCTGGAAGGATGCGGAGGTGAAGTTGTTGAGGGCAGTGGTGACTTTGACAGCGACAGGTAAGAAGATGGTGCTCGAGCCAGCCGGGAGCAGCTTGGCATGAAGGAGGCTGCAGATGTCCATGACTACATGTTGAGTGACTCTGAGCTTCCATGTGCACTGCTGCTCAGAGAGGTCCAGGAAGCTGAGCCTCGGTCTGTGGCGAGGGTAGTGCCTTCTGCAATGCATCTCTCTCTGCCGTTGCCCTCCCTCCTGCTGTGCAGGTGGATGTGTCACAGCACTGTGTTGTGGAGCTCCACGTGTCACAGGTGGACAGCTTGGCCGGCGAGGCTGGTGATGCTGTTTGTCCTCCGAGGAGGTCATGACTGCAGCTACGGCGGCCCCCATCCGGAAGATGTACATCTGAGGGGGTCCGCAAGGTAGGTACATGTCTCTGGACCCCGGGGTAAGTATGCAAGTTGGTGAATTTGATTGTTAGGAGGAGGGTGGTGGAGGCCAAACTTTGTCCAAAGTGACAGAGTGGCCTCCTGCAATGAGTGAGGGTCTCCCCCCGCCACCTGTCAAATGGACCTTTGCAGCTGCCACAGGCTGATGGCTGTAACACGTCCATTTGAACTGGGGGTGTTTCCCCCAGTACGGGAAACAGTCCCAGTTGGAAAATCCCACCCCTCCTAAAATATCATGTTAATCAGGTCTCTAAATGACCTGAAGTACGTAAATGATTACCTTAAGTGGCACCCCGCCGGCTTTAATTGTCGGTGGGAGTCCCACATGCGTGGGCTGCGCGCACATGTCAGTGTGTCACCGGGGAACCCGGAAGTGGGTGGTTTGGAGCCGGGCTCCAAACTCGCCCCGGGAATCCCCGATTTTCACAGCCCCCCCGCCACGAACGCAGATTCAATTGTGGCTTTCAAAAGGGAACTGGATGAGTACTTGAAAGGAAAAAAATTGCAGAGTTACAGGGATAGGGCAGGGGAGTGGGACAAGCTGGATTGCCCTTGCATAGAGCTGGCACAGACTCGATGGGTCGAATGGCCTCCTTCCATGCTGTAACCTTTCTATGATTCTATGATCCTATGGTCTAAATATATATTGAACAGTACCTAATGTTATAACCCTTTCATCAGGGTTAATTTTAGAGATGAAAGAAACCGTATTCATTTCTTTTGTCAATGTGACTGAAACATAGCAAAGGAAACCAATCTTCTAACTTGTCTGCGATTCTCAGTATGATCTTCACGGGGAAAACTGTGAACAGGTATTCTCCCAGGGGAGAGAGACAAAAAAAATAAAAGGGTGAGCTAACCAAGATTGAGGTCATGCACATTCTACAGGCAAGTTTGAGAGTCCTGTGAGAGAGAGGTCAGAGATCACACTGTACCCTAGCTTTTGGAGATGTGGCTGTTATGATTTTTGGACTATACTAAATTTTATTCATGTTCAGATTCAAGGATCACTCCTATAAATGAGTCCTCATTACCTACGAACTGAAACAAGACCTTATGTGCACAGTATCTATCAACAAAGCATTATCCAGAGTCCAACAGAATAACCCGCTACTGTAATTTGCCAACTCGAAATGTCACAAGCCCTTCTCTTAGTTTTTGTATAGCTGATGAATATCTACTCCATCAGACTGTGTGGCTTAGGTTACAATCTATCAATCAGGTTTATTTAAAAGTAAAACTTATACAGTAGCAAAAGATCAAAACAGCAGATTTCACTCAATAAAAGGACATGATTTCATTCACCGTTTTGTTACAAAACAAACAATTCTATTCTTCAGTAGATTTTAGGAGTAAGACGGTTACTTTAGTTCAGATGCGGGAAGTGCAGACTTGACGTGAATTCATATAGGAATGATTTCCATCAGCCTCAGCTTAGTCACCTGCTTAGTCACCTGCCTGATGAACAGCTAACTGCTAAAGAATTGCAGACTGGGAACAACTATATCTCCGGTTCCCCTTGAAGTTCAAACTGGGACAAAGGAAATTAGAAATGATCTTTTGCAATTAAATAAGCCGTAGAATTTAAAGCAAGGAGATTTCTTGCTGCAATAGACTCACATTGTTCAGTGTGTCAACAGTTCTCACTGATTAATTTTGTCACCAGCTCAGGATCAACTTGAACTGCTTCTGACCCCTGGATGGACTGTGAGTCTTTTCTCATTGCTGAACAACAGGGTAATACAGTTTACACTCTACACCTTAATCTAACATACCCTTTGTAGAACAGGGGAACTTTATCATGTGTATCTAATCTGGGCCTATTTAGGTGAATTCAGCACTCCCACAGTTGAATAACATTTGAAAGGCACGTGGTCAGAGCTAGAGGCCCTAATGTCTGACCCACACTACCTTTGAGAGCAGCTGGGAGTGTGAGAGGGCTGAATTTACCCAGATGTCAACTGTGGGTTCAAAATGGTAGGGAAGACAAAAATAATTACTAACACTGACATCTATCCCCTTGCAAAGCACCAAAAGTTGCTACAAATTTCAAGTATTGCTGATTCTATTTTTGAGTTTCTGTTAATTCTGATGGTCTATGATCACAACAGCTGAGACACAGAGTTTGCTGCTATTTTATTCCTTGGGACGATGTTGAGTCAACGAGAAAGTAAATCTTTTCAATCACTTTCCATATATAATCGAAGTGGGTGGGAATAGTGGGACAGCAATTTACACCGCTGATGTCCTGTAATGTAAAAAGTTAGCAGGTGAATTTGTGCCCACCTACCATTTCCACATAGTGACGTCCTGATATCACTATGCCACAGTGGGGTGGTGCTGAGCAGAGACTACAGGGAGAGAAGGAAAATCAGAAGCGTGTCAAACATCTTCTGATGTTAATAGTAAATGAATGCTTAGCACATTCATATGGCACTCCTTTGAGAACTATTTTAGTCAGGATGTTTATTCAAAATGGGTTAAGGCCTCCATTAAAATAGCAGACAGAAGAATGTTAAATGAGAAAGAATGTTTGCTGATGACACTAAGTTAGGTGGACAGTAACTAGTGTAGATAGGAGCAGAAAGTTGCAAAAGGACATTGGTAGATTAACTGAGTTGGCAAAATTGTGGCAAATGGAGCTCAATGTGGGGAAGTGTGAGTTATCCACTTTGGACCTAAGAAAGATAGATCAGAGAATTTTCTAAATGGTGAGCTAGGCACTGTGGAGGAGCAGAGAGATTTAGGGGTCCAAGTACTGAAATCACTATAAGCTAGTGGACAGGTACTAAAAATAATTTAAAAGGCTAATGGAGTATTAGCCTACATGACAGATAATCAGTTTTAGTGATATTCGCTGAAGGATAATATTGGCCAGGACA
This sequence comes from Heptranchias perlo, assembly GCF_035084215.1. Lineage (NCBI taxonomy): Eukaryota > Metazoa > Chordata > Chondrichthyes > Hexanchiformes > Hexanchidae > Heptranchias > Heptranchias perlo. The sequence continues at coordinate 51,228,326 of NC_090327.1, read as the reverse complement.
CTGGAGAACTCCCCTGCTCTTCTTCAAATAATCCCATGGGGGCTTTTACTCAGGGGGCAGAGGTGGCCTCAGTTTAACATCTCATCTGAGAGGCAGCACCAGGTGTTAGCCAAGATTATGTGCTCCCTGGAGTGGGGCAACCCAAAACTTTCTGACTCAGAGGCGACAGTGCTACCACTGGGCCAAGGCTGGCACCTAACATGAATGTATTAAGGGCTCACCTGCTATTAGCACTAACAGTAACTTCTAGTCTCATGTGTTTTCAGATTTTAAAGATAGAAAATATTTGAAATGCAGAACAAATTGATCAATATCTAAAAGAGGAAAATACAGGTTAATGTTTATTAGAGACCCTTCATTAGAACTCAGTTCTAAGATTCCCTCCTGAAACTATTTAAAAATAAAAATTGTTTGTTTAAACTAAAATAGTTAAATCATCATATTGTCAACCAAGGTTTGCCTGCCTCTGAGCTCAGTTAGCCAGCTTTGTCTTGTCAGCATAGAATATAAATTTTTCACAATAATTTTGCATTTACCTTTCACAGCAACCCCGACTTCGGTGGCAGTGACATAAAGTAAATGAAGCTGTGCTACTTCCTCTTGAGGAAGCAACAGAGTGAATGGCCACTCCTAGTGGCAATGGCTACCATCTTTTTTCTAGCTGCAGGAGGATTTTGCATTCTTGGACTATTTGAACCTTGCACAGCCATTGGGGAAGGTTCAGTAGCAGAAAGGAAAATTATAATTTATAACTATTAAGCAACTCTGCATATGCACTTTTTGTTGCCACCAGTGGAATTTACCCTGCAATGTAAATGGCAGATTCACAGCACCAATAGCCAAGGCTATTATAGAATCACAGTTCTGTAATATAAATGTGACATATGACAACCTGATCAGGTAGCGTGTTTGTGCATTAGCTCATGTTTGAGCATAGCTCTCCACTTTTCACTCTACTCTTGATATCCCTCACATAATGAGCTCCTAATTTTGACCAGGTCTCGGGAATGGGAGGAAACGTACTTTCTTAGAGGAAAGGAAGAAGGAAACAATCAACAGAAAGCAAGTCAATGTGTTGCCTTCTTACCCATTGCTTGTTCTCACTGAGCAAATGGTGTGCAGTGTTCCTAGATGAAGAACTTAATGAGGTCAGAGAAAATAATTTACGAATGAGGGAAGGAGCTACCTTAATTCTGGTACTGGTGTTTACCCATTATCCTTCATCACAAGGTTCAAGAGAAGCAGCCTCCAGTATTGTTGAGTCTTATTCTAGTTTACAATGCAAGTCATCGTTAATCGAACAAGATCCGGATGGGTGAACATCAAAAATGAGGGAAGATTTTTAAGAGGGCAATAATTTTAGTTATCTTACTCATTCGCTCTTTTCCATACAAATAGCATTTAATTAGTCTTCATTCAATTTAATATTTTCTATTTTGAAATCTTGTTCCGGAGAATAATGTCATTTTCCATTTGAAAACTCAATGCAAATGGCAATCTCCTCAAAGTTAAAATTAATAATTCAAATTACTAATTAAAAAAAACACTAATATAAGTAAGATTAGAAATTTAAAATAAACTACAAGACAAAAACCTCAAGAGATGGATTATGTAAAATGAACATAGTTAATCTTTGTCAGAGACCGGAAGTAACGTATACACTGCAGCATGTATTTAGCCTTTTAAAATGAAATCTGTTGACAAAATGAATTCAGTTTAAAGCTTTTAGCAACTTACTTTCCAGTCTAGTCATATGTTAATGTGAATGAAGCACCTGTCTGGAATTCACCCGTTAATTTATCAGGTTGTTCCGAAGAAAGCACAAGGAGCTTAGATAACCATTAGAAGAGCAGAGGGTTTCTTGTGTAGTAGATTGGATGGAGCCACAGCAATAAACAGTTTACATTTCACTTTTGAAAGTGATTTCCACTCTTATTTGAAGCAACTTAGTTTCTTGACAGAAATCAATGATATCTCAAATGTTGTTGAAGCATTAGAATTTTTCAAATCGGGACAGCTGAGTTACAGGTTCCAACAGGGACTTAAACCAGCAAATGGATAGAATTTGAACAGATAAAATATTCAGGATGCATAATCGAAATACCCAAACAGTGCAATGACAGTCAGAACCTTTGCTGGATTGGCACATTCCACGTCTTGACCAAATTGTACCTCAGATCAAGTCATGAATCAATCGATTGAGGTAGGAGTGAGTATTGTTCTTCTCATAAAAGCAACTGCAAATCAGAATTACATTTTGATTGGCAGTACTAAATTATAACTTTTTGGGAAATTATTCCATTGGGCCAAGCCACAAGTCCAATCGTATGTGAGCCAAGTCAGGATACCAGGGTTATTTGGAAATGTAAGATATCATGTTACTGGATGAATTTCATGACTGCAAAATCAGGAGTGTCATAAATTGGGCACAATGACCTTTGTTCCCGACTCGTTGTTTCATGCTCCATTCTGTGAGGCTCTGTGTCAGAAGGGCCTCAGAAAATTTACTCGAATGTCATTTTAGATAGATAATAGTTCATTTTAAATACTGGATATCTCATTATATGTTTATATGTATACAAAAATATATCACTACATATTTTTAAATGAAATTTATATATGAAATTCAGCATGGAGTTCATCTGATCTCGCATGTAGCTTCGCATGTAGCCACGGCAGCTGGCGAATTTAAATTCAATTAATTAATTAAATTCAATGAATTAAATAAAAATCTGGAATTAGAATACTAGTATCAGTAACGATGGCCATGAAACTACCGGATTGTCGTAAAAACCCATCTGGTTCACTAATGTCCTTTAGGGAAGGAAACCTGCCGTCCTAACCCGGTCTGGCCTATATGTGACTCCAGACCCACAGCAATGTGGTTGATTCTTAATTGCCCTCTGAAATGGCCTAGCAAGCCACTCAGTTGTAAAATCTCGCTACGAAAAGCCATAATAAGAATAAAACCGGACGGACCACTAGGCACCGGAAATGACAACGGCAAAACACCAAGCCCAGTCGACCCTGCAAGGTCCTCCTTACTAACATCTGGGGACTTGTGCCAAAATTGGGAGAGCTGTCCCACAGACTAGTCAAGCAACAGCCTGACATAGCCATACTTACAGAATCATATCTTTCAGCCAACGTCCCAGACTCTTTCATCACCATCCCTGGGTATGTCCTGTCCCACCGGCAGGACAGACCCACCAGAGGTGGCAGTACAGTGATATACAGTCAGGAGGGAGTGGCCCAGGGAGTCCTCAACATTGACTCCGGACCCCATGAAATCTCATGGCATCAGGTCAAACATGGGCAAGGAAACCTCCTGCTGATTACCACCAACCGTCCTCCCTCAGCTGATGAATCAGTCCTCCTCCATGTTGAGCACCACTTGGATGAAGCACTGAGGGTAGCAAGGGCACAAAATGTACTCTGGGTGGGGGACTTCAATGTCCATCACCAAGAGTGGCTCGGTAGCACCACTACTGACCGAGCTGGCCGAGTCCTGAAGGACATAGCTGCCAGACTGGGCCTGCGGCAGGTGGTGAGCGAACCAACACGAGGGAAAAACTTAGTTGACCTCGTCCTCACCAATCTACCTGTCGCAAATGCATCTGTCCATGACAGTATTGGTAGGAGTGACCACCGCACAGTCCTCGTGGAGATGAAGTCCCGTCTTCGCACTGAGGACACCATCCAACGTGTTGTGTGGCACTACCACCGTGCTAAATGGGATAGATTCAGAATGGATCGAGCAGCTCAAAACTGGGCATCCATGAGGCGCTGTGGGCCATCAGCAGCAGCAGAATTGTATTCCAGCACAATCTGTAACCTCATGGCCTGGCATATTCCTCACTCTACCATTACCAACAAGCCAGGGGATCAACCCTGGTTCAATGAGGAGTGTAGAAGAGCATGCCAGGGGCAGCACCAGGCGTACCTAAAAATGAGGTGCCAACCTGGTGAAGCTACAACTCAGGACTACATGCATGCTAAACAGCCGAAGCAACATGCTATAGACAGAGCTAAGCGATTCCACAACCAACGGATCAGATCAAAGCTCTGCAGTCCTGCCACATCCAGTCGTGAATGGTGGTGGACAATTAAACAACTAACGGGAGGAGGAGGCTCTGCAAACATCCCCATCCTCAATGATGGCGGAGTCCGGCACGTGAGTGCAAAAGACAAGGCTGAAGCGTTTGCAACCATCTTCAGCCAGAAGTGCCGAGTGGATGATCCATCTCAGCCTCCTCCCGATATCCCCACCATCACGGAAGCCAGTCTTCGGCCAATTCGATTCACTCCATGTGATATCAAGAAGCGGCTGAGTGCACTGGATACAGCAAAGGCTATGGGCCCCGACAACATCCCAGCTGTAGTGCTGAAGACTTGTGCTCTAGAACTAGCTGCGCCTCTAGCCAAGCTGTTCCAGTACAGATACAACACTGGCATCTATCCGACAATGTGGAAAATTGCCCAGGTATGTCCTGTCCACAAAAAGCAGGACAAATCCAATCCGGCCAATTACCGCCCCATCAGTCTACTCTCAATCATCAGCAAAGTGATGGAAGGTGTCGTCGAAAGTGCTATCAAGCGGCACTTACTCACCAATAACCTGCTCACCGATTCTCAGTTTGGGTTCCGCCAGGACCACTCGGCTCCAGACCTCATTACAGCCTTGGTCCAAACATGGACAAAAGAGCTGAATTCCAGAGGTGAGGTGAGAGTGACTGCCCTTGACATCAAGGCAGCATTTGACCGAGTGTGGCACCAAGGAGCCCTAGTAAAATTGAAGTCAATGGGAATCAGGGGAAAAACTCTCCAGTGGCTGGAGTCATACCTAGCACAAAGGAAGATGGTAGTGGTTGTTGGAGGCCAATCATCTCAGCTCCAGGACATTGCTGCAGGAGTTCCTCAGCGCTACGAGAGCAGGTCAGAGGCTGGGTATTCTGCGGCGAGTGACTCACCTCCTGACTCCCCAAAGCCTTTCCACCATCTACAAGGCACAAGTCAGGAGTGTGATGGAATACTCTCCACTTGCTTGGATGAGTGCAGTTCCAACAACACTCAAGAAGCTCGACACCATCCAAGATAAAGCAGCCCGCTTGATTGGCACCCCATCCACCACCCTAAACATTCACTCCCTTCACCACCGGCGCACTGTGGCTGCAGTGTGCACCATCCACAGGATGCACTGCAGCAACTCGCCAAGGCTTCTTCGACAGCACCTCCCAAACCCACGACCTCTACCACCTAGAAGGACAAGATCAGCAGGCACATGGGAACAACACCACCTGCACGTTCCCCTCCAAGTCACACACCATCCCGACTTGGAAATATATCGCCGTTCCTTCATTGTGGCTGGGTCAAAATGCTGGAACTCCCTTCCTAACAGCACTGTGGGAGAACCTTCACCACACGGACTGCAGCGGTTCAAGAAGGCGGCTCACCACCACCTTCTCGAGGGCAATTAGGGATGGGCAATAAATGCTGGCCTCGCCAGCGACGCCCACATCCCGTGAACGAATAAAAAAAAAAGGAGACTGGTGAAGCTCCTGCAGAAATGGATCAAAATGGCTGTTTCCACTGTTTCTCTGGGAGTTTCCACTGGTCTCCCGCCAAAGTTATGGTGGGGAATCGGGAGGGTCTCCAAGGAATTTTCAGTCCAAAATGGCAGATTATAGAGAGAGATACCATTACATACAAGATATCTCATATCATGCAAGGTAAATCATATTATAAAAAAACAAGTTGATCACTGGGGGTGTGATCTCTGTAGTCTTGCTGTTGGCAACGTGATGGATGGAGAGTCACAACCCGACTGTTTGGGAGGTGCTGCAACACATACCGCTAATGGATATAGTGAGGCTGAAAGCAGTGACTGGGAGAGAGCGGAGTGTGAAGCCTGGGCTGGGAAGGATGGGACCGGGGTTGGGGGGGCAATGCTGATAGGATGTGTGAGTTATGGGATTGCGAGGAAGCAGACTGGCTGTGGCCTGAGGCTACATCTATGACTGTGTCTATGTAGGGTGCAGGAAAGCTTGTGCTGGGTCTTGAGCATTTACTGGAAGGCATGGGCCAGGGATGTAGCTGTGGCTAGGAGGGAGTGCAGAAGCCATGTCCTGAGGTTGGGATTGGAACTGTGGTGGTGAAAATGTGGGTTGCCAGTGAATTTCCAGTTTTCCACGTTATTAGATTAGAGGGGGAGAGAGAAACATGTGCAATCGATCAGAACCACAGTGGAATTCCTCCTTTCCCACTAGGACAGGCACCGCAGTTGTAATGGAACGATACGGGTGCCCAACCAAAATATTTCAAATAGCATGATCCTGGGATTTCTGACGGGATCAGGGATGTTGGTGGTGTGTGGGGGGGGGGGGGGGGGGACGAGGAACAGGCAGAAATTCTGCTTTGCTCCAGGTCTGCCCCAACAAAGTCTCCTCAAGAAATTGCGAGGCCTGTGTCTTTGTATGGAAAGAAAATGAAAGGAAACTACCTGGTGATGCCATCACTCTTTCCCCACACAAGTATAAATGATACAGTAATGCCATACAGTTCTGTAGAAACTAGCTAAATAAAGAGATACAATTTTCCATTGTATTCTAAACAATATGCATGATTGTTTTGTAGTACACTCGATGACATGCCAACAGAGTAGAGCCGAAGGCGACTGCAACAAGGGCTGAGATAAATTTGTTACCCAGATAGTCGATGGTGAACAGACAGAAATTTCTGATATGACCCCGAAGGTCTCATGTTTCATTCTTATCGTGACCTGCGAAGCATTATTTTCTTTTTCCAGGACCTTACTTTAGAAACCAAGCTACGTTAGTTTTGCTCAAACTCTTAACATCTGTTTCTTCTTTTCAATGTAAACAACAATAACACCAATAACTAGCATTTATATAGTGCCTTTAACATACAGAAAAATAATAAATAAATAGATGTCAATTTACAGGGCAGAGATGAGGAGAGTTGACTGAAGGCTAGGTCGAAAAGATGGGTTTTGAGAAAGTTTTTAGAGGACAGATAAGTGGAGGTGGAGGGGATTGGGAGGTAATTTCAGGCAATAGAGCTGATGCAACTGTAAGCTCTGCCACTGATGGTGGGTGAAAGGGAGGGGGAAACACAGGAGGCTGGAGTCAGAGGGCCAAAGGGTATGGGAAGGAATGTAAGGTTTGTTGAGTTTGCAGGGATAGGGAGGAGCTTTGCAGACAAAGTCAAGGACTTTAAATTGGACATACTTGGGGGACAGGGAATTACTGTAGATAAACAGGATTTAGTGTCGGGCATGATGTGGACAGTTGTATTTTGGTTAAGTTGGGTTTTATGTAGGATGGACAATGGAAGAGCATTGGAATAGTTGAGTCTGGGGATCAGAAATAATAAATCATGACTAATGGTGCCAGTAGTGAGGGGAGGGCGGGCTGGTACCGGCAGTGGTGGGTCATGTTGTGGAGGAGGAAATAAGTGATATTGGTGGTGGAAAGGTCATCAGGCTTGAAGTGCAACTCAGAGTCAAACAGAGGGCTCAAGCTGTATATGGCTTTGTTTAGCCTGAGTGAGTGACCAGGAAGGGGGATGGCATCAGTGGCAAAGGAGTGGAGTTGATGGTGGGTGTTAAAAACAATGGCTTTTGTTTTCCTACTGTTCATCCAAGACTTGATGTTGGACAGCATGGATGTGAAGAGAGGTCAGATTGCTAAATGTTGCTTTGCTGCTAGACTTAATCCTTGAACTAGCTCACAATGAATAATTTGGTGAGCATTCTGATAAGATTCAAGCTAAAGTGGGACAGTGTCAGGACCTTCGAAGAAAAATTCTTATTTTTTGAAGAAAACATTGGTTTAAAATGAAATTGAGCATTATCAGAACTTGCCTTAAAGGAGTGGAAAAAATATTTTGCTGATCTTTTTTCTTATTGAAAAAGGGAGAAAAAAGAGGAGCTTTGTGTCTTTCATCATGTTGACATTAAATGCCAATGTTAGAGTAATGCATTTCAACCTGATTTACATTAGAGCATCATGTTTTTGCAAACAAGTGTAAAAAGGTTTGCCAAACACCTTATGAAGTTAGTGTTCCTTTAAAGAAGCTATACTGCACGACTGGAAGCAAATCAAAAATAAATTCTAAAACTCATATGTCATTAGCAAATTCATCTTAAATATAGAACAAAAATAACAAATTTCACTTTAATTATATCCACCATTTTCATGTACACATGATAACAGTATGTGATTAAAAGTTATCTCACATCCATGGGGTGTGGTATTTATTTCAAATATAAAAAATAACAGCTCAACTAGAACTGCTTTCCCATGAGCCATTGGCAGATAAGAAAAAATTAAAATAGTTGTGTTCTCAGCGTCAGTATCAACTTTTTTTTTTATTCGTTCGTGGGATGTGGGTGTCGCTGGCGAGGCCAGCATTTATTGCCCATCCCTAATTGCCCTTGAGAAGGTGGTGGTGAGCTGCCTTCTTGAACAGCTGCAGTTCGTGTGGTGAAGGTTCTCCCACAGTGCTGTTAGGTAGGGAGTTCCAGCATTTTGACTCAGCGACGATGAGGGAACATCGATATATTTCCAAATCGGGATGATGTGTGACTAGGAGGGGAACGTGCAGGTGGTGTTGTTCCCATGTGCCTGCTGTCCCTGTCCTTCTAAGTGGTCGAGGTCGTGGGTTTGGGAGGAGCTGTCGAAGAAGCCTTGGCAAGTTGCTGCAGTACATCCTGTGGATGGTACACACTGCAGCCACAGTGCGCCAGTGGTGAAGGGAGTGAATGTTTAGGGTGGTGGATGGGGTGCCAATCAAGCGGGCTGCTTTGTCCTGGATGGTGTCGAGCTTCTTGAGTGTTGTTGGAGCTGTACTCATCCAGGCAAGTGGAGAGTATTCCATCACACTCCTGACTTCTGCCTTGTAGATGATGGAAAGGCTTTGGGGAGTCAGGAGGTGAGTCATTCGTCGCAGAATACCCAGCCTCTGACCTGCTCTTGTAGCCACAGTATTTATATGGCTGGTCCAGTTAAGTTTCCGGTCAATGGTGACCCCCAGGATGTTGATGGTGGGGGATTCGGCGATGGTAATGTCGTTGAATGTCAAGGGGAGGTAGTTAGACTCTCTCTTGTTGGAGATGGTCATTGCCTGGCACTTGTCTGGCGCGAATGTTACTTGCCACTTATGAGCCCAAGCCTGGATGTTGTCCAGGTCTTGATGCATGCGGGCACAGACTGCTTCATTATCTGAGGGGTTGCGAATGGAACTGAACACAGCAATCATCAGCAAGCTTCCCCATTTCTTACTTTATGATGGAGGGAAGGTCATTGATGAAGCAGCTGAAGATGGTTGGGCCTAGGACACTGCCCTGAGGAACTCCTGCAGCAATGTCTGTAACCATAGAAACTCATGCCTTCTACCGTCACTGAGCTATGTCAGCACTACATATAATATATTTACTCAGTGAAACCAACATAGTTTAATAATTAAGCATTCTCACTCAGCATCTGGTGACATTGTTACCAAGGTATCAATAAGGCTACTTCATACTGCTCTCCTCCATTGAAGGAAAAAGGCCACCAAACCAGATCAAAGTTCTGCTGTTATTTTAAACATTTTTTCTTTCATCCTTTAAGGAAAGGATCAACTTATTTTCAGGTGAAAGCCCATGAGTGCCAGTTGCCCATCAGTAGCTCACTCAAGTGCCCATTCTTCATGTACGAACCAAAAACAGTGATGTGAGCAGCAGGACATCAGAGCCAAGGTTAATTTTTAACTCATCTAACATTCCCTGGCCGACTTGTTTATTTCTACCCCAGTGGTGCTAAGGCAAATTGCAACACTCAAGTTGCGCCGTATCTTAGATCAATTAATCTAGTACAAATCGGGAATTGAATCTGGAACATTTCAGGTCTGTACGGCTTAGTTCCACACTGAGCAGTGCACCTACAAAGTGAGCCATCTGGGAACATACTTATTTCAAAATGAAAAACTGGAAATATCTTCAATAAATAGAAATATAAAAACGGATTGTTGGCAAGAAATATAAAAACAGATTGTAAGAGCTTCTACAAGTATGTAAAAAGGAAGAGAGTAGCAAAAGTAAACGCTGGTCACCTAGAGGTTGAGACAAGAGAAATTATAATGGGGAATCAGGAAATGGCAGATGTGTTAAAAAAATATTTTGTATCTGTCTTCACAGTAGAAGACACAAAAAGCATACCAGAAATAGTGGGGAAACCAGGGGCTAATGAGAGTGAGGAATTTAAAGTAATATCAGTAGAGAAAAAGTAGTTGAGAAACTAATGGGACTAAAAGTCAATAAATCCCGTGGACCTGATGGCCTACATCCAAGGGTTCTATAAGAGGTGGCTGCAGAGATAGTGGATGCATTGGTTGTGATCTTCCAAAATTCTCCAGATTCTAGAACGGTCCCAGCAGATTTGAAGGTAGCAAATGTAACCCAACTATTCAAGAAAGGAGGGAGAGAGAAAACAGGGAACTACAGGCCAGTTAGTCTGACATCAATCGTCGAGAAAATGCTGGAATCCATTATTAAGGAAGTGGTAACAGGGCACTTAGAAAATCATAATATGATTAGGCAGAGTCAACATGGTTTTATGAAAGGGAAATCGTGTTGAACAAATTTATTAGAGTTTTTTGAGGATGTAACTAGCAGGATAGATAAAGGGGAACCAATGGATGGAATATATTTGGATTTTCAAAAGGCATTTGATAAGGTGCCACATAAAAGGTTGTTTTGCAAGATAAGGGCTCATGGGGTTGGGGGTAATATATTAGCATGGATAGAGGATTGGTTAACGGACAGAAAACAGAGATTAGGGATAAACGGGTCATTTTCAGATTGGCAGGCTGTAGCTAGTGGAGTGCCACAAGGATCATGTTTGGGTCTCAGCTATTTACAATCTATATTAATGACTCGGATGAAGGGACCAAGTGTAATGTATCCAAGTTTGCTGACGATACAAAGCTAGGTGGGAATGTAAGCTGTGGGGAGGACACAAAGGGATATAGACAGGTTAAGTGAGTGGGCAAGAAGGTGGCAGATGGAGTATAATGTAGAGAAATGTGAGGTTATTCACTTTGGTAGGAAGAATAGAAAAACAGAATATTTTTTAAATGGTGAGAAACTATTAAATGTTGGTGTCCAGAGAGTCTTGGGTGTCTTGGTACAAGAAACACAAAAAGTTAGCATACAGTTACAGCAGGCAATTAGGAAAGGAAATGGCATGATGGCCTTTATTGCAAGGTGGTTGGAGTACAAGAGTAAGGAAGTCTCACGACAATTGAACAGGGTTTTGGTGAGACCTCACCTGGAGTATTGTGTACAGTTTTGGTCTCCTTATCTAAGGAAGGATATACTTGCCCTAGAGGCGGTGCAACGAAGATTAATTCCTGGGATGAGGTTGAGTAGAATCGGCCTATACACTTTGGAGTTTAGAAGAATGAGAGGTGATCGCATTGAAACATATAAGATTATGAGGGGGCTTGAAATGGTAGATGATAAGAGGTTGTTTCCTCTGGCTGGAGATTCTAGAACTAGGGGTCGTAGTCTCAGAATAAGGGGTCGGCCATTTAAGACTGAGAATCTTTGGAATTCTCTACCCCAGAGGGCTGTGGGTGCTGAGTTGTTGAATATATTCAAGGTTGAGATGGATAGATTTTTGGACTCTATCAAGGGAATCAAGGGATATGGGGATGGGGTGGGAAAATGGAATTGAGGTTGAAGATCATCCATGATATGTCTGAATGGTGGAGCAGGCTCAAGGGGCTATATGGCCCAGTCCTGCTCCTATTTCTTATGTTCTTTTGTCCTTAAAACAACAGATGAAGTTGTCGAATACCCATTGCACATGGATGATGCAGTCTCCTTCACCAACATATTGTATGCTATGATTCTCTTATACATTGTCATATATTTATCAGTAAAGGAATCCTGCAGGAAAATGCTGTCTGGTGGCATATTCTCCAGGAGGATGAATTCCCTTTTGCTATTTGTTATGAAATCCTGAACAATTCTTTATTCTAATTCCTTATTCTAATTGTAAGCAATGAGCAGAGAAAATCTCCCCTCCTCCCATTTCCTTCTTAAAATCATAACTCTGCAAAATGTATGCTTATATTTTTATAATGTCCTTACTGGCCTCCTGAACTGAGCTGCTATTTTTTCTAATTGCACACAGACTAGGGTGCCTAGAGTTGAAAACATACTGTCAGTAGTACTATACATTCAGATTGGAACTAATTGGAACTGAATACCTGCTACAGTGAGAAATTAATGTTAATACTGAGTCACTAAATAATTTTAAAAAATTGATATGAGGAAATTTCCATTCTGGGGCTATCTTAAAAATAATTCAAATTTAAATCACAGAAATAAATGCTATCCTGTTCCACAGACTGAGAGATGCTTTATCGCGAAGCCGTAAGGTAACTGGGAATAGCTGATTAGTTGTTCCAATGTCAGCATGCAATACCCTGTACTCTCTGGAATTGCACTATCCACAGCTGTTTTGTGAGTACCATTTTATAAGTTACCATGTTCAGTATAATTCAACAAGAAAATAAGTACATTGTACAACGAATATTGGAGTATTTTTCCTCCATTAGCCATTAGGTACGCCTGGTGCTGCTCCTGGCATGCTCTTCTACATTCCTCATTGAACCAGGGTTGATCCCCTGGCTTGTTGGTAATGGAAGAGTGAGGAATATGCTGGACCATGATTGTGCTGGAATACAATTCTACTGCTGCTGATGGCCCACATCTCCTCATGGACGCCCAGTTTTGAGCTGCTAGATCTGTTCTGAATCTATCCCATTTAGCACGGTGGTAGTGCCACACAACACGTTGGATGGTGTCCTCAGTGCGAAGACGGGACTTCGTCTCCACAAGGACTGTGCGGTGATCACTCCTACCAATACTGTTATGGACAGATGCATCTGGTTTGCTGCCACTATTAGATAATTTAACTATAATGCCATTGGAGTCTAGTTTCATTTAAATATGTTGAGATGAAGTAAACTCTCCATTAAAAACTTCTTAGGGGTCTTTCTCTTTCTACAAGATTTTGTTGGTAAAATTTTCAAATTTTCTCTCTGGAATGATTATCTGCTGTGTTTTTTTTTTATTCGTTCATGGGATGTGGGAATTGCTGGCGAGGCCGGCATTTATTACTCATCACTAATTGCCCTTGAGAAGGTGGTGGTGAGCCGCCTTCTTGAACCGCTGCAGTCCGTGTGGTGAAGGTTCTCCCACAGTGCTGTATGGAGGTGGATCACAGATCAGCCATGATCTTATCAAATGGCAGAGCAGGCACGAGGGGCTGAATGGCCTACTCCATTTCCTATGTTCCTATGAATGTTACTTGCCACTTATGAGCCCAAGCCTGGATGTTGTCCAGGTCTTGCTGCAAGCGGGCTCGGACTGCTTCATTGTCTGAGGGGTTACGAATGGAACTGAACACTGTGCAATCATCAGCGAACATCCCCGTTTCTGACATTTTGATGGAGGGAAGGTCATTGATGAAGCAGCTGAAGATGGTTGGGCCTAGGACACTGCCTTGAGGAACTCCTGCAGCAATGTCCTGGGGCTGAGATGATTGGCCACCAACAACCACTACCATCTTCCTTTGTGCTAGGTATGACTCCAGCCACTGGAGAGTTTTCCCCCTGATTCCCATTGACTTCAATTTTACTCGGGCTCCTTGGTGCCACACTCGGTCAAATGCTGCCTTGATGTCAAGGGCAGTCACTCTCACCTCACCTCTGGAATTCAGCTCTTTTGTCCATGTTTGGACCAAGGCTGTAATGAGGTTTGGAGCCGAGTGGTCCTGGCGGAACCCAAACTGAGAATCGGTGAGCAGGTTATTGGTGAGTAAGTGCCGCTTGATAGCACTGTCGACGACACCTTCCATCACTGTGTTGATGATTGAGAGTAGACTGATGTGGCGGTAATTGGCCGGATTGGATTTGTCCTGCTTTTTGTGGACAGGACATACCTGGGCAATTTTCCACATTGTTGGGTAGATGCCAGTGTTGTAGCTGTACTGGAACAGCTTGGCTCGAGGCGCAGCTAGTTCTGGAGCATAAGTCTTCAGCACGACAGCCGGGATGTTGTCGGGGCCCATAGCCTTTGCTGTATCCAGTGCACTCAGCCGTTTCTTGATATCACATGGAGTGAATCGAATTGGCTGAAGACTGGCTCCTGTAATGGTGGGGATATCGGGAGGCGGCCGAGATGGATCATCCACTCGGTACTTCTGGCTGAAGATGGTTGCAAACGCTTCAGACTTGTCTTTTGCAATCACGTGCTGGACTCCGCCATCGTTGAGGATGGGGATGTTTACAGAGCCTCCTCCTCCCGTTAGTCGTTTAATTGTCCACCACCATTCACGACTGGATGTGGCAGGACTGCAGAGCTTTGATCTGATCCGTTGGTTATGGAATCGCTTAGCTCTGTCTATAGCATGTTGCTTCCGCTGTTTAGCATGCATGTAGTCCTGAGTTGTAGCTTCACCAGGTTGGCACCTCATTTTTGGCACACCTGGTGCTGCTCCTGGCATGCTCTTCTACACTCCTCATTGAACCAGGGTTGATCCCCTGTCTTGTTGGTAATGGTAGAGTGAGGAATAAGCCGGGCCATGAGGTTACAGATTGTGCTGGAATACAATTCTGCTGCTGCTGATGGCCCACAGCACCTCATGGATGCCCAGTTTTGAGCTGCTGGATCTGTTCTGAATCTATCCCATTTAGCACGGTAGCAGTGCCACACAACACGTTGGATGGTGTCCTCAGTGCGAAGACGGGGCTTCATCTCCACGAAGACCGTGCGGTGGTCACTCCTACCAATACTTTCATGGACAGGTGCATTTGCGACAGGTTGATTGGTGACGATGAGGTCAAGTAAGTTTTTCCCTCGTGTTGGTTCGCTCACCACTGCCGCAGGCCCAGTCTAGCAGCTATGTCCTTCAGGACTCGGCCAGCTCGGTCAGTAGTGGTGCTACCGAGCCACTCTTGGTGATGGACATTGAAGTCCCCCACCCAGAGTACATTCTGTGCCATTGGTATCCTCAGTGCTTCCTCCACGTGGTGCTCAACATGGAGGAGGACTGATTCATCAACTGAGGGCGGGCGGTAGGTGGTAATCAGCAGGAGGTTTCCTTGCCCATGTTTGACCTGATGCCATGAGATTTCATGGGGTCCGGAGTCAATGTTGAGGACTCCCAGGGCCACTCCCTCCTGACTGTATATCACTGTACCGCCACCTCTGGTGGGTCTGTCCTGCCGGTGGGACAGGACATACCCAGGGATGGTGATGGAAGAGTCTGGGACGTTGGCTGAAAGGTATGATTCTGTGAGTATGGCTATGTCAGGCTGTTGCTTGACTAGTCTGTGGGACAGCTCTCCCAATTTTAGCACAAGTCCCCAGATGTTAGTGAGGAGGACTTTGCAGGGTCGACTGGGCTTGGTTTGCCTTTGTCGTGTCCGCTGCCCAGTGGTCCGTCCGGTTTTATTCTTGTTATGACTTTTTTTTTTAAAAGCAAGATTTTAGAACTGAGTGGCTTGCTAGGCCATCTCAGAGGGCAATTAAGAATCAACCACATTGCTTTGGGTCTGGAGTCACATATAGGCCAGACCGGGTAAGGACGGAAGGTTTCCTTCCCTAAAGGACATTAGTGAACCAGATGGGTTTTTACGACAATCCAGTAGTTTCATGGCCACCATTACTGATACTAGTATTTTAATTCCAGATTTTATTTAATCTATTTGGAAATGAATGATTGAGAATGAGCAAACCATGCTGATTATGATGGTTTATTTTTCCTCCGCCATTCAATATGATCATGGCTGATCCTCTATCTCAATACCATATTCCCTCTCTCTCCCCATCCCCTTGATGCCTTTTGGAGACTATGATCATGGGGAAAAAAAAATTGGATCGGGCCTATTAATGGGCACGGGCAGGATAAGACTTTCGTGATGCCTGAGGACTTACCTTCAAGCAGCGTTCTGAATCAGCATTGACATAAGGATTTAATGCAATGCGCACTTTCCACCAGCAGGGAGAGCCCCAATTTCTTAAGGGCAGGCTGTCTCTTAAAAATCTCTGGTACCTGTTATTTGCTGAAAATAACAGTCTGCTGTGTGCACGGAGTCTGAAGGGAGATCTGACATCGCACACGTAAAACACAGATGCAGCTCCCGTCCCTATGTTTGCAAACTGATAAGTTATGTTAAAACATTGAATAAAGGTTGCGCACTACGAATTCCCACATCCTCCAATCTACATGCCAGACCTCACCAATCTGCCGACCTGAGTTTGTACCAGGCCTGCAAGTGTGTGTGCACCAAGGTTCTCTGCCGATGCACTAGAGGCCATGGGTGCAAGAGGTGGACAGGAGGGACATCCTATATCCTCGGTGGGAGGGGGGGGGTGTGGTGCAAGAGGCCCTACAGACATATACCTAAAAAGCAATGGAAGGCAGCAGGGGACGAAGTCAATGCCAGGCGCACAGGACTATGAACATGGAAGCAGTGCAGGAAGAAGTTCAGTGCTTTGATATGAGTGGTCAAGGTGAGTGAGGTCAACTGTCAAGTGGCGTCTCCTACCAACTACTAGCCACATCCACTGCTCCATGCACTATATCCCCCATCCCCCACATACCAACAAACTCTTTCCATCAGTACTCAACTCTTCCAATCAGATGCTTCCTCTCTTCCTTACACATTACCACTGTTGCAAGCCACCCACCCACAACTCACAGGCCACACACACTAGCAGCTATTCAACCATGACAGGCACATCACCCAGACACACATCTCGCTTTCTTGCAGGAGAAGGTGGCGCATAACAGGAGGCAGCAAGTGGCAGTGGCATTTAGCCCCTCGAGCCTGTTCCATTATTCAATGAGATCATGGTGGACCTGTGATCATGGTCCCTTTAAATAGCACTGGTGGGGGTCCTCCAGGCCCTCTAAGGCACGTTCAGATGGTCGGAGTTAAGACGGTGCGTTGAGTTGAGCGTTAAGTCCCAAAATGGTGTCTATCACTTTAAATCAGCATTGCACACTGATTGTATCCATTTTCTCCTTTCTTTACATGCTTCCTGCGTTCGGTATTTGCACACGCGCTAACTCCTATACCAAGATGGCGTCTGGTGTACGTCATGCTGGAAACGTGCGTGCGCAGCCAAGACGCCATCTTGGATGTTGGAGAAGCTGTGTAGTGCCGAAACAACGGGAGCTACATGGCCTAATTTAGCACCCATGGGGTTTGATGGAACACAAATAGCCCCTTTTTAAAATAACTTGACAGGTAGCAAATTCATGTACATCCAACCAATATTTCCCTCTGTGTATGTATGTACTGTAGTATTAGAGGATTGTGTTAGAACACTATTAAAGTATGCTGTTTTATCAATCATGCATAATCTGCATCAAAATTTTTGTACATCATTACTTCCTGAACATATTTTGGTAATGCCTCGATAGACATATTTTAACAGACAAGAACACTGATGCGTAATTATCATTTAAAATGGAAAACAGAAATATTACACCTACGCAGTTTTGTGCTCACCTGAGGAAGGCACTGAAGAGTATTGTTAAGTGATTTAATCCTACTTTGCAGCTGATCTGTATTGTAACTCAGCTGTTGTAAAGTGGGAAAAATTTTAAAGGAACACGTGCACAGTTGAAATGCTGTCCATTAACAAAGGTACAAAAAGAAATGGATTTGAGAATGATTATTGACTATTCATAGGAAAGCTAATTAGATAATGAGATGCATCTCAAATGCATTTGATTTTAAATTAAAGTGACATTTTAAGCTGAGAGAATCCCTATGTTAGGGACACGTTTAGATTACTGGGTACAACTTTAAGTTTGGAGAAAAGCAACAATGAAGATTTCGGGCTTTTTTCTTCACTGGAGAAAATCTCACAGTGGATATGATCCAGGGACTTTAAAACAATGACAGGAATGAATAAAAATAGAGGTAAATAGGTTATATAATTTGGAACAAAAATAGAAAATGCTAGAAATAGACAGCAGGTAAAAGAAAAGTCAGGTTAGCATTTCTATAACATTATAACAGACTGTGAGCACAGACCAAGAGGAGTCAAGTGTAAAATTAACAGCCCCGATTTTAAAGGGGGGATGGCTACAGTGTGTGCAAGCCCTGAAGCGGGCGGTAAACCCAGTGAGTCTGGGAACGTGGAGGCTTGGCCAATCTTAATGGCTGGGCCTCGTTTGCATCGTCTCCCAGAGCTCCGCCTGAACTCAGCCAGTTCTATTATCTGGCCAGTGGGCGGGCATGGGAATTTGGTGGCAGGAAGCCGCAGCCAGGGACCCCGTGAACGGCTCCAGGCAGTCAGCTGGGGGTGGGGGTTCTAACCGCGATTGAAGGGGGTTTCTGGCCGTGATTGGGGGGAGACGTTGCTCGCCCAATGGAGGGGGAGTGGGCAGTGGGACGTGTGGGGGTTGGGGGGGGGGAGGTGTTTGGGGGAGCCTCGGGTCAAGGTGGCCCAAGGCTTCCTCGTGAGGCCTGGAGGAGCAGGTGTGATACTCCGGGTCCAAAAGGAAGCCTAAAATAAAGTTATCAAAATCGGGGCCAAGTCTGAAGTGAGAATGGAGATTAGAAGATTTTAGTTTTGCACAGAATAGTAGATTATATGGAAAAAACTCCCAGCAAAAGCAGTTAATTTGTTAATTAATAAATAGCTGAATACAAATGGGATTGAATCTTACAGGGATATGTGTAGACAGATGATCGAATACTTTGTGAATTATTATAGTTTTATTAGAGTGCAGAAAAGATTTACTAGGATGCTACCGGGACTTGATGGTTTGACTTATAGGGAGAGGTTGGATAGACTGAGACTTTTTTCCCTGGAGAGTAGGAGGTTTAGGGGTGATTTTAAAATTTTTTTTTATTCGTTCACGGGATGTGGGCGTCGCTGGCAAGGCCGGCATTTATTGCCCATCCCTAATTGCCCTCGAGAAGGTGGTGGTGAGCCGCCTTCTTGAACCGCTGCAGTCCGTGTGGTGACGGTTCTCCCACAGTGCTGTTAGGAAGGGAGTTCCAGGATTTTGACCCAGCGACAATGAAGGAACGGCGATATATTTCCAAGTCAGGATGGTGTGTGACTTGGAGGGGAACGTGCAGGTGGTGTTGTTCCCATGCGCCTGCTGCCCTTGTCCTTCTAGGTGGTAGAGGTCGCGGGTTTGGGAGGTGCTGTCGAAGAAGCCTTGGCGAGTTGCTGCAGTGCATCCTGTGGATGGTACACACTGCAGCCACAGTGCGCCGGTGGTGAAGGGAGTGAATGTTTAGGGTGGTGGATGGGGTGCCAATCAAGCGGGCTGCTTTATCTTGGATGGTGTCGAGCTTCTTGAGTGTTGTTGGAGCTGCACTCATCCAGGCAAGTGGAGAGTATTCCATCACACTCCTGACTTGTGCCTTGTAGATGGTGGAAAGGCTTTGTGGAGTCAGGAGGTGAGTCACTCGCCGCAGAATACCCAGCCTCTGACCTGCTCTCGTAGCCACAGTATTTATATGGCTGGTCCAGTTAAGTTTCTGGTCAATGGTGACCCCCAGGATGTTGATGGTGGGGGATTCGGCGATGGTAATGCCGTTGAATGTCAAGGGGAGGTGGTTAGACTCTCTCTTGTTGGAGATGGTCATTGCCTGGCACTTATCTGGCGCGAATGTTACTTGCCACTTATGAGCCCAAGCCTGGATGTTGTCCAGGTCTTGCTGCATGCAGGCTCAGACTGCTTCATTATCTGAGGGGTTGCGAATGGAACTGAACACTGTGCAGTCATCAGCGAACATCCCCATTTCTGACCTTATGATGGAGGGAAGGTCATTGATGAAGCAGCTGAAGATGGTTGGGCCTAGGACACTGCCCTGAGGAACTCCTGCAGCAATGCCCTGGGGCTGAGATGATTGGCCTCCAACAACCACTACCATCTTCCTTTGTGCTTGGTATGACTCCAGCCACTGGAGAGTTTTCCCCCTGATTCCCATTGACTTCAATTTTACTAGGGCTCCTTGGTGCCACACTCGGTCAAATGCTGCCTTGATGTCAAGGGCAGTCACTCTCACCTCACCTCTGGAATTCAGCTCTTTTGTCCATGTTTGGACCAAGGCTGTAATGAGGTCTGGAGCCGAGTGATCCTGGCGGAACCCAAACTGAGCATCGGTGAGCAGGTTATTGGTGAGTAAGTGCCACTTGATAGCACTGTCGACGACACCTTCCATCACTTTGCTGATGATTGAGAGTAGACTGATGGGGCGGTAATTGGCCGGATTGGATTTGTCCTGCTTTTTGTGGACAGGACATACCTGGGCAATTTTCCACATTGTCGGGTGGATGCCAGTGTTGTAGCTGTACTGGAACAGCTTGGCTAGAGGCGCAGCTAGTTCTGGAGCACAAGTCTTCAGCACTACAGCTGGGATGTTGTCGGGGCCCATAGCCTTTGCTGTATCCAGTGCACTCAGCCGTTTCTTGATATCACGTGGAGTGAATCGAATTGGCCGAAGACTGGCTTCCGTGAT
Source organism: Heptranchias perlo (assembly GCF_035084215.1). Taxonomy (NCBI): domain Eukaryota; kingdom Metazoa; phylum Chordata; class Chondrichthyes; order Hexanchiformes; family Hexanchidae; genus Heptranchias; species Heptranchias perlo. The sequence continues at coordinate 51,207,752 of NC_090327.1, read as the reverse complement.
GGTGGGGATATCGGGAGGAGGCTGAGATGGATTATCCACTCGGCACTTCTGGCTGAAGATGGTTGCAAACGCTTCAGCCTTGTCTTTTGCACTCACGTGCTGGACTCCGCCATCATTGAGAATGGGGATGTTTGCAGAGCCTCCTCCTCCCGTTAGTTGTTTAATTGTCCACCACCATTCACGACTGGATGTGGCAGGACTGCAGAGCTTTGATCTGATCCGTTGGTTGTGGAATCGCTTAGCTCTGTCTATAGCATGTTGCTTCCAGCTGTTTAGCATGCATGTAGTCCTGAGTTGTAGCTTCACCAGGTTGGCACCTCATTTTTAGGTACGCCTGGTGCTGCTCCTGGCATGCTCTTCTACACTCCTCATTGAACCAGGGTTGATCCCCTGGCTTGTTGGTAATGGTAGAGTGAGGAATATGCCGGGCCATGAGGTTACAGATTGTGCTGGAATACAATTCTGCTGCTGCTGATGGCCCACAGCGCCTCATGGATGCCCAGTTTTGAGCAGCTAGACATGTTCTGAATCTATCCCATTTAGCACGGTGGTAGTGCCACACAACACGTTGGATGGTGTCCTCAGTGCGAAGACGGGATTTCATCTCCACGAGGACTGTGCGGTGGTCACTCCTACCAATGCTGTCATGGACAGATGCATTTGCGACAGGTAGATTGGTGAGGACGAGGTCAACTAAGTTTTTCCCTCGTGTTGGTTCGCTCACCACCTGCCGCAGGCCCAGTCTGGCAGCTATGTCCTTCAGGACTCGGCCAGCTCGGTCAGTAGTGGTGCTACCGAGCCACTCTTGGTGATGGACATTGAAGTCCCCCACCCAGAGTATATTTTGTGCCCTTGCTACCCTCAGTGCTTCCTCCAAGTGGTGTTCAACATGGAGGAGGACTGATTCATCAGCTGAGGGAGGACGGTTGGTGGTAATCAGCAGGAGGTTTCCTTGCCCATTTTTGACCTGATGCCATGAGATTTCATGGGGTCCAGAGTCAATGTTGAGGACTCCCAGGGCCACTCCCTCCTGACTGTATATCACTGTACCGCCACCTCTGGTGGGTCTGTCCTGCCGGTGGGACAGGACATACCCAGGGATGGTGATGGAAGAGTCTGGGACGTTGGCTGAAAGATATGATTCTGTGAGTATGGCTATGTCAGGCTGTTGCTTGACTAGTCTGTGGGACAGCTCTCCCAATTTTGGCACAAGTCCCCAGATGTTAGTAAGGCGGACCTTGCAGGGTCGACTGGGCTTGGTGTTTTGCCGTTGTCGTGTCCGGTGCCTAGTGGTCCGATGCTGGGTGGTCCATCCGGTTTTATTCTTATTATGACTTTTCGTAGTGAGATTTTACAACTGAGTGGCTTGCTAGGCCATTTCAGAGGGCAATTAAGAATCAACCACATTGCTGTGGGTCTGGAGTCACATATAGGCCAGACCGGGTAAGGGCGGCAGGCTTCCTTCCCTAAAGGACATTAGTGAACCAGATGGGTTTTTACGACAATCCGGTAGTTTCATGGCCACCATTACTGATACTCGTATTTTAATTCCAGATTTTTATTTAATTAATTGAATTTAAAAAAAAAATTAATTAATTGAATTTAAATTTGCCAGCTGCTGTGGCAGGATTTGAACTCATGACTCTGGATTTTAGTCCAGGCCTCTGGATTACTAGCCCAGTAACATAACCACTATGCTACCATACCCGATCTTATAGAAGTCTATAAAATAATGAGGGGCATAGATAAGGTAGATAGTCAAAATCTTTTCCCAAAGGTCGGGGAGTCTATAACGAGGGGGCATAGATTTAAGGTGAGAGGGGAGAGATACAAAAGGGTCCAGAGGGGCAATTTTTTCACTCAAAGGGTGGCGAGTGTCTGGAACGAGCTGCCAGAGGCAGTAGTAGAGGCGGGTACAATTTTGTTTTTTAAAAAGCATTTGGACAGTTACATGGGTAAGATGGGTATAGAGGGATATGGGCCAAGTGCAGGCAATTGATACTAGCTTAGTGGTATAAACTGGGCGACATGGACATGTTGGGCCGAAGGGCCTGTTTCCATGTTGTAAACTTCTATGATTCTATGATTCTAGTTTCTATGCTGCTGGCATGTGGGAATCTTATCAAATGCAACAGATCAGGTTGTAATGTTAGATTGATATTTTGGAGTTTTGTTGGACCTTGCAGGTCAAGGAAGAATTTCAATTCTGTCTGGGCAGATTTACATATGGTTATTTGGTTCCTTTGGTAGAGTCAATAAATTAAGGTGAATCATTGTTGGGATAAACTCTGCATTATCTGTTGAAGGAATAGGCTTTTTCCCATTCCACATACCCTGATATTCCAGCAGTGTAATGATCATTCGATGGAGTATTTGATCATCTCTCTAAAAACCTATCACTATAACCTCCAATCTTGTTTCAGCAAAAGACAAAAAAAGGCATAGAAGGCAACCTCTGCTTGATGGACCAATAGGCCATTTCTTATTCCCTGTGTTCTTATGTTTCTATATGATTTTCCATTCTCCCCTTTAGGAGCTTTACCTCAGAAATGTTTTGTGGTAGAAAGAGTTCCATTACATCTGTAATAGCTTTGCAATTATTTTATTTTCTACAGTTGCCAGCTAAATTATAATTTTTATATTAGAAAAACAAACTTATTTGCACTTTTTATCCATTTTTAATGTATTATAAGATAAAACAACCTCAGGTAGATAAGGTAAAATGACATTTTTTAATGAAGGAAGAAGAAACTGAATTGTTTTCATAAGACCATAAGAGATAGGAGCAGGAGTAGGCCATTCGGCCCCTCAAGCCTGCTCTGCCATTTAGTGAGATCATGGCTGATCGGATTTTTACCTCAACTCCACTTTCCCGCTCTTTCCCCATATCCTTTGACTCCCTTGCTGATCAAAAATTTGTCTAACTCAGCCTCCACAGCTTTTTGTGGTAAAGAATTTCAAAGATTCATGACCCTCTGGGAGAAGAAATTCCTCCTCATTTCCGTCTTAAACGGGCGACCCCTTATTCTGAGACTATGTCCCCTAGTTTTAGATTCCCCCATGAGGGGTAACATCCTCTCAGCATCTACCCTATCAAGTCCCCTTTTCAGATTTTCCAGTTTTACTCAGAGTTCTGGAACTTCGGCCCACCAAAAAAAATAAGAGGTGAAATATTCATCTGTCCGAAGTGTCTTACGTTATATGATATGAATTTAATTCCTGAGACAATGGCCCTGAAATTATGCATGGGATGCTAGTCTATGAATGCTTAACACATCCCTCTGGAAATCCGCTCTCTGCTATTTTTGTAGAGCCATTAACCAGTTTATTTAAAATATATTAAAGTATCATAGCAGGTACAGCATAGGAGGAGGCCATTTGGCTCATCGTGCCTGTGCTGGCTCTTTGAAAGAGCTATCCAATTAGTCCCATCCCCGTGCTCTTTCCCCATAGCCCTGTAAATTTTTTCCCTTCAAGTATTTATCCAATTACCTTTTTGAAAGTTACTATTGAATCTGCTTCCACCATCCTTTCTGGCAGTGCATTCCAGATCATTACAACTCACTGCGTAAAAAAATGTTTCCTCATATCGCCTCTGGCTCTTTTGCCGATCACCTTAAATCTGTGTCCTCTGGTTACCAACATTTCTGCCACTGGAAAGAGTTTCTCCTTATTTACCCTGTCAAAACCATTCATGATCTTGAACACCTCTGTCAAATCTCCCCTTAACCTTTTCTGTCCTAAGGAGAACAACCCCAGCTTCTCCAGTCTCTCCACATAACTGAAGTCCCTCATCCCTGGTACCATTCTAGTAAATCTCTTCTGCACCCTCTCTAAGGCCTTGACATCCTTCCTAAAGTGTGGTGTCAAGAATTGAACACAATGCTCCAGCTGAGGCCTAACCAGTGTTATATAAAGGTTTAGCATAACTTCCTTGCTTTTGTATTCTATGCCTCTATTAATAAAGCCCAGGATCAAATATGCTTTTTTTTTAACAGCCTTCTCAACTTGTCCTGACACCTTCAAAGATTTGTTTATAAGCTCATAAGAACATAAGAAATAGGAGCAAGAGTAGGCCATATGGCCCCTCGAGCCTGCTCTGCCATTCAATCAGATCATGGCTGATCTTTGATCTCAACTCCACTTTCTCGCCCGATCCCCATATCCCTTGATTCCCCTAGAGTCCAAAAATCTATTAATCTCAGCCTTGAATATATTCATGATGTGGAGATGCCGGTGATGGACTGGGGTGGACAAATGTAAGGAATCTTACAACACCAGGTTATAGTCCAACAGTTTTATAACCTGGTGTTGTAAGATTCCTTACATTTGAATATATTCAATGACTCAGCATCCACAGCCCTCTGGGGTAGAGAATTCCAAAGATTCACAACTCTCTGCATGAAGAAATTCCTCCCCATCTCAGTCTTGAATGGCTGACCTCTTAACCTGCGACTATGCCCCTAGTTCTAGACTCTCTAGTCAGGGGAAACAATCTCTCAGCCCCCTCATAATCTTATATGTTTCAATGAGATCACCTCTCATCCTTCTAAACTCCAAAGAGTATAGACCCATTCCACTCATAGGACAATCCTCCCCTCCCAGGAATCAATCTAGTGAACCTTTGTTACACAGCCTCTAAGGTGAATATATCCTTCCTTAGATAAGGAGACCAAAACGGTACGCAGTACTCCAGGTGAGGTCTCACTAAAGCCCTGTACAACTGTAGTAAGACTTCCTTACTCTTGTACTCCAACCCCCTTGCAATAAAGGCCAACATGCCATTTGCTTTCCTAATTGCCTGCTGTACCTGCATACTAACTTTTTGTGTTTCTTGTACGAGGATACCCAAGTCTCTCTGAACGCCAACATTTAATAGTTTCTCACCATTGAAACAATATTCTGTTTTTCTATCCTTCCTACCAAAGTGAATAACCTCACATTTCCCCACATTATACTCCATCTGTCACCTTCTTGCCCACTCAATCTATCTATATCCCTTTGCAGACTCTTTGTGTCCTCCTCACAGCTTGCTTTCCCACCTAGCTTTGTATCGTCAGCAAACTTGGATACATTACACCCGGTCCCTTCGTCTAAGTCATTAATATAGATTGTAAATAGCTGAGGCCCAAGCACCGATCCTTGTGGTACTCCACTAGATACAGCCTGCCAACCTGAGAATGACCCGTTTATCCCTACTCTCTGTTTTCTGTCCTTTAACCAATCCTTTATCCACACTAATATATTACCCCCAACCCCATGAGCCCTTACCTTGTGTAACAACCTTTTATGTGGCACCTTATCAAATGCCTTTTGAAAATCCAAATATACTACATCCACTGGTTCCCCTTTATCTACCCCGCTAGTTACATCCTCAAAACACTCTAATAAATTTGTTAAACACAATTTCCCTTTTTTAAAACCATGTTGATTCAGCCTAATCATATTATGATTTTCCAAGTGCCCTGTTACCACTTCCTTAATAATGGATTCCAACATTTTCCCGATGACCGATTTCAGGCTAACTAGCCTGTAGTTTCCTGTTTTTTCTCTCCCTCCCTTCTTGAATAGTGGGATAACATTTGCTACCTTCCAGTCCACTGGGACCATTACGGAATCTAGAAAATTTTGGAAGATCATAACCAATGCATCCACTATCTCTACAGCCACCTCTTTTAGAATCCTCGGATGTAGGCTATCAAGTCCAGGGGATTTGTTGGCTTTTAGTCCCATTAGTTTGTCCAATACCTTTTCTCTAGAGATATTATTTGTTTTAAGTTCCTCACTCTCATTCACCCCTTAGTTCCCTACTATTTTTGGTATGCTTTTTGTGTCTTCTACTATGAAGACAAACACAAAATATTTGTTTAACACATCTGCCATTTCCTGATTCCCCATTATAATTTCTCCTGTCTCAGCCTGTAAGGGACTAACGTTTACTTTTGCTATTATCTTCCTTTTTCTTACTTGTAGAAGCTCTTACAATTTATATTTCTTGCTTGTTTACTTTCATATTCTATTTTCTTCCTTTTTATCAAATTTTTGGTCGTCCTTTGTTGGTTTCTAAAACTCTCTCCCAATCCCCAGGCTTATTCTTCTTCTTGGTAACATTATAGGCCTCTTCTTTCAATCCAATACTCTCCTTAACTTCTTTAGTTAGCCACAGGTGGATCACTTTTCCTGTGGAGTTTTTATTTCTCGATGGAATGCATATTTGTTGAGAATATTGAAATATTTCTTTAATGTGCACCCCATGTCTCTCTCTTCCTGCACCCCCTTTAAAATTGTACCATTTATTTTATATTGCCTTTCCTCATTCTTCCTACCAAAATGCATCACTTCACACTTCTCTGCATTAAATCTCATCTGCCATGTGTCTGCCCATTTCACCAGTCTGTCTATGTCCTTCTGAAGTCTGTTACCGTCCTCCACATTGCTTACTACATTTCCCAGTTTTGTGTCATGAATGACAGCATCCTAGACATTTTAGCCCTAATTTTAACTTGGGGTGCGAAGCAGTTGGGCGGTGGTGGTGGGGGGGGGGGGTCTGGGTGGAGGGTGGAGGAGGGGTGGCAGGGTGAGTGGGAAGCCCCCATGATGTCGCCAGTGTGGGGCTAGGGTGATTTTAATTCCCAGGCTTGATTTCAACATGATTGACCAGCTGCTCACGTTGAGAATCAGGCACTTGTTGCGCACTATTTCTGAAGGCTTCCAAAGGCCTATTTAACGTGGGGATGGACCTGTTAAAATGAGGTTCCATTCACCGCTTTGAATTTCATTTCAACAGCGATGGGCACCAGAAATGAGTTGGAGGACTTTCTGATGCCTCCCTGGAGGTTCTCGTGGAGGAAATCAGAACAAGGGAGGAGGCAGTGCTCCTTAGCACCCGCAGGAAGATGCCTACACTTGTGCAGACCTGGATAGAGGTGGCTGAGAGGGTCAGTGCCAGCAGCATCACTCCCAGGACCTGGCTTCAGAATAGGAAGAGGATCAATGACCTCACAACAGCAGTAAGGTTAGTACAGCTCTTCATCTCTCCACTTCTCTCAACAACATTTGCCAACTCTCCTTTTACCTCCCTCTTCTACTACTCTCATCAATTCCCTCCCCTCCATCACATCCTTCAGCATACAATCACAAGGCACACTTAACACCTCTCTTTCTAATTTCAAACACATTCACCTCTTCTTTCCTCTCTTCACACCACACACTAACACCATTCTCTTCTCACATCCCAGCACTTGCACAACCAGGATCTCCTCCCAGCACTCCTTCCTCACTTCACATTCCACACACCTGGCTTTACATTCATCACCTCCCCATCCTCATTTCACCATGCTTCTTCTCCAGCTCTCAGTATATGCACAAGCCCTGCACATCTCCACTTACATTTCATGTTAATGAGTGGAGGTTCTCATGGAGGAAATCAGAACAAGGAGGGAGGCACTGCTCCTCAGCACCTGCAGGAAGATGCCCACATTTGTGCAGGCCTGAACGGAGATGGCTGAGAGGGTCAGTGCCAGCAGCATCATTAACTCTCACCCTCTCTTTCTGCAGGACAAGACAGCACATAATGCGAGGAAGAGGACCAAGGGGAGGAGTACCTAACATCCTAACCCTCACCTAAGCAGGTCAAGAAGCCCTGGATATTAATGGCCCGGGCAGAGTCATGAGCATTGAGGAAGGTGAGGTTGACGGCTTACCTGAGCAGGGTGTCTGCACATTATCTGTAACCCTTCAATCACCTCAGCAAATATTCAGCAAGCTTCCCATCTTCAGGCAGCATTCTCATTCTAACACCTGCTAATGTCCAGCCTCTCAGTGCTATACTAACTCTTGTGTCTTTTCTCTATCCTCTAAGTCCTTTTCAGCAGCAAGAGCCTCATTCAGAAGACACATTGTTTCATGCTCCATCCCTCCCAAACACCAGCACAGACATTGGCACTCTGCGTGGATTAGATAGTGAGGGGGTCTCCGCATGGTGAAACCCCCAGCATTTGTGAGCAGCAGCAGGTACTGGTGGCAGGAACAGCCCAGGAAACAGCTTGCCGGAGGGCGAGGTCGACTCCTGGCTCTGCTGAGCAGGACAGAGATGGAACTTCAGGGCTCAGTCATGAAAAATAAACTGCCTGCCTAACGCAGAGTAATGTCTGACGAGTGTCTCACCCGTCTCCAAAAACTGTCTGGTTAAAATGAGGGCATCAGGAATGAAGCGGTAAGTTTTCTACCGCTATTTTAAACAGCCACCCACCTCATTTCGATAGGTTGGGCAGGGTTAAAATCGGGCGTTTTGGCCTTGAATTTCCATGGGGTTTGTATAAGTCTCTCACTGTAACAATGGCGGGAGACCTGACAAAACTCCCGGGGAAATAGTGTGAATGATGGAAAATGGCCACTTATGCCATTTCCATTAGGGTTCTGCTGGTTTTCTGCTGGAGTTACTGCAGGAGATCAGTAGAACCCCATGGAATTTCAGGGCCTTTGCTTTATTATTCCATATCATTACAAGTATATATATGCAGTTCCATCAGTTCCATTCGCAACCTCTCAGATAATGATGCAGTCCGAGCCCGCATGCAGCAAGACCTGGACAACATCCAGGCTTGGGCTCATAAGTGGCAAGTAACATTCGCTCCAGACAAGTGCCAGGCAATGACCATCTCCAACAAGAGAGAGTCTAACCACCTCCCCTTGATATTCAGCGGCATTACCATCGCCGAATCCCCCACCATCAACATCCTGGGGGTCACCATTGACCAGAAATTTAACTGGACCAGCCATATAAATACTGTGGCTACAAGAGCAGGTCAGAGGCTGGGTATTCTGCGGCGAGTGACTCACCTCCTGACTCCCATCCACCATCTACAAGGCACAAGTCAGGAGTGTGATGGAATACTCTCCACTTGCCTGGATGAGTGCAGCTCCAACAACACTCAAGAAGCTCGACACCATCCAGGACAAAGCAGCCCGCTTAATTGGCACCCCATCCACCACCCTAGACATTTACTCCCTTCACCACCGGCGCACAGTGGCTGCAGTGTGTACCATCCACAGGATGCACTGCAGCAACTCGCCAAGGCTTCTTCGACAGCACCTCTCAAACCCGCGACCTCTACCACCTAGAAGGACAAGAGCAGCAGGTACATGGGAACAATACCACCTGCAGGTTCCCCTCCAAGTCACACACCATCCCGACTTGGAAATATATCGCCGTTCCTTCATCGTCGCTGGGTCAAAATCCTGGAACTCCCTTCCTAACAGCACTGTGGGAGAACCTTCACCACACGGACTGCAGCGGTTCAAGAAGGCGGCTCACCACCACCTTCTCAAGGGCAATTAGGGATGGGCAATAAATGCCGGCCTTGCCAGCGACGCCCACGTCCCATGAACGAATAATAAAAAAAAAATTGGTAAATTCACAGCATGAGACACGCACACTTAATATCCCATACAGGTCAAATGTTCTCCTCACTACATTTTATGTCCTTCTGACATAACTCTTGGACTTTATTTTTCAGTATCTTTATTATTCTCTATTCCACTTTTGCATAAGCTACACGGAGAAGATGAGAACTCAGAGGAAAGTTGAAAAGTCCATGACAAAATTTCACTGCTAGAAGTAATGATCATCACTTTAGACAGTACCAGCTATATTCATCATTACATGTGTCAAAAATCATCTGCTACTCCATAGGGGTGTTGGTGATGATTTTTCACAATCTAGATACTGAAGCCAGTGTTCACCAATTAATGAAGAGATGCGTAGGAAGCTATTACAATCTGGTCTGACTGGCAACAGCTGCTCCTTTTGAGGTAAGAATGAACGAAGCATACAGCAAATAGTTAATTAATTTCTAAGAAAATAATGTATGGAATATGTTAATCAACAGGCAGCACTCTTCGCTTGAGTTGCTACTGGCAAGAAGGAACAGGAGGGGCATACTGTACCTGGATGATAGGAGGAAGCGCCCTGCCTCTGCTACCAAGAAGGCCTGGCTCGAGGTGGCAGAGAAGGTGAGCAACAGGAGCACTGTCGCAAGGACATGGGTGCAGTGCAGGAAGTGTTTTAATGACTTAATCGGGTCTGCAAAAGTGAGTACAGTTACTGGTTCACCCACATCCTGTGGTGTACATTACCCCCCCCTCACTCTGTCTTACCAAGCCTACTCCCATCTTATCACTCCACGCACCCTCTTAAGTCTCATTATCAACTTACCTTCACTTTCTGTGCACTTCCTCACCTCCTCATTTGTGAACTCACCTCTCCCATTCACCCCAATCCTGATGCAATGTGATGAATCTGTCTGATGCTCACCCTCTGATGCATCTCTTTCATTGGCAGCCTCACCAAAAGCAATGCATCCATCGGGTGAACACGTCATCCTCACTCACTCACTTGTCTGTTCTTTCTCCCCTTGTAGGAGAAGAGAGCGCAAAATGCACGGGAGAGGAGTAGGACTGGAGGGGGGCCACCACAGAGGCTGAGGAGGAGGCCTTGGAGCTCAGTCGCATGGTGGAATGCCTGGCCGTCGGAGATGGCGAGACTGGCAACCAGCAAGCGGCTGGTGACAGAACTTCAACATCCTTCACACACATCATGAATTGATGTTATCAATGATTGACCTGTTGCACACCTCACTATGCTCATTACAAACTAACTTCTGCGATGATTCTTAATATTGCTTTATGTTCTCTTCCGGGGCCTTCATGGATTAATGAGGAGGCAGGCACCATGGAAGAGGGCGATTCCTCAGAGGAGCTCCATGCCTCTGAGGGCGCACCATCACATCACATACAGCCATGCACCAGTGCAGATACTCACACTTGGATGGGTCCTGTTAGGCATTTCGATTGTCATCTGGTGAATCACCACTCACAAGTGAGCACGAGCAAGCACTGGTGGCAGGAGCAGCTGTGGAGAGTCCGCGTCGGGGAGCTCACTCCTCTCCAAGCTCTGATCAGCTGGACGCTGATGTTGAATCCCGGGGCTCATCGTTGAGATTGAGAATGATTGAGGTAAAGCTGTACCTTTGCGAGGTACTGGAAAACGTACCACACACACTCTCCACAATAGCGGAGAGGACGGTGGAGTCCTTTCAGCATTAATGGAAGGGTGGCACACGTAAGTGCGGGAATGTCTGCGATGGTGAGAATGGTGGCCTCTATTGAGCTTCAAGCACGGCTCACAAATGAGTCCATTCAGGCCATGACAACTGCCATGTGGACTCAACTTTTCTGCCACCTTAAACAGGCAGACAGATACTTTAGCCATGGCCATCGAATGCATCACAAATTTGTCCAAGCTGTTGTCCAGCAGAGTGGCAGGAGTGATGTGGCCCTGGCCCAGGAGAGGGATGATGATGAAAGGGGAATTGGAAGTGGGGACTCCATTCAAAGCACTCCCACATCTCATCCATTGCCCCCCCTCAACAGTTACCACAATGCAGCCTCCTCTCCAGATGGCCGAGTCTGCCCCTGCACAGATGCAGGTGGAGCAGTCTTTGGTGGAGCCCGTGAGGGTGTAGGCCCAGAGCATCTCTGTGGTCAGGATAGGGACCTGAGCAACCTGCCACTACCTCGGCTGAAGCCACAGGGGATGCATCACGTAGAAGTGGTAGGAAGAGGAAGGTTAAGGTTTTGTAATCACCAAGGTATGCACAAGGGTGTATGACGCAATGTTATGTTTTTCATTTATATTTGTTTTTTCTCATCTGCACATTAAATGTTATAATTATCACCACCACTGCCACGTCTTGACCATTCTTGAGTCCTTTTTGTGAAAGTGCCCTTTCATGTGCTTCATCATGAATGCCAAGACTTGATGCCACCCATTAGGCGCATTTACAATGGGTGAATGGTTTACACGACTATTATTCTGCACATCCTTGCTGCTGAGTACTGGAGGGATCCCCAGATTGATCCAGATTCAGCATTCAGCATTCCTATGGCTTGCTCAATGACAGACCTGGTGGTGATGTGACTGTCGTTGTACCGCTGCTGTGCCTCGTTGGTGGGGTTTCTCACAAGTGTCTGCAGGGGGTATCCCTTGTCTTCAAGCAGCAAACCCTTAAGTCTGCGTGGAAGAGGGCCAGGATTTTGAACTCGCGCAAAATGACGGAATCATGGCAATCATGACAGCTGCCAGGGAATTTGGCACACACCTGCAGAAACCTCCTCCAGTTGTCGCAAACCGGCTGTTCATTGATGCAGTGATATCCCTTTCGGTTTATGAACAGTCTTGGCTCATGTGGAGGTCCTCGGATTGCTACGTGTGTGCAATCAATCGCGCCCTGCACCCATGGGAAGCCAGCCAGAGAGTTGAAACCCGCTGCCCTCTCAGTCTGGCTGATGTCATCACAGGGGAAGTTGACGTAGTCAGGTGCCCTGGCAAACAATCGAACCATGACCTGTCGTATATACTTATGTGTAGATGACTGAGAGACCCTGGTGTTGTCCCAGTGGTACCCTGGAAGGATCTGGAGGCAAAGAAATTGAAGGCAGTGATTACTTTGAGTGCAACGGGCAATGCGTGGCCACCAGGCCCAGTCGGGAGCAGCTCTACATGAAGGAGTGCGCAGATGTCTGTGACCACCTGGCGACTCAATCTGAGCCTGTGTGGACACTGCTTCTCAGAGAGGTCCAGGAAGCTCAGCCTCTACCTGTACACCCTTTCACGTGGGTAGTGCCTCCTGTGACCTTGGCCCCTCCGTTGGTCCCCTCTCTGCTCCTCTGCAGGTCCATGTGGCGCACCTCTGTCTTGTGGAACTCCCAGAACGGCACGCCATGCCTGCCGCAGCTGATGATGTGCCTCCTCCTCAGATGTACAGTAGAATAAATCCATTGCGCTCCCCCCATCTGATGTTGTCAGTTTGTGGGGGTCCAAAATGTAGGTAAATATGTCTGAACACAAGAATTCTGAATGTGAATAAAGAAATCTCAGTCTAAGCACAAAGAACTCCCAGCCAAAGGTTTGTCTGAGAGAACTGATCATCCTGCTGCAAAAACTCACCATTTCTTCACGTGTCAATCACTGGTTTAAAGGTCCAAATGAGGGTTGGCTGCAACTTGCCTCCGTTCCCATGGCTTCTTTCAGAGGCCACGGGAGACATGTTCAGGAGAAGTTAAAATGGTTGTGTAAGTCAATACACAAAAAGTTAAGAGGATTAAGCACTTTAAAGACCTAAATTGGCCCTTTAAATATCGTTCCAGGTGTCAGAAGTGCGCACGCATCCAAATGCGTCTGGGTCAAATCTGGAAGTAGGCACGATAGAGCCGGGATGCGGTCCCGCTCCGGAAACGGAGGATTTTTACTACCAACACGCCCCCCGCCCTCCCATTCTTGGGGGTTAAAATTTACCCCCTGAAGTGCCCAGCAATACACACGTTACATCTATCAATGCATCATGTACTGATCAAAGGAATTGGGACTAGGCCGGTAGGTAGGTTGCTAAAAAAAGAGAAGACTTTGAGGCCTCCCACCCATGGGGAGTTAGCGCCCCCAAAATGTGGGGAAAGTCTTACTGCCCGTTTCTGCAGACAGCGTCCCTATCTTCCCCAAGGCCTACTGCTGAGCGGCTGGACCAGCCACCTGAGTCAGGCGGTAAACCCTTTTAGTATGTAAATTGGAATCCTATGACATACATAGGACCCCAATTGCCATTTTACAACAACAACTTGCATTTATATAGCGCCTTTAACGCAGTAAAACGTCCCAAGGCGCTTCACAAGAACGTTATCAAACAAAATTTCACACCAAGCCACATAAGGAGATGTTAGGACAGGAGACCAAAAGCTTGGTCAAAGAGGTAGGTTTTAAGGAGTGTTTCAAAGGAGGAGAGAGAGGTAGAGAGGCAGAGAGATTTAGGGAGGAAATTCCAGAGCTTACAGCCTAGGCAGTTGAAAGCACGGCCGCCAATGTTAGTGCGATTAAACTTGGGGATGCGCAAGAGGAAAGAATTGGAGGAGTGCAGAGATTGTGCAGAGGTCTCAGAGGGCTGTCGGGCTGGAAGCGCATACAGAGATAGGGAGGGGCGAGCCCACGGAGGGATTTGAAAACAAGGATGAGAATTTTAAAATCAAGGCATTCCCGGACCGGGAGACAATGTAGATCAGCGAGCTCAGGGGTGATGGGTAAACGGGACATGGTGTGAGTTAGGATACGGGCAACAGAGTTATGGATCAGCTTTAGTTTATGGAGGGTGGAAGATGGGAGGCAGGCCAGGAGACCACTGGAATAGTCCAGTCTGGAGGTAACAAAAACACGGAAGAGGGTTTCAGCAGCAGATGAACTGAGATGGGGTGGAGACGGGTGATGTTACGGAGGTGGAGGCAGGCGGTCTTGGTGTTAGGATAGTTATTTTAGGATAGTGCTGGGCGGATTATGGCTTGTGCAAACTATGCACAGTTTCAGCTGGTGGCTCAGTCAATGAGGAGCCCAGTAGGTTTAATTTATTTTTGTGTGGCCAACAGTGCTCCTTCAGTCTCCATAAAAAGAACCTGGGCTGCTGCTGTACCAGATATCCCCTTCTGTGAATGGTCCTCCCCCAATCTATCTTCTTCTGGCCAGGGCGGCCGATATTGTGGTGGCTTGAAGCTGGTGGGCTGCCCTGGGGGGCTTGTTTACTGCCCACAGCTTGACAGTCCTATGCTGACAAGACATAGGGCATCAAAATGAACAGGGCTTCTTGGAACTATCAGGTGCTCGCCCAACACCGTTCAGAGGAAAAGTCTGCCCCAATGGGTGGTACGTTCAACTTCGACAGGAGCGTAAATCGGGCGCTAGAGGATCGACCGCATGTTATACACTTTGCCCGATTTTCTTTTCCATTAAAGTCAGTGTGTATAGTGGGAGGGTGATCCGCTACCACCCATCTTATGCCTCTGCCGAAGTTGAAAGTTCTGCCCAACATTTGCAGTGCATGCTGTAACCTTTTGATCAGATCAGTGATGCAGTAGATTATTAGGCATTCTGTGCTATTATGCTGGTTCATCACTTTGTGAAATCAATTGAAACTGTATTGGATTTGGCATCTCTACACTGGAATTGTGCCATATTTAAGACATTAGGAGCAGTTTCACACTTCCAAGTTAGTTGTTTTATTTATACAATACATTAATTATGTACATGAACTATTATCACTTGAATAATTTTCACTCGAATTTAAAAAGCTTTTTGTAATCCAAGGTCAAGTGACTTCATTAGCATTACTTCCAAGTTATAACGTATCTATTTAAAAATAACCTTCTCATTTGGAAGATCATGAAAGCCCAAGTTTCTCCAGTCTTTCCCTATAACTCAGACCCCTGACACTGCATTTCAACACGGAGTCATGGTGTACACGTGCCATCTATTTTTTCTTTATACGTGCAGCACTTTACATTTATCTGCATTAAATGTCATCTGCCATTGTTCTGCCCACTTACAGATTTTGTCCAACTTATTCTGTAGTTTCTCAACTCCCTTTTCTGATTTGACGCCCCTCCTAGTTTGGTATCATCTGCAAATTTGACCGCTTTGTATTGAGTTTCTGAGTCCAGGTCATTTATGTAAATTAGAAACAGTAGTGGTCTCAACACTGAGTCCTGAGGCACCCCAATCAGTACTTCCCCCACTCTGACATAACTCCTCTAATGCGTACTTGTTATTTGTTACCCTTCAGCCACTTTCTTATCCATTCCCAGGGTTTATCCTGAATCTTCACTGCTTGGAGTTAAATTAATATGTTTTCATGAATGTAGAAACCACTTTGCAACAACAGAAGTAGCAGTATGACTGCATGCTTTAGTAAGATAGATGTACAGAATTATCCACAGCTCTCTTAGAAAGGACTGTTATTTGCTTCAAATTGGCAATGTAATCTAAACATTTATTGAAATAGGAAATGTGGTGAGGCACCATCACACTGTGATGTGCCATTATGGGGAGGTACTAGATACAGAGCAGCCTCTCCAGAAAAACTGGAGGGCAAATCAGCCCAGGCCATTCTTATACACCTACTAATGATCTATTATACTGTTTAGTAATATACCTGTAAAATATCAACTGGGTCAAAGCATTTGTGCAGTGTTATTCATATTACGGCTCCCTTTCCTTGTCTTGTTTGCCAGGGAGTGTAACAAGAGATTCTGTTTTTAAAAAGGGCTATTCTTGCATCAACAGCACAAATGAAAGATTCACTTAGTAACTCCCTACTGTGGCAAAATTGAAAATAGGAATTCACTGTGTGAAGAAATAAGACAGACAGACTCATGTCTCATCACTTCATAGCAAAGCACGTTGGGACATTCCTATAATGACAGAGGAGTTGGAAAAGAGTTACAATTAAATATTGGGGTTTTAAAGCAAAGTGAATCATAAAAGCTAAAAAAGAGCATTAAGATGAAATGTGGTTAATGTGCTAATGAGCTAAGCATTAAAATTGCCTCCCCAAAGAACAAAAACAATAAGCAATTTATTAGACTATCTCAGTAATCAATAAATATCTCACACTCATTAGGCACAATTTTAATATGCTGGCAGGAAGAGTCGGAGGGGGGGCATTGATTTGCGGGTACAAATATTAGAGTGGAGACATCGGGATCAGACACCGGACATCGGACATCGGGATCAGAGAGCAGATATCGGACATCGGGATCAGAGAGCAGATATCGGACATCGGGATCAGAGAGCAGATATCGGACATCGGGATCAGAAAGCAGACATCGGACATTGGGATCAGAGAGCAAACATCGGACGTCGGGATCAGAGAGCAGATATTGGACATCGGGATCAGAGAGCAGATATCGGACATTGGGATCAGAGAGCAGATATCGGACATCGGGATCAGAGAGCAGATATCGGACATCGGGATCAGAAAGCAGACATCGGACATTGGGATCAGAGAGCAGACATCGGACATCGGGATCAGAGAGTAGATATTGGACATCGGGATCAGAGCGGGGGGGGGGGGGGGGGAGGAGGGGGGCCAGGCAACATTGTTTTTTAAGGTACGTTTATTTAATTTGTTTGGAATGGGAAATGTAATTTTATTTAATTTATTTTTCACTGATCCGGCCCTTCCCACCTGGTTTCACCAGGGATGAATGGGAAGCCGTGGGAAAGCTGCCCAGATAACGTTAAAATCTTTTTAACTATCCAATACACAAAAAATAAACTACCTTAAGTACCTCAATGAGGTACATTTGCTCCTTTAATTATCGACCCGTCAGTTTAGGTGGGGGCGGGACTTCCTAGTGACTGCTGTACACATGCACACAGATTTGCCTGAGTCTCATTCAAAAATGTGCGGGTTCCAGTCGGGATGTCTGTCCGCTCCCAAAAACAGCGATTTTGATTGCCATCCCCCGCTCCCAACCCACCTGTTTTTTCCCTTTTAGAATCGTGTCCATTGTGTTGGGAAGTCCATGGTCCCAGGTGCTTGGCAGGTGTGGTCTGCCACAGGTTTCCCCTACCTCTGAACACGGGGGAATTAAATAGAGGCAGAAACACAAACTGACAGTCAGGTTTTTAAACTGACAGCTGCTAGGACAGGTTTTTGCCTGGACTAAGGTGGTTTGGATGCAGGGGGGTCATTACAAGTTATTTGGATTAAATCAATAAAGATCACCCGCTGATGTGGGGAAGTATAGTATGTTCATTATTTTGAAGTACTACCTAAGGACAAGTTGTACTGATTGTATTAAGTGAGTCTGATCATAACTGTTGGTCTGTATGCTTGCTGTTTGTTAAATACATTAGCTTAACAATCCGAATCTAGCCTTACCAAATGTTTACATGGATTGCTTTCAAACAATTGGATAGGCATACATGGAAGCACATTTAAAAGACACAAATATCTAGTTTGCATATCAAGGGGTCCTACTGTCACACTCTTGGGTTATGCCATCATATAATTAGGTATTGGATAGTAGGGGACACCTCTAAATGTAAAACACTCAGACCATTTACCGCCATATTCAGGTAGGAAATGAATCTTTTGGGCAAATACTGGAGTGCTGTTTGAAGGCTGGTGAAATAGAAGTGCTGCTGTATGAGGTGTATGTGAGGAGAGTGCCCTGTTTGACATTTTATGGCAGAGAACAGAAACGCAGCTTGCCTGGCTGGAGATGGCGTCCAGGTTCAATGCTGTGTACAGGACCTGAAAACAAATGTGAAAGAAGATGGCACACCTTAAGACTACCCAACAGTCTCATTTATTAGGTAGATGGTCCAAGCATGCATACCGCATATTATTGCTTGTCAACCTGTTTCACATTTACTGCTGACCCATGTGAAGCCCTCACGCAGTCTTGATAGAAATGAAGTATCTTTGTCTACGATGAATCATTTATTGGAATCTTTCTTGCTAATCACAGCTCACACAGAAATAAAATTGGTTACTGCTAGCTGTTTTTGCAGTCTACAATGAAGATAAATTCCAGACTTGCTGTGACACATCCAGAATGACAAATCCATGAACAAGGCAGAGATGTGGGGTAAATTTCCGTCTTCATCGCTGAGGTGGTAAGCTGGTGGAGCAGATCACCTGGCCCTTAAAGAACCCATTCCATCGACTTCAATGGAATGAAAATCGGATGGGTTCCACATCAGGCAGATGATTCGCTCTGCCTGATTACTGCCCTGGCAGTGAAGACAAAAATTTACCCTGTGATCTTGTTCGGGGAGGCTTGACTACTGTCATCACCCTTAGATGGGGATCTGTAAACAGGTCATTCAAAGTATCTGGAATAGATCAATGGGTCAGACCATTCTGATTATAATACAAGCATCTTGTGGGACTGTTTATAGTATTTTTATTTGGCAGTTGCATTTGTGTTGGGAAATGACATTAAATAGCTGACCACCTAATCTAGCATTGAGTTTTTAATATTCATTTGTTATGGGATATCTTCCAAGAATTTGGAGCTATAGTTTGGATGGTATTGTACAAAGACTGAGGTATGAGGGTAGTCAGAGGACTCTGTGGCAGTAGAATAAGCGACTGTATTTCAAGTGTTAGTTTGACATTGAGTGTTAATACAAGAGGAGCACCTTTGTTCTGTTTGATATTTTTGAGATTAGGAAAGGATGTATTTATTGCAAATGTACTAATTGTACTGAATATCGTTCATTTGTCTGTTCCTGGTGGCCATCTAAAACAGGTGTTATGTCCCTTATATATGTAAATGAGGGGCCTGATTCCAGTTTTAGGACCCCTCTGGAAATTGGCTGGTGCTCAGCACCAGTGATACTGAACTCAAGAAAGTATCCAGCTTAAAAACCCAGAAACATAACAGCATGACACAGTATTGCCTGTCAACCCGTTCCACATTTACTGCTGCAAGCTCACACATAACCTTACAGTTCTTGCATTTTTACCATGCAGACCCATAGACTAGCAGGGCACACATTCAAACAGCTACTTACAATCGGCATTCTAATGTAATCAAAAGTCTTGACACCCAAATCATTATAAAACAACCTAGCCGCAAGACCACTTACTGACACATAGGATAGGCTGCAGGTTTCACTTATGCATATCATGTTGTGCTCTTTCTAGTGGGTAGATCTTGACTTTGTGATAGTGAGACAGCAGCCTGTTTTACATCTCTCCCAATTTTTAGGAGAGTTGTAAAATGGCCGCCGACTCGCTATCACCTGCTTTACACTATTGCATAAAGTCAAGATCTACCCGTTTATGCCAAGTCTACTTCTTTGCTTGTACAACAAGATGGCTCATAATACAAGGGAACAGAAATTATAAGCCTATGACTCCCTTAAAGCAAACCACTCTGGACCTCTGGGCATATAAGGGGCAACAGGGAAAGGTAAAGATCTCCTGCAAGCTCAGGGCTCACACCATCCAGGTCTTGTGTGTTTTTCCTACTTTTTACTCACTCCCGCGCAAGCATAAAAATAACCACACAACCATCAGACAGCATCTTCACTGGAAGCTTTGTCTGAAAGTTTGCCTTGAAGTCAGCATTCTAATGTTTGCTTCTTTTCTGTTCATTATCACATTGCTGTTTGTCGCTGCTTTTCCTTACATTACAACAGCGACTACACTTCAAAAGAACTTCATTGGCTGTAAAGCACTTTGGGATGTCCCGAGGTCATGAAAGGTCTTTCTTTTTTCTTTCTGTTTTTGTAAGCCAGGAACAGCAACTTGCCACCATTGACAGTGGCCCGGAATAAGACAGCATCTCACTTCTCTCACTGACATTTACAAGCACCAGTATATACATTCCAGAGAATAGAGTTAGTGAGGTTGAGGAGAGAGCACTGGATGAATCACAGTGAACAGGTGAGGAACAAGTGGTAACAGCCATTTGGCCACATGGTATCATCATCAATGACTCTTTGTATTTTACAAAATACAACTGTACCGTCATGTTCCTGTTCAGTGGAAAAGGAAATGAAATTGCTGTCCTTGCTGACCAGTGCATCAGTCACCTGACTGATATATTAGTGCATTGGTTGATACTGTAGTTCTCCCTATACTGGCCTGGTACTGGTCCGTGAGATGGGGCGGAATTTTGACCTTGAGCCAGGAAGGGAGTGGGGAGGGAGGATGATTTTGGGTTGCGAAACCCAGAAGGTAAGTTGGTGGAGGTGAACAAATTTTAGTTCCTGGCTTCTTGCCCGGCAGCCAGCCTGATTGACAAGCTGGCTGGCTGTTGGGCAGGAAAGCTTTCGTAGCAGGCTGCAGCCGGGGAATGGAGGAGCGGAGGGAGGGAGGGAGGGATCATGGGCCAGGGAGGACATTGGAGGTGCCAGGGAGAAGATCGGGGAGGCGGGGGAGAAGGTTAGGGGGCCGGGAAGATGATCAGGGAACCGGGGAGGAGATCGGGGGGGCTGGGAGGTGGAGATCGGAGGGCCGGGAGGTGGAGATCGGAGGGCCGGGAGGTGGAGATCGGAGGGCTGGGAGGTGGAGATCGGAGGGCCGGGAGGCGGAGATCGGGAGTCTGATGCCGGGACTTGGAGATCGAAGGTTGCTGGAGGTCGGGTGAAGAGTTGGAAATAGGTGGGGAGGCTACCATCTCTGGAGGGGTTCCACCATCGGCGGGGTGGGTGGGGGGGGGGGGGCGATCGCAGAGATCCTGTCAGCCAGGTGAGCTTGTTGGGCCTGGAAGAAGAACTCCTGCTCCTCCAGGCCCACAAGCAGTGCAATAAAAGCACTCACCTCATGGATCCGGCCCTTCCCACCTGCTTTCACCTGACTGAATCGGAAGCGATGGGAAACCCGAACGGGTAAGGTTAAATTTGTTTACGTTTTCCAATACACAAAGAATTAAGTACCTCAAGTATTTCAATGACGTACATTGCCCCTTTAAGTATCGGCTCGCCAGCTTTAACTGGGGGTAGAAATTCCTGATGTCTGTTGTGCACAAGCAGACAAACCTGCCTGGGTTAAACAAGAAGTGGGAGAGTTGGAGCTGGGATGTCGTCCTGCTCCAAAAAGCTGTTATTTTAACCTCCCACCTGCCCCCAACCCACCTGTTCTTGGTGGTTAAAATTACCCCATGATCTCTGCTGACATTAAACCTGTGGTAGCTGTTGTCATTGGTGGGGCCTGCTGGTATGGTAGTCCAGCTTGGGTGCCTGCTAATCTCCCTGGTATGCTTTCTTTCATCTTGTGCCATTTTAACTGTGCTTTAAAATTGACCCTCATTTTTTAAAAATTTGTTCATGAGATGTGGGCAAGGCCAGCATTTATTACCCATCCCTCATTGCCCTTGAGAAGGTGGTGGTGAGCCGCCTTCTTGAACCGCTGCAATCCATGTGGTGAAGATTCTCCCACAGTGCTGTTAGGAAGGGAATTCCAGGATTTTGACCCAGCGACGATGAAGGAACGGTGATATATTTCATCATTAATTTTAACTTGACTTTATGATTTCCAGTCTACAATCAGATGCCTTGGTTGCTCCCTGAGCTCCCACAAAAGTTTGTTTTATAAGAGTCCCTTTACATGTCTCCTCTTTTTTAATTTCTGATCTGCTGAAGTCTCATAAATGCTTCAATTACAGTTGGATTTCTGATAATTGTGGAGACATTTATTTCAATATAAACATTCCCTCTATGTTCTCAAAAGAATCCAAAAATAAATGGAATAAATACAAAAAAAATCAGAATAAGATAATTTTAAGGGAGCAAAAACCAACACTAAAAACGCACCAGAAAAATTATAATGAAAAGTATACACGAAAATCATTTGCTTCTTTAAGAGTTACATCGCATATGGAGCTTTCTCTTTTATGCGCTTGAGCAAGCAGATCGCACGATGTGATCCCACCCTGAATGGATGGGAAATCTCCATGTGCCTTATTAACATGCAGTTAAGTTGATTACAGTTTTGCAATTAAGCTTGTGCACATTTCCTGTGAGAACACTTTAGGCTGGCCTTGTTTTTATGTGTGTCAGTAAAGCTATGCAAAAAGGAACAAGACATGGAATATTATATAAAGATATAGTAGTTCAGCCAGATCGTATTCAAAAATGTGATTCCTATTTCCCGTTCATAGACTCTGCCTAAATATAGGAATGATGTGGAGATGCCGGTGATGGACTGGGGTGGACAAATGTAAGGAATCTTACAACACCAGGTTATAGTCCAACAAATTTATTTTAAAATCACAAGCTTTCGGAGATTATCTCCTTCGTCAGATGATTGAATGAAAAGGTTCTCAAATCGCATATCTTATACGATGTTGGGACAGCATCACACCAATCAAAAGGTGTCGTTGTTATTCAAACAGGCCAGTCACGGAGA
This sequence comes from Heptranchias perlo, assembly GCF_035084215.1. Classification (NCBI taxonomy): domain Eukaryota; kingdom Metazoa; phylum Chordata; class Chondrichthyes; order Hexanchiformes; family Hexanchidae; genus Heptranchias; species Heptranchias perlo. Next base: position 51,185,004 of record NC_090327.1, on the reverse strand, counting down.
ACAGCACGTCCCAGTACACTCGATATACATTGTGTCTTTTACACAGGCAGGCAGAAAGAAACTTAAAATGGCAGAGAGAGAGAGAGAATTTTAAAAAACATATAAATTTTTTTTTTCCCCCTTTTTTTGCTGGTAGGGTTACGTGTAGCGTGACATGAACCCAAGATCCCGGTTGAGGCCGTCCTCATGGGTGCGGAACTTGGCTATCAACTTCTGCTCGACGATTTTGCGTTGTCGTGTGTCTCGAAGGCCGCCTTGGAGAACGCTTACCCGAAGATCGGTGGCTGAATGTCCTTGACTGCTAAAGTGTTCCGCGACTGGGAGGGAACCCTCCTGTTTGGCGATTGTTGCGCGGTGTCCGTTCATCCGTTGTCGCAGCGTCTGCATGGTCTCACCAATGTACCATGCTCCGGGGCATCCTTTCCTGCAACGTATGAGGTAAACAACGTTGGCCGAGTCACAGGAGTATGAACCATGTACCCGGTGGGTGGTGTCCTCTCGTGTGATGGTGGTATCCGTGTACCCTTTGTCGTCCAGTACTTCCCTGGAGCGGAGAAACTACACCATGTTCTCCGCAGCCTTCAACATGTCATCGATGACGACGAACACCTCGCTAAGGCCATCCCCACGCCTCCACTGCTCGCCTTTAAACAGCCACCCAACCTCAAACAGACCATCGTTCACAGCAAGTTACCCAGTTTTCAGGAGAACAGCGTCCACGACACCACACAACCCTGCCACGGCAACCTCTGCAAGACATGCCAGATCATCGACACGGATACCACCATCACACGAGAGGACACCACCCACCGGGTACATGGTTCATACTCCTGTGACTCGGCCAACGTTGTTTACCTCATACGTTGCAGGAAAGGATGCCCCGGAGCATGGTACATTGGTGAGACCATGCAGACGCTGCGACAACGGATGAACGGACACCGCGCAACAATCGCCAAACAGGAGGGTTCCCTCCCAGTCGGGGAACACTTTAGCAGTCAAGGACATTCAGCCACCGATCTTCGGGTAAGCGTTCTCCAAGGCGGCCTTCGAGACACACGACAACGCAAAATCGTCGAGCAGAAGTTGATAGCCAAGTTCCGCACCCATGAGGACGGCCTCAACCGGGATCTTGGGTTCATGTCACGCTACACGTAACCCCACCAGCAAAAAAAGGGGGAAAAAAAATTTATATGTTTTTTAAAATTCTCTCTCTCTCTCTGCCATTTTAAGTTTCTTTCTGCCTGCCTGTGTAAAAGACACAATGTATATCGAGTGTACTGGGACGTGCTGTTCTCCGTGACTGGCCTGTTTGAATAACAACGACACCTTTTGATTGGTGTGATGCTGTCCCAACATCGTATAAGATATGCGATTTGAGAACCTTTTCATTCAATCATCTGACGAAGGAGATAATCTCCGAAAGCTTGTGATTTTAAAATAAATTTGTTGGACTATAACCTGGTGTTGTAAGATTCCTTACATAAATATAGGAAAGCAACCTCTTCTTGTGGACGGATGCCACATTTTCTGTTAATTATGTTGGACACCATTCAAAACCAATGCTTTCTCATAATTCAAATTAACTCTGGCATTACATTCTAATGCAAATGCAATTATAAAAAGGTGATAGTCAAAATTACAGAATATAAATGATTAAAGAAAGTGTTTTAGAAACGGACATGGAGACCTTAAAATTCCATAGGTCACGATCCTGCCAGTTATGTCGGGATCGCAGTTGTCACTTCCCACCAGCACTGACCCCACCGGAGGAAGTTCTAGGCCTATGTATCTTTTAGACAGTTCCAATAACTCAGGAGTTCCCTGCACCTGTGTAAGCTCTGCCTCCTTCTGTTGTCCCTGTGGATTGACCCTACTTCTCTCTGCAGTGTCTTTATGCCCTGAACTATCTAGCACTGCCTCATGGGCAGCCACATTTTGAAACCCCTCATTCAATGGTGCTTCATAATGTGCCCAATTGCTGCTCCAGAGACTTTTGCAGGCTGGTACCTTTTCAAACAGCGGAAGTGCTCCTTCAGAATGCTAGTGATATTTTGTACGATGAATGTTGTGGAGGAATGGGCATTCTTATTTCTTCTCGCAGAGGGTGTGCTAGAATGATGCAAGGGAGTGAGCAGTCAAGGCAACAGTGGGCATCCCTGATTTCCAGGACGCCAATCCTTTACTATATTTTTATCTGCGTAAAGGGAGGATGGATGCAGATGATTGCCTCATAATGAATCAGAACAGTTATCCAGGAGTCTGTCAGTCACATATATTATGTTGTGCAGATTGTCACAACAAGATGTTGCACTCTCTAGACATTGACGGAATAAAAGCCCTGACTTGTGACCAGCAGAAATTCAGGAGAGCTGGTTACAGGTAGCAGTGATGTCATACGAACCTTACTTACATATCATTTGAGTGGCTGCAATTTTGTTGAGGTGCACCTAATAGCATGTGAATTGTAGGCAAACAAGAAGATCAATCACATCTGGGGGTGGAGCGCAATTCCAACATGGTGCAAGGCCGAACAAAATCATCCTGAATATAAATGGAAATAATAAGGGCTTTAATAAGCATAGAAAAGTAAAAGAATAGTTAGAGGGTAGGCTGCTCAGGGATGAGAAAGGAAATCTAATTATGAAAGTTGAAGATATGGCAGAGATACTAAATAAATATTTTACATTGGTTGTTACAAATGATGGTGGAAATGATAATACAGGTATGCTTGAGGAGGATATGGACCAATTGTTAGAGATAACTGTGGAAAAGGAATTGGTTCTGAATTATTTAGCAGAACTCAAGGCTGATAAGTCACTGGGCCCTGTGGCACGAACCTAAGGCTGCTGGAAGAAATCAAAGAGAAGATAGCAGAGGATCTAGTCACAATTTTCCATTCCTCCTTAAATATACAAATTGTTCCATGGGACTGGAAAGTAGCACTTTTGCTCACGAAGGAAGAGAAGGATAAATCAGGTAACTACAAACTGGTAAAGTCTTATGTTAGCTTTGGACAAACTCTGAAAATCCATAATTCAAGATAAAATAAGTGAACATTTAGAAATGAAAGGGTTAATCAAGGACATGTGAATCAAGAAAGCTGGCAGTAACAAGGATATTGGCCACAGGAGGCCCAGGTAGGTAATTTTCTTTTAATCTTTAAAGGTTCCTTATGGACCTGAAGGAACGAGAGTTTCTATGGGCGGCTGGTGGCGGCCTGACCCCTCACCAATTTTGACTCCCGCTCATCGGTGGTGATGTCATTCCCATCAGCTTTGGGCAGGTTTCATAGTTGAGGCATGCAAATAAGGAAAGGAAGTTAAAATCTCCTGAGCTTCATGCTGAACTGGACGGTTCACCACTCACTTCGGCCTCCACACCCCTGATTCCTGCCCCGACTATAGGGCAATGGGAAAGAGGGGGGGCAGTGAGGTTAGTTTTGGATTGCTCTAGCAAAGAACTGGCACAAACACAATGAGCCAGGTGGCCTCCCCCTGTATTGTAAACTTCTACAGTTCTAAGGTACTAATGCCATGGCGGAAGGCAGGCACAGGAAAGAGAGTGATTGAGGATGCTGGTGAAGGAGTTATGGAATAGTTTTATCAGGGGAAGAGAGTGAAGATAGAAGAGTTGGAGGCAGGCAAGGGGATATGGATGATGGAGGTGGAAAAATGGTTGAAAGTAGCCTTGTCGATGATCATGAGATCATGAGAGGTGGAGGGGCCTCGTGATTGTGAGATCAGAGGGCTGGCCATGAGTGTGTGTGGGACAACCTATGTGGAGAATGATGTTGAGTGAGGACAGGAGGGTTGAAAGGTTGGAGTTAAGGGGGCATGTATAGCTACCCCTAGAATTTCCTCCCCTTTAAATGTCTGTATTACATATAGTTCAAAATGTAATAGCATTAACCCTTAATTACTAACAGTACCAAATATTTACTAGATTGGACTTAAAAACCGACATCAGTGACCCTCTGGACATAGTGACCATCTAGTTACTATATACAACCTAGAGATGTACAAGTTTACATTTCTGGTATTGGCCTATTAGTCTGGTCATAGTGACCAACACCAATATCTTATTAAGCACCTTACCAGTGCATGATTGCAGCCCATGACATTCAACGGCATTACCATCGCCGAATCCCCCACCATCAACATCCTGGGGGTCACCATTGACCAGAAACTTAACTGGACCAGCCATATAAATACTGTGGCTACGAGAGCAGGTTAGAGGCTGGGTATTCTGCGGCGAGTGACTCACCTCTTGACTCCCCAAAGCCTTTCCACCATCTACAAGGCACAAGTCAGGAGTGTGATGGAATACTCTCCACTTGCCTGGATGAGTGCAGCTCCAACAACACTCAAGAAGCTTGACACCATCCAAGATAAAGCAGCCAACTTGATTGGCACCCCATCCACCACCCTAAACATTCACTCCCTTCACCACCGGCGCACAGTGGCTGCAGTGTGCACCATCCACAGGATGCACTGCAGCAACTCGCCAAGGCTTCTTCGACAGCACCTCCCAAACCCGCGACCTCTACCACCTAGAAGGACAAGAGCAGCAGGCGCATGGGAACAACACCACCTGCACGTTCCCCTCCAAGTCACACACCATCCCGACTTGGAAATATATCGCCGTTCCTTCATTGTCGCTGGGTCAAAATCCTGGAACTCCCTTCCTAACAGCACTGTGGGAGAACCGTCACCACACGGACTGCAGCGGTTCAAGAAGGCGGCTCACGACCACCTTCTCTAGGGCAATTAGGGATGGGCAATAAATGCCGGCCTTGCCAGCGACGCCCACATCCCGTGAACGAATAATTTTTTAAAAAAATGGTATCTAATAGTAATACAGGAGGTTTGTTTTTATATCCTCACTGCTTGCCAGGGAATCTTGTATCCATTGGACCAACTATACAAAAGTCTTAATGGATAATCATAATAAATACATTTTATTGAATGAATGTGCATTCTTGTGGTGGGGGGGTGGGGGGAGAAATTTGTGAAATAAATGGTGGCTAGCTTTTCTTTATTGATATTTCATTTACTTCAAACTTGCAAAGTATGTATGAATGGGAATCCTCACTTCAAAATAGCTGGTTTGACAAATCTAATTTCATACCAGTTTTGATATTATTTTATGCAGAGTATACTTTATACAAAAAAGAGAATGTTACATTGGGCTCGATATTAGCACCCGCAATCGGGTGCGTTCCTGGCGGGGGGCTCCGAAAATCGGGGAATCCCGGAGCAGGTCGGGAGCCCGGCTCCAACCCGCCCACTTCCAGGTTCCCCACAGACGCGCTGACATGCGCGTGCAGCCCCCGCATGTGGGACACCCGCCGGCAATTAAAGCCAGCGGGGTGCCACTTAAAAGTATTTATTCTGGTATTTCAGGTCGTTAACAGACCTGATTAAGGAGATATTTCAGGAGGGGTGGGATTTTACAAACAACTGGGACTATTTCCCGTACTGGGGGAAACACTCCCAGTTGAAATGGACGTGTTGCAGCCATCAGCCTGTGGCAGCTGCAAAGGTCCATTTGACGGGGGTGGGGGGGGGGGGGTGGGGGGCCTCCACCACCCTCCTCCTAACAATCAAAGTCACCAACTTGCACACTTACCCCGGGGTCCAGACACATGTACCTATCTTGCGGACCCACTCAGATGTACATCTTCCAGATGGGGGCCACCGTAGCTGCAGTCATGACCTCCTCGGAGGGCGAACAGCATCACCAGCCTCGCCGGCCACGCCGTCCACCTCTGACACGTGGAGCTCCACAACAGAGTGCTGTGACACATCCACCTGCACAGCAGGAGGGAGGGCAAAGGCAGAGAGAGATGCGTCGCAGAGGGCACTACCCTCGCCACAGGGTCCACAGATCGAGGCTCAGCTTCCTGGACCTCTCTGAGCAGCAGTGCACACGGAGGCTCAGAGTCACTCGACATGTAGTCGTGGACATCTGCAGCCTCCTTCATGCCGAGCTGCTCCCGGCTGGCCCGAGCACCATCTTCTTACCTGTCGCTGTCAAAGTCACCATTGCCCTCAACAACTTCTCCTCCGCATCCTTCCAGGGTGCCACCGGGGACATCGCCGACGTCTCTCAGTCGTCTGCACAAAAGAGCCGTGCAAATACACCTACACCCACTTTGCAGTGACACAATGGGTGGCATCAGGTGTGGGTCTTTATTGTGATTCTCAGGAAAGGGCATTATTGCACAAACCAGACAAGATTCGCAAAGACGTGGCAGTAGTGGTGCCAATATAATATGTGATGTGAGTTGCTCATAAGAACCATGACAAACCCTCAAACACCCTTGTGCATCCCCTTCATGCTCACGACACATTTGCCTTATGCTGCCTACTGCACATATGTGATGCATGCCCTGTGGCTGCAGCACAGGTCGTGGCAGGTTGAGCGAGGATGACCGTGAAAGAGATGCACGAGAGGGTGAGTATGAGATAGATCCATGAGATTGTATGAGGATTGGGTTGAGTGGTAGTGGCGGGATGAGTACTGGCGAGGTGAGTAAGTGCAGGTAAAATGAGGATGAGGTTTGAGTGGGTGTGAGGGGTGATGTGACAGAGTAGTGTTGGCAGTGCAGAAGGAGATGTGGGGTGGGGGCAGTGATGTGGCAGACGGAGTGTAGGGGAATGAGTAAGTGTACTCACTTTGGCTGACCTACTTAGGTCATTGCAGCGCCTCCTGCACTGTATGCAAGTGCGCGATATGTTGGTGGTGCAGGTGACCTCCTCTACCACCTCGAGCCAGGCCTTCTTGGTGGCAGAGGCAGGCCGCTTCCTCCCGCCCGCTGGGGGGAAGATCTCTGTCCTCCCCCTCCTCCTCACCCCATCCAATGATACCTGGAGTGAGGCATCATTAAACCTGGGAGCAGCCTTCCCCCTGGGCTGCTCCATGCTGTACTTTTTCCTATTTCTTGCAGCATCAGTCAGTGGAGGACTGCCCCTTTAAATAGAGCTCCTCCAGATGACAGACCTTACTGCACATGTGCAGTCCGCCCGCCGCGCAGCTCAGCAGCGGGGAACCCGGAAGAAGAGGTAAGTGGATCCAATCAGCCTGCGATCGCGCGCGGGGCAGACTGATTTCACCGGGCGCGTTACCCACGTGCCCAATAGACCCCCTGCCGCGAACCCGCTGCCATGGTAATATCGAGCCCATTGAATTCCATAGGCTGAAATTTTCTAAGTTTTTACTGTTGTAATTTCAATACCACTTAGAAAACAAAATGTTGTAATCAATTAAAAAGCTACAAACATCTCTGAAACTGGAAGGTATTTCATTAAGATACATGCATGTGGGCCTACTCCATAAATATTTCTAATGTTACACCAGCATACAAAGTTCATCTGAGATGGAATCCACATGATTTGTGTGCAGTTTCACGAGGAATGAAAACCGAAATGAAAACAGTATTTTCTACATTAATATTCTTTAAAACTGAAAGTGCCCACCCACAAGTACGGCCAGAAATGGTGAGAGTGAAAATGGGCCAGAGTTCACAAAATTTTGAACATTTTCTTGGAAAGGAGAAAATGTTTGCCAGGAAGCTATTTAAAAAAAAGTGTTTGTTGATTGTGTGATTTATTTTCTTCAGCTCCCACTTTCTCCCTTCATCTCAAGTTCACAAGAATGGGTTTGGATGAAGAAGGCCATTTTGTCCATTTAATCTCACCCTTCCAGCATTTAATGGTTTCTTAAACGAGGTCAGAGGCCTGTCCTTTTTCACTCACATCCTTACATGCTTTCATCTGACAAAAAGCTTTGTATACGTAGCTGCCAGTCACATGCACTTGTTGTAACACCCATTATGGGCTGCATGCTGAGAACTGTGCATCACTGTCTTGGTAACCTGTTCCAGCTCTTGATCTCCTAAAAGTGCTGACTTATGCTGGAATATGGTTCCACAGGTTACATCACTACCCTCTGGTATCCCACATTTTCTTTTTTCTAAAGACTTTCAATAAATAAGTGTATACTGTACTACGTTAGTAATTTTTCCTTTTACGATTGGGTTTTACTGGGCCCAGTATAGAAGGTCCACCAATCTCTCAAATGGGCAGAAAAATACTATGCTGACAAACTGTGTTTCAGTCGAATGTTTTATTCAGAGAAAGATATATACATAGAAGCAAGTTAAATCTGTACATAATTATTGTACTTTTGCCAATATAGTACTTAACCTTCGCCAACACATTAAACTGTTTTGAGTCCAACACAATAAATTGCTTTGAGTTTCTTAGTGCTGATCAGAGTCCCTTTAAAACTGCTTTGATGCTTTGTATGTAAGTACATGCCTTGATGCTCACAGTTTAGTTTTACTGCTGTAACCTGCAAATATAGTTGAATTATGGTTGCAGTTAAGAATCTAGAGCTGCTGCCCAAATATACAGCTGATCCCAGAAGTTTCATATACCTCACAACAAAAGACTTTACCTCACTAAGCAAGTAGTGTCAGATTCTCCTCAACAGGAGGCAAGTTTTTAATCAATTATATAAATAGACAAAATGCAAACTGCCCCACCTCCAACTACTTGATTACCTGATCAATCACTCAAATTCATTTTTTAGAAAAGTTACTTTTTTGATGGTCCACCCATGAGGTATGACTGAGGAAGGCTTTACACCAAAGTCTAGATTTTCTTATTGGGTGCAAATTCCAACCAGAAGTAGGATAAATCGCATCTACCTGATGTCATGAATGATGACCATACAATAATTTCTGAGGTCATCCTTATTTTAATATTTCAGGTGAATTCCCAGTGTCAGAAAAACCTCTGATTAGGACCTCATCCATAGGGGGTGGGAAGTAGCATACCACTTCAGGATTCCAAGTTCTGCAGCAGTTGATTTTGATACAGAAGAGAAATTTTGTTTGGGTAAAAAAAATCTGTCGGGTCAGCAAGAGTCAGACAGCTTCTTCAATTAAGTAGTGGAAGTACTACCGGAAGTATCAGGCAGAGGAAGGAGACCCTGTTTGGTACCGAGCCATGCAGACCCTCAAACAGAGCAGCCCAGGGGCAATGAAAGAAGGTTTCCACAGCAATAAGTGTGAACCCAGCCAACCCAAATAAGGCCATTCAGTGCAGGAAAAAGTTTAATGGTCAGTCAAGGTAAGACCACACATTTTAAGAATGCATTACGTTAAGCACGTTCGCCATTTACAGTGACCTTCCCCTCACAATGTGTTAAAGTATTTGAATTGCTTAACCTATGAGGTAGTCCGATGCCCTTTACAACCACAGCCTTCACCTGTAAGTGTCCTTTCACTCACATGCTTATACGCTTTCACATAGACTCGTCAAGGTTACAAGTATCCCAGAATAATAAATGAGACATGCCGTCTGAGTAGATAAGAGAATAGCTGTCACACATTCCATGATGGACCTCGAGGACCTCTGATATCATGCAGGGTTGTTTCTTATTTTAATTTAGGTGTAGGTAGGCTAAAAGCCTGCTTGCAGCATGTAGCATAAGTCAGTGATGGCTTCCTTTGTAAAGCGAAATCTACACATTCACTGCTCCTCCAACAAATGCAGATCTGTGTGCCTCTGCCTATATGCTCTGATGTTAAGACGTTGGGTGGGTGCCAAGCTCATTCGATACTGCCCGACCAACCTGGCATCCCTCCGGTGTATCTCTTCTGCTTTCAAAAATCAAAGATGCAGAGGAATTCCCAGTGAGACAACCACTGTGCCTTGTATTAAGTGTGGGTGGAGATGAACTGTCAGCCCCACAGCAAATTATACAGAGCCACATGTCAAAGTAGTTGCCAATAACAAATACATTTTAAAAAACTCCTTAAAAAGAATCATAAATTAAATCCAATGCTATAAACACTGATGCTAGGCTCTCGAAATTCGTTTCCACCTTTTGCTGTGTGCCTTGCAACCTTGGATGCCCAGTTTATGTGGGTAACAATAGGAAACATTGTAAATGAGGTGTAAATGATACAAAGTAGGGCATGTGATGTTACTTCTGCCTCATTTTCATTATAATGGTCAAAATTAGGAGAGTGCTTCCTGCCGTCGCCAGAAATGATTTTAGATGAAAAAGTGGCCCGTGGTCCAGCATCACGGAGCTCCGCCCACTTTTCTAATCGGGTCCACTAATTTATACCTGTAAACTGAATAGATGATGACACATTTAAAATAATATCAGGTGATTAAAGCTGATCTGAAACTATTTTCTTGAGTAGCATGTTCATATACTGACTGAATGTTTTTGGGTGCTCATTGACTCCATACAGCTTAACAAACCAATTATTAAGAAGGAGAAATTTCTTTTAAAGTGCAACATAATCAAAATGTCGATAAAAATACTGTCTCACAATCACACTGTGAAAGGGATTATATTGCACACAGAACATCATGGGATGTGGGGGGGAACGCATTGGTCATAATGACTACTCGAAAACCAGAGGGAATGTTATTCTTCAGATCGCTCCTGCATGTCTCCAGGCAACTGGCTTAGAGTGGCAGCAACAGAGATTTTGAGAGCATTTGCATGCTCGTCCACTCGGACGCAGGTTTTTGGCAGATAGTAACTGGTTTACCACAGATTATGCAAGATGTAAATGTTAATGCCCATTAGCAGAAGAATGTCAGTGCTGAGGAACTGTTGCCTACCGTCCATAACAAGCAATCCTAATGGTTGAAATTCCATTAGCACACTGACTAATACATTCTCATCGAGTTTATGTGTGTCCTATTCTAATAAAGTCATTAACCTCTATTTTAAATGAGACAATAATTTTGTTAAAATGGCACACCCAGGAATTTGATATGAACCCTTGAACCAATACCCCTGAAATAAATTTTCAAATATCTAGGGCTATTTAGCATGCACTGACTACAGGCTAGAGCTCCCATTATTCTTCTCCAATTTTAACTTCAACTTCAAACAAAAAAAGTGCTTGCATTTCACTTCAGGATATCTAGCACTGGTGCAAATATTTCCTTTCGTATCAGCATCCTCATAGCCTCTCATGGTGCTAATGTCAATTTATGGTGAGGCTTGTGGACTCACAGGGATGGACTTTCCTCTGCTATCCCACCCGAAAAGGGGTCAAAAGCGATGTCTCGTGTCACACTTCTTCCTCTGCCAGGAAGGTCGCTGGCCATCCATTCACTGCCCACTACATGTAAATGCCAGCAGGAGTGCAAGTCCCAGGTCCCAGATCTCAGTCCTCTTGCCTCCTTATTGCCACTGCTTCCTTCATCCTCAGGATCTGCCTGGAAACAGGTGGTAATGGACCATGGGACAGCTGTGGTGAGTGCCCAAAGTCTTTGAATGGAGGGACAGGGTCTCGTAGTGGCCTATTCTCCTTCCATATGTGCCCAAAAGACTGTCCTTTTTAGATCCCATCTCAGCCAAAGCCTAAAATAAAAAATCTTTCCTCTTCAGGGTTCTTCTGCCCACTTTAAATGTTGGGTGTTCTTTTCAAAAGCTGTTTCAGCGGTCTGTTACAGCACTGCCGGAACTTTGCCAGCACTGGGCTCCCTCTTGATAGACACTAGAGCCTCCATTTTAATTTAATGCCTTTGGATCAGATTCCTGATTTACACTCTGCCTGATTTTACACTCAGCTGAAAATCAGGCAGGGTGTAAATTGGGCATCTGACCTGAACGAGTCCCATTCTTGCTGGGCACATTAAGTTAAAATTCAGGCTTAGAAATTTGGTTGAGCCTGCCAAAACTTATTTCACATAGGAACTCAGCAGAGAGGTTTCAGGTCTGAAAGTGAAAGGACCATAATTATAACCAACATGCAATTATAAATTGACTAGATTTTGCAGCATTGATACAGGCCATTTAGCCCAACTGATCTGTATTGGTGTTATTACTCCACACCAGCCTCCTCCCACTCTAATTACCTCTTCCCAACCTGGGGCTATATACTTCCATTCCCTTTTCCCCCATGTACGCATCAAGCCTCCCCTTAAATGCATCAATGCTATCTGCTTCTACCATGCTGGCAGCGAGTTCCACATTCTCACCACTCTCTGTGTAAAGAAATTCCACCTAAATTCTTTATTTGATCTGTCAATATATTTATGCCCCCTTGTACTAGATTCTCAGTTTCTCCACGTCCACCCTATCGAACCCCTTCATAATTTTAAAGACCTCTATCAGATCTCCTCTTGGTATTCTCTTTTCCAGAGAAAAGAGCCCCTGGCCATTTTCCTGGGTTAGGGGTCATTGCCTAGGCTCCCAGTAGAATTCCTTGCTCCAAAAGAAAGCCCACCACTGTGGAAGAGAGTAATTTGGTGCTGGTGCAATGAAACTGCTGTTGCTTTACCCAAAGAGAGGGAACATAAAGGCGCAGAAATGCCCCAAAGAAGAAGGGAGCTGTTGGTTGAAGGGAGCTGTTGGGTTGGGCCGATCATGGGGGGGGGGGGGGGGGGGGGGGGAGTTCGGCCGATCATGGGGAGGGGGGAATTGGGATGATGGCGGGAGGGAATGGGCCGATCATGGGGGGTGTTGGGCTGATCATTGGAGGGGGGGGGGATTGGGGTGATGGCAGTGGGGGAGATGGTTGGGCCGATGGTGGGGGTTGGAGTTGGCTGATCCGGGGGAGGGGTCAGCTAATCGTGGGGGTGGGGGGTAGGTTCTGAAGATCGCGGCGGGTTTGCTTGAAGGGCCAGAGTGGGGGGGAGGGTGGGGGGAGGGGGGGGAGGGAGCCCTCCTGCTCTTCCTGGTTCACAAGGAGTGCTAGAAAAGTGCTTATCCGGCAGTTCTCACCTCCCTTCAGCTATCTGGTTTCACGAGCCCTGGGAAACCCGTGCTGGAGGCATTAATTCCAAATGACTGACAAAATCTGAGGCAAGGAGCCTTATAGTAACCACCTCTCCAGAGCGGTTTACTTGGCTGACCCCAACCCGACGCGCTAAAACCAGAAGTAGGTGCGTTGGCAGTGGGTTGAGGTCGGGTTTCCCGTTTTTAACAATTTAACCCCCCCCCTGCCAATGTCCCGCTCAGTGTATGAGCTTCAATACTGAGTGTCAACAGACTGTTTCATCTTGAGAGCCATCACAGTTATACCAGATCCTGTCCTCATATGATATTCATAAAGGCATGCTTTCAACTGGGGTCAATGAATAATGTGTATGCAATTTTATGCTATTAAATACTGTGTAAGAATTGGATGTTTGCTGAAGGCAAGCATGTGTATAAACATGTGACTGACTAGCAGGATCTTTAGAAATCAATTAGGATAGCAGTCAGAGCAGAGTTTAGAGCAATGAATGCACAACTATGTAATGGCCAAAGGAGACCAGCACAAAGAATGACCAAATAGATAATAGCATGTGTAATAATTTCTTGTTATTTGGAAAAGCTAAAATAGAGCTTAATTTTAATTAAGGATTTTTTAAATAATGCATTGAAGTGCTTATAGAACCCAATACATGATACAAAATTGGTCAGTCTTCATCTAATTCCAGCAGCCAAAGGATTAAAGCTCTGCTGTTGCCATTCAGTTAGACAATTTTCTAGCTAGTAAATTGGAAGTCCATAAAAGGTGCCCAACATACTAAAGAGTGAGACAAATTACATTACTGAAGAACTAACGGTACAATTGTTGAGGTGCCTCTGGTCAATTCACATTGCAAACTAATTAGGGTCAAGGAAACCAGCTAGTTCATTCTGAATTAAACTAGCGAAATGCTAATTAATACCCAAGGCCAAGCTTGACTTATTCAAGACATTTCTCACTATCCTGACCACTGTGACTAAAATGGCCTCAAAACAAACCACCCTAAGGAAATACATGAAAGCATCCAACAGTGTGACAGACGTTTGACACTATGGGGATTAAATTGGATAACCCCCGAATCTGGGGGCAGGGGTCGCGGTGCGCGATTAACCCGCACTCGTTGTTGAGATGTAAGCAGCACGTATTATTTGTGCTGCCGGCCCATTTCCATGATTGCTGCGAGCAGCCAGCACTACCTGTGCTGTTGAGTGGCTGCATGCACCAGCAAGGGGCCCGAAACGGGGTGTGGCCAGCATTACTTAAAGGTAGCCTGTACCTCTTAAAGGGGAAGTGCACTGTCAATGCAATCAGTGGAGGAAGACAAATGGAATGGTTGGACCTGCAAGAGAGCGTGCACCGAGGTTCTTTGATGACGCACTGGAGGCCTTGGAGGAGGAGGTGGACGCATGGAGGGCCATCCTGTACCCGGAGGGTGGCAAGAGACCCTGCAGACACCAGCTGCAGAGGCAGTGGGATGAAGTGGCCCTGGAGGTGGATGCCAGGAGCATTGCACCACGCACATGGATGCAGTGCAGGAACAAGTTCAATGGTTTGACAAGAGTGGTCAAGGCAAGTGAATTCAAGTGTCAAGTGACACATCCAACCAACTGCACCACTGGCTCCACGCGCGACACCCCCTCGTCACCCACCAACCAACAAACGCTTCCCATCCGTCGCAACACTGCACTTCGGATGCTGCAACTCACTCTCACATAGTACCACTCCTGCAATCCACACACCCACAACTCACAGGTCACACATATTGGCAGCTATTCAAACATAACAGGCACATCACCCAAACATCTTGCAGGACACACACTGACAAACTTCCCTCTGTCTTGCAGGAGAAGGTGGCGCATAACAGCCGGCAGCAGGAAAGAACGGGTGGGCAGAGGACAGGCACGCCTTCATGTCCTCATCCCCACGGAGGAGACAGTGCTGCAGATCATTGGGTGGGCCATCACTGCGGCCGTGGCCATTGGCGGTGCTGGAGGTATCGATGATGAGGGTCTCTGCAAACTTTATCCTCCTTCTCGTTTCCCACATCTCCCTCATCCCACATTCTTTTCTGACTCACATGCTGCAGATGGTGTCAGCACACACGTCTTACTTTCCTCTCTCCCTGCACCACAACTCAACCCGTCTCCCTTTGTCATTGCAGATACCCAAGAACTGGAGCCGGCACCGTTTGAGGTGAAAGAGGAGGAAGACAGTGACGATGAAGCCACTCCGTCACTTGATCTGACACTCACATCCACCAGCTCAGATACTGAAACTGCACGTAGTGCAGAGGCTAGGTTAGAAGAGGGACCTGCACGTGGTGAGACACCGGGCATAAGTGCACAGGAGCCGGGGTAGGGGGGAATGGAAACCACAGGTGCCAGCTCACTGGAGGGTGAGGTCGCACATTAGTTCTGCTGCCGAGGAGTCAGATGATGACTTCGATGGGCCAGGCTACAGAAGAAGGCGGATGGGCGTAAGAACATAAGAACATAAGAAACAGGAGCAGGAGTAGACCATACAGCCCCTCGAGCCTGCTCCGCCATTCAATAAGATCATGGCTGATCTTCGACCTCAACTCCACTTTCCTGCTCGATCTCCATATCCCTTGATTCCCTTAGAGTCTAAAAATCTATCGATCTCAGTCTTGAATATACTCAACGACTGAGCATCGACAGCCCTCTGGGGTAGAGAATTCCAAAGATTCACGACCCTCTGAGTGAAGAAATTCCTCCTCATCTCAGTCCTAAATGTTCGACCCCTTATCAAGAGACCATGTCCCCTAGTTTGTGACTCTCCATCCAGGGGAAACATCCTCTCAGCATTCACTGTGTCAAGCCCTCTTAGAATCTTATATGTTTCAATGAGATGACATTGGCATACACAACTCAAGAAGCTCAACACCATCCAGGACAAAGCAGCCCGCTTGATTGACACCCCATCCACCACCTTAAACATTCACTCCCTTCACCACCGGCGCACCGTGGCTGCAGTGTGTACCATCCACAGGATGCACTGCAGCAACTCACCAAGGCTCCTTCGATAGCACCTCTCAAACCCGTGACCTCTACCATCTAGAAGGACAAGGGCAGCAGGCACATGGGAACAACACCACCTGCACATTCCCCTCCAAGTCACACACCATCCCGACTTGGAAATATATCGCTGTTCCTTCATCGTCACTGGGTCAAAATCCTGGAACTGCCTTCCTAACAGCACTGTGGGAGAACCTTCACCACATGGACTGCAGTGGTTCAAGATGGTGGCTCACCACCACCTTCTCAAGGGCAATTAGGGATGGGCAATAAATGCTGGCCTTGCCAGTGATGCCCACATCCCATGAATGAATAAAAAAAAACAAAATGCTTGGTGCACTGGAAAGCCTACCAGAAAGTTTGTGCACAATCTCAAGAGGCATTGGGAGGAGTGCAGCTCCAATATGGCACAGGGCTTCACGCAGAGCTTGGTGCCCATCCCTTCCCACATGGAACAGGTGGTCACCTCCATCAGCACACCTGTGGAACCCACCATGATGCCGCGTCCGATGACCGATGTCTCAGCTCCCATTGCAGCACAAACTGCTTCCATAGCAGCACAAATAGTTGCCATTAAAAGTCTGCATGCTTCATTTGGAGCTCAGACTGCTGCTTTGGAAGCTCAGACTGCTGCTATCATGCCTCTGGGTACACTGTGGAATGGGGCTTCCAGGGCATCACAGCACTCCAGCAATCTGTTCTCCAGTAGATCACCAGGATTGCTGAGGCGCCGCCCCGTGCGAGTGGCAGTGGCACCATGGCTTTCGAACTTGCTGTCCTCTCTCAGGATAACAGCATTCCTGCTCGCATCCCTGTCACTCAGCCAGTGCCCTTGCTGTCGCCTGTCAGCCAGCCAGGCCAGACTGCTGCAGCCCATGCCGAGATGGTGCAGTCTGAAGCTGCTCGAGGTCGTCCTCCACAGCCATCTGCACGCTCCTCAATTGAAGCTCAGCAGCCTTCCACCACTCATGCTACAGCTACTGAGAATGCACCTTGTGGGAGCACCAGGAAAGGAAAAGGCACACGAACGACAGGCACTAAAGAAATGCACAAGGGTGCATAGTGTAATGTTGTATACATGATTTCATGTGTAAGTTTATAAATTTGTATTTGAAGTCGCAGTTGGTGGTGGTTTTTATTTCTGCGATGGGCTGCGGGAGGAAGCAGTGTGTAATCATAAGGAGGACAATTTGATGGTCATGTGGGAGAGGAAAGGTGAGGAATGTAGGACTGTTGGTGACTTGGGAAGTGTTGTTGAGGTTACTGATATCGCTCATGAATAAGGTAAGCACGCAGAGCACTGGCAGAAAGGGCCTGTGCACCTTGTTGCCTTCTTGCCTCTTCCTCCACTTCCTCCTCCGTCTCCTCCTCCTCCTCCTTCTCAGGGTCTTGCCGGATAGGCGGTGGAAGGGCTGTCTTCTCAGAAGGGCGAGGGTGTGCAGCATACAACGACAAATCTTGACACTCGCTCAGCGGAGTACTTCAGGGCTCCACCAGAACAGTCCAGGCAGCAGAAGTGTTGCTTTAGGACGCCTATGGTGTGCTCGATGACACTGTGGCCGCATGGCTCTCATTGTAGGCCTGCTCTGCACGTGTGCATGTGTTCCTGACCAGAGTCATGAACCACCTCATGAGGGGATAGCCCTTGTCGCCCAGCAACCAGTCTTTGACTTGCTGTGTTGGTTGAAAGATAGGTGGGACTTTGGACTGCCAGGGTAACGGGCATTGATCCACATGATGCGTTGTGTGTGGTCGCACACCAGCTGCACATTGAGGGAGTGGAACCTCGTTCTGTTCATGAAGGTGGCCGAGATGAGATGTGGAACATGCATGCAGTCAATGGCACTCTGCACCATGGGAAAACCTACAATGCGAGCAAACCCTTGTGCTCACTTATTTGGCTGCTCTCTGTCAAGGGGGAACATTATAAATCAGTGTATAAATCATCGTACAGTGCCTCAGTGACCTCCCTTATACAGCAGTGCACTGCAAACTGCAAGATGTTGCACATATCGCCAGCAGCGGTCTGAAAAGATCCAGAGTCGTAAAAGTTCAACGCCACGGTTACTTTCACAGCCACAGGCAATGCTGTCCTTGCCCTGCCCTGAGGCTCCAGTTGTGGCTGCAGCAGTTGACATATCTCTGTCTCGACCTCTTTTGTGAACTGCATTGATCTTCACTCATGTTGAGGTAAGAGAATTGGTCCTTGAAGGCCCTCATTGGATACGCCTCCTGCTCAGTGCCCTGCGCCTCCTCCTCCACCCTCTCCTCACACGACCTGCTCTGCGTGGCCTCTCTGCATGCTCCCTGTTGTGTTCATTACCCAGTTGGAGCCCTAGCAGGCCACCCATGGTTGGAAGAAACCTTGTTCAGCACAATGTTTTAAATGCTAACAACAGTAATGCAGGATCTGCCAGACCACTCTCTATATACCATTGCAACTTTCCCCAAGTACAAGAAGCTTCAACAAACACATCCAATTGTACCAGCAGCCAGAAGCAATAATCCAGCAACTAACCTGAAACACCTGCATGATCCTTTAAATAGGGCCGGTGGGGGGGGGGGTCCTCCAGGCCGCCTAAGACCTGTTCAGCTGTGTGTGGCTGGAGCGTTGAGTTCCAAAATCGTATGTGTCCCTTTAAATCAGTGTTGCACACTGATCTAACACATATTCTCCCTACTTTTCATGGCGCCGACGTTAGTTATATGCACGTGCGCAAATGCCTTTACCAAAATGGCGTCCGGCGCATGTCACGCTAGAAGCGTGTGCGCGCATTCCGGATGCCATTTTGGGTCCTTAGGAGGCTGCTTAATGCCTATAAAATGGGCGCTATGCGGCCCAATTTATAGCCCTATCTCTCCAAATAATTAACTATTTTCGTAAAGATAGCTGCAGGCTTGTCTTGTGATCTTCTTCCAGGCTGCGTAATTACCGTGACAGATCTTCCAGACTTCTGGGTTGATGTTTCAAACTTATATTAAAGGTTATAATATGTCACCAGATGAGACTCATTCTTCACCTGATGGCTGCTATTGGACCAGATTAATGCTGATTCTTGCTCCAATAGGTGCTTCAGGTCACAGAAGACACTGATTTCTTGCTGAAGTTGATGGTCCAGGATCTGGATAATTATGAGTCTCATCCTGATAGACGGTTAGTGATTCAGTTATTACACTACAGGTCACTATTTTCAATTAAAATTTTCAAAATAACCTCATTTGTAAGGTGATAAAGTTAAGCATTACACAGCATATTTCTTCAGTTCTGCCTGAGTATCAGCAAATTATTGGGGGCACTAGCTCAGAGACCAAATTTCATATTCACATATTTATTTCTAATTTGAAATGCACCAAAGTACAAAATCATTAAAAGCAATGTAGTGAATAGATGGCAGTGTTTGTTGCTGCACATTTAGGTAGCAGTTCAGTTGTGATGATTTAGTGAGATGATGAAGCATATAGTGATGACCACGCAAGACTACTTCTAGAGATGATATACATGCTTTTCACAATTGCTGTCCAGAATCAGTACAGCAGAAACTAAATAAGGCAGTCTCTGTTACCTCACTGTAGCACCATCCCTTTCACTACCTGTGACACAACAGGCTGATTTTCCTGGGGACACACTGATTCCTAGGTGCTAAGTTAGGAAAAAAGGAGCAAAGACCTGTGAGGTGGAAGAGGGTGTTTCTGGCAAACCCTGCCTCATTTTCTGGTAGTCTCACTGATTGAGCACCCAGATGCAGTGGCACCTGAGAAAACCGGCATTGGGCCTACTACCTGAAGTGCTCTCAGATTGAAGGGCCTGAGGGCGGCAGGCAGCAATGCAAGAGGTGCTCAAACAGGTTCCACATTTTTCTTGTAGCCCTCCCCCCTAGGATCTTTGAGCTTGCAGGCCAGTTGACTGCTGTTTTCCAATAGGAGCCAGATGGCCCTAAGATCAGCGGCCAGTTTTACAGCAGCAGACCCTACAGACTTGCAGCTATGCTTCTGCACAAGGCCCCGCCAAGAGCAGGTCTGCACTGGGGGTATGATTGGCCCATATTAATGACCTGCTCCATCAAATTCAAGTACTCTGAGACCTGATCAGCATCCAGGCAAGGGGGAGCATATGAAATTCGCCCCCAACATTTATTGCTTTCATATATTGTCTGACAGAAAAGTAACAAAGATGATCTTTCCTATAAATTACCTTTTGCTGGAATATCATTTTGATCTGGCTTACAAAAGCAGAATTACAGAAAGGATCTCGGGTACCAATGACAAAAAGGAAATGACAATACGAGATCAAAACAGTCAGTGCTGGAAATACACTACAGGTCTGTCAGTTCCTGGTCACAAGATTGGCTATTTTGGATACAGGCCATTCTCTTCTACCTCGGTCGTTTTCCCTAGTATGGTCCACACCTCCCTCAAGTTCAAGGGTTGCAGACTTGAACGTATCTGGCACACAACTGGTTTAGCCATTCATCACCAGATCTAGCCGAACCACATCAAGCACTGTCAGGCCTCGCCCCCCTCTGCCAAAACTGCTAACGATCCCAGAATGGTCCTGCAATGCAAAGATAACCCCCGGCTTCTTTCCTCCACTACCAACTGTCTCCTTAAACCATTTGCCCCATCCCTCTCCACCCTCAAAAAGTGCGAGGAGCTCATAGATTTCTTTGTCATTAAGGTTGAGACCATCCGTTCAGCTGCCTCTGCTGAATCACCCCCTTCCCCTTTCCCACAAAGCCAAGCATCCCCCAAGGTTTTCCCCCTGCCCTAGGCCGGAAACTGCATCTTTCCCTAGTTTTTCTCCTATAATCCTTCATGCCCTCTCCGAGCTAATCTCGTCCTTGAGACCCACCTCCTGCTCTCTCAACCCTATTCTCACTAAACTGCTAATCATCCAACTTCCCTTCCTGGCCCCCATTTAAGTTGACATTGTAAATGGCTCTCTCTCCTTAGGTACTGACTTCCTCCCTTTCAAAACTGCCATCGTCATCCCATCCTCAAAAAAGTCACCCTTGACCTCACTCTCCTTTCAAACTACTGCCCCAAACCCTAGCCTCCCTTTCATCTCCAATGTTCATGAACATGTTGTCGCCTCCCAAATATATGCCCAAATTTCCCGCAACTTCACCTTTGAACTTCTCCAATTTCCGCTCCACCACAGCATTGAAATGGCCCTTGCAAATGACAACCTCTATGACTGTGACCCATGTGCAGTATCCCTCCTCATCCTTCTTGATCTCTCTGCAGCCGTTGAAACCTATTCCTCTTTCAACGCCTCTCCTCTGTTGTCCAGCACCGTGGGACTGCCATTGCCTTGTTCTACTCTTATCTATCCAATCGTAGCTAGAGAATCTCCTGCAATGGCCTCTCTTCCCCACCCCCACACCGTTACTTCTGGAGTCCCCCAAGGATCTATCCGTGGCCCCCTCCCATTCCTCATCTACATGCTGCCCTTCGGTGACACCATCCGAAAACATGACGACAGATTTCACATGTAAGCTGAAGTCTCCCAGCTCCACCTCTCTCGTTCATTACATTGCCTCTGTGGTGTCAGCCTGCTTGTCTGACTCCAGTCCTGGAAGAGCTGAGATTTCCTCCAATTAAACAATGGAAAGACCGAAGCCACAGACTGTTCTCTCTCCATTGATTTCACCATCTTCCCAGCCATTATCTTACATTGAGCCAGGCTGTTCACAACCGTGGCATCCTATTTGACCCTGAGCTGAACTTCTGACCCCATAACCCCTCCATTACAAAGACCACCTACTTCCACCTTTATAACATTGCCTGCCTTCACCCCTGCCTCAGCCCACCTTCTGCTGAAACCCTCAACTGTGCTTTTTAACGTTCAGACTTGACTATTCCAATGCTCTCCTAGCCATGTACCCATCTTCCACCCTCCATAAACTTCAGCTCATCCAAAACTCTGCTGTCCATATTCGATCCTGTGCCAAGTCCCGCTTAGCCACCGCCTCTGAGCTTGCTGACCTACATTGGCTCCCAGTCCACCAATGCCTCAAATTTAAAGTTGTTATCCTTGTGTTCAAATTGCTCCAGGGCCTCACCCCTCCCTATCTCTGTAACTTCCTCTACCCTACAATCATCCGAAACCTCTGAATTCCTCCAACTCTGGCCTCTTACATGTCCCCCCACTCCCTTCGTCCCACCATTGGTGGCCGTACCTTAAGCTGCCTAGCCTTTAAACTCTGGAGTTCCCTCCATAAATCCTTCCATCGCTCCAGCTCACTCCCTTCCTTTAAGAGCCACCTTAAAATCTACCTTTTGACCAAGCTTTTAGCCCCCCCCCCTCCTAATATCTTCTTCTTTGGTTCGGTGTCAATTTTCATCCGATTACACCTCTGTGAATTGCCCAGTGATGTTTTCCTATGCTAAAGGTATTATAAAAATGCAAGTCGTTGATATTGTTGTTGATGAAAGGGCATTAACTGAAATATTACCATATAGTTTCTCTTCAGATGTTGAAGAATCTATGTACTTCTTTTTAAACAATTTATGATTTTATTTCAGAATTCCAATATTTACAGTTCTTTCTTTTTATCTCTATAGAAAATATGAGCTTGATTTACAATAATTCTAAAAAGGTAGGACTTGTGATATTTCTAGATTTTTGGCAGGATTAGACTATCATCAGTGTTCATTTTAGATACTATTTCTTCTCAATACTAATGAGATTCTTCAGAGACTGAGATGAAAAGTCAGTTCTCCTATGAAGCTGACATTATCGCTGCATCCAATGAACAATTAATAGTTGACTCGGTGATAATCATTTACCCCAGTAACAATTTTTTGTCAGGCTGCAAGATCTGATATGCAATAAAATCATGGATATCTGTACGAAAGAGCTTTTATCTTTTATCAGTATAGCCTGCGTTGGCCAAACAGAAAAAGAATATGACAAAAAATATGTTTTGCTTCTCTGGCATATTCTTTGCTTTCCTCATCAACAGCAGGCGCAATCAATTTAAGCATTCAACAATACATCAGAGCCTTCATGAAGGCGTGTAATGGGATAATAGCCGTATAACATTCCAAACTGTGGCAGGAATCAAGAGTCTTTTTCTGCTGGGGTGTGGAGTCTCAGTGCTATAATTGTTTCTTTTAGCCTCTTGCAGATTATGCACAGATTGAATCAACATGAGATTGATGCCTCTGCAGTTACAGCTGTCACCAAGCAAACTTTCCTCCCACCTATTTGACTGCGTTGGATGCAGTAATGCAATTTGACCCTTGCATTAATTGCTCATAACCACACAGTAATAGAACTGTCAAGTTTTAGCTTCTGGCTGAGTTTTGCATGTAATGATTTAGTTGCTTTTTTACGAGTAACAAATGCTGTAAGTATTTGAGATGGTGTCATTTCAAACAATGCTATATAATAAAAAATGATATTTGCTTTAGTCACTTTCTAAAATTTTATTAGCAGCAGAAACCTGGGCAGCTGCTGCTGCCAAAGAGAAAATGATTTAATGGCTCTCCATTTTTATAGTCTTCTTATCAGATCATTATGTATCATACTCAGTTTAATAGCACCATAAAAATATCTTGTTCCTACTGATATGTTTTAGTCCATTTTATGTCATAATAGGGCTTGCTTTAAGACATTTTTTTTAACATCACAGTACCTCCAAAAGAACATAAGAAATCAAAACAGGAGCAGGCCATACAGCCCCTCGAACCTGCTCTGCCATTTAATAAGATCATGGCTGATCTTCTATCTCAAATCCACTTTCCCGCCCAATCGCCATGTCCCTTGATTCCCCTAGAGTCCAAATATCTATCAATCTCAGTCTTGAATATACTCAACAAATGAGCATTCACAGCCCTCTGAGGTAGAGAATTCCAAAGATTCACCACCCTCTGAGTGAAGAAATTCCTCCTCCTCTCGGTCCTAAATGGGGCCTTATCTTGAAACTATGACCTCTAGTTCTAGACCCACCAGCCAGGGGAAACAGCCTTTCAGCATCTATCCTGTCAAGCCCTCTAAGAATTTTATATGTTTCAATTAGATCACCTCTCATTCTTCGAAACTCCGGAGAATATAGGCCCATTCTATTCAATCGCTCCTCATAGGACAACCCTCTCATAATCCCAGGAATCAATCTAGTGAACCTTTGTGGCACCCCCTCTAAGGCAAGTATATCCTTCCTTAGGTAAGGAGACCAAAACTGTATACAGTACTCCAGGTACGACCAGCGGCAGCAGCTCACTACGAGTATGCTGATGAAGCCCAAGGACCAATTTCCATCTATCCTCGAGCCTCTCAGTTCGGGCCCAGACCAGAATCTACCCAAATTGTTCTGGAAAACTGTCCTGAACGCATTCTGGAAATTAATTTCCTTTGCTAGTTGGGCGGTTCTGCTTCTCCCGGTTTATGTGAAAATTAAAATCTCCCATTATAACCACATTGTTTTTGCTGCATGCTTCTCTGATAACTGTATTTATCCATCCCACCACTACCAAAAGGAGGTCTGTGGACAACTCCTACCAGAGTCTTACATTCTTTGCTGTTCCTTAACTCAACACCATACTGTTTCTACTGCCTTATCAGCCTTACTGAAATCCCTTCTTTCTACTGCGGTAATTGTGTTTCTTATCAATATTGCTACTCCCCATCCTTTCCCAATTTTCCTGTCCTTTCCAAGGAGCCTACAGCCTGGAATATTCAGTTCGCAATCATGCTCAGGATGTAGCCTGTGATGGCTCTGTAATGGCTACATCATACCCTTTAAGCTCAATTTGTGCTTGTAACTCACTGGTTTTATTTCTTATGCTATGTGCATTCATATACAGAACTCTTATCTGGGTAATTATCCCCACTCTGCCCATATGTCCTGCTGGTCTTTTTCTCACACTATTTGACTTAGAGTGGATTTTCCCATCCCACCCCCTAACTGATTTAAATCTTTCCTCATTGCCCTGTTTCCCCTTTCTGGCAAGATAAAGGTGCCTCTCCGGTTTAGGTGAAGGCCGTCCAGTTTGTACAGCCTTCCCTGTCCCCAAGAGTGGTCTCAATATCACAGGAATCTGAAACCCTCCCTTCTACATCATCCTTCCAGCCACGTGTTGACAATCCTAATCTTTCTCTCCCTGTCTGGCCCAACGTGTGGCACTGGAAGTAATCAAGAGATTATAACCCTAGAGGTCCTTAAACCAGAATATAACTCCTTGAAATTCCTTTGCAGAACCTTCTCCTATCTAGGTCATTGGTTCCCATGACCCCTGGCTGTTTGCTTTCCCATTCTAGAACCTTTCGCGTTCGCTCAGTGATGTCAACAACACTGGCACCTGGGAATACGAATAGGGAAGAGAGATCTCCAAGGCATCCAAAAGACCTATGTAATGGGGACATGGAGTAAATAAAATAAAGGGAGATGAAAAGAAAAGAGAGATTGAGCTTAAGAGGTGTCCAGGTTTGAGAGAGCTAAGAGAGATGATGCTGCTTGTAGTAGTCGAGAAAAGGGAACCATTTGGAGGAATTTCTCCAGACTCAGGTGGATCAAATACATATTTGTTTTAGCTGTGCAATTTTCGATGACACGACATACAAATTTAACGTGACTGCAATTCTATCTTTTTTTTTATTCCTTCATGGGATGTGGGTATCGCTGGCGAGGCCAGCATTTATTGCCCATCCCTAATTGCCCTTGAGAAGGTGGTGGTGAGCCGCCTTCTTGAACCGCTGCAGTCCGTGTGGTGAAAGTTCTCCCACAGTGCTGTTAGGAAGGGAGTTCCAGGATTTTGACCCAGTGACGATGAAGGAACGGCGATATATTTCCAAGTCGGGATGGTGTGTGATTTGGAGGGGAACATGCAGGTGGTGTTGTTCCCATGTGCCTGCTGCCCTTGTTCTTCTAGGTGGTAGAGGTCACGAGTTTGGGAGGTGCTGTCGAAGAAGCCTTGGCGAGTTGCTGCACTGCATCCTGTGGATGGTACACACTGCAGCCACAGTGCGCCGGTGGTGAAGGGAGTGAATATTTAGGGTGGTGGATGGGGTGCCAATCAAGCGGGCTCCTTTGTCCTGGATGGTGTCGAGCTTCTTGAGTGTTGTTGGAGCTGCACTCATCCAGGCAAGTGGAGAGTATTCCATCACACTCCTGACTTGTGCCTTGTCGATGGTGGAAAGGCTTTGGGGAGTCAGGAGGTGAGTCACTCGCCACAGAATACCCAGCCTCTGACCTGCTCTTGTAGCCACAGTATTTATGTGGCTGGTCCAGTTAAGTTTCTGGTCAATGGTGACCTCCAGGATGTTGATGGTGGGGGATTTGGTGATGGTAATGCCGTTGAATGTCAAGGGGAGGTGGTTAGACTCTCTCTTGTTGGAGATGGTCATTGCCTGGCACGAATGTTACTTGCCAATTATCAGCCCAAGCCTGGATGTTGTCCAGGTCTTGCTGCATGCAGGCACGGACTGCTTCATTATCTGAGGGGTTGCGAATGGAACAGAAGACTGTGCAATCAGCGAACATCCCCATTTTTGACTTTACGGTGGAGGGAAGGTCATTGATGAAGCAGCTGAAGATGGTTGGGCCTAGGACACTGCCCTCAGGAACTCCTGCAGCAATGTCCTGGGGCTGAGATGATTGGCCACCAACAACCACTACCATCTTCCTTTGAGCTAGGTATGACTCCAGCCACTGGAGAGTTTTCCCCCTGATTCCCATTGACTTCAATTTTACTAGGGCTCCTTGGTGCCACACTCGGTCAAATGATGCCTTGATGTCAAGGGCAGTCACTCTCACCTCACCTCTGGAATTCAGCTCTTTTGTCCATGTTTGGACCAAGGCTGCAATGAGGTCTGGAGCTGAGTGGGCCTGGCGGAACCCAAACTGAGCATCGGTGAATAGGTTATTGGTGAGTAAGTGCCGCTTGATAGCACTGTCAACGACACCTTCCATCACTTTGCTGGTGATTGAGAGTGGACTGATGGGGCGGTAACTGGCCAGATTGGATTTGTCCTGCTTTTTGTGGACAGGACACACCAGGGCAATTTTCCACATTATCGGGTAGATGCCAATGTTGTAGCTGTGCTAGAACAGTTTGGCTAGAGGCATGGCTAGTTCTGAAGCACAAGTCTTCAGCACTACAGCCGGGATGCTGTTGGGGCCCATAGCCTTTGCTGTATCCAGTGCACTCAGCCGTTTCTTGATATCACAAGGAGTGAATCGAATTGGCTGAAGACTGGCTTCTGTGATGGTGGGGATATCGAGAGGACGCCGAGATGGATCATCCACACGGCAGTTCTGGCTGAAGATGGCTGCAAATGCTTCAGCCTTGTCTTTTGCACTCACGTGCTGGACTCCACCATCATTGAGGATGGGGATGTTTACAGAGCCTCCTCCTCCCGTTAGTTGCTTAATTGTCCACCACCATTCACGACTGGATGTGGCAGGACTGCAGAGCTTTGATCTGATCCGTTGGTTGTGGAATCGCTCAGCACTGTCTATAGCATGTTGCTTCCGCTGTTTAGTATGCATGTAGTCCTGAGTTGTAGCTTTACCAGGTTGGCACCTAATTTTTAGTTATGCCTGGTGCTGCTCCTGGCATGCTCTTCTACACTCCTCATTGAACCAGGTTTGATCCCCTGGCTTGTTGGTAATGGTAGAGTGAGGAACCTGCCGGGCCATGAGATTACAGATTGTGCTGGAACACAATTCTGCTGCTGCTGATGGCCCACAGCGCCTCACGGATGCCCAGCTTTGAGCTGCTAGATCTGTTCTGAATCTATCCCATTTCGCACGGTGATAGTGCCACACAACACGTTGGATGGTGCCCTCAGTGCAAAGATGGGACTTCATCTCCATGAGGACTGTGCGGTGGTCACTCCTTCCAATACTGTCATGGACAGATGCATCTGCGACAGGTAGGTTGGTGAGAATGAGGTCAAGTAGGTTTTTCCCTCGTGTTGGTTCGCTCACCACCTGCCGCAGGCCCAGTCTGGAAGCTATGTCCTTCAGGACCCGGCCAGCCTTGGTCAGTAGTGGTGCTACCAAGCCACTCTTGGTGATGGACATTGAAGTCCCCCACCCAGAGGACATTCTGTGCCCATGCTACCCTCAGTGCTTCTCAACATGGAGCAGGACTGGTTCGTCAGCTGAGGGAGGACGGTAGGTGGTAATCAGCAGGAGGTTTCCTTGCCCATGTTTGACCTGATGCCATGAGATTTTATGCGGTCCAGAGTCAATGTTGAGGACTCCCAGAGCCACTCCCTCCTGACTGTATATCCCTGTACCGCCACCTCTGGTGGGTCTGTCCTGCCCGTGGGACAGGACATACCCAGATATGATGATGGAAGAGTCTGGGACGTTGGCTGACAGGTATGATTCAATGAGTATGGCTATGTCAGGCTGTTGCTTGACTAGTCTGTGGGACAGTTCTCCCAATTTTGGTACATGTCCCTAGATGTTCGTGAGGAGGACTTTGCAGGGTCGACCGGGCTTGGTTTGCCTTTGTCGTGTCCGGTGCCTACTGGTCCATCCGGTTTTATTCTTATTGTGACTTTTTTTTAAAAGCAAGATTTTACAACTGAGTGGCTTGCTCGGCCATTTCAGAATCAACCACATTGCTGTGAGTCTGGAGTCACATTTCTGCCAGACTGGGTAAGGATGGCAGGTTTCCTTCCCTAAATGGCATTATTGAACCAAATGGGTTTTTACGACAATCCAGTAGTTTCGTGACCACCATTGCTGATACTAGTTTTTTTTAATTCCAGATTTTATTTTTAATTAATTGAATTTAAATTCCCCAGCTGCTGTGGCAGGATTGGAACTCATGATTCCAGATTATTAGTCTAGGACTCTGGATTACTAGTCCAGTAACATAACCACTAAGCTACCGTACCCGTAGATAACCCGTACCAGTATACTGTGACACATTGGTGAACAGCATCTAATAGGTTGATTGGTCAGTTAACCAATCCCTAGTTCAAAAGAAAGCTCCAAAATGCAATGGAGTTGATTGAACTCAACATTTGTCCTTGTAATATGTCAGATCCATGTGCTCCTAATTCCAGATAATGAAAAATTTTGCAGTATTTTGGCAAATATGAGAAACACTACCAACTCTTCCATAGCTCCTCCAGCAACTGTTAAAGACAGATTGGCATTTTTGATGTAAAAATACCAGAGTCAGGTAAGTGCAATGAGTGAACTTTCAATGATAAGTTTTCAAGGGAAGCCTTCTCCCTTAATATATTTAAAAATCTTTCACATTCTTCTGTCATGCTTTGTCAAGCAACCCACTGTGTTTTCTACTCTCAGGCTGCATAACAGTTGGTATCTTTCAATTATGAATCAGTAGTGTTCCACAAGGTCAAACACATTTCTGTTCACAGTGATACGTGGAAATTATATTAATTTTATAATACTGACCTTTGCATTTTATGCCAGTCATCAAGTTGAACGAAGGAAGGCTGTCAGACAGGCCATTGGTTTATGACCCCACTGAACCCACCAATAGAGAGGCACTAACTCACCAAACAGACAGGGCTGTTATTTTTTCTTTTTCTTTTGCCTCAGTGGGATAGCCACCTGATGCTCAGAAAGCTGTGTGCACAAGATGGGATGGAACTTGCTATTGGGCTTGGAGGTTTGAAGGAACACACACAGACACACTCAAACTAAAACAGTTCCATATTAATAAGACCAAGTTATTTCTGTAACTAAGAAACACCATAACTTGTACTGCCAATGCATAGTCCTGGAATGGACCAATCTCCTAGGACAATGTAGGGGTGTCCAAAACACCCTACAATATGTGAAATGCAATTGCTCATCTTTCACGTCAAGACCCTATGTTGATAACAGCTTGAAATTCCTTATCTGTGAGGCCAAAGACTATGCATAAACAAAGTTGCTTGTAATCTGCTGAAAGAAAATGTTCACTCTGATGAATGTAGTTTTAAAAAAAGACTCGCTCAATTTGCATCAAGCGCATTTAGGCAAACTTCCGTGCCCTTCCACTGGCTTGTCTGTCCATATTATTGCCGTGCAGATAAACCAAAGAGCAGGATATAAATCCTTAAGGACAGAACCTTCATAGTCTTTCAGATTGAACCTATTCCATTCAGAGCAGTCTAACAGTAGCATAATATTTCTCTTTTGAACTTTTGTGTTCCTGTTGAAGACTTCAGTCAGTATTATGGAAAATTTGTAATTCAGGAGCAAATGTAGTAATTCAAAATAACAATTTGTTTTAAATTATTAGAACACATTCGTGTAACACATTGTAACGAGATTCAAACATAAGCTTTCAGCTACAAAGCTGAGTGAGGCACTTATGAAGAAATTAATGGAGTTTCAAACCCAATAACTCTATCAAATCTGACATTTAACTCTCTCTCCCTCTACCTTCGCCTTGCTGTCATTTAGGATATTTTATAAATGTTCAATTATTCATGATATTATTGCATTTCTTTTATTTGCTCCCGGTAAAGTTATAGGAGCACATCATTCTAAACAAATAAATATTAGATAGCCAAGTTTTTAGTCGGATACTACCAGCTGCTATATTATGAATGAATGCCAAAAATCAGGGATATTAGCAATATTGGATTTACAATAATTAATGCATGCTTTTGATTTTAAATCACAGAACCAACATTTTTGAGGCAAATAGGAGAAGGGACATATCTTAGTTTTAACAAAAAGTAATTCACATTGTATGTAATCACTCAGAAGTGTTTTAAGACTCTCTGTTTTCGCCTGATCAAGGGACTTAAATAGTACAACAAATTTGTGTAGACATATTATTTAATTACAATAAAGTCTAATAAAAGTATCGCCCTCATGCACAATTTGTAAGTTATTTCAATTGATTTTTTGGAGGAACTAAAGCCAATGTTCACAATAGATTTATAACAAATGGTCTAAGTCAATAACAATTTCTAGTACTAAACAGACAGATTGCAGAAACAAAGCTTTTTAAAACAGAATAGTATCATATCTGCAGCCTATTAATACTGGCTGGCTCTTTGTTCTGGGGAAAGTCAGTGATGTGCACGAAAACAGAACTTTGCCTTGAGGGTATATTTGAAGTTGAAGAAAAATGAGCACATGTACAGAAAAAGAGGAGCTGATTTTTGGCATTCATCCAAAATCCTTCTACCAAAGCAGAAAATAATGATGACATTTTTCTTGCAGGATCATTTTTTGAATGCCACATCTTTAAGCTTGGGATCCAATTATATTTATATTGGGGTTGATTCATCAGACATTAAAGATTTTGTGGTATTGACTGTTCAAACATCTTTTGCAAAGCAGTATCTCATTTTCCACACCTACTTTGCAGCTTTTAATAATGTACAGCCAGTTATTTCTAGTCCTGGTTATTCATCACTCAGCAGCAAAGAATTCTCCATCACTTAAGTGTCATGCTGTGGTCTAAGATGTGAAAGGTGAACAGCAACCATTAGTATTGCACACATTTTACAACTTGTTTTCCTTAAGTTAAGGTACAAAGTTTGACATGAGAACTCACACTGTCACTGTGAAGATAGTTAAAACTGTATCAGAAACAAACAGTGTGATTTCCTGTGCTCTCAATGGAATTAGTATTATTTCCATATATTATATATAATTGCTTTTTATATTTATGAGTGAAAACATTTAGATGTTAGACGATTTTGTTCTCCATTCTTCTCCCCACAAGGTTCCACAGGTATCTGCAGCCTTCCAGTACTTCACTAACTGGTTATTTTTCACGTGTGAATCTAGACATTAGGATAGAAATTAGTTTGAGCCCTAACAAATTCACCCGAGGTCATCCCAAAATTGGGCCTCAACTACACATTTGGGGTGAGCTGCCAAGCAAAAACACCAATGGGTTTTACAGCCTATCATATAAACACTACACTAGATAATTATCTTGGAAGCCCCTTAACAGTTCTGATATCATGAACCAAGAGAAACGTATTTCAAATATGTGTCCTTTCAATATCAAATTATTTATATGCACGTGTGTTAGATAATTGGAAAACATGCACTGTACAAAAATAGGTTCCTTTTCATCCATACCTAACTAATCGCTTAAGGCAGATGGATGATGAATCAAGTTGATGAATTCAAAGCTGGGCTCTGAACTGGACTCTGAACTGGACTGAAATAAAACCTACTGAACAGAAAGACAGTGAGTTGCAATTTGGTAGCTAAAAGAATCTTTGGTCTTAATCCAGTATTTGGTGAATCGTCCACATAATAATTCTGCACAACAGAGCTTGATTACCCAATTGGTTAAGAATAGCCATAAGGATGAACTGAATGGGAAAAGTCACACTGCTGCATTAGAGAGTGTGCCCTTGAAGACCAGTTTGTGCACAATAATCAGGGCAATGCAGGAGAGACAGAGCTTTCCGTTTCATCTGACTTGTACTATTCCTGATCTGCTCAGAATGTTTGAGCCAGTTGGAGGGCAAAAGTTCCATTTGCTCCAGCATTGTCTGATCGCCTTGATCCAAATTAAAAATACATAACAGGATAATTTCAATGCAACATACTCACACACAACCTTCATTAAAAGCAGTGGAACCGATAAACTCAATTGCCAATCATTTCTGTGGGAGTACACCTGATCTCCCAAAGTCACTTCATTGGAAAATCAGCGGAAACCCCATTTCGCCAGGGTTTCTGACGATCTTCCACTGAAGTTACAGCGGGAGATCACAGAGAACCATCGTGGAACTTCTCCCCCAATACATTTCAATCTCACTGGAATCAAATATTTCTGAAGTCAGAGATACAAAAAAAAGTGTTAACACTAGGAAACTGAAATAAAAGTGCTGAAAATGCACAGCTGGTCAAACACATCTTATAGAGAAAGAAGGGTTAATGTTTTAGGTGGGACCCTACATTTGACTGCACAAATAGAAAAGCCCAAAAAAAGAGATCTCACAGAGCATTTTACATTGTCATTTGCAAACCAGATTGTGTTGGGAATGGGATACTCTCCAGTTTGCAAGTGACAGCGTGATGATTTTAAACATTTGTTCTTGGGATGTGTGTGACACTGAAAAGGCTGCACTTATTGCTTATCTGTAGTTGCTGTGAGAAGATGGTGGTGGGTCTTTTCCTTGAACTGAAGCACTTCTTGTGCTGATGGGTGCTCCCACAATGGTGTTAGGTGGGGAATTCCAGGATTTTAACTTACTGATAATGAAGGATTGGTAGTATACGTCCAAGTCAGGAAGGGGATCTTGGAGGCGATGGTGTTCCCATGATGTTGTTGCTCTTGTCCTTAGTGGGGCTGGAAGATGTTGTCGATGTAAGCTTGGTGAATTGCTGCAGTGCATCCTGTAGATACTGCATATTGTGGCCACAGTTTGCCGGCGGTGGAGGGATTAGATATTCAGTCCAGTGACAAGAGCACTGATTAAGTGAGCTGCATTGTTCTGGATCGTGTCAAGCTTCTTGAGTGTTGTTGCAGCTGAACCTATCCAGATGAATGGTGAGTTTTCCATCACACTCCTGACTTGTGCCTTGTAGTTGGTGGAAAGGCTTTGGGAGTCAGGAGATGAGCCACTCGCTGCAGAATACCCAACCTCTGACCTGCTCTAGTAGCCTCAGCATTTATGTGGCTGGTCCAGCTGAGTTTCTGGGTGAATGGTGACCCCCAGGATATTGATGGTGGGGCCTCAGTGATGGTAGTGCCACTGAATGTCAGGGGCAGATGGTTGGGTCCTTTCTTGTTGGAGATGATCATTGCCTAGCACTTATGTGGTGCAAATGTTACCTATCACACGTCAGCCCAAGCCTGGATGTTGTCCAGGTCCTGTCAGCGTGGGCTGCTTCATTATCGGAGGAGTTGTACTTGGAGCTGAACACTGTTGAATTATCTGTGAATAGCCCCACTTATGACCGTGTGATGGTGGGAAAGTCATTGGGCCGAGAACACTTCAGAGAATGTAAACAGTGTAGTTCATTTTTGGGAGCTTTTTAATAATAATTCCAAAGCATTGCTAAAAATTCTGAATAATTACTTTCAGAACATTTTGAAAATGTTTATTTCCCTGATAAACTACAGCCAGGCAAATTACCACCAGTATTCATCACATGAGTCCAGATTCATCATTTAAATGGTTATATTCGTATGCATTGAATTGCTGAACTAATATTCATAAAGTTATATATTCTTCCTTTAAATTACAAAATGGTGATTAGCATCTGTCATACTACAGACAAAAATATCATAAGTTTCAGTAAATTTTGTGAAAGGTAGTTAATTTCACTAACTAAACCAGAAATATTTTAACAGCAATACTATATGCAATGATACACTTCAGCGAACTATCACTCAATGGTTGCCAATTCTATGCAGTGTGTTAGAATGAATACAGACAGCAGGCTAAGATAACACTATCCTGCTGAAACAATTCAGGTCCGGACAGCTTGCTATCTACAATGTCAGAACTTTAGAAGCTTAACTAGAAAACTCAAGTTGAGATTTCAGTCTTGCATTTACACTCAGTTTTTCAGCAGTTAGATTGCTCCTCCAGGCTCCAGAGATCTGCTGCCGGTTCACGCCAACCCCGCTCCCATTCTCCTCCCCACCCCCCTCAACATCCCACAACCTACCTGAGGGCCACTGCCGGAGAGGAAATTGAATTTTAAAACTGGTGAGCTGCCTCTGGAGGCATGACAGGCACCAGCAACTTGACGGTAATACTGAAATGAGGCCCGAGTATCAATTTTGGGACATCCTCGGCCAACTTCTTTGGGCGCATGTCGTGGTCATGGCGCATGATTTTGACCCCGAGCCGGGAAGGGGGCAGGGGGGGGTCAAATTGGGGATGGGAAACCCGGAAGTACGGGTTTCTCGGATGTCCTTACAATTTTGACGTAAGGACATCTTTTTTTTTGTCGGTTTTGCCGTCCGGCTGACCGGCCTGATTAACAGGTTGGCCTCAGTCGGACAGGAGAGCAGCCAGGGAGAGGACGTGTTCAGATAAGTATTCAGGTAAGTCTTTGTTTGTATGGATGGGGGGGGGGCATGGGTGGGCATGGGGGCACCGGGGCATGGGTTGGCACAGGGGCACCGGTGGGCACGGTGTCATGGGGAGGGGGAGTCAGTCATGGGGGGGGAGGGGAATTGGGATCATCGCGGGGGTCCGCAATCGTTGAGTGGGGGAGGTTGGAGATCGGGGATGGGTCCGCGATCATGGGGTGGGGGTGGAGGTTGGAGATCGAGGGGGGGGGGTCTGCAATCGTTGCGGGGGGTGGGGGGGGAGCGTCCAATCGTTGCAGGGGGGGTCGTAGTTGTGGGGGGAGGGTCTGCGATCACTGGGCGGGTCGTTACAGGTAGGCTTGTTGGGCCTGGGGGAAGCACTCCTGCTCCTCCGGGCCCACAAGCTGTGCCAGAAAGGCACCTACCTGTTGGTTTCGGGCCTTCTCGCCTTCTCTCACGTAGCGCAAAAGAGAAGGCCTGGGAATCCAGGTCCCCAAGGGTTGAAATTGGAAACTCTGGAAAAATGGAGACCTGCAGCCTCCTTGAAAGGTTTTAATCACTAACCCACTTCCTGGGAGTAGGTTGGTTGCCCGCCCCTCATCCCGACCCAGTGAAAACCGGAAGTGGGCGGGTTGGAGGAGGGTCCGAAATGGTTGTGATTTTGAATGCCCCACCGCCCCCAACACGTCCGTTTTTCCCTTTTAAAATTGTGCCCAAGCTGTCAATTTCACGCCCGTTGTTGGGCACTAATCAATTTCACCCCATCATCTTTTCAGAGAGAAAACACAAAGAGAGTGCAAAGAAATGTGTTATAAAACAACTCCAAACCATAACATAAAGAGAACATCTCAGTGACAGCATGTTGCATGACCATCACGAGTTATGGATCTTTTTCACTCATGAACACTATACATATCTATGTAGAAATAGTAAAAGCTCCTATCAATTACAATTCAAAAGAGCAGCAAGTTAACATTAAAAAGGAATTATCATTCATAAAGATTCATTCTAAAGATAACCATGTTGAACCTACTTTGATTTATCCAGTCCTCGTATTACAGTTGTCAGTGTGGTAACTGAAAAGACATATCATAGAAAAATGGAATGTTCTGGCATGTCAGATTGTTATGATACATGGTCTCCTGCCTACCTTATCTACATGTCAAACTGAATATATTCAGAGAAGTGCAGGTGAAGGATGAGACTGCAGTTTCTGTATTGATATCCACCCAACAGATTTTTCTTACATTTTCCTCTGCAGCGTTTAGAGCTGAATATAAAGTATGATAGTATTGGCCACAATTATGCTTGGCAGACAAAGGCAACTTTATCATATCATCATAGTATCATAGCAGGTACAGCACAGAAGGAGGCTGTTTGGGCCATCGTGCCTGTGCCAGCTCTTTGAAAGAGCTATCCAATTAGTCCCAATTCCCTGCTCTTTCCCCATTGTCCTGTAATTTTTTTTCCTTCAAATATTTATCCAATTCCCATTTGAAAGTTACTATTGAATCTGTTTTCACCACCCTTTCAGGCAGTGCATTCCAGATCATTACAACTCGCTGCGTAAAAGAATGTTTTCTGATGTCTCCTCTGGTTCTTTGGCCAATCACCTTAAATCTGTGTCCTCTGGTCACCGACCCTTCTGCCAATGGAAACAGTTTCTCCTTATTTACTCTATCAAAACAGTTCATGATTTTGAACATCTCTATCAAATCTCCCCTTAACCTTCTCTGCTCTAAGGAAAATAACCTCAGCTTCCCCAGTCTCTTCACATAACTGAAGTCCCTCATCCCTAGCACCATTCTAGCAAATCTCTTCTGCACCCTCTCTAAGGCTTTGACACCTTCCTAATGTGTGGTGCCCAGAATTGAACACAATACTCCAGCTGAGGCCTAACCAGTATTTTATAAGGTTTAGCGTAACTTCCTTGTACTCTATTAATAAAGCCCAGGATCCTATATGCTTTTTCAACAACTTTCTCAACTTGTCCAGCCAGCTTCAAAGATTTATGTACAAACACCCCCAGGTCTCTCCGTTCCTGCACTCCCTTTAAAATTGTACCATTTATATTGCCTCTCCTCATTCTTCCTACCAAAATATATCACTTCATACTTCTCTGCGTTAAATTTCATCTGCCGTGTGCCTGCCCATTTCACCAGTCTGTCTATGTCTTCCTGAAGTCTGTTACCATCCTCTACATTGTTTACTGCATTTCCGAGTTGCGTGTCATCTGCAAACTTTGAAATTATACCCTGT
This sequence comes from Heptranchias perlo, assembly GCF_035084215.1. Lineage (NCBI taxonomy): Eukaryota > Metazoa > Chordata > Chondrichthyes > Hexanchiformes > Hexanchidae > Heptranchias > Heptranchias perlo. Next base: position 51,147,978 of record NC_090327.1, on the reverse strand, counting down.
ATACCTAAATCCAGGTCATTAATATATATCAAAAAGAGCAATGTTCCTAATACTGACCCCTGGGGAACACCACTGTATACTTCCCTCCAGTCTGAAAAACAACCATTCACCACTATTCTCTATTTTCTGTCCCCTAGCCAATTTTGTATCCACGCTGCCACTGTCCCTTTAATCCCGGAGGCTTTAATTTTGCTAACAAGTCTATTATGTGGTACTTTATCAAATGCCTTTTGAAAGTTCATATACACAACATCAACCACACTACCCTCATCAACTCTATCTGTTACTTCATCAAAGAACTCAATCAAGCTAGTCAAATTCCTTTAACAAATCCATGATGACTTTCATTTATTAGCCCATACTTTTCAATTGCCAATTAATTTTGTCCCGGATTATTGTGTCTGAAAATTTCTACCCCACCGACGTTAGGCTGACTGGCCTGTAATTGCTGAGTTTATCCCTCTCCCTTTTTTTGAACAGGGGTGTAACATTTGCAATCCTCCAGTCTTCTGGCACCACTCCCATGTCTGAGGAGGATTGGAAGATTGTGGCCAGAGACTCTGCAATTTCCACCCTTACTTCTCATACTAACCTAGGATGCATCCCATCTGGACCGGGTACTTTTCTGCTATTATACTACTCATTCTACTTTTATATAAAGAGATAAAATGAAACCATAAGAATATATGAATCCCAAACAATCTCTTTCAGAGGTTGACTGTCAAGTTACTGCTTCCATTGGGTGGAAGTGGGCAGAGCAAGCCTGCTACCCGTCCAATTAGATGGTGCGATGTCAATAGTATTCCATTAGTGAGCTGCTCACTATTTTGAAGCAGCTCGCCGATCGGAGGTTATGGGAAATCTAGTGGCTCCGCTATGGAGCCAGTGCCAAGTTAAAGGTGGGGGAGGAGATTCGGGGGCGGGGGGTGGTGCTGCGGAGGGTCGCGCATCTAGGGGGAGGGGTGTGGTCGATTTTTGTGGGTCCAGTAGGAGAATCATTGCATCTCCTAGCACCACAAAAACTGTTCAAAAATCTTTTTTTAAACACTTGTTTTGAACAATCTGCATGGATCCTTTTAAGGACTTCTGTTTGGCCGCTCAATACCAAGTACCAATATCCATTGGTACTTCAAAATTGCATCAGGGTTCTATTGATGCCATAGGACCCTAATTTGCATGGGCTAATGTGACGCTCACCTGTTCCTGGCAGGAGGTTGGACCACCCATTTCAAGGCCCTCCCTCCAAAATGGTAGTGACCTGGTTGACGAAAGGAATGGGGCGTTAAGTGCTGTGCTGCCATTTTCATTGCACAATCGACCTGTTCTCACCTGAATGGGGTGAAAATTGGCCTGATTGTGGCATTTCATCGCTTAATAGAATTAACTCTGCTTCCTTGAGGATTTTTTCAAAAAGGCTTCTGTCGAAGACTAAAATTTGCAATAAGCAAATCCTCTTACATCAAAATAACTGATTTTAAGTGAAACAAAAAGGAAATGGGTTTTGACAAATCCACATTGGCAATTCTCCATGCTCTGTCTGCCGCTTTAATGTGCTCTCAAGCACAAAAACTGCTTGGTGCTAATATTTCGTTATATGCCTTTAGCCTTTTGAGAGGCAAGTGAGGTGAGTTCTTTGGGCATATAAGAACAGTGTATAGCAATATAAATACCTCACACCTTCATTTCTCATTGCTGTTGAAGGGGATATTGATCAAATGCATATATTTGGAAACCTTGCCAATAAGTAGAGATGCTCCATTTTGCACCTTTATATTCTCTCTGTTGATATTTATTTAAGATGAGAAAACCTAGAACCAGAAAAGACAATTTGTTCCATCAAGGCCATTCCTTCCTCAGACCATGTACAATCTACCCTAATGTCGACTGTTAAATGATCCATGATGATAAAAGTATTCAAACAAAATTGCAGAATATCTATCCATCTTCTATTCAACTCTATTAATAGACATAGCATCAACTGCTTTTATTGGTAGTAATTCGATTATTGTTAATTATGCAAGATATGGATAAATAAATTTAACAAAGAATCTACAAATCTTTGTCACTCAACAACTGAAGTTTTCATTAAGGTTTTAAAAAGTATAACTTAAAGAAAGCTAAAACATGAATCTTTTTACTGTGAAGGTGCATCTTAAATGTTTTTCCTCTCATCAATTTAATAATTTATAAATAATAATACTTGCATTTGTATAGTATCTTATCATGTTGAATTGTCCCACAGCATTTCACATAATTACACCATCATTTATAATTAATTTATATTCCTTCAAAAAAACTGAAAATCAAATATGACCTGATAAAATGTAAATAAATGGCAGAAATGTGGCATTTCTGATACCAACCAGCAACCACGGTAAAAAGATAGAGATAAAAAAACACTTGCTATTATGCATTTTTGAAACATAGTTGAACAGAGTAAATGGATGCTGCTGACAAATCACAAAAGGAGCTGCCAGCATTTCAAAAGTTTTGTTTTTGTTCTTGCTATTTTCTCTTCTTCTTTCGTAAAGCTACCCATTCTTCATGGGGTACGGTTCCATGGTTGACAACAGTCTCACTCAAGTGAGTGTTGCAGGTTTATTCGACCATGGAGGGCCCCATGGCAGAGATGGATAAGTTCTCAACAAGTGTACATCAACTCACCCTTTCCAGCAAGCCTCAGTGATAAGCAATTAGAAATGGGGATGTTGGTTGATTTTTCTCCTCCCTAGCATACTAAATATAGCTGAGCCCCATTGTACCACCCCAACTGATACCCCAGTTTAAACTAGCTAATTCAGTACAGATCAGGAATCAAAACTAGGACTTTCTGGTCTGCATAACTTCATACCTCACTGGGCAGTGCCTTTACATGCTAGGCCATTGGAATAACTTGCAATTAGTTTTTAATAGGCTCTTTTATATGTTTACTGGAAAATTGCTGGAAGAGGTTAAGATTTTAGCTTTTCTAAAGAGTAATATATTTCTACATCTAACTGAGGAAGTTTTAAAAAAAACTGTCTAGAACTGAAAAACTAAGCCACAACACTTAGCCTGCAACTTTGTAAAGTTAACAACCCTGTAAACTGGTCACATATTGTTATAACATCAGGTTTGGTTCAAGTCTCTAAATGTTGCTGGTATGATTCACAAAGTCTGACCTTTCTAAAATCAATGTTATGTCTATGACCTTTTGATCTGCTCATTTCTAGTGAGAAATTGCACTAGACTGTGCTGGACCAATCTGAATTAAATCAGATCAAAACACTTCTGCTTTTTAGTACCACATTGATCACTATGGACTCATAAAGCATCATTTTGACATTGACCTACGAGTACTTGTCAGTAAGTCACAGCTGTAGAATAGATGTTCTCTATCTCTAGAGGTTTGAAATTAAAGTCTGTAAGTTAGGAGCTCACAATAATTCGTATCTGGAGGTGAAAGCTCAAAAATAGTAGAAGTATCTTAAGTCACTCAATAAACAGTCCATACCAACAAAAGAAGGGAAACCTTAGGAAGGAAAATGGTGTTATAGGGCCCGATATTAGGAGGGAGGTGGGTTGGCAGCGGGGGGGGATCGACTGGACGCGTGGGTAACCCGCCCGCGATCGTAAGTAAATTGAAGCCACTTACCTTGGCTTCCGGGTTTCGCGCTGGAAAGTTGCGCAGCGGGCGGACTGCACACCCGCATCATAGGCTGTCAGCTGGAGGAGCCCTATTTAAAGGGGCAGTCCTCCAAAGACTGATGCTGCAGAAAGGAGCCAAAATTACAGCATGGAGCAGCCCAGGGGGAAGGCTGTTCCAAGGCTTAATGATGCCTCACTCCAGGTCCTACTGGATGGGGTGAGGAGGAGGGGGGAGGACAGAGATCTTCCCCCCGGCGGGTGGGAGGAAGCAGCCTGCCTCTGCCACCACAAACGCCTGGCTCGAGGTGGCAGAGGAAGTCACCAGCACCACCGACATATCACGCACCTGCCTACAGTGCAGGAGGCGCTTCAATGACCTAAGAGGTCAGCCGAAGTGAGTACACTTACTCATTCCCCTACACTCCATCTGCCACATCACCGCCCCCACCCCACATCGCCTTCTGCACTGCCAACACTACTCTATCACATCACTCCTCACACCCACTCAAAGCTCATCCTCATCTTACCTGAACTTCTCACCTTGCCAGTATTCATGGCTCTGTCTCATACTCACCCTCTCGTGCATCTCTTTCACGGTCAGCCTCACCCCACCTGCCACTACCTGTGCTGCAGCCACAGGGCATGCATCACATATGTGTAGTAGGAAGAGTAAGGCAAACGTATCGTGAGCATGAAGGGGATGCACAAGGGTGTTTGAGGGTTTGTCATGGTTTTTACTTATATTTAATTTCTGATCAACTTATTACATATTATATTGTGACCACTACTGCCACGTTTTGGCCATTCTTGACTGGCCTGTGCAATAAGGCCCTTTCATGAGGTTCTCCATGAACACCCTTGATACCACCCATTGGGTCACCCTACAGTGGGTGTATGTGTAGTTGCACGACTACTTTGTGCAGGTGCCTGTTGCGCAGCACTGTGCTGTGTAGCTCCACGTGGCGGAGGTGGACGGCGTGCCTGGCGAGGCTGGTGATGTTGCTCGTCCTCCAATGGAGTGATGAATGCAGCCATGGACCCCCCCCCCACCACCCCCCATCCTGACGGTGTGAGTGTGAGGGGGTCCACAAAGTAGGTAAATATGTTTGGACAGCACAGTTTAGGGTATGATTTAATAATTTTGAGTGTGGAGATAACAGAGTGGCAGGCAAAACTTTGTCTGAGGTGACAGAATGCCCTGCTGCAATGAATGAGGGTTTACCCCGCACCTGTTAAATGGACCTTTGCCACTGGCTGCTGGCTGCAACACATCTGTTTAAACAGGGAGTGTTTCCCCCAGCATGGGTGGTCCAAAATCCGAATCCTCCTAAAATCTCCAACTAATGAGGTCTGTAAACGACCTCAAGTACCCAGATAATGATCTTAAGTGGGATCCCGCTGGCTTTGATTGCCGGTGGGAGTCCTGCATGCGGGGGCGGTGCACGCACCGATTCGAGTCATTGGGGAACCCGGAAGTGGGCGGGTTGGAGCCGGGCTCCGGACCCGCTCTGGGAATCCCCAATTTTAGGAGCCCCCCCCCCCACCCAAGTTTCAAAAAATAGGATAATCTCTTCACAAACTGTACCAATGAATGCTTCCATTTCATGCTTTTGCTAGCTCCCTACTTACTTATTATTTTAATTTGTGATTCATTCGTGATACATTCTGTTCATGCAATGATTTACAAAGACATACATTGATTTGAGCTACTAACATCAATGGTTAAACATAAAGGTAGTCATGTCATCCAGAAACAGGGAGGCATTATGATGTAACTTTTCATATAAGGGTGTCATTATGATTATTATTGATACTAATGTAATTGTTGTAAAAATTATCCACAACCAAACATGGATACTTTTACTAATCTGAATGCCAAATGTTATCTTCAGGTAAATGCACTGTGATGAAAGACATTTCCATCATTTGTAAAAGTGTTGCAACAGAAAATCTACAAAATGTATTTCTTGCTTTGATTTTTCAGATTTACAAATATCCCAAATTTTATGTGAAATGAACAAAGTTAGCTTGAAGAGAAAATGAATATTTTTCTAATAAAAGTCTAAATAATACCTCATTTTGAGATTTCTCCAACTCATTGGGCCTTCAAACAACTTATGTAACCAAATTAAGGTTTTTATAATTCGGAAAATATATTGATGGAGCAATTGGTTGCTAACTATCAGAATATGGACTCGACAATGCAGGTGGTGAATCTGGGGTTTGCCTGCAGAAATATCGGAGTGTGCAACCATTAATTTATGCACATCATTACACACACAGTATTTTTATACACACCCATTATTCATGCCCTTTGCTATTAGTCACCTTTGCTTTTAACAAAGAAAAAAATTCAAATAATTAAAGACTAAAATGTTACATTGCTGAAAACTGAGAACATTTTCCTGCCAAAATTCACTGGAACTAAAAGATCCGTTTAAATGACCTGGGCTGATTTTTATTTCTTTTCATTCGGCAGAACATTCCTCTTCAATCAAAATCACATTTTCTGAATGCACCACTGGTTTATTTGGAAGGAAGTATGCTCAGATGTTATTTGCTGCTCGAGTTGTTGCATGTCATCTAATTTATTGTAGCAATTATGTCATTTTCCAGGACCCCATTGAGAGCCAGGATTGTATTTTAAAACATTGCTCACATTTTTAAAATCATCATTACAGTGCTTATCTCATCTTTCATCTTGTGCAGAATTGGAACTAAAATGTTTTGATGCATCAACATTCTGCACTACAGATCAATAGAAGGCTACCTATAGGAGGGAAGGCAACATAGCAGGTCACTTTTATGTATCTCTTATTATTAATAATGATAATAATAATAGCAACTTGTATTTATATGCCTTTAATGTAAAAACAATGCGACACTTTTAAATTGGAAGAGTGCAGTTGATAGCAAAAGCACAGTTCTCCCTTCATCAACTATATTCCTAAGCATAAACAACTTGACTTGCACAGAACTAATGGCATCATAGACCTACGTGGATCTACAGGTCTGCCACGTGGTCAAGTGCCTCTGATCATGCACGTTAAATATGGGGAGCCAGACTCAGATCTTTGCAACCACGTCTATATATTATATAGTGCAGCCCAGCTGGTTTACGGAGTGGCAAATATAAAAGGAGAAGAGTCGCTCTCCTCAGACTGGAAGCAAGCAAAGCACCTTTAATTCCGCAGTGACATCGGCAGCAATCTTTTGACTGAGAAATAGAGTACAATTCTGGGGACTTAATAATGGTGAGGGAGAAATTAAAGGATTCTGTATTACTAATTTGAGTATTTATACTGTGTGAACTGAATCGGATCTGTGAAAGGCATATTGTCTGAAAATGCATTATGGACATTACCTCCTTGCCTTCAGTATTATATGCATTTTGGTATCCAGTAAATGTGCATTGTTTCATATTGCATGGAGGACAGAAGACTTTTTTTTTAAAAAAAGATTTACAAAGTGACAGGACATAAAAATAATGAGCTTTCCTTGAACACTATCAGTCAAAAAATAACTGCCTGAGGAAGGGGAAAGCCCCCGAAAGCTTGTGGGATTAAAAATAAAATCGTTGGACTATAACTTGGTGTTGTAAAATTGTTTACAATTATAAAATCAGGGGTTAGATACATAATTGCTATCGTACGGCATTTGGCTTTCAACAACTGAAAATGATTGTGCAATTCAACCCGGACACGTTGAAAAGTTGTCATATGCCAGGCAGATCGTTAATGATGCAAGGAAAAAGTATGAAATGCAGCACCATCACAATTTCTCTTTGAAGTCATGCTGAGGAAAAATTGGCAATGACTCTTCTTTCTGGATTGCTCCTTTCCACATCACAGAAGGTTTAATCATCAGAAACTTTACTCTGTAGAACAGGATAAATTGTGTTTCTAGCACAATCATCTTATCCAAAAGGGCAAAACTGCAACATACTCTTGGGATATTGGGTTCATTACCAGTTTATGTCTATCTACTTTTCCACTAAGCTGTTTACCCCCCCTCAGGGATGCACTTCAAAGCTGTTAAGAGACAGTGAGCACCTTGCTGTATTCTTCAACAGGAGGACAATCACTACCTACAGTATTGCCAATTTGATGATGTAGCTATAGATAATATAACAGTTTCTCATTCTGCAGTATGAATGAACACTTTCTAGTCCATGATCTTTTGGAGAATAACACTTAAGTAGACTAGAACTGTAGCAATTTGCTTTGAGTTTCAAAAAAATTAAATGGTATCTCAAGTTAGAAAGCTTCCACTGGTCATATTAATGTTACATATTACATCCAATCACTAAATAGGGTTCAAATTGTATATTGCAATGAGAGATGAAACATTTTCAATGTAAAATATGCTTCATTTTACGAACAAGACAGACATTGTTACAAGCAATTCTGTAAGTTCAAATCGTGAGACTATGATCACTTACATTCAGATTTTATGTCCTCCTTCTTGTGCCATAAAAAGTGGCAGTGAATTTATGATGTAAATAGGCTTTTCAACCTTCTAACTCTCATCTTCCCAAAGTTATACATATTGGTTTTATGCTTTCTTTAGGTTTTAGTGTTTAAAAATGTTAAGGACTTTAGCATTAATTTTCAAAAATGTATTACAAAAAAAAAATCACAATTTTTTCCCCATTTCAATGCAATAAAGAAAGAAAGTGACTTGTATTTATTGAACACCTTTCATGTCCTCAGGGTGTCCCCAAGCATTTCACGGCCAATGGATTAATTTTGAAGTGTAGTCACTGTTATTTTGTAGGCAAACAAGACAGTCAAATCCCACAAACATCAACGAGATAAATGAACAATTAATCTATTTTGGTGGTGTTGCCGGAAGGATAAATGTTGGACAGGATACCAGAAGAACTCCCCTGCTGTGTGAGTTTTCACAGGTCAGGCATCTTCAAAAGAATTGTGATATTCACATAGATCTAAGGGGGCAACCCAATGGTTTCATAGGTAAAAGCACTGAGTGATGTGGTACATTCTCGGTCTAATGTCAAACACGTTCGTTTATATTTTGCACCTGAAGAATCATGGAGGCAACTGTCAACCGCTTTATGTAAAGAGGAATTGCTCACCCAGATGTGGACACTGTGCATGTATGTAATAAATCAATGCAGCTGATGATTAAATTGTATCAGATCTCACCCATATCTGCAGCTTTGTTAGTTTTGTTACAGAAGAAGGCAGGGTAAAGGTTTCTTTCCTTGCCAGTGCTATTTACAGCGACAACAAATACAGTTTGATCTCTGAATACAGTTTGATCTCCATAGAATCATAGAAAGGTTACAGCATGGAAGGAGCCATTCGGCCCATCAAGCCCGTGCCGGCTCTATGCACGAGAAATTCAGCTAGTCTCACTCCCCCACACCCTTTCCCCGTAGCCCTGCAAATTTTTTTCTTTTCGCTTCTCGCCTATAATGAGGTCTTATTAACCAGGATGGGGAGGGATGGAGTGACATTAGCTGCTTGTACAATGAATGTTGTAATATTTGGACAGTGGCTTACTTACGTGATGTAATAAACAACAGATATGGAATACATTATATTAGTTTATTAGCTGCCCTTCCCTCTTAAAAAACACATTCACAAATAGTTTCAATTATTTAATTTAAAAATGTTTGGAAGATATATACAAATATTAGTACCTTATTAATGCATATTTTCTTTAATTACTCGTAATTCTGATTGTGTCACCACACCTATAAGGCAGTCACAAGCTCCTCCAAGATGCCATGTTGTTTGCTTCTACTAGTTTCTTCATGAAAGAGGTTTTCTTTTCTGATATTACTGCTCGTCATTCACCATGATATTAATTCCTTTAGTTAGGTCCCAGGCTTCCACTCAAAGATTTATTTTCCCCTTATCTCAGACAAAATCATTTAATTTGATTATTCACAGATCCTCTCTTATTAATAGCACCACTGATCTAAACACTTTAAACCAACCATATAAAACTCATGCCCTACCTCAGGCTTTAACCACATCTCCATCATTTACTTTTTTCCACATAACTTTCAACCTCCAGGAACTTGTTTGTGATCTTTGTGTTAACATAAATATTTAAATTTATCAATGCCACACTGAATCCTGCTATTAGGTTCTTGTTTATTAGTTGTATTTAATAATTCCCCTCCCTTAACACATCTATTTACCTTTCCGATTATATTTTTCCTGTAGCTAGATTCAGTTCATCTTTCTTGCATTATACCCACCATTCAATGAGATTATGGTGTACCTGTGACCTATCTCCATATACCCGCCTTAGCCCCATATCCCTTAATACTCTTGGTTCACAGAAATCTATCAATCTCAGATTTAACATTCACAAGTGAGCTAGCATCAACTGCCGTCTGCAAAAGAGCATTTCAAACGTCTCCCACCCTTTGCGTGTAGAAGCATTTCCGAGCTTCATTCCTGCATGTCCTGGCTTTAAATGTTAGGCTATGTCCCCGCGTCCTAGTATTCAAGTCTAGGAGACCTCCAAAAACAGTTACAAATGTCTCGGCAGCCAGAAGCAATAATCCAGCCACTAACCTGTAAACCCTGCATGGTCCCTTTAAATAGCGCTGATGGGGGGTCCTCCAGGCACTCTAAGACACGTTCAGATGGTCGGGGTTAAGACTGTGCGTTGAGTTGAGCGTTACGTCCCAAAATGGTGTCTATCACTTTAAATTAGCGTTGCACACTGATTGAAGCTATTTTCTCCCTACTTCACATGATTCTAGTGTTCATTATCTGCGCCTGCGCTAACTCCTATACCAAGATGGCGTCCGGCGCACGTCAAGCTGGAAACGTGCGTGCGCATCCAAGACGCCATCTTGGGCGTCTTGGATGCGCACGCGGCCCAATTTAGCGCCCATCGTGTTTGTTAATACACACCTTTAACAAGCCATTAACTAGCTGCCTTTTCCGCTATACTCTTCATGTAAACTTCAAACAAATTATGCTTATATTCTAAGAAATGTCCAATACTACTTTTGCTCACCTCTTCTACTTTTTCACTGTGATTAATATCCAGAACAAAATATACCCTCATATATTTTCATTTCTGGTAATAAGTATAGAATCATAGAAAGGTTACAGCACGGAAGGAGGCCATTTGGCCCATCAAGTCTGTGAAAGCTCTATGCAAGATCAATCCAGGTAGTCCCACTCCCTCGCCCTATCCCCATAGCCCACAATTTTTTAAATTTCAATTACTTATCGAGTTCCCTTTTGAAAGCCACGCTTGAATCTGCATCCACCACCCATCCCGGCAGTGAATTCCAGATCATAACCATTTGCTGCGTAAAAAAGATTTTCCACATGTCATTTTTGGTTCTTTTGCCAATCACCATAAATCTATGACCTCTGGTTCTTGACCCTTCCGCCAATGGGAACAGTTTCTCTCTACTCTGTCTAGACCCTTCATGATTTTAAATACCTCCATCAAATCTCCTCTCAATCTTCTCTGTTCCAAGGAAAACAACCCCAGCTTCTCCAGTCTATCCACGTAACTAAAGTCCCTCATCCCTGGAATCATTCTAGTAAATCTTTTCTGCACCCTCTCTAAGGCCTTTACGTCTTTCCTAAAGTGCGGTGCCCAGAACTGGACACAATACTCCAGTTGTGGTCGAACCAGTGTTTTATAAAGGTTCATCATGACTTCCTTGCTTTTGTACTCTGTGCCTCTATTTATAAAGCCCAGGATCCCGTATGCTTTTTTAACTGCTTTCTCAACCTGCCCTGCCACTTTCAATGATTTGTGCACAAATACTGCCAGATCTCTCTGTTCCTGCAACCCCTTTTAGAACTGTGCCCTTTAGTTTATATTGCCTCTCCTCGTTCTTCTTACTGAAATGTATCACTTTGCATTTTTCTGCATTAAATTTCATCTGCCATGTGTCCGCCCATTTCACCAGCCTGTCTATAGACTTCAAGAGGATATCACTATCCTCCTCACTGATCATTACATTTCCAAGTTTTCTCTCATCTGCAAATTTGGAAATCGTGCCCTGTACACCCAAATCCAAGTCATTAATATATATCAAGAAAAGCAGTGGTCCCAGCACTGACCCCTGGGGAACACCACTGTGTTCAACTGTTCACCACTACTCTTTGTTTCCTGTTACTTAGCAAATTTTATATCCATGCTGCTACTGCCCCCTTTATTCCATGGGCTTCAATCTTGATGACAAGCCTATTATGCGGCACTTTATCAAACGCCTTTTGAAAGTCCATATACACAACATCAACCACATTGCCCTCATCGACCCTCTCTGTTACCTCATCAAAAAACTCTATCAAGTTGGTTAAACACGATTTGCCTTTAACATATCGGTGCTGGCTTTCCTTAATTAATCCACACTTGTCCAAGCGACTGCTAATTCTGTCCCGGATTATCATTTCTAAAAGTTTCCCCACTACCAAGGTTAAACTGACTGGCCTATAGTTGCTGGGTTAATCCTTATACCCTTTTTTGAACAAGGGTGTAACATTTGCAATTCTCCAGTCCTCTGGCACCACCCCCGTAGCTACGGACGTTTGGAAGATTGTGGCCAGTACCTCCGCAATTTCCACCCTCACTTCCCTCAGCAACCTAGGATGCATTCCATCTGGACCGGGTGACTTATCTACTTTAAGTACAGCCAGCCTTTCAAGTACCTCTTCTTTATCAATTTTTTAGCCCATCCAGTATCTCAACTACATCTTCCTTTACTGAGACTCTGGCAGTATCTTCTTCCTTGGTAAAGATAGATACAAAGTACTCATTTAGTACCTCGACCATGCCCTTTGCATCAATGAGTAGATCTCCTTTTTGGACCCCAATCCGTCCCACCCCTCCTCTTACTATCCATTTACTGTTTATATGCCTATAGAAGACTTTTGGATTCCCTTTTATGTTTGCCACCAGTCTATTCTCATACTCTCTCTTTGCCCCTCTTATTTCCTTTTTCACTTCCCCTCTGAACTTTCTATATTCAGCCTGGTTCTCATTTGTGTCATCAACCTGACATCTGTCATACACCCCTTTTTTCTCCTGAACACACTTGAAAAGTTCCTACCCCTCTTTGCCCCTCCTTTTACCACTGATCCTGCACTCCGCGCTCTCTCCTCCTTTTATCGCTGATCCCGCACTCCGCGCTCTCTCCTTTTATCACTGATCCCGCACTCCGCGCTCTCTCCTCCTTTTACCACTGATCCCGCACTCCGCGCTCTCTCCTCCTTTTATCGCTGATCCCGCACTCCGCGCTCTCTCCTTTTATCACTGATCCCGCACTCCGCGCTCTCTCCTCCTTTTACCACTGATCCCGCACTCCGCGCTCTCTCCTCCTTTTATCACTGATCCCGCACTCCGCGCTCTCTCCTTTTATCACTGATCCCGCACTCCGCGCTCTCTCCTCCTTTTACCACTGATCCTGCACTCCGCGCTCTCTCCTCCTTTTATCGCTGATCCCGCACTCCGCGCTCTCTCCTTTTACCACTGATCCCGCACTCCGCGCTCTCTCCTCCTTTTACCACTGATCCCGCACTCCGCGCTCTCTCCTCCTTTTATCGCTGATCCCGCACTCCGCGCTCTCTCCTCCTTTTATCGCTGATCCTGCACTCCGCTCTCTCTCCTCCTTTTATCACTGATCCCGCACTCCGCGCTCTCTCCTCCTTTTATCGCTGATCCCGCACTCCGCGCTCTCTCCTCCTTTTATCACTGATCCCGCACTCCGCGCTCTCTCCTCCTTTTATCACTGATCCCGCACTCCGCGCTCTCTCCTCCTTTTATCGCTGATCCCGCACTCCGCGCTCTCTCCTCCTTTTATCGCTGATCCCGCACTCCGCGCTCTCTCCTCCTTTTATCGCTGATCCCGCACTCCGCTCTCTCCTCCTTTTATCGCTGATCCCGCACTCCGCTCTCTCTCCTCCTTTTATCGCTGATCCTGCACTCCGCGCTCTCTCCTCCTTTTATCGCTGATCCTGCACTCCGCTCTCTCTCCTCCTTTTATCGCTGATCCTGCACTCCGCGCTCTCTCCTCCTTTTATCGCTGATCCTGCACTCCGCGCTCTCTCCTCCTTTTATCGCTGATCCCGCACTCCGCTCTCTCTCCTCCTTTTATCGTTGATCCTGCACTCCGCGCTCTCTCCTCCTTTTATCGCTGATCCTGCACTCCGCTCTCTCTCCTCCTTTTATCGTTGATCCTGCACTCCGCTCTCTCTCCTCCTTTTATCACTGATCCCGCACTCCGCTCTCTCTCCTCCTTTTATCGTTGATCCTGCACTCCGCGCTCTCTCCTCCTTTTATCGCTGATCCTGCACTCCGCTCTCTCTCCTCCTTTTATCGTTGATCCTGCACTCCGCGCTCTCTCCTCCTTTTATCGCTGATCCTGCACTCCGCGCTCTCTCCTCCTTTTATCGCTGATCCTGCACTCCGCTCTCTCTCCTCCTTTTATCGCTGATCCCGCACTCCGCGCTCTCTCCTCCTTTTATCGTTGATCCTGCACTCCGCTCTCTCTCCTCCTTTTATCGCTGATCCCGCACTCCGCTCTCTCTCCTCCTTTTATCGCTGATCCCGCACTCCGCTCTCTCTCCTCCTTTTATCGCTGATCCTGCACTCCGCTCTCTCTCCTTTTATCGCTGATCCCGCACTCCGCGCTCTCTCTCCTTTTATCGCTGATCCCATGCTCCGCTCTCTCTCTCTCCTCCTTTTATCGCTGATCCTGCACTCCGCTCTCTCTCCTCCTTTTATCGCTGATCCCGCACTCCGCGCTCTCTCCTCCTTTTATCGCTGATCCTGCACTCCGCTCTCTCTCCTCCTTTTATCGCTGATCCCGCACTCCGCGCTCTCTCTCCTTTTATCGCTGATCCCGCACTCCGCTCTCTCCTCTCTGCTCCTCCTTTTATCGCTGATACCGCGCTCCGCTCCCTCTCTCCTCCTTTTAACGCTGACCCTATGCGCTCTCTCTCCTCCTTTTAACGCTGACCCTATGCGCTCTCTCTCCTCCTTTTAATGCTGATCCCGGGCTCTGCTCTCTCTCCTCCTTTTATCGCTGATTCCGCACTCCGCTCTCTCCTCTCTCTCTCCTCCTTTTATTACTGATCCTCGCTCCGCTCTCTCTCTCTCCTCCTTTTATTGCTGATCCCATGCTCTGCTCTCTCCTCCTTTTATTACTGATCCCGCGCTCTGCTCTCTCTCTCCTCCTTTTATTACTGATCCCGCGCTCTGCTCTCTCTCTCCTCCTTTTATTACTGATCCTCGCTCCGCTCTCTCACTCCTCCTTTTACCGCCGATCCCACACTCCGCCCTCTCTCTCCTCCTTTTACCGCCGATCCCGCACTCCGCGCTGTCTCTCTCCTCCTTTTATCACTGATCCCGCACTCCACTCTCTCTCTCCTCCTTTTATTACTGATCCTCGCTCCACTCTCTCCTCCTTTTATCGCTGATCCCATGCTCCGCTGTCTCTCTCCTCCTTTTATCGCTGATCCCATGCTCCGCTGTCTCTCTCCTCCTTTTATCGCTGATCCCATGCTCCGCTGTCTCTCTCCTCCTTTTATCGCTGATCCCATGCTCCGCTGTCTCTCTCCTCCTTTTATCGCTGATCCCATGCTCCGCTCTCTCTCTCTCCTCCTTTTACCACTGATCCCGCACTTCGCTCTCTCTCTCCTCCTTTTATCGCTGATCCCATGCTCCGCTCTCTCTCTCCTCCTTTTATCACTGATCCCGCACTTTGCTCTCTCTCTCCTCCTTTTATTACTGATCCTCGCTCCGCTCTCTCTCTCCTCCTTTGATTGCCAATCCCATGCTTCCTGCTCTCTCCTCTCTCACTCCTCCTTTGATCACCGATCCCATGCTTTGTGCTCTCTCCTCTCTCACTCCTCCTTTGATCACCGATCCCACACTTCCTGCTCTCTCCTCTCTCACTCCTCCTTTGATCACCGATCCCATGCTTTGTGCTCTCTCCTCTCTCTCTCCTCCTTTGATCACCGATCCCATGCTTCCTGCTCTCTCCTCTCTCACTCCTCCTTTGATCACCGATCCCATGCTTTGTGCTCTCTCCTCTCTCTCTCCTCCTTTGATCACCGATCCCATGCTTCCTGCTCTCTCCTCTCTCACTCCTCCTTTGATCACCGATCCCATGCTTTGTGCTCTCTCCTCTCTCACTCCTCCTTTGATCACCGATCCCATGCTTTGTGCTCTCTCCTCTCTCACTCCTCCTTTGATCACCGATCCCACACTTCCTGCTCTCTCCTCTCTCTCTCCTCCTTTGATCACCGATCCCATGCTTCCTGCTCTCTCCTCTCTCACTCCTCCTTTGATCACCGATCCCATGCTTTGTGCTCTCTCCTCTCTCACTCCTCCTTTGATCACCGATCCCATGCTTTGTGCTCTCTCCTCTCTCACTCCTCCTTTGATCACCGATCCCACACTTCCTGCTCTCTCCTCTCTCACTCCTCCTTTGATCACCGATCCCGCGGTCTGCTCTCTCTTTCTCCTCCTATTATCGCTGATCCCGTGCTCTGCTCCGCAGCATACTGAATACTGATCTTGAACTTGCAACCATGTTAACAGGCAAGGTTGTACTAGATTTCTTATCACGGATACAGGCCCTCATCTCTGATAAGCTTACAAACTGGAGGCCTAATTTTACAATCTCCCGCAGAGAGTTGGGATTCATTGTTCCTGAGTTCTAAAACTATCACTGCTCCATCGTCTCCCCAACCACTTTCTCAGACTGTACCAAACTAGTTGTAATCTTGGTATCTGTTCATCCCTGTGCTGAGCTTTAAACTCCCTTCCGAACGTTCCATTCCTCTGACTACAGCCTTCTGTGCATTCCCCACTTCACCGTACTATTGATGACAGAACTTTCAGCTGCTTCAATCCCACTCTTTGGAACTCTCTCCCTGAACCTCTTTCTCTCTACTTTTAAAAATCTCCTCAAGACCCATCTCTTTGGCCAAACTTTCAAAAATCCCTCCTATTCCCTTCCTGCTTGGCTCGACATTGTTTTCCTTATGCATATTATGAAATGCCTTGGGATGTTTCATTAAGAAAGGGAAGTTAGATTATGAAAAGAAATTAGCAAAAAATATAAAAACAGATAGCAAGAGTTTCTATAGTTATATAAAAAGAAAAAGGGTGGCTAAGGCAAACATAGGTCCCTTAGAGGATGAGACCGGGAAATTAATGGTGGGAAACATGGAGATGGCAAAAATGCTGAACAAATATTTTGTTTCAGTCTTTACAGTAGAGGACACTAAGAATATCCCAACACTGGACAAACAGGGGACTCTCGGGGGGGAGGAGCTAAATACGATTAAAACCACTCAAGAGATGGTACTCAGTAAAATAATGGGACTCAAGGCGGATAAATCCCCTGGACCTGATGGCTTCCATCCTAGGGTCTTGAGGGAAGTGGCAGTAGGGATTGTGGATGCTTTGGTGATAGTTTTCCAAAATTCCCTGGACTCATGAGAGGTCCCGGCAGATTGGAAAACTGCTAATGTAACACCGTTATTTAAAAAGGGTAGTAGGCAGAAGGCTGGAAATTATAGGCCAATTAGCTTAACATCTGTGGTGGGTAAAATTTTGGAGTCTATTATTAAGGAGACAGTAACGGAACATTTAGATAATCATAATTTAATAGGACAAAGTCAGCATGGCTTTATGAAGGGGAAGTCATGTCTGACAAATTTGCTTGAGTTCTTCGAGGATATAACGTATAGGGTGGATAAAGGGGAACCAGTGGACGTAGTGTATTTAGACTTCCAGAAGGCATTCGACAAGGTGCCACATAAAAGATTATTACTTAAGATAAAAAATCACGGGATTGGGGGTAATATTCTGGCATGGGTGGAGGATTGGTTATCAAACAGGAAGCAGAGAGTTGGGATAAATGGTTCATTTTCGGACTGGCAACCAGTAACCAGTGGTGTTCCACAGGGGTCGGTGCTGGGTCCCCAACTCTTTACAATCTATATTAACGATTTGGAGGAGGGGACCGAGTGCAACATATCAAAATTTGCAGATGATACAAAGATGGGAGGGAAAGTAGAGAGTGAGGAGGACATAAAAAACCTGCAAGGGGATATAGACAGGCTGGGTGAGTGGGCGGAGATTTGGCAGATGCAATATAATATTGGAAAATGTGAGGTTATGCACTTTGGCAGGAAAAATCAGAGAGCAAGTTATTTTCTTAATGGCGAGAGACTGGAAAGTAGTGCAGTACAAAGGGATCTGGGGGTCCTAGTGCAAGAAAATCAAAAAGTTGGTATGCAGGTGCAGCAGGTGATCAAGAAAGCCAACGGAATGTTGGCTTTTATTGCTAGGGGATAGAATATAAAAACAGGGAGGTATTGCTGCAGTTATATAAGGTATTGGTGAGACCGCACCTGGAATACTGCATACAGTTTTGGTCTCCATACTTAAGAAAAGACATACTTGCTCTCGAGGCAGTACAAAGAAGGTTCACTCGGTTAATCCCGGGGATGAGGGGGCGGACATATGAGGAGAGGTTGAGTAGATTGGGACTCTACTCATTGGAGTTCAGAAGAATGAGAGGCGATCTTATTGAAACATATAAGATTGTGAAGGGTCTTGATCGGGTGGATGCAGTAAGGATGTTCCCAAAGATGGGTGAAACTAGAACTAGGGGGCATAATCTTAGAATAAGGGGCTGCTCTTTCAAAACTGAGATGAGGAGAAACTTCTTCACTCAGAGGGTGGTAGGTCTGTGGAATTTGCTGCCCCAGGAAGCTGTGGAAGCTACATCATTAGATAAATTTAAAACAGAAATAGACAGTTTCCTAGAAGTAAAGGGAATTAGGGGTTATGGGGAGCGGGCAGGAAATTGGACATGAAGCTGAGTTCGGATCGGTCAATGCCCTGTGGGTGGCGGAGAGGGCCCAGGGGCTATGTGGCCGGGTCCTGCTCCGACTTCTTGTGTTCTTTAGATTTGTGGTTGGGATCAGATCAGCCATGATCTTATTGAATGGCGGAGCAGGCTCGAGGGGCCGATTGGCCTACTCCTGCTCCAATTTCTTATGTTCTTATGTTCTTATTACGTTAAAGATGCTATATAAATATGTTATCCTAGGACCTCAGTTTGAAAACCTATGAATTAAGGTAATTAAAAATCGTATCTCTATCGCATTCCCTTTTTCTCTCCTGCTTTTGAAAATGGTTTGAGTTAAACATAATAGAGAAGATCTCATGATCAATTCTGGTCTCTGTAGTTTTCCCTTGTGGGTAAAGGGCCATTCCACTGGCAATTAGAAACTGTTTAAAAAAAAACTCCTTTTTATTGAGCGCGAAAGCCAAATTATGATTATGGCAGTTTTCCTTTGGGCTTTTCAAAAAGTTTTTTTCTTGAATTCAGCAATGTTTACATGCTTACTTGAGTTATAGTACATTACTTGGCACTTGCAAATACCTACAGTGAAGATCAGAGAATTTTGAAGATTGTTAGTACTAAGCATTAATGGTGGACAAGATCAGGGTCTTTCCTTGAAAAAATGGGAATGTCTCTGCAAGGATTGGACCAATAAGTGATTTTTTTTTGCAACCTTTATGTGACAACTACTTTAAATTGAAAGTACTTCCACAGTAATGTTGTCATTTAATGAGGGCCATTTTATTCGCAACCTTTTCTGAAAACTATTCTTGAACCTTTTAGTTAAATATAACAATCTTATCTTTGCAGCTTGGTGGTTTGGTTGCTGATAACAAATAACAATAAAACTTTAAAATGCAATTAATGATCATCATAGCGTTAATTTATAGCTGGGTAACTTTCACCTCATTGAAAATAATTGCAAAATAATATAAAAGATGAAACTATTTCTAAGGCACATTCATTATCTCACCTTGAACTTCGATCACACTGAAACAAGTTTAATTTTCTTTTCTTCTTTTGTGACTGCGATTTCTTTGCTTTCTTCGACTATTCAAGCCTATCATGCCTTCACTTACATTGGTACCTACTGTGACTTCTATTTCCACTGGATTTTTATCAACATTTTTGACTGGAAACTAAATATTAATTTTGACTGACTGGAATAGACTGTTCAGTAGAAATGTTATGTCTTACCAGAGAAGATCATTTTGATCTCTCCTTACAGTCACCAATATGAGAACTTTAAAATATATTCCCATTGACTACTCCTCTTAACCTGAAAAAATACTCTATATTGAAATAGCTGTCACTTTAGCTAGAAAGGCACAATAGTAAAATAAAGTGAAAAACAGCAAGAATAGAACAGACATTTGTCACTTGTCTGCTATCACAGATCGGCTTCAAACTTGCAGCAGTTCGTTTGCCAATATGATATATGCGACAATTATAATGGCTACAGTGACATATAGTGAGTGATGAAAGACAATAAGATGGCATCATTTGTATGTATAGTTGCAAAACAGACCATTCTCAACCATGGCGTCCTATTGGACCTGAAGATGAGCTTCCGACCACATATCTGCTCCATCACCAAGACCGCCTACTTCCACCTCCGTAACATTACCCATCGCCATCACTATCTCAGCTCATCAGCTGTTGAAACCCTCATCCATGCCTTTGTTACCTCTAGACTTGACGATTCCAATGCTGTCTTGGCCGGCCTTCCATCTTCCACCTCCATAAACTTGAGCTCATCCAAAACTCTGCTGACCATATCCTAACTCGCACTAAGTCCCGTTCACCCATCACCCCTGTGCTCACTGATGTACATTGGCTCCCAGTCTGGGAACACCTCGATTTTAAAATTCTCATCCTTGTTTTCAATTTCCTCCCTATCTCTGTACCCTCCTGCGCTCTCCTAATTCTTGCCTCTTGCGCATCCCTGATTTTAATCGCTCCACCATTGGTGGCCGCGCCTTCAGCTGACTAGGCCCTAAGCTCTGGCATTCCCTCCCTAAACCTCTCCGCCTCGCGCTCCTCCTTTAAGAGGCTCCTTAAAACCTACCTCTTTGACCAAGTTTTTGGTCACCTGTCCTAATATCTCCTTATGTCGCTCGGTGTCAAATATTTTCTTTATTCGTTCATGGGATGTGGGCATCGCAGGCAAGGCCAGCATTTATTGCTCATCTCTAATTGCCCTTGAGAAGGTGGTGGTGAGCCGCCTTCTTGAACCGCTGCAGTCTGTGTGGTGGAGGTTCTCCCACAGTGCTGTCAGGTAGGGAGTTCTAGGATTTTGACCCAGCAACAATGAAGGAACGGCGATATATTTCCAAGTCAGGATGGCGTGTTACTTGGAGGGGAAGGTGCAGGTGGTGTTGTTCCCATGCGCCTGCTGCCCTTGTCCTTCTAGGTGGTAGAGGTCGCGGGTTCGGGAGGTGCTGTCGAAGAAGCCTTGGCGAGTTGCTGCAGTGCATCCTGTGGATGGTACACACTGCAGCCAGAGTGCGCCGGTGGTGAAGGGAATGAATGTTTAGGGTGGTGGATGGGGTGCCAATCAAGCGGGCTGCTTTGTCCTGGATGGTGTCGAGCTTCTTGAGTGTTGTTGGAGCTGCACTCATCCAGGCAAGTGGAGAGTATTCCATCACACTCCTGACTTGTGCCTTGTAGATGGTGGAAAGGCTTTGGGGAGTCAGGAGGTGAGTCACTCGCCACAGAATACCCAGCCTCTGACCTGCTCTTGTAGCTACAGTATTTATATGGCTGGTCCAGTTAAGTTTCTGGTCAATGGTGACCCCCAGGATGTTGATGGTGGGGTATTCGGCGATGGTAATGTCGTTTAATTTCAAGGGGAGGTGGTTAGATTCTCTCTTGTTGGAGATGGTCATTGCCTGGCACTTGTCTGGTGTGAATGTTACTTGCCGCTTATCAGCCCAAGTCTAGATGTTGTCCAGGTCTTGTTGCATGTGGGCACGGACTGTTTCATTATCTGAGGGGTTGCGAATGGAATTGAACACTGTGCAATCATCAGCAAACATCCCCATTTCTGACCTTATGATGGAGGGAAGGTCATTAATGAAGCAGCTGAAGATGGTTGGGGATAGGACACTGCCCTGTAGGAACTCCTGCAGCAATGTCCTGGGGCTGAGATGATTGGCCTCCAACAACCACTACCATCTTCCTTTGTGCTAGGTATGACTCCAGCCACTGGAGAATTTTCCCCCTGATTCCCATCAACTTTAATTTTACTAGGGCTCCTTGGTGCCACACTCGGTCAAATGCTGCCTTGATGTCAAGGGCAGTCACTCTCACCTTACCTCTGGAATTCAGCTCTTTTGTCCATGTTTGGACCAAGGCTGTAATGAGGTCTGGAGCTGAGCGGTCCTGGTGGAACCCAAACTGAGAATCGGTGAGCAGGTTATTGGTGAGTAAGTGCCGCTTGATAGCACTGTCGATGACACCTTCCATCACTTTGCTGATGATTGAGAGTAGACTGATGGGGCGGTAAATGGCCGGATTGGATTTGTCCTGCTTTTTGTGGACAGGACATGCCTGGGCAATTTTCCACATTGTCGGATAGATGCCAGTGCTGTAGCTGTACTGGAACAGTTTGGCTAGAGGCGCGGCTAGTTCTGGAGCACAAGTCTTCAGCACTACAGCCGGGATGTTGTCGGGGCCCATAGCCTTTGCTGTATCCAGTGCACTCAGCTGTTTCTTGATATCACGTGGAATGAATCGAATTGGCTGAAGACTGGCTTCTGTGATGGTGGGGATATCGGGAGGAGGCCGAGATGGATCATCCACTCGGCACTTCTGGCTGAAGATGGTTGCAAACGCTTCAGCCTTGTCTTTTGCACTCATATGCTGGACTCTGTCATCATTGAGGGTGGGGATGTTTACAGAGCCTGCATTAGTTGTTTAATTGTCCACCACCATTCACGACTGGATGTGACAGGACTGCAGAGCTTTGATCTGATCCGTAGGTTGTGGAATCGCTTAGCTCCGTCTATAGCATGTTGCTTCCGCTGTTTAGCATGCATGTAGTCCTGAGTTGTAGCTTCACCAGGTCGGCATCTCATTTTTAGGTACGCCTGGTGCTGCTCCTGGCATGCTCTTCTACACTCCTCATTGAACCAGGATTGATCCCCTGGCTTGTTGGTAATGGTAGAGGGAGATATATGCCGGGCCATGAGGTTACAGATTGTGCTGGAATACAATTCTGCTGCTGCTGATGGCCCACAGCGCCTCATGAATGCCCAGTTTTGAGCTGCTAGATCTGTTCTGTATCTATCCCTTTTAGCACAGTGGTAGTGCCACACAACACGTTGGATGGTGTCCTCAGTGCGAAGACAGGACTTCGTCTCGACGAGGACTCTGCGGTGGTCACTCCTACCATTACTGTCATGGACATATGCATCTGCGACAGGTAGATTGGTGAGGACGAGGTCAAGTAGGTTTTTCCCTCGTGTTGGTTCACTCACCACTGCCGCAGGCTCAGTCTGGCAGCTATGTCCTTTGTTTGATATCACTCCTGTGAAGCGCCTTGGGACGTTTTACTACGTTGAAGGTGCTATATAAATGCAAGTTGTTGTTGTTGAATGTGAGCCAGCTTTCTGATAACATCTGACTGACTGAACGTCTTTTGATTTGCAAATTGCTCTGCTGTTTACAGATAGAAAAGGATAACCTCCAGGGCTTGTCTCTTAATCTCTAATGGTATTTTTATATTGTGGAACCACTCTCAATAGAAGCACTTAGGCAATGAATCTGTTGGTGCCCTGAATGAGCTCCATTTACACTGTGAGGAGGATTCAGAGGTCGGAACTTAATGAAAAGGAAAATCCGGTGGGGTGTATAATGGATGGCCAAGCCGATATCACTCATTTTACACCTCCGCCAAAATTGAAAGTTTCACCCAGAGTATCAACAACAACACTGACTGAAGCTACTGAACAAGTGCAAGGTCATACAAGTACCGTTACTTTGAAATTGCTGACATACTCTCCTCACAGTTTTGCTCGGGTTTACACGATGTCAGCATCTTCTAAAATGCCCCGAGAGAGCTGCAGTTTTAAATTTAATTACACCAGTCGGGAATTGTTTCGCATATTGCAACAGACTTCACCAGAACTATGAAAAGGAATTTTGCATTACCATGCCTCACGTAAATACTTTATAAACAAAGTGTTTGTGCAAAATCCAGAAAAAGCTGTGGCCTTTGTAAATGAGTAAAAAGGGGATACTTTGAATCACCCGCCCATTATAGAATCTGTCCAAATTCAAAGGAATGTTATTCGGATGGGTTCTGTAACGAGTGAGCAATCTGCTCCATCAGATTACCGCCCAGACGGTAAAGATGAAAATGCTTGCCAGAAATTCTTTTCCCCTCGTATTTTAAGTGTCTGAAGGTTTCAAAGCTCTTCCTTAATATTTGCAGCAAGTTCTATCTTAGGTGCCTAAAATTACAATAAAAATAATAAGTGCCTTGTAATATGTTAAAATGGTGATCTTTTATATCTGTGACCAGCTTTCAGATCCACCTTTGATAAAATCCCGCTCGATTCACGCTAAAAAAGAGGTGGGCAGATGAATTTTTTTTTAAAAACAACCACTCACTGGACACCTGGGGCTCGAATTTAGCAGGCCTGCGGGTTCCCCGCGGGTGGTCCTCCGGGAGCGTGGAAAACGCGGACGGCTAATTGCGTGCGTCCCCCACGCGATCGCGGGATAATTGAACAGATTAAGCCCTGCTTCCGGGTTCTCCGCTCCCCAGCTGCGTGCCGGCCGGCTGCGCATGCGCAGTACCGTCGACGCGATGTAGGAGCTCCACTTAAAGGGGCAGTCTCCCAAAGCCCCTCCTGCTGCAATCATTAGGCTGGTGATGATGGCTCAGCCAAGGGGAAAGGCTGCGCCACGTTTTTCCGACCTTGCGCTGCAGCTGATGCTGGAGGGCGTGAGGAGGAGGAGGGAAACGCTCTTCCCGGCGGATGGACGCAAGTTCCCTGCCGCCGCCACCAGGAAGGCATGGGCAGAGGTGGCGGCGGAGGTGAGCAGCAGGGCCAACACCCCAAGGACTTGGGAGCAGTGCCGCAAGCGCTTCAATGACCTGACTAGGTCTGGCAAGGTGAGTACACCAACGCACCCTCCCACATCCCGTCCCCACCATCACGCCAAACAGATCACAACCCCCTCCTGCACAGCCACCACTGCGCTCCATCAGCAATCCTCACAGCCACTCATTCACCATCCTCGCCGTGCACGCAAGTACCCACCGTCCCTGTCCCCACCCGAACGCTACCACACACCCAATCCCTATGCAATGGGATGGGCATGTGGCACACGCATCCTCCCATCCATCTGCGCCACGCTCAACCCACCCACACCGATGCTCGATGCGTCTCACTATGCAATACGCACCCACTCACACATCTGTGTTTTGCCTTGACAGGAGAAGAGGAGCAAGAACAATCGCGAAAGGGCACGCACCGGAGGTGGCCCGCCGCAAGTGGTAGAGCTCACCGACGCCGAGGTGGAGGCGCTCGACCTCGCCTGCACGCGACATTGCCTGTCGGTGGCTGATGGCGAGTGTGTCGCTGCAGAAACGGCCGGTAAGGGAAAGCTGACACTCAACACCCATGATCGCGAGTGACCGTATCATCACCTGCCATCAGGCACACCGTAAAGTTGGTCCACATGCCTCATAGTGCCCTCTGTTCTCTTGCAGGTCCGTCTGCGAGTGAAGCGATCGAGGAGGGCGATTCCTCAGAGGACATGGCGGTCTCTGAGGGTGCATCGTCACATCAGAGCCAACCATCCACCAGCGCAGAGACACGCACCTCGGTGGGTCCCCCTCGCCAACTAGTTGGGGTAGCACTTGGTGAGTCACCGCGCACGAGTGAGCATGAGCAGACCCTGGTGGCAGGGGCAGCCGCGGAGGGTCCGCGACGGAGGGAGCACTCATCTCCAGGCTCTGCTCAGCCGGACCCAGATGCTGAACCCAGGGGGCCACCAGAGAAAAGGAGAGTCGTCGAGGGCCACCAGCTAATTGCTGAGGTACTGGGAGAGGTGCCGCGCGCATTGTCCACAATTGCGCAGGCGATGGAGGAGTCCAACTCCTGCATGCGGGCATTGGTGGCGCAGGCACAGGAGGGTACCGGCGACACAGTGTCGCGGGTAGGTGCGGGACTGTCTGCGGTGGAGGACAGGCTGGCCTCCCTCGAGCGTCACGCACAGCTCCAGATCGAGTCCTTGCAGGCCCTGACAACGTCTGTACGGATTCAGGGTGAGCAACATTCCGCCGCTATCAACAGGCTGACGGATACACTAGGTGTGGCCTTGCAAGGCCTCACACATGCCATCCAAACTGCCGTCCAGCAGGGTGGAAGGGGTGATGTGGGCCGAGGCCACGAGAGGGATTATGGTGACCGGGGACATGGAAGCGGGGACGCTTCTCAAGGCGCCCCCACGTCCCACCCGTTGCCCACCTCTCAACCAGTACCCGCAATGGTGCCTCCTCTCCAGGTGGCCGAGTCTGCCCCTGCCCCAGTGCAGGAGGAGCAGTCTGTGGAGGTGCCGTCACGGGCACCGAAACCCAGGGGCCGTCCGCCAAAAGCATCTACCCGGTCAAGGCGAGAACACGAGCAACCTGCCACTACCTCTGCTGGAGCCACAGGGGTAGCACCACGTAGGGGTTCCCGGAGAAGAATTGCAAAGGCCTTATAATCACAAAGGGAATACACCAGGGTGTTTATTATTTTGTACATTGTTTTAATATCATGTCACATTGTACATATTAAATACTCTATTCTCACCACTCCTGCCACCTCTCGTCCATTCTTCCGCGGCCTGTGCAATAGTTGCGTTCCGTGGAGGCCATCATGACGGCGAACACCTGCTGCCACCCATTGGGCACACTGCTGTGGGTGCAGGATTACTGGCAGCACTCTTCAGTGGAGGGGGCTGGTATGGCCGCTCGCATGTGCAGGTGAGGAGATGCGAGCGCCTCGCAGTGTCTGACTCTAGGAGAACCGTTGACGTATGAGTGCCTCCCTGGCCCGGCGACCATCCCGGTGAGTCGTGGCTCGGCGCTTGGGTCGTCCAACATCCTCTGGCGCGTCCTCCTCCTCCGCCTCCTCCTCCTCCGCCTCCTCCTCCTCCGCCTCCTCCTCCTCCTCCTCCTCGCCCTCGCCGTCCTCAATGTGGGTGTGGATGGGGCCTCCTCCAGCGGCACCCCTCTCTGTTGGGCCATGTTGTGCAGGGCACAGCAGACAACTATGATTCGTCCCACTCTGAATGGTGTGTATTGCAGCGCTCCCCCAGAACGATCAAGGCACCTGAAGCACATCTTGAGAAGCCCTATGGTCTGCTCAATTGTAGACCTGGTAGCAGTGTGGCTGTCATTGTACCGACGCTCCGGCTCGGTGATGGGGTTCCTCAGAGGCGTCATGAGCCACGTGTGTAGGGGATACCCCTCGTTGCAGAGGAGCCAGCCGTTGCCGGCGTTGGGTGCCTGCAGGATGGGCGGGACGGCGGACTCCCTGAGAACGAAGGCATCGTTGCAGCTGCCGGGGTATCTGGCGCACACGTGTAGGAATCTCTGGCGGTGGTCACAGATGAGCTGGGCGTTCATGGAGTGATACCACTTCCTGTTGATGAACAGCCCTGGCTCATGCGGAGGTGCCCGTATTGCGATGTGGGTGCAGTCGATTACACCCTGTACCCGTGGGAAGCCGGCCATGGCATGGAATCCAACCGCCCTCTCCATCTGGCTGCGCTCGTCCATGGCGAAGTTGATGTAGTGCGAGGCCCTGCGGAACAACCCATCGGTGACCTGCCTTATGCACTTGTGTGCAGAGGACTGACAGACCCCGGTGATGTCCCCGGTGGCACCCTGGAAGGAACCGGATGCGAAGAAGTTGAGGGCAGTGGTGACTTTGACGGCGACAGGTAAGAAGATGCTGCTTGGTCCATCAGGGAGCAGCTCGTCGTTAAGGAGGCTGCAGATGTCGGCGACTACCTGGCGATTGACTCTGAGCCGACGTATGCACTGCTCCTCGGAGAGGTCCATGAAGCTGAGCCTCGCTCTGTACACCCTGTGCGGAGGGTAGTGCCTCCTGCGACGCATCTCTCTCTGCGGTTGCCCTCCCTCCTGCTGTGCAGGTGGGTGTGCCACCGCACCGTGTTGCGGGGCCCCACGTCTCCGAGGCGGACGGCGTGGACTGCGAGGCTGCTGGGGCTGGTCATGCTGTTCGTCCTCCGACGATGTCAACGCACCACCCATCTGGCAGGTGTTGGTCTGAGGGGTTGTGCAGGGTAGGTGGGTGGTTTCTCACTCTAGGGCTGCGGTTTCACGTCGGTCTGTACTCTGGCTTGGCGGGGGGTGGTGGAGGGCAGGGGTTGCCCTACGTGACGCGGTGGCCTCCTGCGTGGGTGAGGGCTCTCCCACCCGCTGTGGAGTGCAGCTTGGCAGCTGCCACAGGCTGCTGGCTGGAACACGACCGGTTGAGGAGGGACTGTTTCCCCCAGTGTGTGAAACTCACTGCCTTGAACCTAAAATCCCACACTTCCTCTTTTGACAGCTGCTTCAGCTCATTAAATGACCTCAACAAGCAAGGTAAGTACACTCAAGTGGAACCCCGCTGGCTTTAATTGCCTGCGGGATTCCCACCAGCGGGGCTTGCGCGCGCAGCCCCGCACGTCAGCGCGGTACCCGGAAGTGGCCGGGATTTCGTCGCGATCCGGTCACGTGACCGGATATCGGGATTTTCGGGGCCCCCCCCCCGCTGGAAACCCGCCGGAAACCAGACGCGAAAATCAAGCCCCTGAAGCCTGATTTTGGAGTGGCCCTCTAAAATGGGCAGGAGACTCATTTAAATATTTAAATCAAGAACCTACACCATTTGTAGGACACAATGCTATTTTCAGGTACCAATGGGTGGAGTGGGCCATGCACACTCCACCCACTGGTACTGGACGTAGAGCAGCCTCATAAGAACCACTGGAGACTGCTCCAAAAACTTCCACAAAAAGTGGTGCCACTGATTTTTGTGGGGCCAGAAAGAACAGGAGCGGTCCCACCCACTGCCGGTCACTCAGTGACAGCTTTAAAGCTATACTTCCACTCGGCTCCATGGAGAAGCTGCCAGATTTACCATCCCCCTGTGATCGGCGAGCGTAAATTATGTCGATGTTTTGGGCCTCTGGCTGGTGCAGTCAGCTGGGTAATGCGATGGTTCTGACCACCGACTACCTGATGAACGCTACTTATGAAAATCGCTCCGAGGTTTCCGCTCCTCAGTTGCTGTTAATATGGTTATAATGAATGCTGCAGCATGCTTGATGGTGGAATCGGGGATGAAGAGCTGCTAAAAGCATAATGAATAGTCAAGTGTTCTGTCAACTCAGGGTCACCTTGCCAAGTATAATGAATAATTGAAAGTTTATTACAATAGTTTACATGAAGATGGGATAAAAATAAACACTGTTAACTGATGATAATTTAAGAGCTTGCACACCACAACTTTTGACCTACTAAAATTGTTGGAAGAATGCAACCTTCAATTGCTCAGTGGTCGTAATGTGTCTGCTGGCTGTCTTTAGAAAAATAAGGGGGGATTTTAACACTCACCGCCCAGCGGAAATGAGGCGGAGGTAAAATTGAGGTGGTCGACTTACCACTTCATTCCTGTTCTGCCGCCATTTTAACTTGCCGACCAATGGACAGCCCAGATATCTGCCTGAATCAGATGGGAGCCTCACTAATTTATGCAAATCAGATGGGAGCCTCACTAATTTATGTACATCTTTGGACCCCGATGTAGTTTTGAGGGCTTACTGGGTGGAGCGTGCGCTCAGTAAAATCTGGTGATCAAGAGGAAGAGGCCCCAAAAAGGGAAGGTTAAAATTATTGGCAAATGGCACAAACAAATGCGGGTATGGTAGAGAAGAAGAGCTTTTATTTTTTTTTTAAAAATCCATAACCACTTCCGTGTTAAAATTTGTATTCACAATCAATTTTGCGTTTTCAAATCATGATTTTTTTATCATGATACTGTATTAACTGCTCATGAAAGAAATATAGGAGATATATTTTCACTAAGGCCATGCTAAAGCTTCAGCAACATACAAGTGTAGTTCAGGACAATTCCTATCTAAACTTGCAATCATACTTGGAAGAAACATAGGAACGTAGGAACAGGAGTAGGCTATTCAGCCCCTTGTGCCTGCTTCACCATTTGATAAGATCATGGCTGATCTGTGATCTAACTCCATATACCTGCCTTTGGCCCATATCCCTTAATACCTTTGGTTGCCAAAAAGCTATCTATCTCACATTTAAATTTAGCAATTGAGCTAGTATCAATTGCCGTTTGCGGAAGAGAGTTCCAAACTTCTACAATCCTTTGTGTGTAGAAATGTTTTCTAATCTCGCTCCTGAAAGGTCTGGCTCTAATTTTTAGACTGTGCCCCCTATTCCTAAAATCCCCAACCAGCAGAAATAGTTTCTCTCTATCCACCCTATCTGTTCCCCTTAATATCTTATAAACTTCGATCAGATCACCCCTTAACCTTTAAACTCTAGAGAATACAACCCCAATTTGTGTAATCTCTCCTCGTAACTTAACCCTTGAAGTCCGGGTATCATTCTAGTAAACCTACGCTGCACTCCCACCAAGGCCAATATGTCCTTCCGAAGGTGCGGTGCCCAGAACAGCTCACAGTACTCCAGGTGTGGTCTAACCAGGGTTTTGTATAGCTGCAGCATAACTTCTGCCCCCTTGTACTCTCGTCCTTTAGATATAAAGGCCAACATTCCATTAGCCTTATTGATTATTTTCTGCACCTGTTCATAACACTTCAATTATCTATGTACCTGAACCCCTAAGTCCCTTTGGACATCCACTGTTTTTAACTTTTTACCATTTAGAAAGTACCCTGTTCTATCCTTTTTTGATCCAAAGTGGATGACCTCACATTTGTCTACATTGAATTCCATTTGCCACAGTTTTGCCCATTCACCTAATCTATCAATATCACTTTGTAATTTTATGTTTTCATCTACACTGCTTACAATGCCACCAATCTTTGTGTCATCGGCAAACTTAGATATGAAACTTTCTATGCCTTCATCTAAGTCGTTAATAAATATTGTGAATAATTGAGGCCCCAAGACAGATCCCTGCGGGACTCCACTAGTCACATCCTGCCAATGTGAGTACCTTCCCATTATCCCTACTCTCTGTCGCCTTTCGCTCAGCCAACTTCCTAACCAAGTCCGTACTTTTCCCTCGATTCCATGGGCTTCTATCTTAGCTAACAGTCTCTTATGTGGGACATTATCAAATGCCTTCTGGAAGTCCATATAAATAACATCCATTGACATTCCCCTGCCCACTACTTTAGTCACCTCTTCAAAAAATTCAATCAGGTTTGTCAGGCACGACCAACCTTTCACAAATCCATGCTGGCTCTCTCTGATTAACTGAAAATTCTCGAGGTGTTCAGTCACCCTATCTTCAATTATAGACTGCAGCATTTTCCCCACAACAGCTGTTAGGCTAACTGGTCTATAATTCCTCGGTTTCCCTCTCTCTCCTTTGTTAAAAAGCGGAGTGACATGTGCAATTTTCCAATCTAGAGGGACAGTTCTTGAATCTAGAGAACTTTGAAAGATTATAGTTAGGGCATCCGCAATGTGCTTACCTACTTCCTTTAAAACCCTGGGATGGAAACCATCTGGTCCTGGGGATTTGTCACTCTTTAGTGCTATTATTTTCTTCATTACTGTTGTTTTACTTATGTTAATTTTATCGAGTCCCTGTTCTCGATTCAATATTAGTTTTCTTGGGATTTCCGGCATGCTATCCTCTTTTTCTACTGTAAATACGTACGCAAAGTAATTGTTCAACATGTCCGCCATTTCCCCATTGTCAATGACAATATCCCCACTTTCAGTTTTTAAGGGGCCAACACTGCTCCTGACCACCCTCTTTTTCCGAATGTAACTATAAAAGTTCTTTGTATTGGTTTTGATATCCCTTGCAAGTTTCTTTTCATACTCTCTTTTTGTAGCTCTTACCATCTGTTTTGTGACCCTTTGTTGATCTTTGTATCTTTCCCATTCGCCAGGATCTGTGCCACTTTTTGCCTTTTTGTATGCCCTTTCCTTATGTCTTATACTGTCCCTTACCTCTTTAGTTGTCCATGACTGTTTTTTATGGCAAGTAGAGTTCTTGCCCCTCAGGGGTATAAACCTATTCTGTTAAATGTTTCTTTAAACATTTCCCACTGATCATCAGTCGACCATAAGTTACAGAAATATTAATCAAAGGGCAACTTTTATCTCATATTGTACAGTTTCCATTGGGTTAAAGGCTACTGCATCATTGACTAGCTAAAATCAATGGATTTTTAAACTGGGTCCTACTTCTTGCTTTTGATATGAAATGAAATCATTTAGTTGGCTAACAATCAATAGTTTTGGTCTTTATAGACATATATATCTCGTGGCTTTGTGAAAAATTATATTCCTACATTAACTGTGAAAAAATATCATACAAATAGCGAGATGAATTCTGTTTGTCTGAAGTGCAGGAAAATGGGTTTGCTCTGTGTTATATGGAGCAAATGCATTTTGCCATGATGCAAACAAAGTGAAGTATTCTGCCTTTTCATTTGCTGTTCTGCATATGTGATATGCTGCACAGCAAAGGTATAGACAGAGGCAATATTAATATCTTACGTGTTTTGTGCATAACAGTATTCATATGCCGCTTTGCATTTTAATTTTCTTGATGTTGATGTAACGTGCCACCTTGCTGTATAAAATAGTTTAACAAAATACATAAATCAGCTTTTGATGTCTAAAAATATTCTGCCTATATTTTTCCCATTGGTTTCAGAATGTGTGCTGTGCCATGCAAACAAGGCCACTTTCTTTGCAGACCTTCTTTAGAAATATAATACACTGATGCATTCTTCCAACAATTTTAGTAGGTCAAAAATTGTAGTGTGCAAGCTCTTAAATTTCAACTGGAGACCAGGCTCTGCTGAAGGATGGAGACTAACAAACACTCATCATCCGCCAATCCACTGGAGCAGCGGGAGCGGCGAGGGAGGAGCGGCAGTGGCGAGGACCCGACGTGGGCAAGGCCAAGCGGCAGGGCGGGGCCTACAAAAAGGCCCAGAGGGAGCCAGGAGCAGCGAGGGAGGAGCGACAGCGGGCGAGGACCTGACCCGGGCGAGGAAACACTATAAGGACATTCTCAAAGCCTCCCTAAAAAAATGCAATATCCCCACCGACACGTGGGAATTGCTTGCCCTAGAATGCCCAAACTGGAGAAGAAGCATCTGCGCGGGCGCCGATCACCTCGAGCGTCACCGTGTGGAGCATGTGGAGGCCAAGTGGAAGCAGCGGAAAAAGCGCGCAGAATCCAGAGCATCTCATCCACCCGCCTTATTAAACACTACCTGCCCCACCTGTGGCAGAGCCTGCGGCTCCAGGATTGGACAATTCAGCCACTGCAGAACCCACCCTCCCGGAATGGAAGCAAGTCATCCTCGACCCTGAGGGACTGCCAAAGAAGAAAAAAAAGACACTGATGTGAAAGCACCGTGGAGATGAAGGTAAATTAATAGTTATTTAATATTAGTTGATTGATATTATCTAATCGAGCACGCAAAACAGATCCTCAAGGCATAGCAAGGCATTAGCAACTACACGAGCATGTGTCACTTTACTGAACACCTCCGCTCTGTCCGCAAGCGTGACCCTGACCTGCTGGTCGCTTGCCATTTTAATTCCCTGTCCCACTCCCACTCTGACCTCTCTGTCTTCGACCTCTTACACTGTTTCAGTGAAGCTCAATGTAAGCTCAAGGATCAGCACCTCATCTTTCGTTTAGGCACTTTACAACCTTCCGGACTCGACGTTGATTTCAATAACTTGAGATCATAACCACTGCTCCCATTTTTTCGGACAGCCAGTGCTGTTAATGGTTCTGCTGTTGCCATTCACAGCTACTCCAGACCCACCTTTTGTTTCTTAACCTGTCCCATTACCATCTTCCTTGCCTTGGACCATCATCCCTTTTGTCATTTAATCACTTTTGCCCTCTACCCTATCACAGACCTTCCCTTTTGTTCTTTCCTCCCCTCCCCTCCCTCCCCTCCCTCACCTCGCCTTTCCCTGGCTCTGTACTTGCTTAAAAACTTTAACATCTTCCAGTTCTGACGAAAGGTCTTTGACCTGAAACGTTAACTCTTTCTTTCTCCACAGATGCTGCCTCACTTGCTGAGCTTCTCCAGCATTTTCTGTTTTTATTTCAGATTTCCAGCATCCGCAATATTTTGCTTTTGACACGAACATGTATATCAGAAATAAAATTCTGCTTGATAATATTAAATAAAATTACACTTGGAAATTCAGCACTAAATCCATCTTGGGTTTTTTTGTTCCAAAATCATTGATAAAAGTTTCAGAATTACCACTTATAGAAGCCAAAGTAAATCTGTTGTGTATTCTTTTGTCTCTTGTCATTTTCTCGGTTGAATTTGCTAGTTTTTTCCCCTTGTCCACTTGAAAACACATTTCCATGGGTACTAGCAGTCCAAACTATAACAGAAGACCTGAAGGTTACCATCTAGGCTGTGAAGAAGGAAAATTACCCCATTGTTTGATTGAAATACATTTTGGTCCATATCGGTACCAACGACATAGGTAGAGAGAGGGATGAGGTCCTGCAGGAAGATTTTGAGGAGTTAGGAAAGAGAGTAAGAAGCAGGGCCTCAAAAGGTAGTAATCTCCGGATTACTCCCAGTCCCACATGCTAGTGAGTATAGAAATAGGAAGATAGAGCAGATGAATGCGTGGCTGAAGAGATGGTGCAGGAGGGAGGGCTTTAGACTTCTGGGGCATTGGGACTGGTTCTGGGGAAGGTGGGGCTTGTACAACCCGGATGGGTTGCACCTCAACCAAGGCTGGGACCAATATCCTTGCGGGGAGGTTGGCCAGTGCTGTTGGGGAGGGTTTAAACTAGCTTGGCAGGGGGATAGGAACCTGAGTGTAGATTCAGTTGGGACAGAATCAAAACTGGAAATAGAAGGCAGAAAATTAGTAAGTGACTTAGGAAGGCAGAGGAAACAAAGGTTAGAAAATAAACAGCAAGGGAGTTTGGCTGTGCTTAAAAGTATATACCTCAGTGCAAGGAGTACACTGAATAAGGCAGATGAGCTGAGGGCACAGATAGACACATGGCAGTACGATATCTTAGCTATTACAGAAACATGGTTTAAAGAGGGGCAGGAATGGCAGCTCAAGGTTCCTGGTTACCGAGTTTTCAGACGAGATATCAAAGGGGATAAAAAAGGAGGGGGCTGGCAATTTTGGTTAAGGAAACAATTACAGCTGTGAGGAGAGATGATATGTTAGAAGGATCATCAAATGAGGCCATATGGGTTGAGCCAAGGAACAAAAAAGGGGCAGTCACACTACTGGGAGTGTACTATAGACCCCCAAACAGTCAGAGGGAGATAGAAGAGCAAATATGTAGGCAAATTTCTGAGAAGTGCAAAAACAGTAGGGCAGTAATAGAAGGGGATTTCAACTACCCTAATATTAATTGGGACACCAACAGTGTGAAGGGTATAGAGGGTGCAGAATTCTTAAACTGCATTCAGGAGAACTTTTTTAGCCAGTACGTGGCAAGCCCAACAAGAGAGGGGGCAGTTCTGGATTTAGTTTTTGGAAATGAGGCTGGGCAGGTGGAAGGAGTATCAGTGGGAGAGCATTTTGGTGGTAGTGATCATAATTCAGCTAGTTTTAGCATAGTTATGGAAAAGGACAAAGATAGAACAGGAGTTAAAGTTCTCAACTGGGGAAAGGCCAATTTTATTAAGCTAAGAAGTGATTTAGCAAAAGTGGACTGGAAACAGCTACTTGAAGGTAAATCAATGTCAGAGCAGTGGGAGGCATTCAAGGAGGAGATTCAAGGGTGCAGAGTAAACATGTTCCCACAAAGAAAAAGGGTGGGGCTGCCAAATCTAGAGCCCCCTGGATGTCCAGGAGCATACAGGGTAAGATAAGGCAGAAAAGGAAAGCTTATGTCAGATACTGAGAACTCAATACTACAGAAAGCCTAGAGGAGTATAAAAAATGCAGGGGTGAAATTAAAAAGGAAATTAGGAAAGCAAAGAGAAAAAATATTGGCAAGTAAAATCAAGGAAAACCTAAAGATGTTTTATAAATACATTCAGAGCAAGAGGATAACTAAGGAAAGAGTAAAGCCTATTAGAGACCAAAAAGGTAACCCATGTGTGGAGGCGGAAAAGTTGGTATGGTTCTTAATGAATACTTTGCGTCTGTCTTCACAAAAGAGAGGGACGATGCAGACATTGTAGTTAAGGAGGAGGAGTGTGAAATATTGGATGGGATAAACTTAGTGAGAGGAAGTACTAAGGGGATTAACATCTTTGAAAGTACATATATCACCAGGCCCGGATGAAATGTATCCCAGGCTGTTAAAAGAAGCAAGGGAGGAAATAGTGGAGGCTCTGAACATCATTTTTCCAATTCTCCCTGGATACAGGCATGGTGCTGGAGGATTGGAGGATTGCTAACGTTGTACCGTTGTTTAAAAAAGGAGAAAGGGATAGACTGAGTAATTACACGCCAGTCAGTCTAACCTCGGAGGAGGGCAAATTATTGGAATTAATTCTGAGGGACAGGATAAACCATCACTTAGAAAGGTACGGAGTAATCAAGGAGAATCAGCAAAGATTTGTTAAGGGAAGGTCGTGTCTGACTAACTTGATTGAAAAAAGTAAAAGCCCATAGGATCCAAGGGAAAGTGGCTAATTGGATCCAAAATTGGCTCAGTGGCAGGAAGCAAAGGGTTATGGTCGACGCGTGTTTTTGTGACTGGAAGGCTGTTTCCAGTAGGGTTCCGCAGAGCTCAGTACTAGGTCCCTTGGTTTTGTGACATATTAATGATTTGGACTAGTGGGCATGATTAAGAAGTTTGCAGATGATACAAAAATTGGCCGTGTGGCTGATAGTGAAGAGGAAAGCTGTAGACTGCAGGAAGATATCAACGGACTGGTCAGGTGGGCAGAAAAGTGGTAAATGGAATTCAATCTGGAGAAGTGTGAGGTAATGCATTTGGGGAGGGCAAACAAGGCAAGGGAGTAGACAATAAATGGGAGGATATTGAAAGGTGTAGAGGAAGTGAGGGACCTTGGAGTGCATGTCCACAGATTCCTGAAGGTAGCAGGACTGGTAGATAACGTGGTTAAGACGGCATATGGAATACTTTCCTTTATTAGCCGAGGTATAGAATATAAGATCAGGGAGGTTATGCTGGAACTGTATAAAACATTGGTTAGGCCACAGCTTGCGTACTGTGTACAGTTCTGGTCAGCACATTACAGGAAGGATGTAATTGCACTAGAGAGGGTATAGGGATTTACGAGGATGTTGCCAGGACTGGAGAATTTTAGCTATGAGGAAAGATTGAATAGGCTGGGATTGTTCTCTTTGGAACTAAGGAGGCTGAGGGATGAATTAATTGAGGTGTACAAAATTTGAGGGGCCTGGAGTGGATAGGAAGGACCTATTTCCCTTGGCAGAGAGGTTAATAACCAGGGGGCATAGATTTAAAGTGATTGGTAGAAGGATTAGAGGGGAGCTGAGGAAAAATGTTTTCACCCAGAGGGCGGTGGGGGTCTGGAACTCACTGCCTCAAAAGAGTGGTAGAGGCAGAAACCCTCAACTCATTTGAAAAGTACCTGGATGTGCACCTGAAGTGTCGGGACCTGCATGGCTATGGACCAAGTGCTGTAAAGTGGGATTAGGCTGAGTGGCTCATTTTTGGCCGGCGCAGACACGATGGGCCAAATGGCCTCCTTCTGTGCCGTAAATTTTCTATGAATACCTCCCTTTACCTAAAGTATTGCCAGGCTCTGCATCCAGTTGCAGGGATGCCAAAGAGGTAAGCTTTAAAAATTATTTATTTATTTAACTATTTTTGTGGGGCCAGGTGGATTAAATTCAGATTTACAAACACTCAAATTACCCCTGAAAAGCTGAACATGTTCCCAGAGCAGCGTGACCTTGAAATACAAGTTACCAAACAGGTTAACTATCTACATTATATAAAGAATTACTGACAAAGACTGAGCTTTCCTTGAACAATAGGATCTGTCAATGATCATTCTTTCATGTTACATTATAAGAACAGTAAAAAGTTTTTATAAAGATTTTTTTTATTTCAGTAACTGAGTTCTCACTGAGTTCATGTTTTTCAGAAAATGAAATTTTTCCAAATTCAAGTTGTTAAATTAATGTTTGAATGTGTTAAATTATGCCACTTGTTCTCCTTCATTTCAGTATCTATATGTGCAGGTGTTCTTCACATCTGTTTCCAAATCTGCAACCTCCCTAACACCCACCTACAGCAGTGCGGCCAATCATAGGCAATTCTATTTACTGTGTCTTATCCTTCCAAGAATTCAACATCTTGGCCTCACCATAGACTATTTACAAATTAAGCATTTTTTCAGCTGGACACTGGGCTGCATTGATTGGTCAGTTGATTTGTCTGCATTCAGCTGTTAGGGGCTGTAGATATAGAGTAATTATCCACCCTCAGCTGAAAGTTTTAAAACTCCCTACAAGCTGGTAAATGAAACATGTAATTCGTTCAATGACTCTAAAGAATACTAAAGTTTTCTATCATTGACTAAAATAATATTCTGATGATTTATGTAGACTAAATTTGCTTGTCCAGATCTGGATTGGTCTCGGAATATAAATTGGATGTCCTAGTTTAGTTAATGCAAATATGCAGTGCTTTTTAGTTCAACTATCTTTACTGTGATAATAGCAAATCATTTCACCAATAAAAGGAGAGATTTTCCTTCCAAAATGATGCTGGCTAATTCAGCACGTACTTTTCGCCTCAACATAAAAATAACTTCCTTTTGTTCACAATTTGACATGAAGATGTCTTCACAGAGGCAGAAAAAATATATTTTGGAGTGTCATTTCTAACCATAGATCTAAGTGGAAGGCTCAAATTCCAAATGGACACCACAGAAAGAATTGAAGATGTCCAAAAACAGTGCCTGCTGCTTATAGCTGGGGCAATCATTGTTACAGCAAATTCTTTATTATCACTCTACTTCACTAAAAACAGCACTTGCATTGCATTTAATGCAACATACAGTACTTGGGCAGGAAATTGTGCTACATGCAGCAAGGGTAGACATTTTTTGGTATCTGTTATAGCAGGCTGCACTTGTGATGAACTAATCCTTGCTAGAAAGAAAGTACTTGCACTTATGCAGCACCTTATCATACCCTCAGAACATCACATCCAATGAACTGAAATGCAGTCACTTTTATTTTGGCAAATGCAGGTGCAGCAGCCAAACTTAGCAAGGTCCCACAAACAGCAAATATGAAGAAATACCAATTACTCTGTTTGGTGGTAGTAAATGATGGATGAAGGTTGGCCAGGACAATTAGGAACATAGGAACAGGAGTAGGCCATTCAGCCCCTCAGCCCGCTCCGCCATTTGATAAGATCATGGCTGATCTGTGATCTAACTCTATACCTGCCTTTGGCCTATATCCCTTAATACCTTTGGTTGGCAAAAAACTATCTATCTCAGATTTAAAATTAGCAACAATTGCCGTTTGCGGAAGAGAGTTCCAAACTTCTCACTCCTGAAAGGTCTGGCTCTAATTTTTAGACTGCGCCCCCTACTCCTAGAATCCCCAACCAGCGGAAATAGTTTCTCTCTATCCACCCTATCTGTTCCCCTTAATATCTTATAAACTTCGATCAGATTATCCCTTAACCTTCTAAACTCTAGAGAATACAACCCCAATTTGTGTAATCTCCCCTCGTAACTTAACCCTTGAAGTCCGGGTATCATTCTAGTAAACCTACGCTGCACTCCCTCCAAGGCCAATATGTCCTTCCGAAGGTGCGGTGCCCAGAACTGCTCACAGTACTCCAGGTGCGGTCTAACCAGGGTTTTGTATAGCTGCAGCATAACTTCTGCCTCCTTGGACTCTAGTCCTCTAGATATAAAGGCCAGCATTCCATTAGCCATATTGATTACTTTCTGCACTTTTTCTGCATTCTTTGCTCTTTTTCAAATTGTGCCATGGGATCTTTCATGACCAGCTGAATAGGCAGACAGGACGTCAGTTTAGTGTCTCATCTGAAAGACAGCATCTCCAACAGTGCAGTCGGTACCAACTTAGCCAAGCTGACACTTAAGCTTGATTGGTCTAGTTTATTTGATGTTCATGTACAACAAATATTGAAAAATATGCAAGGTCTCTTTATGTCATTCTTTTAAATCTTCATAGTTTCCAGGAGATTGAAAGTGAGAATGGCCTGCTCTTGGGTATTATTTACCTGCTAATTGCTTGTCCTTGGTAAAATGCTTAGATATTTATTCAGTCATCTGAAGCATTGTTTTTATGAATGAAGGGGTATTTGATAGCTCTATATTTTCCAAATTATGTTTTGTATTACAAATTGATTGCTATTAATAAAATGAAAAACTAAAAGATTTTA
This sequence comes from Heptranchias perlo, assembly GCF_035084215.1. Lineage (NCBI taxonomy): Eukaryota > Metazoa > Chordata > Chondrichthyes > Hexanchiformes > Hexanchidae > Heptranchias > Heptranchias perlo. The sequence goes on along the minus strand of NC_090327.1, from coordinate 51,107,877 downwards.
AAATGTAGTATCATTGTTTAAAAGGAGTAGCTATGATGACACTTGTTCTTATGTATTCAAATCTTCAAATGTATTTTTGGGGGTTTCATTACACAGCGTACTAATTCTTCTATTTGGTTTACTCATGTTACCATAATTTACATTTCTTTGCATTGCATCTTCATATCAACAAATCTTATTTAAAATTCTTGTACGATCAAATGAGATAGTTATAGCTTGTTACAGGATTCTGTAGGAGAAGCTTTGGACTCTATAGTGGCATTTGTATAATCAATGAATAGCAAAAGGGTCTTTTGGAAGAATGTTAAAATTCTGTAAGATTTTGATTCAGTGGCTCAGTGAATTGATGGAAAGACTTGAGGTGGAAAGTCGCCGGAAACCCCATTTACGTGCATAAAGGTTGAGGGTTCAAGCCCCACTCCAGTGACTTGAGCACACAATCTAGGCTGACACTCCCAGTGTAGTACTGAAAGAGTGCTGCACTATTGGAGGTGCCGTCTTTTGGATGAGACATTAAACCAAGGCACCGTCTGACCTCCCAGGTGGACGTAAAAGATCCCTGGCACAATTCGAAGAAAATCAGGGGAGTTCTCTCCAGTGTCCTGGCCAATATTTATCCCTCAACCACCATCACTAAAAAACGATTCTCTGGTCATTATCTCATTGGTGTTTGTGGGACCTTGCTGTGCGCAAATTGACTGCTGCATACAACAGTGACTCCACCTCGAAAAGTACATGATTGGCTGTATAGCTCTTTGGGACATCTTGAGGTAGTGAAAGACGCTATATAAATGCAAGTCCTTCTTCTTCTTTTCACCCCCTGAGGAATGGAAGGGAAAATTAAAACCATGTCACTCTCGTGCACCACCTAGTAACTATTCAAGAGCAGCATTGGCAGAAGCCCGTGAAAAAATATAGTCTGCCTAGGCTCCTGGCTAGGCAATGGTGCATTGCATAAGGGTGGAAAACAACATTGAAATATAGGATAAAATTTAAAAAGAAATTAAGTCCTACAAGATTTTGATTAATAATGATAGTCTTCTTCAATCACTATACAACAATTTTTAATAGAAAAGAGTAAACCTCAGGCTGTGCAATATTCCTACTACCTCTAATATTAATGGGAACATATACATTTCACAATACAAAGATAAAATAAGAGTAGTTAATTGGAAAAGGTAGCTTACCTAATTTACTTTTCCATATCAGTCCCTTACAGACAAGGCTTGAGCAAGTCTACACGGTCTTTGTGCTGTGTTAAAATATAACAGGAAAAAATTAGGTCAGATCACTATTCATAACCAGCAGTTTTGAGGTAAAACCTTATTAACAGATAAATACCAATCATTACTTTAAACTGGTAACAGTAACATTCACCGTTGAATTTATGCATAAACATCTGATGCTTTTATACCAATGGCACTTTCCTTAACATGGATTTCATTGCAATTACCCTGTAATATATACAGGTATGTTATTTCCCTATAACACCAGTATCACTAGAGTTTAAATCATGAGGTACAATATCACTTTAATTTAAATTATGTGATTCAATCAAGTGAGTCTGCTGTTCACCACTGTTAACCATTGGCAATAACAAAACGTTCTAAAGCTGACAAAAATGAACTTCAGCAGTACATACAACAAAAGGCCACAAATGAAGCTTCAAAGAGGGAAGATGAACAGATTTAACCACTTTACACAAAGGGTGGCAGATAAATGGAACATCTTACCCAGGGAGGTAGTAGAATGTTGGCAAATTCAACAGATATTTATCAAAGAAAGCAACTGAAGGGTATGACAAATATAGTGGGGACAATTTCTGCCTGAAACAGGAGCCAAGTCAGCGGAACAGCTCCACCGCCTGTGAGGTTTAAAACCCCTTTAACAAAAGACATTTATAGGAAAGGATTAACTGTGCCCCTTTTAAACAAAGACATTGGAAAACCTACAAACACAGTAATTTAGTAAATTGTGTTCTTGCAAATCCTGTTTTCCCTTAATGACACTGATGGCAATGGAGAAGTATAGTTTCGGGATCAAAGACATTGTACTGCCGATAGATATCTCGGTTAATAAATAAATAAACTAGATGGATAATATTGAGCTTAAAGGTTTGTTATGCTTTTAAAACACATAGGCTTTTGGAAAAACAAGCTTTTCATTGCCGCAGGGGATAATGTAAGAGAAGGCAACAAGGGCATATATCAAAGCCTTCGGCAATGATAAGTGTGAAAAGGCATGGGCCTCTCATTCCTATCTGGTAATCTGTTCAAAGAACTGGGAAATGAAAGGGGCCACATGAAACAGGATGTGCAAAGTCAAACAGTTAAGAATCAGAAGCAAAATTGTCTGAGGCAACTTGAATAAAGGGCCGATCTCTGCATGGAAGGTAATAAACAGAGATAGTAAAGGAGCCTTTTACATTCCATGGTTTGAGCACATTGCTTTTTCCACATCAAAGGGTCTACCCATTCCAGTCACATGATCAAAGCCTAAACTATCAATCATTGAGATATAGCAACAGGGAGTGATTGGACAAAAAGAATGACACTCCCCTAATCTTACGCCCTGTTGGTAAAAACAATATAAAAAGAAGACTTTGAGAGAAGAACAGTCTCTTCACCACACAGCAGTCACAAGGAACCATCATGCACAGTACAGTTGATAATCGTTGAAGAAGAAGAGGACCTCGTGGACTGAAGAGGCCTTCAGACCTCGATGAGCAAAATCCTTGATTTAAAGATTGTATATATTACATAATTTGCCTGATGTGTGTATGAATTGTTAAGTCATTACATAATAATGTTGTGAACTATTAAGTGCATAACAGGATTTTATAGAGGAAATTCATATGATTTAGCTTCACGAATGCTTGTATAACATCATTAAATAATTACTTTTGATTAACGAAACTACTGAGTGAAGGTGACTTTCTTGGCTTGACTATTCGTCCAGTTTGAAGAATTACAGGAAATAAGGATTTCCCTACATGCCTGCGCGAACCCTTCTCCCGTTCCTCTGGCCCCACAAAAATAAAAGATAAAAAGTTTGGTGCCATTTTTTGAGTGGCCACCAGTGGTCCCTTTAAGGATCGGTAATTAGGCCGCTCAACGCTTGGAACAAATGATTGGAGCCTAGGCACATTCCACCCACTTTTAACTGAAAAATGCAAACAGGGTCCTACAACCAGTGCAAAAATTGCATATTTAAGCAGCCTCCCGATGGAAACAGGCAGGTAAGCTGCTCGCCCATTTACAGGTCTGCCTGAAAATTGCATCCTGCCCCCCACCCAACCCACACTGATTTTCAACTTTCACTGATTTTGACCAGAAACTTAACTGGACCAGCTATGTAAATAGGCTGGGTATTCTGCGGCGAGTGACTTACCTCCCGACTTCCCAAAGCCTTTCCACCATCTACAAGGCACAAGTCAGGAGTGTGATGGAATACTCTCCACTTGCTTGGATGAGTGCAGCTCCAACAACACTCAAGAAGCTCGACACCATCCAGGACAAAGCAGCCCGCTTGATTGACACCCCATCCACCACCCTAAACATTCACTCCCTTCACCACCGGCGCACTGTGGCTGCAGTGTGTACCATCCATAGGATGCACTGCAGCAACTCGACAAGGCTTCTTCGACAGCACCTCCCAAACCTGCGACCTCTACCACTTAGAAGGACAAGAGCAGCAGGTACATGGGAACAACACCTCCTGCATGTTCCTCTCCAAGTCACACACCATCCCAACTTGGAAATATATCGCCGTTCCTTCATCATCGCTGGGTCAAAATCCTGGAACTCCCTACCTAACAGTGGGAGAACCTTCACCACATGGACTGCAGCGGTTCAAGAAGGCGGCTCACCACCACCTTCTCAAGGGCAATTAGGGATGGGCAATAAATGCTGGCCTTGCCAGCGACGCCCACATCCCATGAATGAATAAAAAAAAAACTGCTAGTCACCCATTTTTCAGACGAGAAACGGGCATCCGGCTGTTGAAGATTGCATTCAATATTTTTTATTAAACTTTGTGATTAGCCAGCTGGACTGTAAGGTTCTTTTCCAGTCATGTATATTCTCATGTTCCTATGTTGTTAAGAATGACTCCAAATAGGACTGTATATCAAGAATGTAGTGCATGTCTTTTGATCTATTCTGTCATCTGAGCCCCTCTGTTTCTTTCTGCACAGATGCTGCCTGATGTTGCCCTACTTGCCAAAAAAAACAGCCATGGACAACTAAAGAGGTAAGGGACAGTATAAGACATAAGGAAAGGGCATACAAAAAGGCAAAAAATGGCACAGATCCTGGCAAATGGGAAAGATACAAAGATCAACAAAGAGTCACAAAACAGATAGTAAGAGCTACAAAACGAGAGTATGAAAAGAAACTTGCAAAGGATATCAAAACCAATACGAAGAACTTTTATAGTTATATTAGGAAAAAGAGGGTGGTCAAGAGCAGTGTTGGCCTCTTAAAAACTGAAAGTGGGGATATTGTCATTGACAATGGGGAAATGGCGGACATGTTGAACAATTACTTTGCGTCAGTATTTACAGTCGAAAAAGAGGCTAGCATGCCGGAAATCCCAAGAAAACTAATATTGAATCGGGGACAGGGACTCGATAAAATTAACATAAGTAAAGCAACAGTAATGAAGAAAATAATAGCACTAAAGAGTGATAAATCCCCAGGACCAGATGGTTTCCATTCCAGGGTTTTAAAGGAAGTAGGTGAGCACATTGCAGATGCCCTAATTATAATCTTTCAAAGTTCTCTAGATTCAGGAACTGTCCCTCTAGATTGGAAAATTGCACATGTCACTCTGCTTTTTAAGAAAGGAGAGAGAGGGAAACCAGGGAATTATAGACCAGTTAGCCTAACATCTGTTGTGGGGAAAATGCTGGAGTCTATAATTAAGCATAGGGTGACTGAACACCTCGAGAACTTTCAGTTAATCAGAGAGAGCCAGCATGGATTTGTGAAAGGTTGGTCGTGCCTGACAAACCTGATTGAATTTTTTGAAGAGGTGACTAAAGTAGTGGACAGGGGAATGTCAATGGATGTTATTTATATGGACTTCTAGAAGGCATTTGATAAAATGTTAGCTAAGATAGAAGCCCATGGAATCGAGGGAAAAGTACGGACTTGGTTAGGAAGTTGGCTGAGCAAAAGGCGACAGAAAGTAGGGATAATGGGAAGGTACTCACATTGGCAGGATGTGACTAGTGGAGTCGCGCAGGGATCTGTCTTGGGGCCTCAATTATTCACAATATTTATTAACGACTTAGATGAAAGCATAGAAAGTCTCATATCTAACTTTGCCGATGACACAAAGATTGGTGGCATTGTAAGCAGTGTAGATGAAAACGTAAAAAAGGGATATTGATAGATTAGGTGAATGGGCAAAACTGTGGCAAATGGAATTCAATGTCGGCAAATGTGAAGTCATCCACTTTGGATCAAAAAAGGATAGAACAGGGTACTTTCTAAATGGTAAAAAGTTAAAAACAGTGGATGTCCAAAGGGACTTAGGGGTTCAGGTACATAGATCATTGAAGTGTCATGAACAGGTGCAGAAAATAATCAATAGGGCTAATGGAATGCTGGCCTTTATATCTAGAGGACTGGAGTACAAGGGGGCAGAAGTTATGCTGCAGCTATACAAAACCCTGGTTAGACCGCACCTGGAGTACTGTGAGCAGTTCTGGGCACCGCACCTTTGGAAGGACATGTTGGCCTTGGAGGGAGTGCCGTTTACTAGAATGATACCCGGACTTCAAGGGTTAAGTTACGAGGAGAGATTACACAAATTGGGGTTGTATTCTCTAGAGTTTAAAGGTTAAGGGGTGATCTGATCGAAGTTTATAAGATATTAAGGGGAACAGATAGGGTGGATAGAGAGAAACCATTGCCACTAGGGGGTACAGTCTAAAAATTAGAGCCAGACCTTTCAGGAGTGAGATTAGAAAACATTTCTACACAAAAAGGGTGGTAGAAGTTTGGAACTCTCTTCTGCAAACGGCAATTGTTGCTGGCTCAATTGCTAAATTTAAATCGGAGATAGATAGCTATTTGGCAACCTTTGAAGGTGGTGGGACAGATTGAGAAAGTGGTTAAAAAAGCATACAGGATCCTGTGCTTTATAAATAGAGGCATAGAGTACAAAAGCAAGGAAGTTATGTTGAACCTTTATAAAACACTGATTTGGCCACAACTGGAGTATTGTGTCCAATTTGTGGCATCGCACTTTATGAAGGATGTGAAGGCCTTAGAGAGGGTGCAAAAAAGATTTACTAGAATGATTCCAGGGATGAGGGACTTCAGTTACGAGGATAGACTGGAGAAGCTGGGGTTGCTCTCTTTAGAGCAGAGAAGGTTAAAAGGAGATTTGATGGAAGTGTTCAAAATCATGACGGGTTTAGATAAAGTAAATAAAGAGAAACTGTTCCCATTGGCAGAAGGGTCGAGAACCAGAGGACACAAATTTAAGGTGATTGGCAAAAAAACCAAAGACGATGTGAGGAAAAACTTTTTTACACAGTGATCTAGAATGCACTGCCTGAAAGGGTGGTGGAGACAGATTCAATCATGACTTTCAAAAAGGAATTGGATAAATACTTAAAGGGAAAATATTTGCAGGGCTATGGGGAAAGAGCGGGGGAATAGGACTAACTGGTTGCTCTTACAAAGAGCTGGCACGGGCTCGATGGGCCGAATGGCCTCCTTTTGTGCTGTAACCATTCTATGATTCTATGTGCTCTACAACAGAACATTGGAGCATTGACATTCACCAATATTTAAACTTTACAGTCCTGGAGATCTCTAGCAATTGCTCTATTTACAAGGTGTCGGGCTTACAAAAAACGGGGCAAATTTATAAATGTTCCACCTCCACTGTGACTTTATTGATAGAAACATGTTTGTCTTTGAAAGAGAAAAATATGTACTATTTGGGTTTAAGAAAGAGCATCGTATGAAAACATCCAATCCACCACCTTCTCAAGGGCAATTAGGGATGGGCAATAAATGCCGGCCTCGCCAGCGACGCCCACATCCCGTGAACAAATAAAAAAATAAACTGAAAGTGCTATTTGACAAAAACAAATGTCAGATCTCTGCTGGTATAGATACAGCATGTAATAGTATCACTATAAAGTGGGATGCACAAATACAGATCACTCTGTCCATTGCCACATTTTATTATTAATGTCCTGCAGTAAAAAAAGTTACCTCAGGGCATCAGTAAAGGAATTTGATATTTGTTCCGGGGAATGTGGATGATGCTGGCAAAGCCCATCCTTAGTTGCCCTGGGAAGGTTGTGGTCTTCTCCTTGAACCGCTGGAGCCCTTGTGCGAATGGTGCTCTCATATTGATGTTAAGGAGGAAATTCCAGGATTCTGACCCAGCGACATTAAAGGAAAAGCAATATACGTCCTTCAGGATGGTATGGGATCCAGAGGGGAACTTGAAGCAATAGTGTTTCCACGACCTTGCTGCTCTTGTCCTTCTTGGTAGTAGAGGTTGTAAGTGCTGTTCAAGTAACTTGGTGAATTGCCACAGTGCATTCTGTAGATGGTACAACCTGCAACCACAGCATGTGGGTGGAGGAAGGTATGGATATTGAAAGTTGGAACTGCTGTCAGCAGAGGTGGGCCCTGCTGGGCCTGTGAGGGATGCTTCCAGCAGAATTCCCAGGATAACTGGGCAGTGTGCCCAGACACACCCTCACAGTGCTGGCTTGATGTGAGTGGGGAGGTCAGACAAAGCACCCATCCCACACCGGATCAGGAGTTCTTGGACAGTTTGAATGGGGCAGAAATCTGGAGTAACCTCACTCCACCAGAATTTTGCCTCCCCCTCCCCAAATGGTGCAGAATTTCTAGGTTCTGATGCTTAGTGCTCCAACTGAACATACTGCTAAGGGAGTCACGGGGTTAAATTTTAACTGCAAGCCGGGGAGATTTCCGGGTGCAAAACCTGGAAGGTAAGTGATCGCGACCTTAATGATCACTTCCGGGTTTCACGCTCGGCAACCAGCCTGATTGACAAGCTGGCTGGCTGGCGGGTGGGAAGGCCTGCTGCAACAGGCTGCAGCCGGAGATCGGGATAGGGGGGGGCAAGGGACAGATTGGGGGGTGGGGGGGGGGAAAAGAGATCCACGGGGAGGGGCAAGGAAGAGATCAGGGCGGCTGGGATGCAGATCAGAGGTGACTGGAGGTCGGGTGAAGAGTCGGAGGTAGACGGGGGTCCACCACGGGTGTGTCCACCTTCGGGAGGGGGGCCAGCATTTGGGGGGGTGGGTTGGCCAATCGTGGGGGTCCTGTCAGCCAGGTGAGCTTGTTAGGTCTGGATAAAGCACTCCTGCTCCTCCAGGCCCACAAGCAGTGCAATAAAGGCTTGCACCTCATGGATCCAGCCCTTCCCACCTGACGTGAATGGGAAGTGATGGGAAACCAGAACAGGTAAGGTTAAATTTGTTTTATTATTCCAACACACAAAATATTAAGTACCTCAAGTATCTCATAGTGGTATATTGCCCTTTTAAGTATCGGGCCACCAGCTTTAAGTGGAGGAGGGACTTCCTGGTGTCTACTCTCCACACGCAGACAAACCTGCCTGGGTTAAACCCAGAAGTAGGCGTGTTGGAGCAGGATGCCATCCCACTCTGAAAACAGAGGATTTTTACTCCCCACCCACCCGTTCTTGGGGGTTAAAATTTACCCCATGAACTTTTAGCCGAATTAATTGCCACTGATAGCTGATATAACCTTTCAATGCAGACACCTAGCACATGTAATAGGCATGAATTATAGTGCTTCTGGTAAAAGAAGAACTAGCTCTTGTTTCCATAGTTTTAAAGGCTCGCGTGGAGCATAAACACCAGCCCGGACCTGTTGGGCCGAATGGCCTGTTTCTGTGCTGTACATTCTGTGTAAAGTATGCTTAGTAATTTAGTATAAATTGATCCAAGTTATTTTCCACTCTACTGTGATATCAGATCAACCATTATGATGTACAGACAATGTCTGATGTACTTTACTCTGCACACTTGCTTTATCTGTACCCAGCTGATGAATCACTCCACTTCACAAGTTTAGATTAAGCTTTTCCATATTTTGTGTGTAAAATAGCAATTGGCTTTACAGTCCAATTCCTTCTTATCTCACCCCGGAATATTTCTTTTGCCATCCTTGCATATTTTTCTCACATTGTCCTTCAAGCTTAGAAATTGGCTGATTTTATCACATCTTTGTTGAACGTGATACTGACCTCTGTTATGACATTTACTTCGCTTCCACTTCCTAGTGCATCTTCTCTTTTAGGTGCTCTCAGCAAAATCACAAATTATCCAGATTGCTTCATTTATTTTTCTCCTCGGACATAAAATAATATTTTGCGACTTTCTTTTTGGCATCAGGGTCTGAAGTTTCTTGTTTCTCTTGGGTATCAATGGCTTGAGTTCTATGTGAACATAGTTAGCCATTTGTTCCACTATTCTGCATTGTTGGTTTGAGGCAAGTGTTAATGCTATTTGCCCTACACTGGTTTTAAGCAGCTGATAACCCCAGATGTTGTCGTTTGCCACAGTCAGACTAATTCAACATTACTAAACTTGGTGCAGTATGGTCTAATCAAAATAATTGCAGCAAACTTGTAATAGGGGTGCTGGTGAAAACAGGCTGGAAGATTTTTGTGGGGCCTGGAGGAGCACTCCTGGCCCCACTAAAATCTTTAAAAGGAACCTACCTTTTGGGAGAGGCCTCCAGTTGTTCTTTAAAGGACCATCAGTTATGCCTTTCAATGCCTGGCGACGTGGGACTGGAGTGCGCTGTGCATGCTTTTCCCATTTCTCCTTGAAAGTTGTAATCAGCAGCGTCAGGTGTAGAACCCTCATTTGCATATCTTAACAGCTTCCTGCCTGTTTTGGGTGAGAGTGCTGGGTACCAATTTAAAGGCCTAATTGAAAGTTCATTCAGGCAGGCAAATGGGTACGCAAGGTCCCCATCAGATTTTTAACTGTCGTTTTTCAGGCGAGAAATGTCTCCTCCCCACCACATGAGATATTAAATTGTTTGTTTTTCAGTTTGTGACTAAGTTTAATATCAATTGTAGGGAAAGTCTTCAAAACTATTTTCAGAGACCTAGTATATGAACATTTAGAAAAGTATAAATTAGTAAAGCAAATTCAGAGTGAATTCAGAACAGGGAGGACATGTTTAATTAACCTGCTAGAGTTCTTTGAAGACATTGCTGACATGATTGAGACTGGAAATGGAAATTATATTTACTTGGATTTTCAGGAAGCTTTGTCAAGATTCCACATTGGCAATTTAAGAGCTAAGGTTAGGAATTACAGAATATGAGGTAAAATGAGGGATTTTGCAAGCAAATTCTTGAAAATTTCAGGTCATACCAAAATAGGGGTAAGCCAAATAATGAGAAACAATATAACCAAGTTCAAAAGGATTTATTTAGGTAATTGTGTCAAATGCAGCTCAATGTGAATAAATGTAAAATAATTCACATGGACCAAGGGAATGACAGGACAAGTGTCTTAGCCAACATTCCTCCCTCAACCAACACCACCACCAACATTTTATCTGTTCATTCATTTGCTATATGTCAGTCCATGCTGTGCACAGAATGGCTCCTCTGCTTGCCTAAATAACAAACGGTATGATTTTAAGACAATACTTTAAAAATAATTCATTGGCTGTAGAGAGCTGTGAGACCTCGCCCACTGGGAGTGCATGTTGGGAAACCATCAGCACATTCCCTACGATTTTCTGTCAATAAAATTAGTGGCTGGAAAATCAGGGGAATTGGGCCTGCGATTTCCTGGCATTCACTCCAGAGTGTGCAAGGATCCATACCAGGAGTACACATATGGAAAATTCCCTTTTGCAACAATTTATTTTGGTAGTGTAGATTTAATATTGCAGGAGCTATTCTTGACATTTGAGTAGCTTTATTACTGTATACTGTTTGTTTGTTTGAGCCATGATCAAGCTGGAAAAAATGGTTATTGTGGATAGACTGTCATTTCTCCAAACTGAATTGCACTGTGTATCCTTCAATTTTTATGATAACAGTTAATCTCCAGTAGCATTGCTCAGAAATTTAAAAAGCCTCTCTTCCTGTAACTAGCTGTCTTATTCTTTCCTAAGCTCTAATTATTTTTGAGTCACTCTCCGTGTCTGTTTCATTCATCCTTTCTCTCTTTGGCTCTCAGAGATGTCTATATCTCTATTTGTCTTCAACTCTTTTTCGCTCACTCTTTGTGTATCTTCTCTCTTTGCTGTATGTCTCTTAATCTCACTATATGTTTTTTTTTACAGATCTATTCAGCATGCACTAGGCCGAAGGCGAAGACGTGGAGTAGATGAGGAGAGGATGTTCCGGAACCGATGTGGGTAAGAAACAAAATGAGATAGGCATTTGAGGGCTTGAAGGGAGCAGGGGAGGCATCTGGGGTTGCAATGTCAGAGGCAGTGGGTGGAAGAAGCCTGGGAGTGAGGGCAACTGGGGCTTAAAATCATACAGGAGAGAAGTTGGAGTGTGGGGTTTGTGAGCACGGGGTGGGGGGGGGGGGGTTGGGACCTCTGGGGCCATGGAACAATTGAGGGTGCATATTGGAACACTCACAGGATGTGGTCTTGAAGTACTTTTGAAGGTCTGGGGATGGGAGTACTCAGGAGGTGTGCTGACCATCTGTGAGCACTCAGGGAGTCTGATTCCTGGGGATGGGAGCACTTTGTTGGTGTTGGGGTCTGTGAATACTCATCGAGCTAGGGTCTGAAGGTTGAGAGCACTTTGGGAGAGCTGGACAACACTGGGAGAATTTGAATAGGTATGGTTCTGGGAGTGCATGGGGGAGGTTGGACTATAGGTTGGCGTCTGAGACCGGTCTAAGTGAAGGGGTACTTGGGATGGCTGACCCTTGAGGTGAAGCACTTTGGTGGGATTCCAGCACTTGGGGTCACTGTGGCTTGGGAGTACCTTGGGGAGGGTGGTTAGGGCACAAAGTACAGTTGTGGCCATCAGGAGCAGACAGCAGCTGTGGCATCTGGAAGCAAGGGTGTGGCCACCTGAAGCAAAGAGGTGGCTGCCAAGTGCAAAGTCCAGTAGCTAGGAGTAGAGAGCATGAAACGCCATTAGAGGGACAGGGGCCAAGCACACAGTGGAAGTTGCCAGAGAGTGATAGTCTGTCAAGGACCCTGAGAAAGTCATGCATGAGAGGGCAGGGTACAGCAGAGGACTGCTGTGTAAGTGCAAAGTGCTGAAAAATATTGAGACCCAAGGCCTATCTGTCTGATCTAAGCTCCAAGAATGGAGCAGAAAATAAACTTGAGTCCCTGAGAGAAGGAAAGCCTTTGTGGGCCAAGGGTATTGGAGAGGTAGTAGAAGATGGGATGGGTGAGATTATTAATAAATTGTGTGATTTTTTAAAGAATTGTCGATTTTTTTATGTTATAGACTGTAGGGCCAAATTTATCAACTTTTCTGATACATGCCAATCCTAAGTCCAGTGAAAGGAACAGAAATTTGTTCAGATACACCAGCTTCCAGCTTTCCCTGCCAGTTTCTGCAGGGCTTTGTTTGGGGCAGAGGAGCCTCCGCCCATTTCAAACAAGGACAGTGGTGTCAGAGGGGGCAGGACTTTGAGTATAGAAGATTAAAGGATGATGAAAGGGGAAAGGGTGGGAAAGTGGAGTTGAAGTAAGAATCAGATCAGCCGTGATCTCATCAAATGGCGGAGCAGGCTTGGGGGGCCGAATGGCCTACTCCTGCTCCTATCTCTTATGGTCTTATGGATCTAATTGAGGTGTTTGAAATGATTAAAGACTTTGATAGGGTAGATAGACAGAAGCTATTTCCTCTGGTGAGGGAGTACAGAACAAGGGGGGCGTAACCTTAAAATTAGAGCTAGGCTGTTCAGGAGTGATGTCAGGAAGCACTTCTTCACAAAAAGGGTAGTGGAAATAGGGAACTCTCCCAAAAAGCTGTTGAGGCTAGGTCAATTGAAAATTTCAAAACTGAGATTGATAGATTTTTGTTAGGTAAGGGTATAAAGGGATATGGAGCAAAGGTGGGTAAATGGAGTTGAGATACAGATCAGCCATGATCTAATTGAACCGCGGAACAAGCTCGAGGGGCTGAATGGCCTACTGCTGTTCCTATGACTGGGAGAGGGGGCTCCCAGGCCGGTATGCATAGTGACAGTAAATGTAGCAGCCTGCTGTCAGATAAAAGTGGGGCCTGGGTTCTGGTCTAGACCCCTTGGTGAATATTTTTTGATCTCCTTACAAATGGGGTCACTGGACATATTTCCACCAGCTTTCCTTCCCCTCTGGAGCTGGCATGCCCCGCTGCATTCTGCAGCTTTCTTCCACCTGCCTAGATTATTTAAATTTGGTGACCTCCCGCTGACCCCGCATACTTTGGCAATCAGAGCCAGAGGTCACTGGTGGACGGATCCTGTCACATGCCCAGATCTGCGGATTTCCGGGGTCTGTATTTTTAGTGGTTTATACTGAGGTGGGTGGAAAGCCAACATAGCTTCTGAAATGACAATTTGTAAACAAATTTTCCGGAATGTGTTTTTTCTTGAGGAATTTTTGGGGTGATTTGTGAACATATGGTTTTCAGTAAATATGAAATTGGAGCCAATCAGCATACTGCCTGCAAAATTTAGCTAATGAACATGCTTCATGTCCTACAAGCACACTGACAAATCAGACACTTTCCTAATCCCAGCACCCCTCCTCACAGGCCAGCAGGATCAACTGATACATGAAAATGATTGGACTACCAGGAAACCTGTATAACTACCAACAGAAACTATATCATCAGGCATTAGAATTATTACAACAGTGACTACACTTCAAAAGTACTTCATTGCCTATCAAGTGCTTTGAGGACATGAAAGGCACTATATAAATGCAAGTTCTTTCTTTCTTTATAATTCCACAAACATTTGCAGCCCTGCAATACTTTAACAAGGTGAACATTCTTCATGCGTAACCCAAGGCTGTTACTGTCAGCAGATTATTCAATTACGAGCACCATCGTAATCAAGTTCGGCTTCAGTTGGAGAACCCATGGACATGCACTTTCCAGCAGAGGTCACTGGATAGCAATCGTGAGCTATAACCCTGGTCAATTTATTTCCCCCCTAACCCAGTAACACTAAGGTCAGTTGCAGCATTCCCATTACCGACATGCTGGAGATCACCTAACCAGTATCAAACCTAGGACCTTCCTGGTCTATATGGGCCAGAGCTACATCACATGTTGCATTTACCTAATGAGGGATGGTGTCTCACTATCATTTATTTTGATATGGTTTTTCAGGATTTATTGTCTTCAATGTATATTTATGCAAAGAAATTCTGTTTTGTTAACATAAGCTTGCTTTTGGTGGATATACTAAAGGATTTTCAGAAACATACCAGGGAGATTGTAATGTTGTTTACCATTAAAACAGTTTTTTTAGGGTCTTTGAGGCTTGCTATCTAATATGCTTTAAGCATAAACAGTTGCTTTCTAATGTGGTCTCAGGTTCTGAATATAGTCACTTGATTGAATACAAGTTCCCAAACTGATACTAGGCGCTGTAGGGAGAATTTTTTAATTTCACAGTTGACTGAAACACATAACACGGACTCTGAAGAAATTGTATCTGCATTACCTGCTGCAACATACATAAGATTTTGATTTGAATAAATAAAAGACTACAGCAGATGGTCATTAACAGGACCTATACCTTACATCATTAGTTTTTCTGTTTAGACTTAAATTTCACTTCTCTCAAAACTTTGCTAAAATTGTTATGTAAGACAGAAGTGAAAGACTATCCAATTATGATGGTAGAAAAAGCTATATAGGTTCATTTCAAGCTTAAGCAACCTTCTTATTATGCCCACTGTGATGAGTAAAATGTAATTACAGATTTTAATGAAAATAGGCTCAATTACTGTGAATCTTCACTTTGGGAGAATATAGCTTTCTGTGTCTAAGTGATCCTTCACGTCATCATATAACCTAATATTTCTCATCCTTAAAACTGGGCAGTTAGCTATCAATGCATAATATTTCTTATGGTAACTGCATATATGTCTTGTTTACTTAGATTTCTCAATAATAAATGTACTTGTTCTGCTAAGTGAAGGCCTAAATAGGAGATGGAAGAAATATCAGCTAAATCTTATTTTCATTGCAATACACCTTTTATTACATTTTTCAATAAATACATCCAACATTTACTCATTTTTAAAAATAAATTTCCCTCCAAGGCAATGATTCAGAAGAAAGTATTTTGTTTTTGTGTTCCCTGTTCCTTCTCTGTTCACTAATTTTTGTAAAAAAAAATTGAATAAAAGCAATTGAGCGATAGATTCATGTTTTGCAAAAGTCAAAAAATGCGGTAGTCCGAGGATGTTTGATACGAATTTGCTTCAGGCTGTTGAAAAATGCTTCAGATTCCCCAGGGATGAGTTTTCCTGATTTGCTGTTGTTCCGAAACTTTAAGGGCGATCATCACCCTGTAAAGTTGCTGCAAAAGCTTTTATCCTCAATATATTGATGGGCAATACAACATGATGTTGTATGCGTAGAGAAGACATGATAGCGCTGCATAGAATGTCATTATGTTGCTTACATGTAACATAATCATGGGTTTATCCAGGTTGATTTCTTCTGAAAAATGGTAATGATTCCTGTTTTTCTTATATAGTCATCTAATAGGAAGTTTGTGTAGCGCTTATGCACTACCATTAGATGTCCGTAGTTTACTTGTTTTTTTGTTAGAACCACCTAAAGGGTGGGATTCCTTTTTTTAATAAGAATTTGGAGAACACCCGAGAGAAATTTTATCCCGAACTGCCTGAGGGGATCAGGTCGATCGATGGAAAGTAAAATCGGGCGGCGTGTAAAACGAGCGGCCGATCTGATTGTGTACGATTGCCGCCAGGTGGGTTAGGTTAAAATTATCACCCACCCACATCTCCAAAATCAATGGCCGGCTAATAACATTGCACAGACGCACCACTTTGAAATGTGAAATTTCTGAGAATGCAATTTCATAAACTGGTCATTAAATATGCAGAAAAATAGAGATTCTCTTTGTTTTCATTTAGAGAGCAATTTCACCATAGAGGCAAGGCAGTAAAATACAAATGGCAATCCTAGCATGGGATATTTTTTCTTTGCAAATGCATGAGCAAAGACATAATTCACTTTGAAATGCAACATTGTGCCAACTCATTGCAACAAAAAAAAGGTTCCTCTCTCCCCTCAAAATAAGCTTGCCAAATATTTCCTTTTAAAGGAAAGAATGTTTTTTTCTGGTTCACTGTGATGTCTTGATTTCAACAGAATGAGGATACTACTATAATTAAAAGGTATAAAATTATGTCTTGTTATAAAATGCTATGGGCTTCAAATACTCAGTCTGAATTCACAGTGAAATTATTATGGGCTTGTACATAACAACGGTAGCTGATTTCTGTAATAAGTCCCTCACTGCAGTCTACAATGTCTCACGTAATCCACATTATGTACGGCTGCTAACCGTTCCGCTGTTGAATGTTTGCAACATCTTTCAAAACGTCCAATTATGTTCTACCTGGAATTAACATTTAAAATAAAGAGAGTTTCTACATATTGGAATTATGAATATTAAAGTAGAATTTGAGAAATGCACAGAACCACTGAGGCTTAAATTTATATTATAACAAAAATAAATTGCAAATGTGCAGCATTTTTGATTTGCTGCAAAAATGTTACTACTGTCCTCAAAGAATTAATAGAAAACCCATATAAAGAGATATGTGTTTCTCTCCAATAAAATGCTTTTGGTATGGCAACAAAAGACAATTTTAGAGAGCAATTTTTCTCTTCTTACACTGTCTGAAAGCTGTCAGCTTCTTACATCGAGTTTATTCACAATACATTGATGATTATGACAAGACTGAGACAAGTGAAAGCAACATGGTGTACAAGTGTGCTTGTTGCTAGTTACAAAATTCAATTTATGTGGACCAAAAAAAGGAATATTAAAATCCTGGAGGCCTTTCTGGCAAGATGTCTCTGCCAATAGAAGTTTACATACGTTTACTTGTCAGTGAACTAATAAAAGCAGAAGAAAGGATGAAACTTGAAAAAGCCATTTACTCCATCAGAATCATATGTTTGTACACAAAGGAACAGGAATAGGCCATGCAGTCGCTCAAGCCTATTACACCATTCAATTGGATCATAGCTGATATGTACCACAACTACATTTGCTTGCCTATGATCTATATCCCTTGATACCCTTTCCGAACAAAATTCTATTGGTCTCAGTCTTCAAAATTTCAAAATTACATGGTGCAACTTCCCAGCTCTCTTGCCAAAATTACACTTCTTCCCTTCAAATCCCATTTTAAAGGGACAAGAGAAGCCCCAACCGTGATGGAGCTCTGTAAGGAGAAGATGCTTTGGATGGGATTTTGGCTGCAGTGTTTATGGTTCCTTCTGATAATGTGCTTTTATTAGAAGTTTTTTCAATATTTCTGAAATTTCTATGAATTTGCTGAATTTTTTGGGGGGCTGGCATATTCAGTCACTGTAAAACAGTAGTCCTGATTTTATCCCCTAATGGTATAAATGTCCTTATTGTTATAGAACAACATAGCTTCTGACACACTGGGCTTGATTTTAAATGTAAATTGCGGGGGCGGGGGGGTGGTGGGGGGTGCTGCGAAAATTGCAGAAATGCAGAGCGGGTTCAGAAGCCGGCTCTAACCCGCTGACTTCCAAGTTCCCCACAGACGCACCTGTGTGCGCACGGGCGTCCCGAATCCAGAAGTCCCGCCGGCAATTAAAGCCGACGGGGTGATAGTTAAAGAACCAAATGTACCCTTATGGCACTTTACTTGTGACAGATTAGGTAGTTAGAATGACTTTTAACTTACCTGGGCGGCTTTCCCACAGCTTCTGATTTATGCCTGGTGAAACCAGATGTGAAGGGCCAGATCAGGCAAAAAGAAACAAAATAAATTAAATAACAAACCATTGCACAAAGTTAAAACACAAAATCAACCAACCTTTCCACCCTGCTCCGATGTCTCATGTCTCCCTCTCCGATGTCCCTCTCAGCCCCCGATGTCTCCCTCTCCGATGTCCCCCTCTTCAACCCCCGATGTCCCCCGATCTTCTCCTCTCCCACCTGATCTTCCCCCTCTCCCCCCGATCTTCCCCTCTCCCCCCCCTGATCTTCTGTTCCAGCACCGGATGACGTCTCTCTCTCTCTCTCTTTCTCTCCCCTGCCCCCTCCTGTCGGCAGCCAACCTGTCAATCAGGATGTCTGCCGGGCACGAAACCCAGAAAGAACTTTAATCAGCATCAATTACATTGCGATCTCGTCGGAAACGGTAAGTTTTTTTAATTCAGGTTTGCCAAGCGCACCTTCACCCCTCGCTGCCTACCCACCACCATTTCAAAATTGAGCCCACTGTGAGAAATAGCGTGGGAGATCTGCTAATATCTATAATAGATTAAAAATGGTATATCAACACACGCAGACATCACACTTTGTAAGAGATGCAAAACAATCTTAAAATGGTGGGTGCACCTGATCACCAGCTTGAAATTGACAAACATATTCCATTCTGCTAACTTCCTTGAACAAAGAACAGTGAAACTCTGAATAACCCAAGCCTCGATTTACATAAAAACGGTTAGACTATCAGGCTTTAAAGGCACACAATTCCACCTTAGCACAATATACATTGTGCATTAAATGTTGCAAGTAACATTCGTGCCAGACAAGTGCCAGGCAATGACCATCTCAAAGAAGAGAGTCTAACCACCTCCCCTTGACATTCAACGGCATTACCATCGCCGAATCCCCCACCATCAACATCCTGGGGGTCACCATTGACCAGAAACTTAACTGGAGCAGCCATATAAATACTGTGGCTAAAAGAGCAGGTCAGAGGCTGGGTATTCTGTGGCGAGTGACTCACCTCCTGACTCCCCAAAGCCTTTCCACCATCTACAAAGCACAAGTCAGGAGTATGATGGAATACTCTCCACTTGCCTGGATGAGTGCAGCTCCAACAACACTCAAGAAGCTCGACACCATCCAGGACAAAGCAGCCTGCTTGAATGGCACCCCATCCACCACCCTAAACATTCACTCCCTTCACCACCGGCGCACTGTGGCTGCAGTGTGTATCATCCACAGGATGCATTGCAGCAACTCGCCAAGGCTTCTTCGACAGCACCTCCCAAACCCGCGACCTCTACCACCTAGAAGGACAAGGGCAGCAGGCACATGGGAACAACACCACCTGCACATTCCCCTCCAAGTCACACACCATCCCGACTTGGAAATATATCGCCGTTCCTTTATCGTTACTGGGTCAAAATCCTGGAACTCCCTACCTAACAGCACTGTGGGAGAACCTTCACCACACACACTGCAGCGGTTCAAGAAGGCGGCTCACCACCACCTTTTCAAGGGCAATTAGGGATGGGCAATAAACGCTGGCCTTGCCAGCGACGCCCACATCCCATGAACGAATAAAACAAAATATGGTATAAAACTCCAATCCTAACAAAACAGCATAACATTTAACTTACCGCAATACCACAAGAGACCCACTTTGCACTGGGGAAAACAAACATTGCATCCAGTGTGTGTCTATCACATCCCAGACATTGCACGTTATTACAGAGAGAGCGTAATTGTAAATAAAAAAGAAAGCTAGTTATTGGCCTGGAGCCTGAAATTTACAAGTGGTTACAGCTGCTCTTTGATTGATCTCAGCGGTTGTAAATAGCTGTAATTAACACAGAGAGGATTTGCCGATTTCGAGTAGTAGCCTTCAAGCCATAGGTCAGAAAAGCAGCCAAACACGACAGCCATGCTCCGGACTCAATACGACCTGTTGGCAATGGTACGGGAGATCCGCCATTCATGCCAAATGAATGGTGGAAGGCTGACTGACTATTTACACCATCTGTCTCTGTAAAATGTTATCTTCTTCCATTTACAATAAAAGAAAAGTAATCCACAATCCCTTGGGTGTTCTGCAGGATTTCTGATTTACCGGATGGTGAACACTTTCACAGACATCTTGTATCCAGGACGTGCTTGAAATGACTCCTTCATACTGAAAGCTTTTTCCAAGCTCCTTACTTTTAAGGAGTGCAGTGTTATTTGCCAAAAACATTCCAGATCATTGCACACAATGCTGCAATAAAATGGACGAGCACATTAAGGCAAATCCACTTCTTGAAGCTGTGTGAAATTTTTATAAAGGTCTTGACACAAGGTCCTTGTTTTTGTGAAGTAAATTCCTGCGAGCTGCCCTTCATTTTTTTGGTACAGTTGCAGTGTATCATTTTGTATCTTGGTCACCTTGTCTAACATCTGCATTCTAAATTGAGGTCCACTTTATTTTTCGAACTTCTCCCATGATTTTTATTTTTATCAATTGTTTCCCCTTGTGGCTCACACCCTCTTTCTAAATAAAAGGAGCTGTTGGCAGCCTGAGCGTAAAACTGATGCCCGTAAATCGGATGCCCGTTATAAACATCGCCCAGTTTTAATTTTTGTTGATCTCAATGGAAATAAAAATTGAACGGTTTCTGTAACAGGTGAACAAACTGCAAAGTCAGTTGTACACCCAGGGGGCAAGTTAAAAATCTACCCCACTATTTCTAAATTGGGGAAGAATTTGATGAATTGTGTGGTGCTGTGCAGTTCTATCTGCATTACATTTTACAGGAGATTTAATTGTAGGTGAGTCAACAGGGTGTTATATTCTCCTCTCCAAAGGGGCGAATTTCCATGAAAGATCCACAAAAAACCTAGAATTACAACAATGTCCGAAGTTGGGGAAGAGAAAATCAGTCAGGTACCTGTGTCATGAAAATGAAGCATTTTGTTTGTGATAGACCATGTTTTTAGCTTCTTTCTTTCTGTAACAGTGTACATGGGGTCAAAATGCCAGGTTCAATCATGGAAAATGGCCCAACTTGTTTTGATACAAAAATAGAATTAGCAGTCACTTGGACAAGCGTGGATTGATTAGGGAAAGCCAGCACCGATTTGTTAAAGGCAAATCAGGTTTAACTAACTCGATAGAGCTTTTTGATGAGGTAACAGAGAGGGTCAATAAAGACAATGAGGTTAATGTGGTGTATATGGACTTTCAAAAGGCGTTTGATAAAGTGCTGCATAATAGGCTTGTCATCAAGATTGAAGCCCATAGAATAAAGGGGGCAGCAGCAGCATGGATAAAAAATTGGCTAAATAACAGGAAGTAGAGAGTAGTGTTGACCAGTTGTTCTTCGGATTGGAGGGAGGTGCTTCCCAGTGGTCGATACTAGGACCACTGCTTTTCTTGATATATATTAATGACTTGGACTTAGGTGTACAGGGCACAATTTCCAAATTTGCAGATGAAACAAAACTTGGAACAGTGAGGAGGGTAGTGATAGACTTCAAGAGAATAAAGACAGGCTGGTGGAATGGGCGGACACATAGCAGATGAAGTTTAATGCAGGAACCTTATGGATTGAATTGAGAAATAGGAAAGGTTCTAAGACTATAGTGGGAGTTGTGTATAGGACCCGTGGCAGCAGCTCTGAAGTGCTAGATTGTATAAATGCAGAGATTAGACAAGCGTGTAACAAAGGCATAGTGGTCTTAATGGGAGACTTTAACCTTCATATAGATTGGGAAAAGCAGACTAGCAACTGTCAGAAAGGTAGTGAATTTCTTCAGTGTGTCCGGGATAGTTTTCTACAGCAGTATGTCCTAGAGGCAACAAGGGGGCAAGCCATACTAGTAATGAGTAATGAACCAGATTTAGTTAAGGGCTTAACTGTGCGTGAACATCTATCCAATAGCGATCATAACATGATCAAGTTCAAGGTAGTGTTTGAAAGGGAAAAAAGTGAATCAGCTGCAAAGATTCTTAACTTGGGTAAGGCCGACTTCAATGGGATGAGACAGAGACTGTCCACAGTAAACTGGGCAAATCTGTTAATGGGTAAAACGACTGATGATCAGTGGGAAATGTTTAAAGAAACATTTAACGTGATACAGAATCGGTTTATACCACTGAGGGGCAAGAACTCCACTTGCCAAAAAAAACAGCCATGGACAACTAAAGAGGTAAGGGACAGTATAAGACATAAGGAAAGGGCATACAAAAAGGCAAAAAATGGCACAGATCCTGGCAAATGGGAAAGGTACAAAGATCAACAAAGGGTCACAAAACAGATAGTAAGAGAGTATGAAAAGAAACTTGCAAGGGATATCAAAACCAATACGAAGAACTTTTGTAGTTATATTAGGAGAAAGAGGGTGGTCAAGAGCAGTGTTGGCCCCTTAAAAACTGAAAGTGGGGATATTGTCATTGACAATGGGGAAATGGCGGACATGTTGAATAATTACTTTGCGTCAGTATTTACAGTAGAAAAAGAGGATAGCATGCCAGAAATACCCAAAAAACTAATATTGAATCGGGGACAGGGACTTGATAAAATTAACATAAGTAAAACAACAGTAATGAAGAAAATAATAGCACTAAAGAGTGACAAGTCCCCAGGACCAGATGGTTTCCATCCCAGGGTTTTAAAGGAAGTAGGTGAGCACATTGCAGATGCCCTAACTATAATCTTTCAAAGTTCTCTAGATTCAGCAACTGTCCCTCTAGATTGGAAAATTGCACATGTCACTCCGATTTTTAAGAAAGGAGAGAGAGGGAAACCAGGGAATTATAGACCAGTTAGCCTAACATCTGTTGTGGGGAAAATGCTGGAGTCTATAATTAAGGATAGGGTGACTGAACACCTCGAGAATTTTCAGTTAATCAGAGAGAGCCAGCATGGATTTGTGAAAGGTAGGTCGTGCCTGACAAACCTGATTGAATTTTTTGAAGAGGTGACTAAAGTAGTGGGCAGGGGAATGTCAATGGATGTTATTTATATGGACTTCCAGAAGGCATTTGATAATGTCCCACATAAGAGACTGTTAGCTAAGATAGAAGCCCATGGAATCGAGGGAAAAGTACGGACTTGGTTAGGAAGTTGGCTGAGCGAAAGGCGACAGAGAGTAGGGATAATGGGTAGGTACTCACATTGGCAGGATGTGACTAGTGGAGTCCCGCAGGGATCTGTCTTGGGGCCTCAATTATTCACAATATTTATTAACGACTTAGATGAAGGCATAGAAAGTCTCATATCTAAGTTTGCCAATTACACAAAGATTGGTGGCATTGTAAGCAGTGTAGATGAAAACATAAAATTACAAAGCGATATTGATAGATTAGGTGAATGGGCAAAACTGTGGCAAATTGAATTCAATGTAGACAAATGTGAGGTCATCCACTTTGGATCAAAAAAGGATAGAACAGGATACTTTCTAAATGGTAAAAAGTTAAAAACAGTGGATGTCCAAAGGGACTTAGGGGTTCAGGTACATAGATCATTGAAGTGTCATGAACAGGTGCAGAAAATAATCAATAAGGCAAATGGAATACTGGCCTTAATATATAGAGGACTAGAGTACAGGGGGGCAGAATTTATGCCGCAGCTATACAAAACCCTGGTTAGACCGCACCTGGAATACTGTGAGCAGTTCTGGGCACCGCACCTTCGGAAGGACATATTGGCCTTGGAGGGAGTGCAGCGTAGGTTTACTAGAATGATACCCGGACTTCAAGGGTTAAGTTACGAGGAGAGATTACACAAATTGGGGTTGTATTCTCTCGAGTTTCGAAGGTTAAGGGGTGATCTGATCGAAGTTTATAAGATATTAAGGGGAACAGATAGGGTGGATAGAGAGAAACTATTTCCGCTGGTTGGGGATTCTAGGAGTAGGGGGCGCAGTCTAACAATTAGAGCCAGCCTTTTCAGGAGTGAGATTAGAAAACATTTCGACACACGAAAGATGGTAGAAGTTTGGAACTCTCTTCCGCAAATGGCAATTGATACTAGCTCAATTGCTAAATTTAAATCTGAGATAGATAGCTTTTTGGCAACCAAAGGTATTAAGGGATATGGGCCAAAGGCAGGTATATGGAGTTAGATCACAGATCAGCCATGATCTTATCAAACGGCGGAGCAGGCACGAGGGGCTGAATGGCCCACTCCCGTTCCTATATTCCTAAGCTCCTATGTTCCTAAAATGCAAAGTGATACTTATCGGTAGGAAGAACGAGGGGTGGCAACATAAACAAGAGGGCACAATTCTGAAAGGGATACAGGAACAGAGAGATCTGGCGGTATATGTGCACAAATCGTGGAAAGTGGCAGGGCAGGTTGAGAAAGCAGTTAAAAAAGCATACGGGATCCTGGGCTTTATAAATAGAGGCACAGAGTACAAAAGCAAGGAAGTCATGATGAACCTTTATAAAACACTGATTCGAGCACAACTGGAGTATTGTGTCCAGTTCTGGGCACCGCACTTTATGAAAGATGTGAAGGCCTTAGAGAGGGTGCAGAAAAGATTTACTGGAATGATTCTAGGGATGAGGGACTTTAGTTACGTGGATAGACTGGAGAAGCTGGAGTTGTTCTCCTTGGAACAGAGAAAGTTGAGAGGAGATTTGATAGAGGTATTTAAAATCATGAAGGGTCTTGACAGAATAGATAGAGAGAAACTGTTCCCATTGGCGGAAGGGTCAAGAATCAGAGGGCGTAGATTTAAGGTGATTGGCAAAAGAACCAAAGGTGACATGAGGAAAACTTTTTTTGGGCAGTGAGTGGTTAGGATCTGGAATATACTGGCAGGGGGGTGTAGTGGATGCAGATTCAATCATGGCTTTCAAAAGGGAACTGGATAAGTACTTGAAAGGAAAAAAATTGCAGGGATAGGGCGGAGGAGTGGGACTAACTGGATTGCTCTTGCATAGAGCCGGCAAGGACTCGATGGGCCGAATGGCCTCCTTCCGTGCTGTAACCCTTCTATGATTCTATGAAAAGCTGTAGAATAGAGGCATTTTGTTTGGTCAGGTGTCTAAGAAAGGAACCAAACCATTCAGTTCTCTCTTTGTGTTTTAGAGGCATGTGGTGGGGGAAATTCTTCCCTTTGGATTTGAGTTCCAGCAGGGCACAACTTTTGTTTACCCCTCCAGATCTACCTGAACCCTGACTGTTCTTCCTGGGTGTGGGTTCATTCTTTATGCATGGTGGGCTCCCAGGAGGATTTCTTCCGTCAAGAAAGAGCTTACCAATGTGAGAGCGGAAAATCCCAGTGGTGCTGCTGCAGGGATGCTGCTGCATCACCAAAAGAGGCAGCCTTAAAGGGGCAGAAGCTCCGTCATGATGGCAGGAAGGTTCCCCATGTAGGCCTTCGCTGAGACTGAGGCCTTCACCACTAAGTGCTCCGACTGATTTGGAGGGAGAGGAAGCCGCTACAAGACCTTCTCCCTCCACAAAGGGAACTTGGGGCTTTTGCCACCACTTCCTGGGGCCATCACCACCTTCCACATGGTGGACCCAGGAAGTGGCAGCAAGTAGAGTGGATGGGAGGGAAATCGACTGGAGACCCAGACCTTGGCACTTCCCCCTCCCCCACCACCTTTCTCATGCAGTGGGTGGGCAAGAAAGAACCAGCGGTGGTGCAGGGGGAA
This sequence comes from Heptranchias perlo, assembly GCF_035084215.1. Lineage (NCBI taxonomy): Eukaryota > Metazoa > Chordata > Chondrichthyes > Hexanchiformes > Hexanchidae > Heptranchias > Heptranchias perlo. Next base: position 51,082,231 of record NC_090327.1, on the reverse strand, counting down.
GGAAATCCCTGTCAGGGCAGTGAGGTGGCAGTAGGCCTCTCCGCCTGAATTTGACCTCATTCTTTGCCATTGTCCCGCAACATCTAGGGTCTGGCTAGGAACTTCAGAAATGCCTCTTAACTGCAGAGGCAAAAGAATGAGCTGAACCCTTCTGTATTCCAGAGGTGCTGCAGCACACTGCAGGATGAAACTGCTAACCTGCAACATCTTGACAGCCCAGCCCCCAATGCAAAACAAGTCCTATCATTGTTACCTTTCTATCAAATCCAAACAGAGGCCTATAAACACTGTAAATGTAGAGTGCATCATTATTTCTGTTCACTTATCTATTTATTAGTTAATAAATCTGTTTGACAGTTTATAGCCTAAACAATGGTCCAGTGAAATTCTGTGCAGGTTTTGTTTACCAAAGACAGACCAATGGCGCAACGGGAGGAAAATGGAACATTAAGCCCCGCTTACTCATTGTCCTTTACATGTGGTAGAGCAGACACGTGGTGGGCGGTAAGATCCGTCCACAAGCGAAGGGTGGGAGGGGGTTGCATGATGGGGGGAGGGGGGAAGAAAAAGATCTGCAGCCATCTGCACCCATAGGGGTGGGGATTCAAAGAGAGGCCTTTCGGTCTCATTTTCTACGTTCTCCACCCAGGACCACACAAAAAATGGGCAGTTTTGTGAGAAAGATCCAATCCAGATATTTCAATTACTTTTCTTCCAATCATTTTTTAAAAGTATTTCTCAGTATGTCTTAAACGATTGAGTCTGAACCCATCAGAGTGAGAGAGAGAGAGAGAGAGAGATGGGCTAGAGAGAGATTCTATAGATTGTCAGCAACAAACTGTCATGTAAAGTTTAATATTCAGGGATCCTCTTTGCACTGCAGTTTACACTGCAGTTTAGCGCAGCAATGCAACTGTTTTACTATTTCTCTATCGAATACAAAGAGAGGTTGTTAAGCCTGTAAACACTATACATGTAGAGTGCATCATTGCTTCTGCTCACTTATCTATTTATTAGTTAATAAATCTGTCTGACAGTTTATAGCCTAAGCAATACTGAAATGTTTATTCTACCACCTTCTGAAGACAAGGAAGGCACATAATATAAACATTAAGCCAAAATAATGTAAAATGGCTTTCTGCTCAAGTCCTGAGCTCACTACAAATTTCCTAGCTAGTGGACAGGTAAAAGCATTGGAATTCAAAGATTGGTCTGAGATGTGGAACCTGAAAAACATATCCAAAGTAAAAACTCAAAAATATAACATAAGTACATAAGAAATAGGAGCAAGAGTAGGCCATCCAGCCCCTTGAGCCTGCTCCACCATTCAATAAGATCATGGCTGATCTTCTACCTCAACGCCATTTTCCTACACCACTCCCATATCCCTTGATGCCTTTAATATCTAGAAATCTATCAATCTCTGTTTTGAATGTACTCAATGACAAAGCCTCCGCAGCCCTCTGGGGTAGAGAATTCCAAAGATTCACCACCCTCTGAGTAAAGAAATTTCTCCTCATCTCAGTCCTAAATGGCCTACCCTTTATTCTGAGACTGTGACCCTTGGTTCTAGATTCCCCAGCCAGGGGAAACAACCTCCATGCATCTACCCTGTCAAGCCCTGTAAGAATTTTGTATGTTTCAATGAGATCACCTCTCATTCTTCTAAACTCTAGAGAATACAGGCCTAGTCTACTCAATCTCTCCTCATACGACAATCCCGCTATCCCAGGAATCAGTCTGGTGAACTTTCGTTGCACTCCCTCCATGGCAAGTATATCCTTTCTTAGGTAAGCAGACCAAAATTGTACACAATACTCCAGGCGCGGTCTCACCAAGGCCCTATATAATTGCAGTAAGATATCTTTACTCCCGTACTCAAATCCTTTTATAATAAAGGCCAACATACCATTTGCCTTCCTAATTGCTTGCTGCACCTGCATTCAGTGACTCACGTACAAGGACACCCAGGTCCCTTTGAACATCAACATTTCCCAATCTCTTACGATTAAAAAAATACTCTGCATTTCTGTTTTTCCTACCAAAGTGATAACTTCACATTTTTCCACATTATATTCCATCTGCCATGTCCTTACCCACTCACTTAGCCTGTCTACTATATCCCCTTGAAGCCTCTTTGCATCCTTCTCACAACTCACATTCCCACCCAGTTTTGTGTCATCAGCAAACTTGGAAATATTACATTTGGTCCCCTCATCCAAATCATTAATATAGATTGTGAATAGCTGGGGCCCAAGCACTGATCCCTGCAGTACCCCACTAGTCACAGTCTGCCAACCTGAAAAAGACCCATTTATTCCTACTCTCTGTTTTCTGTCTGTTAACCAATTCTCAATCAATGCCAGTATAATACACCCAATTCCATGTGCTCTAACTTTGTTCACCAACCTCCTGTGTGGGACCTTATCGAAAGCCTTCTGAAAATCCAAATACACCACATCCACCGGTTCCCCCTTATCTATTCTACTCGTTACATCCTCAAAGAACTCCAATAGATGTGTCAAACATGATTTCCCTTTCATAAATCCATGTTGACACTGCCAAATCCTATTATTATTTTCTAAGTGTCCTGTTATCACATCCTTTATAATAGATTCTAGCATTTTCCCTACTACTGATGTCAGGCTAACAGGTCTGTAGTTCCCTGTTTTCTTTCTCTCTCCTTTCTTAAATAATGGGGTTACATTTGCTACCCTCCAATCTGTAGGAACCGTTCCAGAATCTATAGAATTTTGGAAGATGACAACCAATGCATCCACTATCTCTATAGCCACCTCTTTCAAAATCCTGGGATGTAGATCATCAGGTCCTTGGGATTTATCGACTTTCAGTCCCATTAATTTCTCTAGTACTATTTTTTTGCGAATACTAATTTCCTTCAGTTCCTCATTCTCGCCAGACTCTTGGTTCTCTAATATTTCGAGGAGGTTTTTTGTGTCTTCTTCCATGAAGACAGACACAAAGTATTTGTTTAATTTCTCTGTCATTTCCTTATTCCCCATTATTAATTCTCCCGTCTCTGTCTGTAAGGGACCCACATTTGCCTTTGCCAGTCTTTTCCTTTTTACATACCAAAAGAAGCTTATACAGCCTGTTTTTATGTTTCTGGTTAGTTTATTCTCATTCTATTTTCCCTTTCTTTATCAATTTCTTGGTCCTCCTTTGCTGAATTCTAAAATGCTCCCAATCCTCAGACTTACTGTTTTTTCTGGCAACTTTACATGCCTCTTTCTTTGATTTAATACTATCTTTAATTTCTCTTGTTAGTCACGGTTGGACCACATTTCCTGTTGGGTTTTTGTGCCTTAAAGGAATATATATTTGTTGCAAATTATGCATTAATTCTTTAAATAACAAGCTACTCTTGATTGCTATCCAGAAATCCTTGCTCAAAGTTTATAGGTAGGTAGATACCAGGTGATGGCAACACAGAGTGATGCCACTAAGGTGGAATAACCTGCCAACACTCACTGTTAAGGCTCACACATAAACAATTACCACTTGTGCAGGTCCAGAGACAACTGTCAGCTGTGGAACTGTACCCCAGTCAGGGCTCAAACATTGAGGAAAAGGTTCATTGGCAAAAAAAAATCCTTTTCAAACGGGAGGGGTGGGAGGGGGGGAGCGAGGGGGATGTGGTGGTGGTGGCTATGAGGAAAAGATGTTATCATGGAGAAAGGCAACCGGGGCTAGTATTGCGATATACAAATGTCCTTATTTTCACTGGACTGAGCGACTACTTCTTGCCTGATGTCTCAGTGAATTTCAGACTTGCCGGTATAAACTATGTTGGAGGTTCAGGGAAATTATATTGAATTATTATAATAGTTATGGCAAAGATTTTTTTTATTGCAATAGTGTTGATGCAAACTTAAAACTGAGGACAAACACAAAAATAGTAAATATTCTGAATGAATACTTCCTCCAAGTATTTGCATGGCAAAATATGAGCAACATACCTTTTTCAAACAAAGATGTCCCAAGTAAAATCAATGACCCCGATTTTATCTCGGGATGGGATCGATCCATGCGAGGAGCTAGGGTGAGCAACACACTTGCATATCGAGGCCCAGAGAGATTTTAACTCCAGGGTTTCATTTCCGTATCCAGACTCCGATTCCAGCCTGAATTTGGCAGAAATCTTTGCCTGTTCAGCAGACAAGAGTGAAAATTTAGGTGGTAAGAGGCTTCCCCCGGGGAACCCATGTGAATAGTCCATGGCAGTCAGATAAGTGGTGAGGGGAAGGGGTCCGGAGGTGATCATGATTGGGGGAGGGAGGGGGAAGCCCAGGGCAAGGGTTTCCTTGTGGGACCCGGAGGAGCTCTCCTGGCCGACAAGGAAACCTAATATTTTTTTTTTTAAAACTTCTCTGCCTGGGCCTTTTCAGGTCCACGATCCAGCTTCCGGCAGGTTTGGCCCGTCAGGGAAGCTGTTTTTGGTTCCCTGCTCAGGCTTCCAGTTAAAATGGCAGATTGGGCCCTGATGATGCCATGCAATGAGAGTTAAAACTGGGGCCAATGGATAGCTGGTGCTTATTCAAGAGTGCTGAAAGGGACTAGGGGAGACCTTTATGAAGTTCTAAAAATCATTATGAAGGACATTGGGGTACCAAAAGATTGGAAACAGGCTAAGGTGGTACCAATATTCAAAAAAGGGGACAAAACAGACAAGGCAATTACAGACCCATTAGTTACATAAGAACATAAGAACATAAGAAATAGGAGCAGGAGTAGGCCAATCGGCCCCTCGAGCCTGCTCCGCCATTCAATAAGATCATGGCTGATCTGATCCCAACCACAAATCTAAAGAACACAAGAAGTAGGAGCAGGACCCGGCCACTCAGCCCCTGGGCCCTCTCCGCCACCCACAGGGCATTGACCGATCCGAACTTAGCTTCATGTCCAATTTCCTGCCCGCTCCCCGTAACCCCTCATCTCAGTTTTGAAAGAGCAGCCCCTTATTCTAAGATTATGCCCCCTAGTTCGAGTTTCACCCATCTTTGGGAACATCCTTACTGCATCTACCCGATCAAGCCCCTTCACAATCTTATATGTTTCAATAAGATCGCCTCTCATTCTTCTGAACTCCAATGAGTAGAGTCCCAATCTACTCAACCTCTCCTCATATGTCCACCTCCTCATCCCCGGGATTAACCGAGTGAACCTTCTTTGTACTGCCTCGAGAGCAAGTATGTCTTTTCTTAAGTGTGGACACCAAAACTGTATGCAGTATTCCAGGTGCGGTCTCACCAATACCTTGTATAACTGCATCAATACCTCCCTGTTTTTATATTCTATCCCCCTAGCAATAAAAGCCAACATTCCGTTGGCTTTCTTGATCACCTGCTGCACCTGCATACCAACTTTTTGATTTTCTTGCACTCGGACCCCCAGATCCCTTTGTACTGCAGTACTTTCCAGTCTCTCGCCATTAAGAAAATAACTTGCTCTCTAATTTTTCCTGCCAAAGTGCATAACCTCACATTTTCCAATATTATATTGCATCTGCCAAATCTCCGCCCACTCACCCAGCCTGTCTATATCCCCTTGCAGGTTTTTTATGTCCTCCTCACTCTCTACTTTCCCTCCCATCTTTGTATCATCTGCAAATTTTGATATGTTGCACTCGGTCCCCTCCTCCAAATCGTTAATATAGATTGTAAAGAGTTGGGGACCCAGCACTGACCCCTGTGGAACACCACTGGTTACTGGTTGCCAGTCCGAGAATGAACCATTTATCCCAACTCTCTGCCTCCTGTTCGATAACCAATCCTCCACCCATGCCAGAATATTACCCTCAATCCCGTGATATTTATCTTAAGTAATAATTTTTTATGTGGCACCTTGTCGAATGCCTTCTGGAAGTCCAAATACACTACGTCCACTGGTTTCCCTTTATCCACCCTGTACGTTATATCCTCAAAGAACTCAAGCAAATTTGTCAGACATGACTTCCCCTTCATAAAGCCATGCTGACTTTGTCCTATTAAATTATGCTTATCTAAATGTTCCGTTACTGTCTCCTTAATAATAGACTCCAAAATGTTACCCACCACAGATGTTAGGCTAACTGGTCTATAATTTCCAGCCTTCTGCCTACTACCCTTTTTAAATAACGGTGTTACATTAGCAGTTTTCCAATCTGCCGGGACCTCTCCTGAGTCCAGGGAATTTTGGAAAACTATCACCAAAGCATCCACAATCCTTACTGCCACTTCCCTCAATACCCTAGGATGTAAGCCATCAGGTCCAGGGGATTTATCCGCTTTGAGTCCCATTATTTTACTGAGTACCATCTCCTGAGTGATTTTAATCGTATTTAGCTCCTCCCCCCGTATAGCCCCCTGTTTGTCCAGTGTTGGGATATTCTTAGTGTCCTCTACCGTAAAGACTGAAACAAAATATTTGTTCAGCATTTTTGCCATCTCCATGTTTCCCACCATTAATTTCCCGGTCTCATCCTCTAAAGGACCTACGTTTGCCTTAGCCACCCTTTTTCTTTTTATATAACTGTAGAAACTCCTGCTATCTGTTTTTATATTTTTTGCTAATTTCTTTTCATAATCTAACTTCCCTTTCTTAATCAATCCTTTAGTTACTTTTTGCTGTCTTTTGAAGACTTCCCAATCTTCTATCCTCCCACTAAGTTTGGCTACCTTATATGTCCTTGTTTTTAGTCGGATACTATCCTTGATTTCTTTACTTAGCCACGGATGGCTGTCATTTCTTTTACACCCTTTTTTCTGCAGTGGAATATATTTATTTTGAAAGTTGTAAAATAACTCCCTAAATGAACACCACTGCTCATGTACCGTCTTACCCTTTAATCTATTTTCCCAGTCCACTTTAATCAATTCCGCTCTCATACCATCATAGTCTCCTTTATTCAAGCTCAGTATGCTTGTTTGAGAATCAACCTTCTCACCCTCTAATTGGATATGGAATTCAACCATGTTGTGGTCGCTCGTTCCAAGGGGATCCTTAACTAGGACATTATTAATTAATCCTGACTCATTACACAGGACCAGGTCCAAGGTTGCCTGCCCCCTTGTAGGATCCGTTACATACTGCTCAAGAAATCCATCCCTGATGCACTCAATGAACTCTTCCTCAAGGCTGCTCTGCCCAATTTGATTTGTCCAGTTAATATGATAGTTAAAATCCCCCATAATTATAGCTGTTCCCTTATTACATGCCCCGACTATTTCCTGATTAATACTTCTTCCAGCAGAGTTGCAACTATTAGTAGGCCATATATACTACGCCCACGAGTGTTTTTTTCCCCTTATTATTCCTTATCTCTACCCAAACTGTTTCATTATCTTGATGCTTTGTCCCAATATCATTTATCTGTATTACAGTGATTCCTTCCTTTATTAACATAGCCACCCCACCTCCCCTTCCTTCCTGCCTATCCTTCCTGATTGTTAAATACCCTGGCATATTTAATTCCCAGTCATTGTCACCCTGCAGCCATGTTTCTGTAATGGCCACAAGATCATACCCATACGTAGTTATTTGTGCCGTTAACTCGTCCATTTTGTTACGAATGCTACGTGCATTCAGATAAAGAACTTTCAAATCTGTTTTGTGACGCTTAGTTCCTGCTTTTTCCTTTTTTAACACTTTACCTATTACTCCATACCTTCTGTCCCTTCCTGTTACGCTTTCCTCTGTCTCCCAACCCCCTGCCACTTTAGTTTAAACCCTCCCCAACAGCACTAGCAAACACTCCTCCTAGGAGAGCAGTCCCGGCCCTGCCCAGGTGCAGACCATCCGGTTTGTACTGGTCCCACCTCCCCCAGAACCGTTTCCAGTGTCCCAGGAATTTGAATCCCTCCCCCTTGCACCATTCCTCTAGCCACGTATTCATTTGAAATATCCTCCTATTTCTACTCTGACTAGCACGTGGCACTGGCAGCAATCCTGAGATTACTACCTTTGAGGTCCTATTTTTTAATTTACCTCCTAACTCCCTATATTCTGCTTTTAGGACCTCATCCCCTTTTTTACCTATATCGTTGGTGCCTATGTGCACCACGACAGCTGGCTGTTCGCCCTCCCCCTCCAAAATGTTCTGTAGCCGCTCCGAGACGTCCTTGATCCTTGCACCAGGGAGGAAACACACCATCCTGGAGTCTCGGTTGCGGCCGCAGAAACGCCTGTCTATTCCCCTTACAATTGAGTCCCCTATCACTATAGCTCTTCCACTCTTTTTCCTCCCAGCCTGTGCAGCAGAGCCACCCGTGGTGCCAGGAAGTTGGCTGCTGCTGCCTTCCCCTGATAAGTCATCCCCCCCAACAGCATCCAAAGTGGCATATGTGTTTGAGAGGGGGATGGCCACAGGGGACCCCTGCACTACCTGCCTGCACCTCTTACTCTTCCTGGTGGTCACCCATTCACTTCCTGCCTGTATACCCTTTACCTGCGGTGTGACCAACTCGCTAAACGTGCTATCCACGAGTTTCTCTGCATCGCGGATGCTCCACAGTGAATCCACCCGCAGCTCCAGCTCCGAGGTACGATCGGTCAGTAGCTGCAGGTGGACACACTTCCTGCACACATGGTCGGCAGGGACACTGGTAGTATCCATGACTTCCCACATCTTGCAGGAGGGGCATATCACGGGTGCGAGGTCTGCTGCCATGACTTGCCTTAGCTTAGTTCTACTTCCATTCCAAGTAAAATAATAGAATCAATTATTACCAGGAGTAAACTTGAGGACCATCTGTACAATAACAATCTAATAAACAACAGTCCACATGGATTCAGAATGGAAAGATCTTTCTTGACCAACCTCCTCAATTTCTTTGAGGATATGGCAATCTAAGTGGGCTGTGGTAAGCCCTTTGACATGGTCCTTAACTTCCAAAAGGCTGTTTGACAAAGTTCCATTTGAAAGGCTATTCATTAAAGTCAAAGCTGTGGGGATGCTGAGTAGACCATGGGAATGGATAAGGAACTGGTTGAAGGATAGGAAATAATGAGTACTCATTAGATGAGTTATGTCAGAGTTGGGGGGGGGGGGGTGCGTGGATGCTGAGTGGGGTGCCTCAAGGCTCATTACTGAGACTACAACTGTTTCTAATTTACATAAATAACCTGGATTCAGAAACTCAATACAAGTGGCCAAACTACAGAATGAGTTGGACAAGACATGTAAGTGTACATCGGCAAATGAAATTTAATGTAGGCAATTGTAATGTTCAACACATAGAAAGAAAAAATAGATGATACGTGTATGATGGTGTTGGTATAGCTAAGGATGAGACTGAAAGAGACCAAGGAGTCTTAGTAGACTCGATGGTAAATATGTCCAACTAATGCAATTAACAAAGTCAATAGGATGTTGAACTATAAGACATAAAAGTAGAATTTAAGTCAGAGGAGGTAATGATTAAAGTTTATAGTGCTCTGGATAGACCGCAAATGGAATATTGTGTCCAGTTCTGGTCGCCAAGAAACAAGAGAGACATTCAAGCGCTAGAGACAGTGCAAAGAAGAGCGACAGTATTAGGGGTATCAATTATGAGAAAAGCATGGAGAAATGTGGGCTTTTCAGCTTTGAAAGAATGCATCTGAGAGATTGTTGCAAACGCCTCAGCCTTGTCTTTTGCACTCACGTGCTGGACTCCGCCATCGTTGAGGATGGAGATGTTTACAGAGCCTCCTCCTCCCGTTAGTTACATAGGAACATAGGAACAGGAGTAGGCCATTCAGCCCCCCGTGTCTGCTCTGCCATTTGATAAGATCATGGCTGATCTGTGATCTAACTCCATATACCTGCCTTTGGCCCATATCCCTTAACACCTTTGGTTGCCAAAAATCTATCTATCTCAGATTTAAATTTAGCAATTGAGCTGGTATCAATTGCCGTTCGTGGAAGAGAGTTCCAAACTTCTACCACACTTTGTGTGTAATGAGATTTTCTAATCTCGCTCCTGAAAGGTCTGGCTCTAATTTTTAGACTGTGCCCCCTACTCCTAAAATCCCCCAAATCCCCCGGAAATAGTTTCTCTCTATCCACCCTTTCTGTTCCCCTTAATATCTTATAAACGTCGATCACCACTTAACCTTCGAAACTCCAGAGAATACAACTCCAATTTGTGCAATCGCTCCTCGTAACTGAACCCTTGAAGTCCGGGTATCATTCTAGTAAACCTACGCTGTACTCCCTCCAAGGACAATATGTCCTTCCAAAGGTGCGGTGCCCAGAACTGCTCACCGTACTCCAGGTACGGTCTAACCAGGGTTTTGTATAGCTGCAGCATAACTTCTGCCCCCTTGTACTCCAGTCCTCTAGATATAAAGCCTTATTGATTATTTTCTGCACCTGTTCATGACACTTCAATGATCTATGTACCTGAACCCCTAAGTCCCTTTGGACATCCACTGTTTTTAACTTTTTACCATTTAGAAAGTATCCTGTTCTATCCTTTTTTCATCCAAAGTGGATGACCTCACATTTGTCTACATTGAATTCAATTTGTCACAGTTTTGCCCATTCACCTAATCTATCAATATCGCTTTGTAATTTTATGTTTTCATCTACACTGCTTACAATGCCACCAATCTTTGTGTCATCGGCAAACTTAGATATGAGACTTTCTATGCCTTCATCTAAGTCGTTAATAAATATTGTGAATAATTGAGGCTCCAAGACAGATCCCTGCGGGACTCCACTAGTCACATCCTGCCAATGTGAGTACTTACCCATTATCCCTACTCTCTGTCGCCTTTCGCTCAGCCAACTTCCTAACCAAGTCCGTACTTTTCCCTTGATTCCGTGGGCTTCTATATCAGCTAACAGTCTCTTATGTGGGACATTATCAAATGCCTTCTGGAAGTCCATATAAATAACATCCATTGACATTCCCCTGTCCACTACTTTAGTCAACCCTTCAAAAAATCCAATCAGATTTGTCAGGCACGACCTACCTTTCACAAATCCATGCTGGCTCTCTCTGATTAACTGAAAATTCTCGAGGTGTTCAGTCACCCTATCCTTAATTATAGACTCCAGCATTTTCCCCACAACAGATGTTAGGCTAACTGGTCTATAATTCCCCAGCTTCCCTCTCTCTCCTTTCTTAAAAATCGGAGTGACATGTGCAATTTTGCAATCCAGAGGGACAGTTCCTGAATCTAGAGAACTTTGAAAGATTATAGTTAGGGCATCTGCAATGTGCTCACCTACTTCCTTTAAAACCCTAGGATGGAAACCATCTGGTCCTGGGGATTTGTCACTCTTTAGTGCTATTATTTTCTTCATTACTGTTGCTTTACTTATGTTAATTTTATTGAGTCCCTGTCCCCGATTCAATATTAGTTTTTTGGGGATTTCTGGCATGCTATCCTCTTTTTCTACTGTAAATACTGACGCAAAGTAATTATTCAACATGTCCGCCATTTCCCCATTGTTAATGACAATATCCCCACTTTCAGTTTTTAAGGGGCCAACACTGCTCCTGACCACCCTCTTTTTCCTAATGTAACAATAAAAGTTCTTCGTATTGGTGTTGATATCACTTGCAAGTTTCTTTTCATAGTCTCTTTTTGTAGCTCTTACGATCTGTTTTGTGACCCTTTGTTGATCTTTGTATCTTTCCCATTTGCCAGGATCTGTGCCATTTTTTGCCTTTTTGTATGCCCTTTCCTTATGTCTTATACTGTCCCTTACCTCTTTAGTTGTCCATGGCTGTTTTTTTTGGCACGTAGAGTTCTTGCCCCTCAGTGGTATAAACCGATTCTGTATCACGTTAAATGTTTCTTTAAACATTTCCCACTGATCATCAGTCGTTTTACCCATTAACAGATTTGCCCAGTTTACTGTGGACAGTCTCTGTCTCATCCCATTGAAGTCGGCCTTACCCAAGTCTAGAATCTTAGCAGCTGATTCACTTTTTTCTCTTTCAAACACTACCTTGAACTCGATCATGTTATGATCGCTATTGGATAGATGTTCGCGTACAGTTAAGCCGTTAACTAAATCTGGTTCATTATTCATTACTAAATCTAGTATGGCTTGCCCCCTTGTTGCCTCTAGGATATACTGCTGTAGAAAACTATCCTGGACACACTCAAGAAATTCACTACCTTTCTAACAGTTGCTAGTCTGCTTTTCCCAATCTATGTGAAGGTTAAAGTCCTCCATTAAGACATCTATGCCTTTCTTACATGCTTGTCTAATCTCTGCATTTATACAATCTAGCACTTCAGAGCTGCTGCCAGGGGTCCTATACACAATTCCCACTATAGTCTTAGATCCTTTCCTATTTCTCATTTCAACCCATAAGGGTTACCTCTCGTTATATCCTCCTTTATCATTGAAGTGATTTCATCTCTAATCACTAAGGCTACTCCTCCCCCTCTTCCATTTTCCTTATCTCTCCTGTAGACCTTATAACTCGGTGATAATTGTGGAGTGGTATCGGGCGCTTGTTCCTCGCCTCAGCTCTTTCAATGGAACGTTTGGTGTGTGACAGCGAGCTGTTCGTGATACCGTGAAGCTTATCTTTGGAAATGGAACCCCCCTGAAAGTCGTGGCAAGTAAGTGAAACGCACTGAATAACTATTTTCCAGAATATGCAATGATTACATTTTTTCTTATAATTAGGGGTTACGGGGAGCGGGCAGGAAATTGGACATGAAGCTGAGTTCGGATCGGTCAAGGCCCTGTGGGTGGCAGAGCGGGCCCAGGTGCTGAGTGGCCGGGTCCTGCTCCTACTTCTTGTGTTCTTTAGATTTGAGGTTAGGATCAGATCAGCCATGATCTTATTGAATGGCGGAGCAGGCTCGAGGGGCCGATTGGCCTACTCCTGTTCCTATTTCTTATGTTCTTATGTTCTTATTTAGTTCCCAATCCTGAACATCCTGCATGTCTCAGTAATAACTATCATGTCATACCCTCCAATTTGAATTTGAACCTGTAGTTCATTTAATTTATTCCTTATACTCCGTGCATTTGTATATAGAACTCTTAGTTGGGCCACACACCCTAGCCTGACCTTCAGCTTTGATGCTGGATTAATCGCCTTACGCCTTCTAGTTTTCACTTTATTTGTATTGCCTAAAGTACATTTTCTTTCTGCTGCTCTACCCTTTTCCCTTTCACTTTTTCTTGAACAACTGTTTGTAATATAAAGGTATATAAAATTGTTAAGGGTATAGAAAAAGTTAACTCAGAATATTACATTCAATTACATTGTGGGAGTAGAACAAAGGTACGCAGGTTCAAACTAGAGAAGGGTACTTTTAGGACAGATGGCAGGAAAATCTTCTTCACAAAAAGAGTGATCAATATGTGGAATAAACCTCTACATAGAGTAAGTGAAGCAAAAACCTTGGAATCATTTAAGAAAAAAACTGGATGCTACAATGGAGATGAGTTGTTGTGATCTGTCTGGATAAATCAAATGGGTCAAATGGCCTTCCTCATCCATAATTTTCCTGTGATCCTGTGAAATATTATTGCTGTGAAGCCTATATCCTCAGTAAAATTTGACCTCTACTCAATTATGTGATATATTGCATCAGTAAATTTGTTGTATTACAACAATGGGCTTTTGCATTTAGGTTGCAGTGGAAATGTGGTAAACATCAAAGCCATGTTCTAAATCCCGGACTACTCATGTTCTGGTGCCATACATTTCCCAGTTAAGAAATCATATAGTACATTGGGGTGCATGAATATTCCTTGGGTGATTTTCTCTCCCTCGTTGTCATGTACAATTGATACAAGATAAAGTACTCAGCCAAATGCTATAATTGATTGTGTGCTTGCATCTTAGTTAAAGAAAAATGATTATAATCACTTCTCAGTCTAAAATCTCTAAATTTACATCGGATGAAATGGCATATGACATGTTAATGTGTTAACTGAAATAGTGGCAAGAGAGAAGTTTCATATGAACATGTTAACAATAGGGTGATAATATTGTATGGTATACTTTCACCACAATAAGTATAAAGTCAGAAAATCTTGGCATTTAATAATTAAGTGGCTTATTAATGAGTAAGATACTGGAACTTCACTTTTTGAAGTAACTTTTTGCACTTAATGCAATTTTTAAGCAATCTCAAATCGTAGTTAATGTTTTTTGTGATAAGTGAACCTATAAATAATAATTGGTAATAATCATATTCTGTATCTGAGCATTTGCCACAGATGCTACTGTCTCCTTCCTGTTTTTAGTGCACACATCAGTTAATCTACCTTCAAATACTAAGGCAATTTCAAGGCAATATAAAATCCCAAAAAGCTGTTGAAAGAAAAATGATTCAAAGTGTGAAGATGAAAAAAACTCTGCACCAGCATATTAATAGGTCTCTCTTTGTGTCTTCAATGACACCACTGGAAGAATAATCTAATTTCTTTCCTGTACTGTAAATGGTTCTGCTTTTGGATATGATATACGACATTAAACATATAACATCACAGCACAGTGCCAAATGGGGAAGGGACAGTTCAAGGATGTTTTGTTTTTGCCAACAAAAAATCCACAACGAATCTCATTTATAAAAGTTAATAATGTAATGATGCTGCAAATCTACTGGGGAATGGCATTAAGTAGGTGAGCAAATGAAGATTTTGAAGTAAATTGTGAAGATATAAGGGCTGCTGTTGCCTAAAGGCTCTAAGGGAAACTGCATCACAGGGATTTACAAGCTTACTTACAGCTAATACTTCACTGGGCAAACCGACTGTCAGCTTCTGACTGAAACATTACAGAGAAGCAAATGAAATGGGATCCATACAATGATAACTCACTGTGGACTGAAATTAGTCTAGTTAGTTGATTGAATTATGTCACCCCTTTACTGTTTTCATCCACTGTCACTTTTTAGAACAAATCATTAATGTACAAATCTATTTTGCAATCATTTCTTATATTTCATATCTCTAGTGACTGACAGCAAACCTAATGTCTGGCTCCAAATTATTGCAAATTTGTTGAGGATGGATTAATTCAGTAAAATGGAACAAGAATTTAAGAAGACATTTTGTTTTGTTCTAATTTAGATTTGTGTTTTTTACAATGCAAAACAATACTGTTAGATGTGGGAGTTGAAATTTTTCAATGCACTATTTTTAGTACATTGGTTAATGAGTTTACTTCAAATTCTTACAGCACTAATTTAAGTTGCTAATCCATGTACTTTCTGAATTCAGAAACATTTTATGAATCCACACTTCTGGGTTGCAGCCTTGCCCATGGGGAGTGCTTGTTAGGAAATCGCAGGCACATTCCCCATGATTTTCTATCCATTAAAATAATAGATGGAAAATTGTAGGAAGCTCATCTCTGATTTCCTGATTTGCAGTCCCAGCAGCTGGGGGTCATGTTGGGAACACGCATTCGGAAAAGTAGCTCTTAAGCTCTTAATTTGAAGTCTTGTCTATTTTCTAGAAATTCACAAGATTGAGAAAAAGTGCAATAATTTTATTCAATACTAGGTCATCTTTGGCATGCCTTTAAAACATCACTAGGTATAGCAATTAGAAAACGTGCTAATGATGTCTAGTAGTGGAAGCACAACATTTAGAATGATATTGCATTGAAGTGTGAAGGGAGTGATGCATCGTCAGAGATGCCATCCTGTAGATGAGATGCCAAACCAATGGCTCATGAGGACGTTAAAGATCCCATTACTATGCTGTTTGTGGGATCTTCATGTTTACCTATGTAAAAATAGTCACTGCATTTCAAAGTAGTTCACTGTATGTGAACCACATTGAAATATTTCTGAGAAGGATAATTAGGTGCAACTCTGATTATTTTTTGACAGGTTTTCCACATTAGATATCCTTGATCCTTTCCAAGAGGTCCAATTCGACACTTGGATATATGACTGATCTAACACTCCCAGAGAGATTGCCTGAATGTTAAATTTAAATCGAAGTGATTCTGTAATGTGCTGGAGTTCCTGGTCCTGCAACATTTAGTCCCTTTTACACTATGATGTAAAAATAGCGACACTTGTGAAAGGCTCCGCATGTACAGCTGTTTGAACCTGTCAATCAATAATTTTATATATCTGTGGAAGGTTTGCACTGGGCAGTAAATGAAAACCTCAGAAAGATTTCTGGGTGTTACTGCTCCAACTGTACCTTCTCTGGGTATGGGTGGAAAGGTTTTCTCTCCTCCAGATACAGTAGTGCCACTGTATTTATCTCACAGCACTGCTGTCAAAGTCTGGGTTGCCATTAAAAAGAAAGATAGACTTTCATTTATATCGCACTTTTCACAATGTCTGGACGTCCCAAAACGCTTTACAGCCAATCAAGTACTTTTGAAGCATAGTCACTGTTGTAATGTGGGAAACGTGGCAGTCAATTTGCGCACAGCAAGGCCCCACAAACAGCAATGTGATAAAGACAAAATAATCTGATTTTAGGTATTGGTTAAGGGATAAATATTGGCCAGGTCACCGGGGAGAACTACCGTGCCCTTCTTTGAAAAATGCCGTGGGATCTTTTACGTCCACCTGAGAGGGCAGACAGGGCCTCAGTTTAACTCTTCATCTGAATGACAGCACCTCCACCAGTGCAGCAGTCCTTCAGTAGATAAATGCAGCATCAATCTGTACATCTGTGTTAAGAATTACCAATAGTTTTGTGCTGATGTTGATGCCTATAATGAAGATATGTTCTTCACTGTAGGCATCAACATATATCTTTTTTTCAGCCCTCCTGCAGTCAGATCTGTGCGTTGAAAGGGCTTCTCTCCAGCAGGTCACTACTACATTTCAGTTGCCCATTCGTGCTTTCCACACTCAATTGGAGTCAATATAGAAACCAATGTTTACTGTCTGGGCTTCAACTCATTTATTCTGTTTTCACAGATTTGACCCATTTTAGTCATGATTATGTCATAAGCAAGTGAGGCGATACTGTTTCTTTTAACAGAAAAAAACACCTTTCAACATAAAGTGTGCTAAGAATTTGTCACACAAACAAAAAAGGCTTGGCAAACAGCTTTGATTGTTGTTTTTTCCCCTATAAATGACATTTTTTGGTTTGAAATAAAGAATAATGACAGAGTGGCAACAGCTTGAAGCGGGGATACCAATGCGCTGAGCCATCTCATTACTGTTTTTTTTGTATAGTGGCCATGGAATTGGTGCTGAGGGGTGATAACAGAAGGTGTAGATGTAGTGATTGGACGGGCAGAATTGCTAGTGCTGAAAGCATGCATGGATGACATGACCATGTTGTTGCAGCAGAAGGATCAGACAGTTGGAATGTTGGAGAGTGACTGTCAGAGTTGATGAAGTGGGTAAGCATGACACTTAAGTTGAAGAAAATCAGGTCTTTGTCACTGAGAAGGAGGTTGTAAAGAATGTTGGGTTTGCGGCAGATAATTAGAGAAAGGGAATGAAGGGGTAAGTTGCCTTTGAGGAGCCTGTAAAAAAGTTGGGGAGAATGGTGTTAAATCGAATTGACAGATAGAGGAAGAGGATATCAGGTTGAAGCACAGATAGAGGACGGTTTGCAGCTCATAGACAAGATGGAATTGCAAGGAAGGCACAAGATTTGGCTTTATCTATGATAATTGTGGCCATCTACAAAATGGAATTGTTTTGAGTTGAGAATATAGAGCAAGAGGAAAATATATTCTTGAGGTGATGGCTGGAAGTGTTTGGAGCGTTTAGTGTATGTGCATTGTTTGTGCCTTGTCTCGAGATACATTTCTTGTGGCCTGCAGTGCTTCATTAAGTAAGTACGCATGGTGTTATAATCAGACATTGGATGTTGATAAGGATGCGGTGCAGCAGATACAGCAGGTAAAATACGGTAATCAAAAACACAAGCAGTAATTGAGTTTGTGAAGGAGGAGTAGCAGATGTGAGGAGAAGAATTGAAGGGAAGGTAGAGTATTGACTTGTACGAAAGATTGGAAATTGACAGCAGACCATAGGAATTAGATTCTTTTCCAGTGCAGATAATTAGCACTAGTTTGAGGTTGGATATGATGCTACAGTCAGAACAGATGAAGAGCTTTCACAGAGTGAAGTTGATGGTTCTGAGAGACAAGGTTAAGAAGACACATGAAAAAAAATGTATGACAGAAAGTGGCCAAGTGCAGAGACCTGGGGTAAATTTTAACCCCCAAGAACTGGTGGGTTGGGGGCGGGTGGGAGGTTAAAATAACAGCTTTTTGGAGCAGGACCACATCTCAGCCCCAACTTGCCCACTTCTGGGTTTAACCCAGGCAGGTTTGTCTGCGTGTGGACAGCAGACATCAGGAAGTCCCTCCCCAACTTAAAGCCGGCAGGCCAATACTTAAAAGGGCAACGTACCTCATTGAAATACTTGAGGTACTTAATATTTTGTGTATTGGAACATTACATTAATTGAACCTTACTTGTTCGGGTTTCCCATCGCTTCTGAATCACGTCAGGTGAAAGCAGGCGGGAAGGGCCCGATCCATGAGGTGAGTGCCTTTATTGCACTGCTTGTGGGCCCGGAGGAGCAGGAGTGCTTCATCCAGGCCCAACAAGCTCACCTGACCAACAGGAATTCTGGGATCGGCCGCCCCCCCACCAATGGAGGGAACCCCCCATGGTGGACCCCCCTTCCCCCCCCCCCCCACCCCGCGATGGTGGATCCCCACCTACCTCCAAATCTTCATCCGACCTCCAGCGGCCTCTGAACTTCTCCCCGACCACCCGATCTCTTCGATGGCCCCCCAAACTCCTCCTCGGCTCCCCCCCCGATCCCTTCCCTGGTCCATGATCCCTCCCTCCCTCCAATCCCAGCTGCGGCCTGCTAACACAGGCCTCCCTGCCCAACAGCCAGCCAGCCAGTCAATCAGGTTGACTGCTTGACGCGAAACCCGGAAGTAAAATTTATTGGCCTCATTAAGATCGCGACCCACCAACTTACCTTTTGGGTTTCGCAACAAAAGTCCTCTCCCCCGCTCCCTTCCTGGCTGGAAGTGAAAATTCTGCCCCTGGTGTTGAAATGTGAGGTGCATAGGGTGGGGCTGGGGTGTTGGGTATTTATGGGAGCACAAATGGGGAAATTCTGAATGAGTATGCAGGGGCTCAGGGGTTGGCAGCCAACGCCCGACCAAGTGATCTGGCAGTTTGAGTGATAGCGTTTCAGGGGCTAAAACCTTGATCACAGAATCAAAGAGTTGACAGCACAGAAAGAGGCAATCAACAGCACAATGCTCCCCAGTTGGAGCACCTGGTGTCACCTCTCAGGGTCTGATTCTGCTGCTCAGCCTAGCTTTTGGGCCTGTGGACACATGCCTGACTGGATGAGTCTCCTCGGCTGACTGGTGGGACCAGCCATTTGTTCACCAGGGCGCCAACGCATCTGAGGTCACAAAAGTGATCAGCTTATTTGTTTAACTGCCTCAGGGGCTTGCATTCTTGATCAAGCAACCATATCCTCAGATCTGGAACCACTCCCAGAAATTGCTCCCTTAACATCAACTGACAGGGACCGTTATAATTTATTACATTCTCTTATTTATTTCCAAATATCCTCTAGCTCTCTGACTAATTTTCTATAAATAAGATATGGACCATTTTGCAGCTTCTTAAATTTTTGTTTTTATGTCTTAGAAGTTAGGTCAGTAAGAATAGCATGTTTTACAATATCATAGCTGACACCGTCCATTAGATCCGCCTGAGAAAATACAGCAAGTGTTGTACCGTTAAGTGATAGTACGAGTCTTTTGGCTCAAGCTTTTTTTGTTGCACTTACAGTGGTTTGCTAATAATTCTAAAGGTCTCATGAATTCATCCATCTTCTTCCCTTATCCAAAACTGGACTCACTCTTGATACCACCATGTGGAGATGCCGGTGATGGACTGGGGTTGACAATTGTAAACAATTTTACAACACCAAGTTATAGTCCAGCAATTTTATTTTAAATTCACAAGCTTTCGGAGATTTTCTCCTTCCTCAGGCAAATGTTTCAAGATCTCATTTGAAACATTTGCCTGAGGAAGGAGAAAATCTCCGAAAGCTTGTGAATTTAAAATAAAATTGCTGGACTATAACTTGATACCACCAGTTCAAGACCACACTATTGCTGTCTTACCATTTCCTCTTCCTTGTGTTTAAGAACATAAGAACATAAGAAATAGGAGCAGGAGTAGGCCAATCGGCCCCTCGAGCCTGCTCCGCCATTCAATAAGATCATGGCTGATCTGATCCTAACCTCAAATTTAAATTCATGTCCAATTTCCTGCCCGCTCCCCGTAACCCCTAATTCCCTTTACTTCTAGGAAACTGTCTATTTCTGTTTTAAATTTATTTAATGATGTAGCTTCCACAGCTTCCTGGGGCAGCAAATTCCACAGACCTACTACCCTCTGAGTGAAGAAGTTTCTCCTCATCTCAGTTTTGAAAGAGCAGCCCCTTATTCTAAGATTATGCCCCCTAGTTCTAGTTTCACCCATCCTTGGGAACATCCTTACCGCATCCACCCGATCAAGCCCCTTCACAATCTTATATGTTTCAATAAGATCGCCTCTCATTCTTCTGAACTTCAATGAGTAGAGTCCCAATCTACTCAACCTCTCCTCATATGTCCACCCCCTCATCCCCGGGATTAACCAAGTTTGTTTTGAGCCTCTATGTACTGTTGCTGTATCTCCTGTTTCTCTGCCTCAAATCTGCACTGACAGTCCTTCTCGACAGCTTCAACTTAGCGACGCTTTTTCTCCTCACATTGTTTCTTTGCTGCCTTCCATTGTCCCTTTGCAGCCTGCAGTTATAGCAGCTCTAGTTGATGTGCATGCTCTTTTGCTTTTTCCTCAGCAGGCAAATGGGCTAATTCCAGCTCTCTGTCTGCATCTTTCTGAGCCCTTGCAGACATTTTTAACTACTGCTATTTGCTAAGCCTCAATTTACTTTAAATTTGAAAACAAAATCTTTAAGTAGCCTGTCTCCCTATGACAGAGTATGCTTTTACCTGCCTAAAATTTAGGTCATTTGTGTTAACCCAGAAATAGGAACAGGAAACTCTCATTACTGTATTTCAACTACTGGTTATGCCATGTGCCCTTGAGTTCAGAAGGTGGTAGAATAAACAATTCACTAGACCATGGTTTAGGCTATAACCAGTAAAGGAATAAGTGGCCAGAAGCAATGACACACTTATTCTTAATCCCTCCCCTATATAATTCTATGATTTTCCCATTCCCTGCCTTTAAATCTTCCTTCACTACTCCATTTGCCCTCTTGTTGAGGACAGTTTAAGTGAAGTCCATCCCATCTGCAAAGCTTCCCCTGCCACAGAACTCATCTTAATGGTTTAGAAATCTGAAGCCCTCTCTTCTATGCCATTTATCCAGTCATACGTCAACGTGTCTCATCTGTTTCGTCCTATTTGGCTTAGCGTGCGGCACTGGGAGTAATCCTGAGATTAGTACTTTGGAGGCCCTATTTTTTAAATCTATGCCTATCTCCTCAAATTCTCTTTGTAAGATCTCCATCCTGTTCTTCTTTATGTCATTGGTTTTGATGTTACCGTAACTTCTTGTTGATCATCCTTCCTTTCCAAAATTTTCTTCACCCAATCTGTTATGTTCCTTTATTGCCACCTGGGAGGCAACATTTGTAGATCAGGCTATTAGTCCCTCTAATGATAGAAACTCCTATCAGTAGCACAATGCTATTACTTCTCCCCTGGTAAACATTTGCTCCATGGTGCTGTGATGCTGTTAACGATTTCCTTTCTGAGTCACCATCTTTGTTTGTGTCATAGATAGCCAGCACCAATCAGACAACTTCGGATCCCAAGAGTTTCCTACACTGCCTTTTCCTGCGACCTCATATCCTCTCCCCAGTAGATAGTCACCCACTTTCCTTCCTCAATATTCCTCTCTAACTGTGGGATGATTACCTCCTTCAACATGTGCTCTAGGAATCCTTCTTCTTCCAAAATAGTGCGAAGTGCAAATTGGCTGCTGCATTTCCTACATTACAACAGTGACTACAATTGAAAAGTGCTTCATTGGCTGTAAAGCTCTTTGGGGCATCATGAGGTCATGAAAAGTGCGATAGGAATGCAAGTTCTTTCTTTTTTTCATATCCCAGTGTAATGAACTCGAATTCTTCTAATAAACTATTGTTGCCTCTTGAAGACATAAGTAAAAAAGGGTGAAAGCAGTCTGAGTGTGAGCAGGAGTCAAATGGGACTCCAGATACAACATGAGTCTGTAATCAAGACTGAAAATACTGCATGAATTGGACATTTTTAAAATTTCAAAGCTGATTAGTGCTAGCCATCAATTTCAAATTGGACCATATCTCCTTTTCAAGTATTCCTGCTAATTTCAGGTTAATTTCATACATTTCAAATAAACCAGCGGCTGGCAATCTTTCTGAACTGAAGCTGACGCAAAGCATAACTAGGAATAACGCGATTATTAAAATGACTGGAATAAAAAAATTCCATTGGAACAAGAGCAATGCACTTACTGGTATTGATTTTTGTAGAGTGAAAGCCTTAGGAAACAAAAATCGTAACTTAAATATTCTTTAAAATCAAAAATGTTTTTTTTATTCGTTCATCGACATGGGCGTCGCTGGCGAGGCCAGCATTTATTGCCCATCCCTAATTGCCCTTGAGAAGGTGGTGGTGAGCCGCCTTCTTGAACCACTGCAGTCCGTGTGGTGAAGGTTCTCCCACAGTGCTGTTAGGTAGCGAGTTCCAGGATTTTACTGAATGACTAAATTGTACTGACTAAATAGTATATTTCAAAATGCCACATACTCAAATTTGCCAACCCTAGTTGTTTTCATGGAAGCCTAGGTGGAGTGCTTCACAATAGCTAAAACTGTATTCGCGTCTGTCTCATAGGTATGTAAACACAAATGTACTATCTTTTCATCCATTCAAAATCTTTCTTTTCCCTAGTCTACAATCTCTCCCTCTATTTCAAGCTTTCTTGTCTTTTTCTATATTATTGAAATTAGTACAATCATTGCGCCTCTGAAATTTCCTCTTTTATTTCTTCTAAAGTTCAAGTACGCCATCACACACTGTTTTTATACTGGTGCTGTTTTAGTTTGGACTCTGGGGGATCAGTGGCAGACTCATAGGCCCAGTGTTTTGTGCATCAATCAGTCTATCGATTGAATAAGGGAGCCTGTAGAGGTGCATCGGATGCTGGCAGCTTGCCACGATTATGTAGATGAAGCCCGAGGCCCAACTTGTTGCATTCCTCTGGTTTTTGTCTTTGGCTGCTGGAATCTCTCCCTGTGCCCATTTTGGTGCTTCAAAACTGGCCTAAACTAATTTCTAGGGCTTCAACTGAAGAGCTTTGAACTTCTGGCCAGAGTGCTCAACTTTCTGTCTTGGC
This sequence comes from Heptranchias perlo, assembly GCF_035084215.1. NCBI lineage: Eukaryota > Metazoa > Chordata > Chondrichthyes > Hexanchiformes > Hexanchidae > Heptranchias > Heptranchias perlo. The sequence goes on along the minus strand of NC_090327.1, from coordinate 51,058,879 downwards.
TAATAATTAAACCAGGTACATTTTCTATAGAGTTTTGTTGAGGGGGGTTGGTGGTGCGGGGGGGGCGGCTGTTGCTGAATACACAAAATACTCAGCTTCATGGTTTAGCTCTACTCAACTGATACGTTGTGACATTGATTGTCATCCTGAAGAAGTCCACAACACCATCATCTCAGCTCCGGGACAATAGCAGAAAGTCATCTCAGCTCCGGGTCAATAGCAGAAAGTGTGTTTCCATTTGCCTGAGGAAGGAGAAAATCTCCGAAAGCTTGTGAATTTAAAATAAAATTGCTGGACTATAACTTGGTGTTGTAAAATTGTTTACAACTATTCATTTTAGTAAGAGATTACAGGAGACATTTAAACACTAGTGATATTTGAAACAAATCATTGTAATATCCTATTTGGGAACCTGGCTCATTTTTAAACTTTCTCTCCCATTCATCACTGCCCCTGTTAAAATAAATAGGGAATTATACAAGGGCCAATATCTAATTTGGAATGTGATATTACAGAAAGAAACCCATCTACTCATTACTGTCATTTGAAAATCTCTGGGCTGGAACGCCATAATCACCTAAGTGAGAGGGCATGAGGATGAGAAAAATGGATGAAAACATACTTTATAGGTGTAATTTTAAAAATATGTGTTCTGGCATGGAACTTCACCTGCTGAGAACACAGATCAGGAATGGGGCAGGGACTCGCCATAATAATCAGTTGGGTGAAGCTCCCAGTTGGGAGTGTCAATTTGTAAAATTATCCCCTGCAGGTACAGTAGTCTAGGGCATGGCTTTAAAAAACTGCTTATAATCAAACTCATACACATGTAGTGGAGATGAAACAAAAATCTGTAAATGCTTGAAATGTGGCATAAAACAAAAATTGCTGGAAATGCATCAGCATCTGATAAATTAATATTTTGAATGTGACCCTTCATCACATCCCTTCTGGTGAAAATCATGCCCAAGACGTCAACCTACTTTTCTGTTTCAGCTGGTGATCAAACTGCTGTGCATTACTAATATTTTCGGTTATCATTCTGTTTTCGGGCTCAGAGTTGGCCCAACCAAGAGGCCAGAGGCCAGCCTGAAAGTAAGCCTCGGACCTCATTGACATTTTAAGTGTGAGCTTCTGATGCCTCTTGCGCCTTCACAGGCAGCTCACGCATTTGAAGAGTACAAATGTTGGGCCGCTGATGTCTAACACTTACTGTTCCAACTCGCTTTATGGGTGGGATTGCTCACTAAATGGGCCGCAGCTGCAATTTATGCTTTAGAAGCACTGGAGCAAAATGACTCTGAGCTTCAAATCTGAGCCAGATCTTTCATAAACCTTTGTTTGTGGAGCATACCAATAATTTCTAATTAGCTATACTAAAGAATTATTGTTTAGCCAATGATCACATTTTCCCTGAAGCTATCCTTATTTTGTGGCCACTGTAGTTAAAAAATCAGGACTAAAAAAAATTGGAGCAATCCTCACTCAGCTAACCCTGAGGAGAAGCAAAGTCTTTATAAATGTGAGACAGCCCTACCATTAGAGAAGCATGCATTAATAAACTTTTTTTTAAATCACTATGAATGAATGAATTATTGACACTGAGATAGCAAATAAAAATAAATGGTAATGAATGGCCCATTATTCAAGATACAAGAAGTATTCCATATAAGTTGGGAATTTGCATATGTAGAACTCTTCAATTCAAATTAAGTTAAAAATAAAAATACTTGCTAAGCATATTTTTGTACTTCCTTTTTCATGCTTGTCAACACTCATGCATGGTATATGAGAATCATTCATGTTGATGCCATCTCCCCTTAATACATTTTTAAATGTCACACCAAACCAACTGCAGGGGAAATTTGGAAAAGGAAACAGTTGGCACTGGACCAGCAGGACTGGATTCAAATGGGAAGAAGGTGTTGCCTTTTCATGTATTTTAAAGTACTGATTCTCTCCTGTAAGTGAACTGCGTGCCCTAGTTCCAGAAGTTGTACCTCTTGTTGTCTTCCCTTGCAGAATGTGTGTGAACCATAGGACTAACAATTATCTCTTTGTTGTGATCTTGTACTGGAATATACACAGGGGCTGATTTCTATCTCTGGCACATACTGGGCAGGCAATGGGCTGGGCATTCACACTGCCTGCCTGATGACGGCAGCACAGAGGCCCAATTGATTTTAGTGGTAAGGTCTCATTTAAATACAACAGGCAAGCTGTCAGCGCCAATCACGCTGCTATTAGGCAGCTGGCTGTTTGGGAGAGCAGCCGATTGTCATGGGCCTGCAGCAGTACCTTAAATGGGTAGGGTGGATATTTCGGGAGTGAAACGGAGCAGCAGTTTTCAGCAGGGACATTTTTGTAGCATCCAGAGCAGTAAGGAGATGAAATAATGGAAGTCTTTAAGGCTCAAAATGCAGAAGAGACTTTAGAAAAAATGAGTTACAGACCTACTTTGAGCATTCCCTGACTGCAGGCACGGATCCCTTTAAATACCACTGGAAATTGTCGCCTTCTAATCTGCACTGCCCATTGTTTGTGAGCAGGTTGATGAAACAGCGGTGGAAGCACATGTTGAGGGCGTTGGGTGCCCCGACAACGTCAGTTGATCAATATTTGCATATATTTATTAGGCCTTGGCTTGGTTCCAGCTCTGTTGGCCGCCTAGATCGTGGCCTGCCCAAAAATCAGAAGGGTCGGACCTCCAGTGTTTTTATTCCTTTTTGCAATTTTCATCCCCCTATTATCCAGCTTACAGGCGCAAACGGGGCGGTAGTGAAATGAAAATTGGCCCCTAGTCTTGTAGTAGACTATCAACCACTCTGGTATGGTAGAATGCCAAACACACACCAGAACTTTCATAGGATAAAAGGACTAATGTATTTATTTAAAATTAAATGGAGAAATGGAAATGAGGCATTAAAATTCAGCAATACTAAAACTGTACAAACTTAGATCGACTAGTGATGTGCACAAAAGGATTAAAATTATCAACCAGGAAATTAGGAAGGCTGCAAATCGGGCATGTTGAGCTTCACACCAGATTGTCTGATTTGCCCTCCTGTTGATCAAGGCTCTGCACTGGGCTCACTAATCATAAAATTGCCACCTATATGGTTGGACAGAACTTTACAGGAACCAAGTAACAGGAAGAAATGTTTGGGTAGCTGCCATTCAGGACACACCTTACCAGGTATGGGCAATCCGTAAGTATCAAGTTGGGGGGAGGGAGCAGGGGAAGCAATGTACATATGGAGCTACACAATGGTAAGAAAAGTCATTTTTATGAAATCTTGGAACCTCTGTTTACGCATTGAATACATACCTTAGCAATAAGGGGGTGTTTGCTAGTGCTGTTGGGGAAGATTTAAACTAGAGTGGCAGGGGGATGGGAACCTGAGCGGGGAGTCAGAAGGGAGTAAATTTGAGAGCAGCAAGAGAGGGGAAGACCCAGGGGAAATTTACAATACAAATAGTACAAACAGTTGTTCAAGAACAAGTGAAAGGGAAAAGCGTAGAGCAGCAGAAAGAAAGTGTACTTTAGGCAATACAGATAAAGTGAAAACTAGAAGGCGTAAGGCGATTAATCCAGCATCAAAGCTGAAGGTCAGGCTAGGGTGTGTGGCCCAACTAAGAGTTCTATATACAAACGCACGGAGTATAAGGAATAAATTAAATGAACTACAGGTTCAAATTCAAATTGGAGGGTATGACATGACAGCTATTACTGAGACATGGCTGCAGGATGGTCAGGATTGGGAACTAAATATACCAGGTTATAAGGTCTACAGGAGAGACCGGGAAAATGGAAGAGGGGGAGGAGAAGCCTTAATGATTAGAGATGAAATCACTTCAATGATAAAGGAGGATATAACGAGAGGTAAGCAGCCAACAGAGACCTTATGGGTTGAATTGAGAAATAGGAAAGGATCTAAGACTATAGTGGGAATTGTGTATAGGACCCGTGGCAGCAGCTCTGAAGTGCTAGATTGTATAAATGCAGAGATTAGACAAGCGTGTAAGAAAGGCATGGTGGTCTTAATGGTAAACTGTAACCTTCACAGAGATTGGGAAAAGCAGACTAGCAACTATCAGAAAGGTAGTGAATTTCTTCAGTGTGTCCGGGATAGTTTTCTACAGCAGTATGTCCTAGAGGCAACAAGGGGGCAAGCCATACTAGTAATGAGTAATGAACCAGATTTAGTTAAGGGCTTAACTGTGCGTGAACATCTATCCAATAGCGATCATAACATGATCGAGTTCAAGGTAGTGTTTGAAAGGGAAAAAAGTGAATCAGCTGCTAAGATTCTAGACTTGGGTAAGGCCGACTTCAATGGGATGAGACAGAGACTGTCCACAGTAAACTGGGCAAATCTGTTGATGGGTAAAACGACTGATAATCAGTGGGAAATGTTTAAAGAAACATTTAACGAGATACAGAACCGGTTTATACCCCTGAGGGGCAAGAACTCTACTTGCCATAAAAAACAGTCATGGACAACTAAAGAGGTAAGGGACAGTATAAGACATAAGGAAAGGGCATACAAAAAGGCAAAAAATGGCACAGATCCTGGCAAATGGGAAAGATACAAAGATCAACAAAGGGTCACAAAACAGATAGTAAGAGCTACAAAAAGAAAGTTTGAAAAGAAACTTGCAAGTGATATCAAAACCAATACGAAGAACTTTTATGGTTATATTAGGGAAAAGAGGGTGGTCAGGAGCAGTGTAAAAACTGAAAGTGGGGATATTGTCATTGACAATGGGGAAATGGCGGACACGTTGAACGATTACTTTGCATCAGTATTTACAGTAGAAAAAGAGGATAGCATGCCGGAAATCCCAAGAAAACTAATATTGAATCGAGAACAGGGACTCGATAAAATTAACATAAGTAAAGCAACAGTAATGAAGAAAATAATAGCACTAAAGAGTGACAAATCCCCAGGACCAGATGGTTTCCATCCCAGGGTTTTAAAGGAAGTAGGTGAGCACATTGCAGATGCCCTAATTATAATCTTTCAAAGTTCTCTAGATTCAGGAACTGTCCCTCTAGATTGGAAAATTGCACATGTCACTCTGATTTTTAAGAAAGGAGAGAGAGGGAAACCAGCGAATTATAGACCAGTTAGCCTCACATCTGTCATGGAAAAAATGCTGGAGTCTATAATTAAAGATAGGGTGAACGAACATCTTGAGAATTTTCAGTTAATCAGAGAGAGCCAGCATGGATTTGTGAAAGGTTGGTCATGCCTGACAAACCTGATTGAATTTTTTGAAGAGGTGACTAAAGTAGTGGGCAGGGGAATGTCAATGGATGTTATTTATATGGACTTCCAGAAGGCATTTGATAATGTCCCACATAAGAGACTGTTAGCTAAGATAGAAGCCCATGGAATCGAGGGAAAAGTACGGACTTGGTTAGGAAATTGGCTGAGCGAAAGGCGACAGAAATTAGGGATAATGGGTAAGTACTCACATTGGACATTTTCTCCACAACAGATGTTAGGCTAACTGGTCTATAATTCCCCAGTTTCCCTCTCTCTCCTTTCTTAAAAAGCGGAGTGACATGATTGGTGGCATTGTAAGCAGTGTAGATGAAAACATAAAATTACAAAGCGATATTGATAGATTAGGTGAATAGGCAAAACTGTGACAAATTGAATTCAATGTAGACAAATGTGAGGTCATCCACTTTGGATCAAAAAAGGATAGAACAGGGTACTTTCTAAATGGTAAAAAGTTAAAAACAATGGATGTCCAAAGGGACTTAGGGGTTCAGGTACATAGATCATTGAAGTGTCATGAACAGGTGCAGAAATTAATCAATATGGCTAATGCAATGCTGGCCTTTATATCTGGAGGACTAGAGTACAAGTAGGCAGAAGTTATGCTGCAGCTGTACAAAACCTTGGTTAGACCACACCTGGAGTACTGTGAGCAGTTCTGGGCACCGCACCTTCGGAAGGACATATTGGCCTTGGAGGGAGTACAGCGTAAGTTTACTAGAATGATACTCGGACCTCAAGGGTTAAGTTACAAGGATAGATTACACAAATTGGGGTTGTATTCTCTGCAGCTTTTAGTGATTTGTGCACATGGACATCTAAATCCTTTTGCTCCTCTCACCATTAAGAAAATATTCCGATTTGTTTCTTTGACATAGATTGCACAAGTGTCATACCTAATGTCTCATCCTCAGGGTGCATATTGGTGATATGATACTACAAAGTACATTTCAAATTTCAGAGAATTCACAGAGAGAAAATGTACTTTGAATAGTGATTAGATATTTGTTTTTCTTTTACTCATCGATGCAGCAGTCAAAACAATTCACAGAGCAAGCATGATGGAATATTTGGCCAGGATATATATTTTAACAATTTTACATGCCAGTCAGACATTGCTGTAAACACTGAAGTGATTGAAAGTTTGATATTTTTGGACGATCTACTTTTAGCATTCAGGAAAGGCCAGGAGCTGTACTGGTAGGCAACATGCAGATTTTCTCAACTGGAAGGATTTAAAGCATTGCAGCTTTTACATTCACTTCACTGTAAATCCCATGATAGTGCATTAAACCCATGTGGAAAATAGAACACAGAGGGAAAACGGGAAACTACTGCAAAAAACACCGACTGATTAATGACCCTCAGTTGTTTGTTTAAACAAATAATTTTTATTCACTGACTAATACTAGATTTCTGGTTTGGCTTTTGCTGAGGGCAATTTCTGTTGAATCCATGCACCTAAATAGTGAATTAAAGAGTTTCATATTTGCCTGGAGTAATAATCTGCACATGATTCATTCAGGAGATGTCACGTGTTTGAAAATAGTTTTCCTTATCACAATGTTTTCACTGGGTATATTTAGTGTATTGGTACCAAACTGCTTTAGGAAAAAGAATCACATTTTAGGCAATGCAGTTCTTGTGTAATATTTTTAATTTTTTCCCCAGTTTTATTCTCCCCTCCTGAAGGCATGTTGACAAGCTGAGATATGGGGCTCAATTTTAAAATGAAAGTCTGGGTGTGTTGGGGGCGTGGGGGGTGGCAAAGAAAACCGTTATTTTTTGGAGCGGGCAGGAATCCTGGCTCCAACACGCCTAAGAATGCGCATGACCCAGAGTCACCTGTGTGTGCGTGACGCTCCCGAACCCGGAAGTTCCACCGGCAATTAAAGCCGGCGGGACAGTATTTAATGCAGCAAATCTACTTCATTGAGGTACTTAAGGTAGTTTATTTTTTGTGTAGTGGGTAGTTGTAAAGACTTTAACCATACCTGGGCAGCTTTCCCACGGCTTCCGATTTGCGCAGGTGAAACCAGGCTGGAAGGGCCGGATCAGGCAAAAATAAACGAAATAAAATTACATTTCCCATTGTAAAAAAAATAAGTAAACATACCTTACAAACGATGTCACCTGCACCCCCCCACTGATATCCGATGTCACTCGCACCCTCCCCCTGATGTCCGATGTCAACTGTACCCCCCCACGATGTCCGATGACTCCCCCCCTCCGATCTTTGACTCCCTCCCAATCTCTCTCCCAACGGCCGATGAGGTCCCTCTCTCTCTCTCTCTTTCTCCACACCCCCCCCTCGGATGTGCAGCTCCTGTCGGCAGCCAGCCTGTCAATCTTCCCGATGGCATATTAAAATTGTGCCCATGATTCCTTTGCTACTTCATACAATGCCCATTCACTATGTGTGAGCTAGAATTTTACAAATTTAACTCCTAGCATAGAGCTTCGCATATATCGGGAATTCTGCAGGATGCTGCATCCAATTTCCTAATATGCACTCCCACCACACAACAATCTGCATTAGGAATGTAACTTTATAAAATCTATCCTTAAGTGTCTGCAGGCTATCGAAAGTAAACTAGACATCCATACATGCATACTTTATATAAGAGGATCAATGAATAGTGATCAGGGCCATGATTTTAGCACAGCGGCGGGAAGTCAGTGGGTGGGTGGATTGGCGCGTGGGGAATGCAGAGGCAAAGTGAGCGTGTTTAAATCTGCGATCATGGCTCGATTGCCTTTGCTTCCACGTTTTGCGTCTCCAAGTGTGTAGTGGGTCTACTGCGCATCTCAATGATACGATTTAAAGCCCATTATTTAAAGAGTCAATTCAGAATGGATTTTTAAAGAGAAAGGAGAAATGGAGTCCAGGAAAGCAAAGGCTGCCCCTAGATTTAATGCCTCTCTGGATGTACTGCTGGCTGCAGTGAGAGCAAGAAGGGAGGTAATATTTGCAATGGATGGCAGTAAGAAACCTGGCTCTGTAACCAAAAATGCTTGGCTGGAGGTGGCAGAAGAGGTGAGCAGCAGGAGCACAGAGCCCAGGTCTTGGGTTCAGTGCAGGAAGCATTTCAATGACCTAACCAGGTCAGGAAAAGTGAGTACAGTTACTGATTCACCCACATCCTGTGTTGTTCAACATCCCCCCACTGCCCCCCCCCTCCCACCACTCTGTGTTGGCACGCCTACCCCATCACATAACTCCTCACACCCACTTAAGTGTCAGCAGCAGCAACCATCCTTCACTTTCTATGCACTTCCTCAACTGCCCATTTAATCACCCACCATTGCCACTCACCCCAATCCTGATGCAATGTGATGTATCCGTCTGATTGTCACCCTCTGATGCACCTCTTTCATGGTCAGCCTCACCCAAAACAATGCATCCATAGGGTGAATACATCACCTTCAGTCACTCACGGTCTGTTCTGTCTCCCCTTGTAGGAGAAGAGAGTGCAAAATGCATGGGAGAGAAGAAGGACTGGAGGGGCCACCACATAGTGGAGGTGATAGATGTGGAGGAGGAGACGATGGAAATAAGTCGGACCGTCGCATGCCTATCAATCGGAGATGGAGAGACTGGCAACCCAAAGATGGCTGGTGACAGAACTTTAACATCTATCACACACCAAGAATTGATTTTATCAATGATGTAACTGTGCCAGACCTCAGTATGGTCATTGGAAAGATTGTCACTTTTGCAACGAATCATTAATATCGCTTTCTGTTGTCTTCCAGGGACTTTACGAGGAATCAGCAGAAATGGAAGAAAGCAATTCCTCAAAGGAGCTCATTTCTTCTGAGGGCACACCGTCACAAGACATACAGCCATGCACCAGTGCAGATACTTGCACTTCTGTGGGTCCTGTTAGACAATAAGTTGGGTTGTCACCTGGTAATTCACCACTCACAAGTGAGCATGAGAAGACGCTGGTGGCAGGAGCAGCTGTGGAGAGTCCACGTCAAAAGGCACATTCCCTCCAAGCTGGAGAGGAGTGTGCTGGACATAGATGCTGAACCTTGGGGGCCATAACGATAGAGGTGCAGCAACAACTTTGCGGGGTAATGGAAAAAGTGCCATACACACTCTCCACAATTCTGGGTGGTAACATGCCTGCATCCTTAAACAGGCAGACAGATAAGTGAGCTGTGGCCTTACAACGCGGCACATCTGCTCACCAGCCTGCTGGCCAGCAGAGTGGTGGGAGTGATGTTGCGCTGGCCCGGGAGAAGGATGATGGTGAAAAGGGATATGGAAGTGGGGACTCCACTCAAGGTGCACCCACATCTCACCCATAGCCCCCTCCTCAACCAGTAACCACAATGCTGCCTCTTCCCCTAATGGTTGAGTCTTCAGGTGCAGTTGGAGCTGTCTTTGGCAGGGCCCTCACGCGCTCCAAAACCCAGAGGTCGTAGGCCGAGACCATCTCAGCAATCAGGGTAGGGATCTGAGCAACCTGTCAGTGCCTCTACTGAAGGAACAAGAGATGCACCACGTAGAAGCGGTAGAAAGAGAAAGGTTAAGCAATTGTAATTCACCGAGGATATACACAAGGGTATATGATGAGCTGTCATGTTGTTAATTTATATATTTTTTTGTTATGGCACATTAAATTTAATCATAATCACCACCACTGCCACATCTTGGCCATTATTGAATCCCTTTTGTGAATTCGCCCTTTCATATACTTCATCATGAATACCAAAACATGATGCCACCAATTGGGTGCATGTGCGTAGGTTTTTTTAAATTCATTCATGGGATGTGGGCGTCGCTGGCGAGGCTGGCATTTATTGCCCATCCCTAATTGCCCTTGAGAAGGTGGTGGTGAGCCACCTTCTTGAACTGCTGCAGTCCGTGTGGTGACGGTTCTCCCACAGTGCTGTTAGGAAGGGAGTTCCAGGATTTTGACCCAGCGACGATGAAGGAATGGCGATATATTTCCAAGTCGGGATGGTGTGTGACTTGGAGGGGAACGTGCAGGTGGTGTTGTTCCCATGTACCTGCTGCGCTTGTCCTTCTAGGTGGTAGAGGTCGCGGGTTTGGGAGGTGCTGTCGAAGAAGCCTTGGCGAGTTGCTGCAGTGCATCCTGTGGATGGTACACACTGCAGCCACAGTGCGCCGGTGGTGAAGGGAATGAATGTTTAGGTTGGTGGATGGGGTGCCAATCAAGCGGGCTGCTTTATCTTGGATGGTTTCGAGCTTCTTGAGTGTTGTTGGAGCTGCACTCATCCAAACAAGTGGAGAGTATTCCATCACACTCCTGACTTGTGCCTTATAGATGGTGGAAAGGCTTTGGGGAGTCGCAGAATACCCAGCCTCTGACCTGCTCTCGTAGCCACGGTATTTATATGGCTGGTCCAGTTAAATTTCTGGTCAATGGTGACCGCCAGGATGTTGATGGTGGGGGATTCAGCGATGGTAATGCCATTGAATGTCAAGGGGAGGTGGTTAGACTCTCTCTTGTTGGAGATGGTCATTGCCTGGCACTTATCTGGCGCGAATGTTACTTGCCACTTATGAGCCCAAGCCTGGATGTTGTCCAGGTCTTGCTGCATACGGGCTCGGACTGCTTCATTACCTGAGGGGTTGCGAATGGAACTGAACACTGTGCAATCATCAGCGAACATCCCCATTTCTGACCCTATGATGGAGGGAAGGTCATTGATGAAGCAGCTGAAGATGGTTGGGCTGAGGACACTGCCCTGAGGAACTCCTGCAGCAATGTCCTGGGGCTGAGATGATTGGCCTCCAACAACCACTACCATCTTCCTTTGGGCTAGGTATGACTCCAGCCACTGGAGAGTTTTCCCCCTGATTCCCATTGACTTCAATTTTACTAGGGCTCCTTGGTGCCACAATTGGTTAAATGCTGCCTTGATGTCAAGGGCAGTCACTCTCACCTCACCTCTGGAATTCAGCTCTTTTGTCCATGTTTGGACCAAGGCTGTAATGAGGTCTGGAGCCGAGTGGTCCTGGCGGAACCCAAACTGAGCATCGGTGAGCAGGTTATTGGTGAGTAAGTGCTGCTTGATAGCACTGTCGACGACACCTTCCATCACTTTGCTGATGATTGAGAGCAGACTGATGGGGCGGTAATTGGCCGGATTGGATTTGTCCTGCTTTTTGTGGACAGGACATACCTGGGCAATTTTCCACATTGTCGGGTAGATGCCAGTGTTGTAGCTGTACTGGAACAGCTTAGCTAGAGCGCAGCTAGTTCTGGAGCACAAATCTTCAGCACTACAGCCGGGATGTTGTCGGGGCCCATAGCCTTTGCTGCATCCAATGCACTCAGCCGTTTCTTGATATCACGTGGAGTGAATCGAATTGGCTGAAGACTGGCTTCTGTGATGGTGGGGGTATCGGGAGGAGGCTGAGGTGGATCATCTACTCGGCACTTCTGGCTGAAGATGGTTGCAAACGCTTCAGACTTGTCTTTTGCACTCACATGCTGGACTCCGCCATCATTGAGGATGGGGATGTTTGCAGAGCCTCCTCCTCCCGTTAGTTGTTTAATTGTCCACCACCATTCATGACTGGATGTGGCAGGACTGCAGAGCTTTGATCTGATCCGTTGGTTGTGGAATCGTTTAGCTCTGTCTATAGCATGTTGCTTCCGCTGTTTAGCATGCATGTAGTCCTGAGTTGTAGCTTCACCAGGTTGGCACCTCATTTTTAGGTACGCCTGGTGCTGCTCCTGGCATGCTCTTCTACACTCCTCATTGAACCAGGGTTGATCCCCTGGCTTGTTGGTAATGGTAGAGTGAGGAATATGCCGGGCCATGAGGTTACAGATTGTGCTGGAATACAATTCTGCTGCTGCTGATGGCACACAGCGCCTCATGGATGCCCAGTTTTGAGCTGCTAGATCTGTTCTGAATCTATCCCATTTAGCACGGTGGTAGTGCCACACAACACGTTGGATGGTGTCCTCAGTGCGAAGACGGGACTTCATCTCCACGAGGACTGTGCGGTGATCACTCCTACCAATACTGTCATGGACAGATGCATTTGCGACAGGTAGATTGGTGAGGACGAGGTCAAGTAAGTTTTTCCCTCGTGTTGGTTCGCTCACCACCTGCCGCAGGCCCAGTCTGGCAGCTATGTCCTTCTAGACTCAGCCTGCTCGGTCAGTAGTGGTGCTACCGAGCCACTCTTGGTGATGGACATTGATGTCCCCCACCCAGAGTACATTTTGTGCCCTTGCTACCCTCAGTGCTTCCTCCAAGTGGTGCTCAACATGGAGGAGTACTGATTCATCAGCTGAGGGAGGACGGTTGGTGGTAATCAGCAGGAGGTTTCCTTGCCCATGTTTGACCTGATGCCATGAGATGTTGAGGACTCCCAGGGCCACTCCCTCCTGACTGTGTATCACTGTACTGCCACCTCTGGTCAGTCTGTCCTGCCGGTGGGACAGAACATACCCAGGGATGGTGATGGAAGAGTCTGGGACGTTGGCTGTAAGGTATGATTCTGTGAGTATGGCTGTGTCAGGCTGTTGCTTGACTCGTCTGTGGGACAGCTCTCCCAATTTTGGCACAAATCCCCAGATGTTAGTGAGGAGGACCTTGCAGGGTCGACTCGGCTTGGTTTGCTGTTGTCGTTTCCGGTGCCTAGTGGTCCAATGCCGGGTGGTCTGTCCGGTTTTATTCTTATTATGACTTTTCATAGCGAGATTTTACAACTGAGTGGCTTGCTAGGCCATTTCAGAGGGCAATTAAGAATCAACCACATTGCTGTGGGTCTGGAGTCACATATAGGCCAGATGGGTAAGGATGGAAGGTTTCCTTCCCTAAAGGACATTAGTGAACCAGATGGGTTCATGGCCACCATTACTGATACTAGTATTTTAATTCCAGATTTTTATTTAATTAATTGTATTTAATTAATTAATTGAATTTAAATTCGCCAGCTGCCGTGGCGGGATTTGAACTAGGAGGTTGAAGGACTGTTTTGTGCAAAGGAGGGGGGTGGGGGGCGGGGCGGTAGGGGGGTGGTTGTTCTAGTTGGCCTGAGTATTTCAAAGTCTTCAATTTGCACATTTAGTTATGAGAACCTGTTGGAGATGAGGGAATCCTTGGCATCCCAGGCAGCAAAGGTTCCCCATCTTCATTTTCCTCTTCCTCTGATGTACTGTGGAATAGACCCATTGCAACAACCCCCCCCGCCCCCCCACAATCCTGATCCTGATCGGTTTGAGGGGCCAAAATGTCGGTAAATTTGTCTGAACACAAGAATTCTCAGTCTGAACAAAGAAATCTCAGTCTAATCACAAAGAACTCCCAGCCAATTGTTTGTCTGAGAGAACTGAGTGCCCAGCTGCAATACCTCACCTTTTATCGAGATGTGTCAATCACTGGTTTAAAGGGCCAAATGAGCTATGGCTGCAACTTGCCTTTTCAGAAGTCACGGGAGACACGTTCAGGAGTTGTTAAATCCGTTTCTGTTGCAGAAACCACAAAATGTTTAGTGCCTAAAGTGTTTCAACTACCTGAATTGGCTCTTTAAATATCAGCCTGCCGGTTTTAAGTGGGGACGGGACTTCCAGGTTTCTGTTGTGCGTGCGCATCCTAATGTGCCTGGGTTAAACCTGGAAGTGGGCTCTTTGGAGCCAGGATGCAGTCCCGCTCCAAAAAGCTGCTACTTTAACCTTACACCTGCCCCCAACCCACCCATTTTTGGGGGTTAAAATTGCCCCCTCGGAGTCTGAACCCTGCTTGATTTCTCTCTTCCTAGCCCAGTGACACTGAGGCGATTTAAAACATCAAGTGCTATCCAGCTGAGATTAATTAATTCAACAGTCTGATCATCAAACCTGCGTAAATTGCTTCATCGTGACCGCCATCACTGACAAACCTGGAACTACCAGTGGTTGACCCTAGTGTTACATAGCTCAAAATAATCTCTTCATACAGTCTTAGTTTGGAGGACAAACCTCTAATTGTACTGTTATCTATTATTCAAAGATCAAGTGGATATAGTATGAAAATTTCAAATGGTTGTCGAGCTAAAGAAGGAGATAATTTATCCAGAAAGACCCTACAGTTTCCACCTCTCCAACCTCCATTGCTGCATCTAATTGTATATTAAATGATTCCAAGATTTTCACCTCCACCACTCTATCTGGGAGTACTGATTCCAAGTACTGATTATTCTCTGCATGAAGAACTTCCTGCTATTACCTTTTACTAGTTTGAACCTATGTCCCCCAATCCTACTCCCATGGTTTAATTTAAAGTAATATTCTGAATTAACCATTTCTGTACATTTTATTATATTATATACTTCCACAAAATCACCTTTCTGACACCCCTGTTTTCAGTCCTTTTCCTCATAACTCAGATCCCTGTCACTAACCTCTGCCTCTTCTCTGCATTACCTCTAGCGCGTGAATGTCTTCCTTGTTTCTTAGTCATCAGAACTGGACACGGTACCCAAGATGTGGCCTGATCAGAGCACTGTAGTTTGATCGCAAACTTCCTCTGACTTGTATTCTACAGTTTTAGCTACGTAATTCAAAATTCTATTGACTTTGTTGATTGCTGCTCTGCATTGGCTGGACATATTGAGCATTAGAACTACGAAGACTCCTAGGTGTCTTTCAACTTCATCTTTAGCTATTTCAACACCATAACACTGCCACCATCTTGCTAATTAATATCAATAGTGAGTGACATCAGCAGCTAATAAAACAGAGAATATAGTGCACCAGTGTCATAAAGCACAAGTTACAGCTTGTACAAAATGGTGAAAATTTTTATTCATTTAAAAAAAATTCTAAGTATGTAATAAAACAATGACCATCTTTCTTGGGCTACAAGATATGCTATTGAGCCTTGAACTGCAAAAGTGACCAAGAATGTCCAGCCTCTTAGCTTTTAGCTTCAGTCAATAACCTTCACATTCTCTTTATGATTACAGGTCTCAACCGCAGTCTCTGGGCAAATAAAAAGTTCATTAGTCCAAGAAAAGTCTATAACTATTTAAGCAGTTTCCCAGCACTGGGACATTAAGACATCACATTGTTAACCATAAAGCACCTTCTAATTAGCTCTGCAATAAAAAATATCAGGCAGGATCCCCCAATGGCCCAGTGGATAAATGCAATCCATGGAGCACTAGTGAGAGGAAGGTCCCAAGTTCGATCTCTGATCTATACTAAATCAATTGATCGCAGCTGAGTGATCAGTACCCTGCAACTTGGTTCAGTGCCTCTTGGCAAGGGAGGAGAAAATAAATCAGCTCGGGTTTCAGCTTCTCATCTCTATCCAAATGATCCGTGCTGAAAATTGTCTGTCTATGCATGTTAGATGAAGACAGGATCAGGCTTCGCCAAGTGCCCCCACAATGATCAGTTGGCCTCTCAACATTCAACATAGAGTATGGTAATTTATGTGAGGTAATAGCAGACTGCTGGTGACCAAGGAACTATCCTCAACAACAACAGCAACAAATTTATACAGTGCCTTTAATGTAGTAAAATGTTCCAAGGTGCTTCTCAGGAACGTTATCAAACAAGATTTGACACTGAGCCACATAAGGAGATATTAGGTCAGGTGACCAAAAGCTTGGTCAAAGAGGTAGGTTTTAAGGAGTGTATTAAATGAGGAGAGAGAGGTGGAGAGGCGGAGAGGTTTGGGGGGGGATTCCAGAGCTTAGGGCCTAGGCAGCTGAAGGCACGGCTGCCAATGGTGGAGCGAATACAATTGGGGATGCGCAAGAGGCAAGCACTGGAGGAGCACAAAGATCTCGGAGGATTGTAGGACCATAGGAACAGCAGTAGCCCCTCATGCCTGCTCTGCCATTTGATAAGATTATGGCTGATCTGTGATCTAACTCCATATACCTGCCTTTGGCCCATATCCCTTAATATCTTTGGTTGCCAAAAAGCAATCTATCTCAGATTTAAATTTAGCAATTGAGCTAGTATCAATTGCCGTTTGCGGAAGAGAGTTCCAAACTTTGACCACCCTTTGTGTGTAGAAATGTTTTCTAATCTCACTCCTGAAAGGTCTGGCTCTAATTTTTAGACTGTGTCCCCTAGTCCTAGAATCCCCAACCAGCGGAAATAGTTTCTCTCTATCCACCCTATCTGTTTCCCTTAATATCTTATAAACTTCAATCCGATCACCCCTTAACCTTCTAAACTCCAGAGAATACAACCCCAATTTGTGTAATCTCTCCTCGTAACTTAACCCTTGAAGTCCAGGTATCATTCTAGTAAACCTACGCTGCACTCTCTCCAAGGCCAATATGTCCTTCTGAAGGTGCGGTGCCCAGAACTGCTACCAGTACTCCAGGTGCGGTCTAACCAGGGTTTTGTATAGTTGCAGCATAACTTCTGCCCCCTTGTACTCTAGTCCTCTTGGAGTAGGGCTGGAGGAGGTTACAGAGATAGGGAGGGGTGAGGCCAGGGAGGGATTTGAAAACAAGGATGAGATTTTTAAAATCGAGGCATTCCCGGACCGGGAGCCAATGTAGGTCAGCGAGCACAGGGATGATGGGAGAACGGGACTTGGTGCCAGTTAGGATATGGGCAGCAGAGTTTTCGATGAGCTCAAGTTTATGGAGGGTGGAAGATGGTAGACGGCCAGATGATCATTGGAATAATCAAGTCTGGAGGTAACAAAGGCATGGATGAGGGTTTCAGCAGCGGATGAGCTGAGGCAGGGGTGGAGACGAGATGTCAACATTCAACAAGGAGTTGTTGAGGCAAATAGCATAGATTCATTTAAGGGGAAGCTGGATAAGCACATGAGGGAGCAAGGAATAGAAGGGTATCCTGATAGGGTTAGATGAAGTAGGGAGGGAGGAGGCTCATGTAGAGCATAAATGCCGGCATGGACCAGTCGGGCCGAATAGCCAATTTCTGTGCTGTAGTTTTGATGTAACTCGATGTAACCTCCTGATTCACCAAAGCCTCTCCACCAACTACAAGGCACAAGTCAGGAGTGTGATCAAATACTCTTGACCTGCCTGGATGGGTGCAGCTGCAATAGCACTCAAGAACCTCAACACCATCCAGGACAAAGCAGTCTGATGGTCAGCACCTCATCCACTAACTTAAATATCCACCTCCCTCACAACTGGCCTACAGTGGCAGCAGTGTGTACTATCGAGAGGATGCAATCCAGCAACTCACCAAAACTTCTTTGGCAGCACTTACCAAAACTGTGACCTCCACCACCTAGAAGGACAAGGGCAGCAGGTGCATGGGTACACCAGCACTTCCCAGTTCCACTCCAAGTCACATCCCGACTTAGACATATATCGCTGTGCCTTCATTGTCACTGGGTCAAAATCCTGGAACTTCACCACACGGACTGCAGGGCAACTAGGAATTGACAATAAATGTTGGCCTTGCCAGTGAAGCCCACATCCTGAGAATTAATTTTTAAAAGTCTGAATATGAATGAAATTTCACCTTGCTACAGATCTTAGAGAAGTACAATATGCACTGTGACTTTATGATTTCCTGTTTGTAAATTATGATTGGTTAATGTCAAATATTGAATAGTTAAATTTCTGTGCTGACACATTTGTGTGCCTTTTTTCCTAAAAGATTTTTATATTCTTCTCATGGTAGAATTATTGTACAGAAATCTATATAATGATTTGCATAATTCTCAGTATTTAAATACTAAAATTAAATGCTATCACATGCTACTGTATAAATTTGTTTCAGGTGATTTATGTTTTCAGATCACATGTTTGTGTTGCCATCTCAGGAGAGTTACAACTGAAACACAGAATAATTGACAGTGTGGTTTGTGTTTCACTTAGACCTATGGGACAATGTTACCCTGCAAATAAATTAATGCGCTTCATGTCTAAATGCTATAGACTTTTAATATATTACAGTGGCAGCACAAATGCTATAATGTTGCAAATGAATTGTTGAATGTAGTCAGTTTCAGCAATTCATTAGAACGCTACTCTCGTGTCTGCTGATTGGGCAGCTTCAGTTTTGAGCTTGAGCTATTAATATTGTTATGTATGTCTGCCTCACTGAACATTGAGAAACTCTTAAAAACAAGGCTGGATAACATTACTTTGTAGGCAACACAGACATTAACTAGATAGAATCAACCTGAATGTCTAATTTACTATTCAACTGTAAGAAGTCTTCTGGTCTGAAACTCTTGCCCGTCTTGTAAAGACACAGTTGTGTAGATATTCTAGTTCCACTGCGATGTCATCAGGACCAGGTCAATTTGAATGCAAGATTCGCCAAGCTCAGTTCATTTGAATTATTATTTGGAGTTTGTTGCAGGATCATGTTTTTTGCAGGGAAGTTGCCTCATGGGGCACTGGAAATATCTAGCCCCCGCTCCTCCAACTGAGGCGCCATATATGCTGCAAGTGCCCACCCGTGATATATCAATGCCTCTGACCCCAGGATTTAGAATGGAGTCAGAGGCCCATCCATGGGGTGGTTGGACCTTCTGCTCCACCCTCCCAGAAGCCCTCCGCAGGAATTTCTAGTCCAAGAACTTTTAGGAACCAGAAAAAGCCATGAGTCCCAACAAGCAAGTCCATTTTAATGATCAATCTCACCCATCCTTCTCATCATATCCCTCAATCCCTTCACTCTCCAGAAATATATTCAAACATTTCTGCAACTCATTTATACATTCTGCTTCAATGTCCTTTCCTGGTCATCTATTTCAGAACTTGATTATCCTTTTGATGAAAACATTCTGTCTGACTTCTCTTCTTGCTTCTAACTTTCTAATTTCTAACTTTGTCTCCTGGTATTTCAATCCCTCAGTGTAGTAAATAATTTGTTTGGATCCATTTTGTCAAATCTCTTCTTAATCTTGAAAACTTCATTAAGGTCAATTCAAAGTTTCCTCTTTTCCAAATAAACAAGCTCACATCATTTAATAGCATTTAGTGTAACTAAATGGTTGCTAAATAGACAAGTTTAGAATTTAGAATTTTTTTTCAGAATGTCCTTCCAAACTCAAGTAATGGTACACTCCTTTCAGAATTTCAATTTTACTTTGCCTGTTTGTTTTTGAATTCTGTCTTAAACAAACACAAATCAAAGAGATGCAATTATTAACTGTTTAGAATATGTTACAAAATACAAAGATTAAACAATGCAACATTTCAAGTGCAAAGTTTCATTTGTCACACAAGTAACATGTTCTGTTAACTACATACAGGCCCTTGAATATAATTTCCCATTTGTTTTCAGAAAAACTTGAAGAGTTCATGCTTAGTAACGATTATTTTCACTGCACTTAAAAATAGTTTCCCTGGATTGTTTTGTCCTCAGTAACTTTCAATTGATACACAGGAGTGGAGGAGAGACAGACCATACAATGTCATACAGACTGCTTACACATAGTCACACTGGTGCATAATGGCTTCCTTTGAGCTGACAGACTGATAGCTGTGGGAAGTCCCGCAAACTCAAGCTTCAGGCTTCTCAGAGAGGGACAGGCCTCTGAAAACATTATTAGAGGTATTTTAAACACACAAGAGTGAATGTATAGGTAAGTTTAGTTTTTATTTTGAAAATTTTGTATTTTTTTAAATATCTATTACGTTATCAGCCTTATTTCCAGTGTTAATTTTCTCAGCTAATAAAAGTTTCAAGATGGCATCTGAAAAGATTTTCAAAACATGTTTTGAGCGACTTCATTGGTTCACTTACTATTTTATTGGTAGCTTTTACTGACTTTTTTTTCTGGATTGGTTGTTTTCATATGACCTTATTTTGTTTTTCATTGAAAGTTTATCTACGCACATTGAATTGTAATTTGTTATAAATATGAAACTTTAGACAATCTGGTCGAAATTACATGTGATACTAAATTAGAACATAGAATAATTTGACACCTAAACGAAATACCTGAAGTGTAATGGAAAATATACACGAGACACTAGTTATAAGAGTGCTCTGTAAGAGTCATCCATAGCACTGCTCATATTGGTTTGGTTTCATGTAAACACAATAGTTGATATTCAGTAACCCTTATAGTCAGGTGGTTATTATACACTAATGGATGCTGTGCTGTCCTATATTCTATATCTGAAGTTAGTTCAAAATTATTATGGAAATTGGCTTAATAAAACATGACCGTATCATTTAAGCAACATATTGTGTATACCAAATTTGATCATTAATGTTGAAACTTGAACTACTTCGCACTATTTTTCTAATCACGTTATGAATCACATCAATAATAGTTCAAAATATAAGGCACAACGTTGTCAGCAGTTTCATCAAATATTGCAAGCTATTGATTAAAATAAGTAGCCCTTGATAGGTGGCTGTATAAATAAACAGTGTGCTTTTCATAAATCACATGGTATTATGCCAAAAGGGAAACAAGGCCATGTACTTAAGTTATGAAATATTTAACTGACTGCAAGTGTTTCTGTCCTGACTATGCTGTGCATCAGTGCTGCAGTTGCAGCTAATAATGGGTTCACATTCTTTACGGATGGTTGATAGCAACTTGATTGCTTATGTTAGCAATTTCTACCTCGGAAATTATTTAGAACATTCCACTTGAAAGGGTAACATGTCTAACACATCTTCCTGTGGTGGCATTTTATTTTCTCAGCCCTTTGCTCCATGCCTCTTGCCTCCGCTCCACCACTCAAGGTGTTAGGAGGGTCATTCCTACCATGTGAGTTAAACGGTCACTATTTTTATTTATTTCATTTGTTAGTTCGCAAACACAGAATACAATAATATAAATTGTAAAGTGCACCATCGCATCACTGGTACATGATGAAAATAATACAAAGCTGTTCCAGCTCATTGCTCTACTTTCAGAAAACAAGCTTTTTACCCATACAGCGGTTGTTGAGTTATTTGAACTTAACTGTTAACAAGTTTTGTGGGCATTGGTTTTTGAAGTGTTATCTTTGACCAGAAATTCGCTTGGACCAGCCAGATAAGTGCTGCAGCTACTACAGCGGGTCAGAGGCTGGATATTCTGTGGCAAGTTGCTCACTTGATGATACCAGAACTGAGAAGATATCTTTATCAGGAAAGGCTGAACAGGCCTAGAAAAGAGAAGTTGGGCCGAATGGTCTGTTTCTGTACTGTAGTTTCGATGTGTGCAGTTTTAGTTTCCTTATTTAAGAAAGGATATAATTGCTTTGGAGGCGGATCAGAGAAGGTTCACTCGACTGTTTCCTGGGATGAGGGGTTATCTTATAAGGAAGGGTTGGACGAGTTGAGCCTGTATACACTGGAGTTTAGAAGAATGAGAGGAGAACTTATTGAAACATATAAGATCCTGAGGGGACTAGAAGGGGTAGGTGCTGTGAGGGGACACAGTTTAAAAATAAGGGGTTTCCCATTTAAGAAGGAGATGAGGAGAATTTTTTTCTCTCAGAGCGTCGTGAGTCTGTAGAAATCCCTTCCCCAGAGAGCGGTGGAGGCAGGGTCATTGAATATTTTTAAGGCTGGGTTAGATAGATTCCTGATTAATAAGGGAGTCAAAGGTTATAGTAGGTAGACGGGAAAGTAGGGTTGAGCTCACAATCAGATCAGTCATGATCTTATCAAATGGCAGAGCAAGCTCGAAGGGCCGAATGGCCTACTCCTGCTCTTAATTCGTATGTTCGTATGTAACTCGATATAACCTCCTGATTCACCAAAGCCTCTCCACCAACTACAAGGCACAAGTCAGGAGTGTGATCAAATACTCTTGACCTGCCTGGATGGGTGCAGCTGCAATAGAACTCAAGAACCTCAACACCATCCAGGACAAAGCAGTCTGCTTGATCGGCACCTCATCCACTAACTTAAATATCCACCTCCTTCACAACTGGCCTACAGTGGCAGCAGTTTGTACTATCTAGAGGATGCAATCCAGCAACTCACCAAAACTTCTTTGGCAGCGCTTACCAAAACTGTGACCTCCATCACCCTAGAAGGACAAGGGCAGCAGGTGCATGGGTACACCAGCACTTCCCAGTTCCACTCCAAGTCACATCCCGACTTAGACATATATCGCTGTGCCTTCATTGTCACTGGGTCAAAATCCTGGAACTTCACCACACGGACTGCAGGGCAACTAGGAATTGACAATAAATGTTGGCCTTGCCAGTGAAGCCCACATCCTGAGAATTAATTTTTAAAAGTCTGAATAAGAATGAAATTTCACCTTGCTACAGATCTTAGAGAAGTACAATATGCACTGTGACTTTGTGATTTCCTGTTTGTGAATTATGATTGGTTAATGTTGCATATTGAATAGTTAAGTTTCTGTGCTGACACTGGACTGTGCTTTTATTTCTAAAGGATTTTTTGTATTCGTTTCATGATAGAATTATTGTACAGAAATCCATATAACTACAGGATTTACAATAATTAGCATAATTCTCAGTATAAATTTAAATGCTATCACATGCTACTGTATAAATTTGTTTCCAGATCACATGTTTGTGTTTCTATCTCAGGAGAGTTACAACTGAAACACAGAATAATTGACAGTGTGGTTTGTGTTTCACTTAGACCTATGGGACAATGTTACCCTGCAAATAAATTAATGCGCTTCACGTCTAAATGCTATAGACTTTTAATATATTACAGTGGCAGCACAAATGCTATAATGTTGCAAATGAATTGTTGAATGTAGTCAGTTTCAGCAATTCATTAGAACGCTACTCTCGTGTCTGCTGATTGGGCAGTTTCAGTTTTGAGCTTGAGCTATTAATATTGTTATGTATGTCTGCCTCACTGAACATTGAGAAACTCTTAAAAACAAGGCTGGATAACATTACTTTGTAGGCAACACAGACATTAACTAGATAGAATCAACCTGAATGTCTAATTTACTATTCAACTGTAAGAAGTCTTCTGGTCTGGAACTCTTGCCCGTCTTGTAAAGACACAGTTGTGTAGATATTCTAGTTCCACTGCGATGTCATCAGGACCAGGTCAATTTGAATGCAAGATTCGCCGAACTGACATTAAGCTGACGTCCGGCTATTTTCCAAGCTCAGTTCATTTGAATTATTATTTGGAGTTTGTTGCAGGATCATGTTTTTTGCAGGGAAGTTGCCTCATGGGGCACTGGAAATATCTAGCCCCCGCTCCTCCAACTGAGGCGCCATATATGCTGCAAGTGCCCACCCGTGATATATCAATGCCTCTGACCCCAGGATTTAGAATGGAGTCAGAGGCCCATCCATGGGGTGGTTGGACCTACTGCTCCACCCTCCCAGAAGCCCTCCGCAGGAATTTCTAGTCCAAGCACTTTTAGGAACCAGAAAAGCCATGAGTCCCAACAAGCAAGTCCATTTTTATGATCAATCTCACCCATCCTTCTCATCATATCCCTCAATCCCTTCACTCTCCAGAAATATATTCAAACATTTCTGCAACTCATTTATACATTCTGCTTCAATGTCCTTTCCTGGTCATCTATTTCAGAACTTGATTATCCTTTTGATGAAAACATTCTGTCTGACTTCTCTTCTTGCTTCTAACTTTCTAATTTCTAACTTTGTCTCCTGGTATTTCAATCCCTCAGTGTAGTAAATAATTTGTTTGGATCCATTTTGTCAAATCTCTTCTTAATCTTGAAAACTTCATTAAGGTCATCTCAAAGTTTCCTCTTTTCCAAATAAACAAGCTCACATCATTTAATAACATTTAGTGTTACTAAATGATTGTTAAATAGACAAGTTTAGAATTCACAATGTCCTTCCAAACTCAAGTAATGGTACACTCCTTTCAGAATTTCAATTTTTCTTTGCCTGTTTATTTTTGAATTCTGCCTTAAACAAACACAAATCAAAGGGATGCATTTATTAACCATTTAGAATATGTTACAAAATACAATGATTAAACAATGCAACATTTCAAGTGCAAAGTTTCATTTGTCACACAAGTAACATGTTCTGTTAACTACATACAGGCCCTTGAATATAATTTCCCATTTGTTTTCAGAAAAACTTGAAGAGTTCATGCTTAGTAACGATTATTTTCACTGCACTTAAAAATAGTTTCCCTGGATTGTTTCGTCCTCAGTAACTTTCAATTGATACACAAGATTGGAGGAGAGGCAGGCCATACAATGTCATACAGACTGCTTACACATAGTCACACTGGTGCATAATGGCTTCCTTTGAGCTGACAGACTGATAGCTGTGGGAAGTCCCCCAAACTCAAGCTTCAGGCTTCTCAGAGAGGGACAGGCCTCTGAAAACATTATTAGAGGTATTTTAAACACACAAGAGTGAATGTATAGGTAAGTTTAATTTTTATTTTGCAAATTTTGTATTTTTTTAAATATCTATTACGTTATCAGCCTTATTTCCAGTGTTAATTTTCTCAGCTAATAAAAGTTTCAAGATGGCATCTGAAAAGATTTACAAAACATGTTTTGAGCGACTTCATTGGTTCACTTACTATTTTATTGGTAGCTTTTACTGACTTTTTTTTCTGGATTGGTTGTTTTCATATGACCTTATTTTGTTTTTCATTGAAAGTTTATCTACGCACATTGAATTGTAATTTGTTATAAATATGAAACTTTAGACAACCTGGTCGAAATTACATGTGATACTAAATTAGAATATAGAATAATTTGACACCTAAACGAAATGCCTGAAGTGTAATGGAAAGTATACACTAGACACTAGTTATAAGAGTGCTCTGTAAGAGTCATCCATAGCACTGCTCATATTGGTTTGGTTTCATGTAAACACAATAGTTGATATTCAGTAACCCTTATAGTCAGGTGGTTATTATACACTAATGGATGCTGTGCTGTCCTATATTCTATATCTGAAGTTAGTTCAAAATTATTATGGAAATTGGTTTAATAAAACATGACCGTATCATTTAAGCAACATATTGTGTATACCAAATTTGATCATTAATGTTGAAACTTGAACTACTTCGCACTATTTTTCTAATCACATTATGAATCACATCAATAATAGTTCAAAATATAAGGCACAACGTTGTCAGCAGTTTCATCAAATATTGCAAGCTGTTGATTAAAATAAGTAGCCCTTGATAGGTGGCTGTATAAATAAACAGTGTGCTTTTCATAAATCACATGGTATTATGCCAAAAGGGAATCAAGGCCATGTACTTAAGTTATGAAATATTTAACTGACTGCAAGTGTTTCTGTCCTGACTATGCTGTGCATCAGTGCTGCAGTTGCAGCTAATAATGGGTTCACATTCTTTACGGATGGTTGATAGCAACTTGATTGCTTATGTTAGCAATTTCTACCTCGGAAATTATTTAGAACATTCCACTTGAAAGGGTAACATGTCTAACACATCTTCCTGTGGTGGCATTTTATTTTCTCAGCCCTTTGCTCCATGCCTCTTGCCTCCGCTCCACCACTCAAGGTGTTAGGAGGGTCATTCCTACCATGGTGAAATATAGATTCAAAGTGAAGCCACCTCATCATTAGGAGTTTGAACTCAATGTTGCCACTTTAGGAACCTGCCGCATTAGCAGACAGAAATCCAGGCATAGCTGAGCTGACAGCTTGTGACTGGATGATGATTGTTTCTAATTACCATAGGCCTGTACTGCAGGTCATGACTAAGTAGACATCTAAGTGGGTGGGTAGTTATGTCTGGGACAATACTAAAGTCATGGATAAGCCACAATGCACACCATGTGAGATCTGTTAGGCACTTCGCATGTTATGGTGGCGATAATTCCACATTTTTGCTTTTTTTCTCTCCATTGACATTATGAACAATATGAAGTACAATCTAAAGATTCAAAACTCATTACAACTTCTGAGCCACCCAAACTTGTCTGTGCCTTTTTTGGCTTCTTCTCCCTTATCTCACTTTATTCTACACTTCTGCAACATTCTTAGCATCTGCTTAATTCACAGTCCTGTCCACTTCTAATGCCAATCATCACACCGTTATCTATTGCCGCTCATTGAAACCCAAATCTTTACTCTTTCGGACTCTTCCTCCTAAAAGTTACTCTCTAACATGTTCCACTCCAACTTGTAATCCAAAGGATGTGTTGTATGTGTTTATTTTCATTCTGAAGTCCCTGTTCTAAGATTAGCTCCCTTGAACCACCCAGCTTTTTTCTTTTCAATGACTAAAAACCTCTCACTCAGAATCATAGAATTTTACAACACGGAACGAGGCCATTTGGCCAATCGTGCCTGTGTCAGCTCTCTGACGGAGCTATCCATTTAGTCCCACTCCCCTGCCCTTTCCCCGTTCCTTTTTCAAATATTTATCCATTTCCCTTTTAAAAGCTATTATGGATTCTGCTTCCACCACTGTTTCGGGTAGGGTATTCCATGTCCTAACAACTCTGCATAAAAAAAATTCTCCTAACTCCTCTCCCTTCATTCTTTTGGTGATGATCTTCATTTTATGCCTTCTAGTTACCTACTCATCAACCCATAGAAATCATTTGTCCTGATTTACCTTATCAAAACCCCTTATAATTTTAAACATCTCTATCAAATCTCTTAACCTACATGATCCTAATGAAAAGAACCCCAATTCCTCTAGTGGCACCTGATAATTAAAGACTCTCATAAATGAATCTCTATGATTTATATAATTTTAGCATTTCCTCTTTGCTTTTTTACAGCATTATTAACGTGGCCTCCCACTTTTAAAGATCTGTGTATCTGAACTGCTAAGATTCTTTGCTCCTCTACTTCTTTTAAAATTTTACCATGTTGCACATGCATTCTCCTTATTTTTCCTTCCAAAAGTATGTCACCTCACATTTCTCTACTTCAAATGTTATCTGATATCCAACTGGCCAATCTGTTAATCTGTCTATGTCTTCCTGAAGTTGCTTACTGTCCTCTTCATAGTTAACCACACTCCCTAGTTTTGTGCCATCTGCAAATGTTGATATTGTGTCCCCTACACCCAAGTCCAGATCATTTATAAAGAGAAAGAGAGAGAGATTAGCAAAGGTCCCAACAGTGACCCATGAAGGACACCATTATTTACATCTGTCCAATTCAAAAAATATCTGGTAACCACTACTCTGTTTTCTCTCCTTTAACTAATTTACTGTCCATGCTGCCACTTAATAAGGTGCCTTAATTTTATTATCATGCCTCCCATTTGGCAGTTTATCACACACCTAGAGGAGGTCTTGCACAACCTGCGCTAAGGGGCTGTCATCAGAAGAGGCAGAGTTCGCTTACACACCCTCTCCCTTGTGGAAGAAAACGTGCTGGCCATCATGGGCAGGGCAAAAGTCATGGCCGTGGTGAGTGGCAACGCTGGAGGAGACATCGTGCAGGGTTTCTTCACACTTAATCCTCTTTTTCACTTGTTACTTCTATCTCTCCCTACGCACTCTGCATGACAAACTCTAGCTGCTTTCACCAGTCACTCATCTCTCTCCGCTCTCCCAATACACTAAAAGCTAAAAGCTAACCCTTGTCCCACTCTTTCATTTCAGCTGCTGAAAATGTGGAGACACCTCTGCCACTTCAGGAAGAGAAGGTCACTTGATCTGACCCTCGCAAGCACCAACTCTGAGATTGGCACCAGATGCACTTTAGAGGCTAGGCTAGAGAAGGTGCCTTCACATTGTAAATTACTGGGGACAAGTGTGCAGGGGCTATGACTGGGGGATAGGATGCCACAGGTGCCAGCTTGCCGGAGGGAGAGGTCACTTAATAGCTCTGCTGCAGAGGACCCAGATGTCGACTTCGAGAGCCTAGGCTACCGAAGAAGGCTGATGGGTATATATGGGGAAATGCTTGGCGCACTGGGCAGCTTGCCAGCGAGCTTGTGCAAAACGGCTCAGAGCATGGAGGAGTCCAGCTCCAACTTGTGTCAGGGCTTTGCACAGAGTATGAAGACCATTCTGTCCAAATGAGTGGTCAACTCTATGAACACATTGCTGCCATGAAGCTCAGACAGCTGCCATCTTGGCTCTGGGGGCCACTGTTGACAGGGGCTTCCAGATCACTTCTGTACTCTGTACTCAGTTCCAAAAATTGACAATCACAGGGCACATAGACCATTATTTAATATATCTAACACATACTTGGCCTAACTAATAATTTTGAGTATTCTTTTCAGTTGTCTGCAAAGAGTACCAAAACAGAAAATTAAGCCCCAATTTTAACCTCACACCCGACGAGAATAGGGTGTGCGGGGGTTAAAATAGGGGCAGAGTACCCCATTTGCTCTGCACTCCTGCCAACCAATAATTTAACTCTCGGGTTTTGGGAGGCATGTGAGTCCCTCGTAAATATTCAAAAGTCAGGGTCCAATGACTTCATTGAGATGCTGACGCGAATTTAATCCCAGGCCACGCAAATTGTGCACAGTGCTGACGGCGTCATTGAAAGCTGACATCAGATTGATCCAGGGCCAGAAGAGGCCCATCAAGGTAATTACTTTTAAAGTTTTACTGGTTTCCTTGTGGGCCAGGAAGAGCAGGAGTAGCCTCCCTTACCCCAGGCTA
The DNA here is from genome assembly GCF_035084215.1 of Heptranchias perlo. Lineage (NCBI taxonomy): Eukaryota > Metazoa > Chordata > Chondrichthyes > Hexanchiformes > Hexanchidae > Heptranchias > Heptranchias perlo. The sequence goes on along the minus strand of NC_090327.1, from coordinate 51,030,137 downwards.
CTCCGAACGCAATGGCCTCCTGACCCTTCCCGAAGACTTACCTTAGTGCCGGGGACCATTCCCTGGCTCCCAGACAGTGGCCTCCAGCAGCCCTGAAATTCTGCTCCTGCTGCCAACCTCCTTGTCATTACTGAATTAGTGAACCCAGAGGTTATGAGTTCAAATCCCACCATGGAGGGTTGTGAAGTGAATTCAATAAATCTGGTAATTTGTGGGCTAGCATCAGGACAAAATTGATAATACATAACTCTTGATAACCTCTGAAGTGGCAATAGCAAGTCACTCAGGTATGGGGAATAAATACAACCTTGCCAGTGTTTCCATGATCCTGAATAAATAAAGAAAATGGATATTTACAAACCCTATGTCTATCAATAGACATATTAAATACTCTAGAAAAGTGATTATGAAAATCTGAAGCTTACTCCTCTCTGGGTACTTGGTGCCAGCAACTAGCATTTCCAGTACAAGTGCAGAACAAGCAAGGTGCAGGATAAAGCTTCCTCTACTCTAGCCAAACAATCAGCCTTAAATCATTTCATATTGGACTTTTACAGCTGGCACAGATAGCAGATTGTTAATCCCAGCAGTCTAGAATGGACACAAATCCAAATTCAAGATGCGAATAGACAGTTTCCTTGTCCATCCTCTAAGAGTTCTGATTTTTAAAAGTTTAGCGTAATTGCATGTATGCCACAAGTCCTATTTGTATCAAAACTATAAACGACAAATGATCTTGTCGGTCGACAATTACTAAACAAATCGCTACAATTCATAGGATTCTATCAGACAATTTCAAAATTCAATGGGATTGGTTCTGGTAAGAAAATGTGAAGATTTATGAACAGTCATTTCAAGTACATCATCAATGAAGTGGTTGAATATTTGTCTCACGCATTAATATGACCTTGCAGGAGAAACAATAGATCACTTATTCTAAACGATCCTCTGATGTAATTTCAAATGACTTACTACAACTAAAACAACGACCACTTGCAATTATAAAGCATCTATAATGTAGAAAAAACATCCCAAGGTGCTTCAGGGAGATATATGGAGAAAATGAATGCTAAGCCAAAGAAAGCAGATATTAGGAGAGGCAAAGAGGTGGATTTTAAAAGAGGTGGTGAGGCAGAGGGGTTTAGAGAGGCAATTCTAGAGCATGAGGTCTTGGTAGCTAAAGATATGGCTGCCAACAATGGGGCAAAGGGAGCAGGGGACAAACAACAGGCCAGAGTTAGAAGAACAGAGAGTTCAAGGGAGCACTTGTAGCACTGGAGGAGGTTATAGAGACCATGATGGCATTTAAACACAAGAATGTACATTTTTAAATTGTAGGTGTTGGAGGACTGGAAGCCAATGAAAGACAGCAAGAATTGAGATGATAGATGAGCAGGACTTAGTGAAGGATAGAATATAAGCAGCAGAGCTTTGGATAAGCTAAAGTCTACAGAGGGTGGAGGGAGGCTGGTCAATTATTTGAATAATTACCAGGAGGTGACAAAGGCATGGATGAGGTTTTTCAATAGCAGATGAGCTGAGATAGGAGTGGAGGTGGATAATATTATGGAGGTGAAAGTAATTTTTGTGATAGAGAGGGCATCTGGTCAGAAGCTTAGCTTGGGGTCAAATAAGAAACCAAGGTTATAAACAGTCTGGTTCAGCCCAAAACAGTGGCTGGGGAGAGAGATGGAATTGTTGACGAAGGTATGGAGTTTATGGTGGGGGCTGAAGATGTTGGCTTTGGTCTTCTTAATCTTTAACTGGAGCAAATTATGGCTCATCAAAGACTGAGTGCTGGACAAGAAGTCTGAAAGCACAGTGGCAGTAAAGGGGTAGAGAGGTTGTGGAGAAGTAGAACTCAGCAGCATCAGCATACATCCAGAAGCTGGCCCCATTACTGTGGATGATGTCGCCAAGCGGCAATATGTAGATGAAGAAGAGAGGGCCTAGGAAAGATCAATAGGGAACTTTGGAGGAGACAATGTGGGGTGGGAAGAGAAGCCATTGTTAGAGATGCTTTGTCTTTGATCGGAGAGGTAAAAGTGGAATCTAGTAAAGGCAGTCCTACTAAGCTGAATAATGAAGGAAAGGTGTGGGAGAAGGATAGTGTGATCGGCTGTGTTGAAGGCTGCAGAGAGGTTAAGGAGGATAAGGTGGGATAGTGTACCACAGTCACAGAGAATGGTGTTCGTGACTTTGGTTAAGGTGCTTTTGATGCTATGGGAGAGGCAGAAACCTGATTCGAGCGGTTCAAACATGGAATTGCGAGAGGTGGGAATGAAAATCAGGGTGGTAATAACATATTTAAGGACTTTGCAAAGGAAAGGGAGGTTGGAGATGGGGTGGTAGGACAAAGGAGTTGAGGGTGAGTTTTTTGAAGAGGGGGTGATGGAAGATTTGAAAGGGAAGGGGACAGTTCTTTAGGAGAGGGAACCACCTACAATGTCAGCTAACATGCAGGCCAGGAAGGGAAGGATTTTTAAGGAGAGGCATGAGATATAAAACAGGGTGAGATGTTCAAAAGAAGAGAAAGGCCAGAGTCCACGGTGTAGCTTGGTGATAAGAGCCAAGCTGCCACAACGGCAGTTTGGACAAGGCAAATAAGGAACGTATAGCCAGGCAGGGAGGCTTAGATAAAGGGCAAGTTGTTGCCACCGTGAGCCAAGTATGTCAATGCCAGGTTGTCAATATGATCATCCACAATAATGGCAAGATCCTTGCTCACGGGCGAGTAGTCATTCTGCAGGGAAATGTGGAGCAGGGTGGTGATTGTTGATCTTCCGGCCAAGGGGCGATGGTGGGTGAGAAAGGAAGGTTGGTGAGGTTAAACTGTAGCAAATGCAGTGGGCAGGAAAGCTGGCAAGAGAGGAGGATGGGACAGTTGGGGTTACTACTCTCAAGCACGGGGTTTGTTCCCTACACGGCCTGCGCATACAAAAATGGGCACGCTCAAATTTCTAGGCCCATATGTTTTCCGATCTCATATGATTTGGTAGAGCACTGAAACGGTCCCACTGAGAGGGGGAGAGAGAGCATTACTAAATCTAAACTGACTCTCATTCAAACTCTTGTTCTGAGAACCAGTAGGAACTTTTGCAATATTTTAATAGCATAGTTCTTCATTTTAAAGTGAAGGGAGAAAAGCTATCAGTTTGCATGTGAAAGCCTTAACGGGGGAAACTCACATGACAATCTTCTTACTTTGCTTTTCTTTTCCCCCCTTTTCCTTTGTCCCTCTTCTCTCTTTCTATTCTTTTTTAAAATTTCTTTCCATGTTTGATGATTTCAGCTTCTTGTTCTTTCCTTTTTCTTCCTTCGTTTCTAAGTGCGGTTCCCTCTACAGTGACAGATTTTATTTCACTTTTCCTCACTATGTCCTTTCAGCAATTCATTTATTAGAAATAAGAGCAATTATGATAGTTATTAATTTGTGAAAATAAGCATTGAAAGAAAAGGTGTTTAAAATTTACCATTTGGCAGCCATCTTCTCTCATTATCGAAAGGCCTCTGCCAACCTAAACATTACAAGAAGGTAAGGTTCATTATTCAGTTTCCAAGACTTTAACAAAACTAAATGAATCTTTCAGCATAACTAAGAAAGGGAGTCTCATCTGAATTTAGTTACTGATAAGTGCTTTAGCTGCACATTTTACTGGCAGACAGCCCAGTACAACTATTAACAGGTACTAAAGTAGTACGCAAAAGCAGTAACTCAAGAATATATATATTCTTTTAAATCTTGGGAATATTATATTGTACGTCAGTATGTCGAGAAGTTTTACCTCCAAAACACACAAATACACAAACACACACACACATCTATGCAGCCATATGTTTAAGAACAGTTCAAACTAAAATAGTACCAGTTTGGCCCAATGGTAGCAATCTTACCTTTGAGTCAAGAAAGTTGTAAGTTCATGTCCTACTCCAGGACTAGAGCACATTAACTCTACAGTGCTGAGGGATGCAATATTAAATTGCAGCAAATCTGCCTGGGTAGTTGGATGTAAAAGTTCCCATGGCATTATTTTCAGTAGAGCAGAGTTCTCCTGATGCCCTGGTCACTATTCGTTCCTCAACCAAAAATATTCATCTCATTTATTGTTTATGGGATCTTGGTGTGAACAAACTGGCTGCCATTTTTACCGACAGAGAACACATTTTTAAAAATAACAACAGTGACTGCACCTCATAAAGTAATTTAATTGCTGTGAAGTGCTTTGGGACATCCTGAGGATGTGATATGGTGCTAGATGATGTTCTTATTGATTTAATTTATTTTATTTTAGCTTACCAACATACTGCAGTGACTGAACTAGTACTTCCTTAAAGAAGCACTAGTATTCATGAAAAAATGTTTGGCAGACTTTTTTTGGTCTGGAGCAGAGCAGCCATGTGTCATTTATAGCACACAATGACATCACATGCAAGTGACTTATTGAGCTGTCAATTTTGAACAAACCCTAAGTGTTATTCAGTCACAAGCCATATACCTGAGGCATCCACTCATACCAAAAATATAAACATGGCTAAAAGCAGCAAGAAATGGCTGTCAAATGGACCATAGGGGATAGCCAAGTGACTCCAATGTTTCTTCTTCTCTCCTCTTATCCCCTTTATCCTGCTTTTCTTTTTTAGCTTTGTTCACTTTCTTTTATGTAGAGGTAACAGATATAATACAACAATCCAGTACAAGAGTTCAAAGTAACAGCTTGCTGCTTAGATAGATGGCTGTCAGAATTAACGGCAGTGTAACCTCTGTCTGGTTGTGACATTTTCAATTATTTTCTCTTGATTTATTTTGCTGGAGAGCATCTATGGATCTATGGAGTATCTATGGTTGCAGAACTATTCCAGCATTCACAGTAGTAGTGAACGCCCTCTATTAAAATGGAAAGCTTATAGTTTTAATAGAAGGCTTTCACCATACCATTCAGAATGAAGGCTGGGATTGTTTCACCTCCATAGGAATTGCCAGTATAACCTGAACACAAGAAAGATTGCAATCCTGAGGCAGGAGGGTGGGAGATTGCAATCTCTTGCGTGAGACATCCATCAAATCTTCAAGACCAAAACTATTCAATGGTGACAAGGTCTTAGGGTGGAGGGCAAGGAGTTGAGGAGGAAGGGAGAGTTGAGGGGCAGTCAGAGGAGGCAGCAGCAGTTATGTGGATAGCTATGATTTTGGACATAAAAATCCATGAATTCCTTGCATTTAGAAGCAGACAAGGAAAAATCATAAACTGATCTGGTAGAATACAATACTCCCAGTACCCCCCTCCCCAAAATCATGAGGAATAAGATGCCTCCTTCTGAACTGCCAAGAAATTTAAGAAATTGGGTAAAATATTGGTACAGATCAGCCATGATCTGATTGAATGGCGAAACGGGGCTGAATGGCCTACTCCTGTTACCATGTTCCTTCCTAGGTTCCTATATTGTTATTCGCAGGGTAGCTTCAAATTGTTCAAATCAGATCAATTCAGTTTGTTCATCACTATTTGCCACAGACTGGTAAGAGTGAGAAAAAGATGCTATGATGCCAAGTCACCTTGGTCCTTTAAAAATGGCACTCACTAATGCCTGAAGGCTGGTAGCGAAACATTTTACCTCTGCTGTTTTTGCTATAGGTTCCCAAAGCACAATCTAAATTGAGTTGCTATGAAGTCTCCTTCTACATGGCCTAAGCCATATTGAAATGTGTGCACGCACAGTATCTCGACTTTATTTCAAGGTCATTTTATCTTCATTATGTAATAACATTTTTACAAGAGCCCCTTTCATCCCTGGCAGAAGTGGACTTCCCCAAGCTGTATATTTCCATATGCATGAACTGCATTTATAATCTTTCTCCTACTCTAATGTTTCCACACATCACAATTGTCACTACAGTAAATCATGTCAAGCACCGTCTACTTTTATTATAAATAAAACGATTGCAAGCCAAAAATCCCTGCTTGTGAAGCAGTATCCGACAAGGCAGGGGGCTATGGGTTGTATAGGCGATTTCAATACCTCCATTTCTGAAGAGTTTATACAACATATCTTTCATAAGCAAGCATATCCATTACATTAAGGGATCGAAATCATACTGTCCAATACAAATATTGCATTTTATAGTAATATCACACAGTATAATTTCAGCTCATTGCACACATCATTTATAGTGCCAATGAAAATACCAAGGCAGAACCTAAGGCCCGATAATAACAGGGACGGTGGGGGATGGTTTTGCGGCCAGGAAACCCAGAATTACGGGTTTCCTGGAGGTCCAGCTGAATTTAACAGCAAGACCTGATTTAAATTTTTTGAATTGTTTTCCCGGCCGCATCCAGCCAGATTGAAAGGCTAACTGACTGTCGAGGGGGTAGGCCTTCAGCTCCAAGACGCAGCCGGGGAGCCGAGGGAGGTGAGTCGGACATCAGGGTGGGGTGGAGGGGAGTCGGACATCGGCGGGGGGGGGAGGGAAGGGAAGATCGCAGGGCAGACATGGGGTGGAGATCGCGGGGCGGACAAACATGGAGGGGAGATCGCGGGGCGGTCTTCATGGGGAGTCAGACATCGGGGAGAGTCCGATCACAGGGGAGGGTCCGATAGCGTTGGGGGGGGGGAGGGGGCTCGGTCGATCGAGGGGGTCCGATTGCAGGGTGGTTTACAGGTTATTCTGGCAGGCCGGGGTGAAGCACTCCTGCATCACTTCAGACCAGCCCTAACTTTCTGTGGCGAGTTTAGTTCATATCTACCGCGCAAATACAGCAACTTCATGCCATTCAATGCATGTCAATGGTGAGGCAGACAGCGAAATGCCATTTTCATGAAGCTAACGGCGGAGCGGCGCAACTCAGACAGCACATTTTGGATATTTGAGTTTAACCGCGTCTCTGCTCCTTGCCTGAAGTTGCTGTAACATTGGCGCATAAATAACGGCCAGTGCCATTAGCCTCACCATTAATTCGACAGCAAAATCTGGCCCAAGGTAATGCAAAGCAAATGTGCTGTGCAGAAATAATTATATCAAATTGCACTGAAACTACAGCACAGAAACTCCACATGAGCCTCCTCCCTCCCTACTTCATCTAACCCCATCATGGTAACCTTCTATTCCTTTCTCTCCCATGTGCTTATTTACCTTCCCCTTAAATGTTATTTGCCTCATCTACTCCTTGTGGTAATGCGTTCTACATTCTTACACTCTTTGGGTAAAGAAGTTTCTCCTGAATTCCCTATTGGATTTATTAGCGACTATTTTGTATTTATGACCTCTAGTTTTGGACTTCCCCCGCAAGTGGGAACATTTTCTCCACATCTACCTGTCAAACCCTATCATTATCTTAAAGACCTCTATCAGGTCGCCCCTCAGCTTTCTCTTTTCTAGAGAAAAGTGCCCCATTCTGTTCAGCCTTTCCTGATAAATATATCCTCTCAGTCCTGGTATCGTCCTTGTGAATCTTTTTTGCACCCTCTCCAATGCTTCTATAGCCTTAATAGAATATGGAGAACAGAATAGCGCACAATACTTCAAGTGTGGTCTAACCAAGGTTCTGTACAAGTTTAACATAATTTCTTTGCTTTTCGATTCTATCCCTCTAGAAATGAACCCCAGTGCTTGATTTGCCTTTTTTATGGCCTTATTAACCTGCATCACTATTTTTAGTGATTTGTGTATCTGTACCCTTAGATCCCTTTGCTCCTTTATCCCATTTAGACTCTTATTATCCAAGCAGTATGTGGCCTCCTACCAAAATGCACCATTTCACACTTATCTGTACTGAAATTCATTTGCCAATTACAGGCCCATTCTGCAAGTTTATTAATGTCCTCTTGCATTTTGACACATTCTTCCTTTGTATTAACTACATCCCCCAATTTGGTGTCGGTCTCAATTTTTGAAATTGTACTTCCGGTTCCTGAATCCAATTAATGTAAATTGTGAACAACGGTGGTTCCAGCACCGATCCCTGTGGAACACCACTTCCCACATTTTGCCAGTCTGAGTAGCGGCCCTTAACCCCTACTCTCTGCTTTTTGTTTTGTAGCCAACTTGCTATCCATTCTGCTAACTGTCCCCTGACTGCACATACTCTGACCTTAGTCATGAGTCTACAATGCGATACCTAATGACCTAGTAAGTCAACAAATACAGAAAAGTGTAGAAACCTGACATATGAACAAATATCCAGTGATCTCATTGACCCGCTGCGATTCCCTTGTGGACCCCAGCTGAACATCCATTTCTAATGGCAACTTGACAATAGCAAGAATTTAAAGCTGCAATAAGTTTTCTAATAAATGCAACAGTCTGCTTAGTCTAAACCATAGCCTGAGTCAGACAGACATTTCACTAAATAGTAATTTAGAAATGATGTCCAACCACCCTGCTTAGCTCTTTTTTGCACAATGTGAAGCAACATAATTGAAGGAGCTGCAGTTTATCTCTGTTATGTTCATGTCCAATACAAGTGGCATGAGGAAATGCAATACAAATTTTTCCTTCCCATTAAGACACTGGGCTATAAATTAGGCCACGTAGCGCCCGTTTTGTAGGCGCTATGCGGCTTCTTAAGGTCCCAAAATGGCGTCCGGAATGCATGAGCATGCTTCTAGCCTGACATGCGCCGGTAGCCATCTTGGTAAAGGCATTAGCGCACGCGCAGATAACGAACGCTTGTACCATGTAGATTAAGGAAAATATGCGTTAGATCAGTGTGCAATGCTGATTTAAAGGGCTAGAAACGATATTGGCACTCAACGCTTCAGCCAACGAACTGTCTTTACCACAAACAGCTGAACATGTCGTAGATGGCCTGGAGGACCCCCCACCAGCAATATTTAAAGGGACCATGCAGGATTTACATGTTAGTTGCTGTATTATTGCTTCAGGGTGCTGATGCATTTGTACCTGTTTTTGGAGATCTCTTATACTTGAATACTAGGGCTAGAGGACATAGCCTAAAATTTAGAGCCAGGTCTTGCAGGAGTGAAGTTAGGAAACACTTCTACACGCAAAGGGTGGTAGAAGTTTGGAACACTCTTCTGCAAATGGCAGTTGATGCTAGCTCAATTGTGAATTTTAAATCTGATATTGATAGATTTTTTTTTAACCAAAGGTATTAAGGGATATGGGGCTAAGGCAGGTATATGGAGTTAGGTCACAGACCAACCATGATCTCACTGAATGGCAGAACAGGCTCAAGGGGCTAAATGCCACTGTCACTTGCTGCCTACTGTTATACACCACCTTCTCCTGCAAGAAAGCGGGACGTGTGTCGGTGAGTGTTCTGCAGGATGTTCGGGTGACGTGCCTGTCATGGTTGAATAGCTGCCAGCGTGTGTGACCTGTGAGTTGTGCGTGTGCGACTTGCAACAGTGGTAATGTGTGAGGGTGAGAGGAAGCATCTGATTGGAAGAGTTAGTTGGTATGTGAGTGATGAGGGTGTAGTGTGTGGAGCAGTGGATGCAGCTCGTGGTGCAGTTGGTAGGAGATGCTACTTGACTGTTGACCTCACTCACCTTGACCCCTCGTGTCAAAACATTGAATGTCTTCCTGCACTGCATCCATGTTCGTGGTGCTATACGTCTGGCATTGACTTTGTCCCCTACTGCCCTCCCACTGCTTCGGGAGCATGTCTGGAGGGCCTCTTGTCCCCCTGTGGATATAGGATGCCCCTCCTTCTGTCCACCTCTTGCACCAAGGCCTTTAGTGCATCATCACAGAAACTTGGTACGTGCTCTCTCGCAGACTTGGTACAAACTCAGATCAGCAGTTTGGTGAAGTCTGGCATGCAGATTGGAGGATTTAGTAGCGCACAATCTTTATTCAATGTTTTAACGTAACTCAACAGTTTGTAAACATAGGGACAGGACCTGCATCTGTGTTTTACTTGTGCGATGTCTGATCTCCCTTCAGACTCTGTGCGGCCCCATATTTTATATTTTGCAAATAAGAGGTGCAGGCTGCCTTTAAGAGGTGCGAGCCACTCACGTGCTATCTGGGCCCCCCTGCTGGTGAGAAGTCACTGAACAACGCAGCTAGGCCTGGCTGCTCGCGCTGGAATAAGGTAAGTGAGCAGGTGGTATGGATCTCACGTGCTGCCTGCATCAGAACGACCGGGCGTCAGTTAATTGCCACCGTGACCCCTGTGCCCAGATTCGGGGGTTATCGAATTTAACCCCCACTGTTCCTTTAAAAATACGTGACTCTCAGCTAGCAAATAAGCATCTTTTGCCATATGGGACAAAATCTGTAGCTCAATTAATCTTATGACATATAGTGCTGTGTACTCCTTCTACGTGCATAGACTAACTGCCACTTTTCAATAGCAATAAAACGGAACAAATGCACTTGTCATATTTTTACTGTCGACCTGTCGATCAATGTGAGTGGAATAGATGCAATTAATCTCCAGTGCTAATATTAGAAACAACCAGATGACATGTCAGGTGCCAATCTCTTAGGTGCAGGATGCTCGGTAAAGGAATCCAGATAAACAAACGAATCTCAACTTATGAGGCATCATTATTGCTTTCGGGTGGGCTGAGTCCCTGGAACAACGGATACCTACTTGCTCAGAATGCTCCAGTGCCATGCCCCCAAATTGATGGACATGTTTGTGTTGCGGCAATCGCTATTTCCCAAGACATTTTGTCTTATTACACTGTCTTTGACATGAGAGCACACAGCTTGATATCAGTATTTTCCAGACCTTTCTTAGGCTTCATAATCAAATTGGACATTTACTGGAAGAGCTGTAAACATATTAGCAAAGATTGCTACCTGTTTGTGGACTTCTGTAGTCAATATTTTGTGTGGTAACGTGTACCATATCTGTGAATGTTTTGAGGCATTTACTTTGAATAATCACTGCATCACTATGATATGAGAAGCACCTTCTGATGTACAGCTAAAGGGGTAAAAAGGGGGCTGAGTGTGGGCCAGTAGCAGTCTTCAGGAGTGTAGTGGGTCCAAGAGGAGCACGCCTGCTTCCCCCGAATCCACAGAAAGGTAAATTTTTTAAAAAAGCTTACCTTTTTGGTGGTGGCCTCTAGCCTATAAGGGTCGCTAGTTGGGTCATGTATAGAACCAAAAAACTGAGTGGAGCAGGCCTGGCCCCTACTTCGCTCAGCGCCGATGAAATTCCTGGAAAGGTACTTAAACAGGTGATAGGCCCCTCATTAACATATTCAAGATGTCTAACCCTGTTTAAGACGGCATTACCAATATGGCTGCGCCTGTAATGCAGGTGCAGATCGGGCATGGGTCGCTGTGCCCTGAATTTAGTCCTATTAGCCCCCATTTCCCATCTGGAAAATGGGTGCAATGGGGACCAATTTCTACCCCAAATTTCTGTTCATGAAATAAACATTCATCCAACTGAGTTTTTTAATTACAAAGTATGCTAAGAATTTCCAAGCAATTTGCAATTGTGTGTATCTGCAAATTACTGATGCACTAATAGAGAGAAGTATCAGTTTGTGTAATTTCTTATTAGACGATCAATTTATATTTTAGGCATTGTCATTTGTTAGGGGCGAACACTGTATTTGAAGAATAAATGTAAACTACTTTAAATTTGTTCCAATTTGACCCTTTATAGATTTGGAGAGGTGGTTCTATTAAATGAAATGCTGGCAGGTGTGCTATTTATTTTGCTGTGTTTTTCCTTCCACATACTCTAAACATTTAAAGTTTAATTGCTGGAGGAGGTGCATGTGTAAGTGTGTATGTGCAGAATTCTCTTCTGAGCGTGAAAATTGCACTTTAAGTCAGGCGATATAAATAAGATGCTATCTGTCTGGAATCAATACCGCAGCTTCTGGTTTCATTTTGATAGCTGCTGTGTAAATGCACCACAAGGAGTTCAAGGTCAACAAGTCTAAATGGCAGTTGTTCCTATAAATGTTCTACAGCCTCAATGAATGCTTTCAAATCAAGCAGCTGATTCGCAGATAATGTTGTGATAGCATACCAACATCTATCTGAAAGCCACCATATAGATCTATTGTAAACAGTTGAGCACTGATTTTAACTCGGAGCAGGAATCGGACAGGCGGGGGTCGAGGTGGGTGGCAAACCATTCTGACATCAGCCCCGCGTGAGGCCCAAGAGATTTTAACTGAGCTGAGCTGATGTTTATGGAAGATTGAGGATGGGAGGCCAGCCAGGAATGCATTGGCGTAATCAAGTCTGGAGGTGACAAGAGGAATGAATGAGAGTTTCAGCAGCAGATGGGCTGAGGTAGGGATGGTGGCAGGGAATATTATGGAGATGGAAGTCGGGGGTCTTTGTGATGGAGAGGACATGGTATCAGAAGCTCAGCTTGGGGTTGAACATGATGCTGAGGCTGCAATCAGCCTGTTTCAGCTTGAGACAGTGCAAGGCAGGAGGATGAATTTTCTGACCAGGGCACAGAGTTTGTAGCAGGGACAAAGATATTGGGGCAGAAATTGCTTGTGAAGTAACGGTGAGCTCTGTTGTTAGTGGTGAAATGGAGGAGCAGGTTCCGGCGTTCGCACATGCGCAGTGAAATGCGGAAATCCAGAACTCGGTCCTATTGTTTTGCCGGTGATAGGACAGCTTCGAATTAAAGGGATATCGCACACTGCAATCAGAGAAATCATTGAAAAAGTGCAAACTTGCTCATCTGTCCAGCTGGAAAATAACTAATTACGCCATCAAACAGGTACGCTTAGAATTTTTCCATTGTTGCAGGAACTATCAAGGGTAAAATTACCCACTCTCCTTTCGACAAGACAGTCTCTTCCTCATTATCCTATTGGTTAACACCTTTCATTTCCCTACTGTGATGGAGATAGCTGTAGAATTAATTCAGATTATGAATGTTCTCAACGAGATGTCAAAAAATTAATTATTTGGACGTACATCTCAGCTATATTGCAAACTATCATTTAAAAGTATGCATACTGCTAGACTCAATAACAAAATTAAATGGTTGTCCAAATGTCTAACATACAAATTGTAATAACAGGCTGCCATTCAGCTTGGTGCTTGTACTGTATTCTGAGGTGCTTCATTATATTGAGCCCACAGATCATTAGTAGGTCAAACTTAAATGAATGAAAAGAGAATGAAATACAACCTGGGATACTGTGTAGTCCCTGATCTAATTTAGTGTTTATTAACACATTGCTGTGTTCTTTATAGGCTCTGCAGGCTCAGTGAGAGCTTGTTGTTAGGTCACTTTGAGAAATCTACAAACTCAAAGCATTGGCCAGGCATGTGTTTTCTGAGTTATGTAATTGTAGTAGTCCCATGAATCAATATAATGATTATGGCAAATCATTGTTTGCCTTTCAATATAGATTGTGGGCAGTGCGAACCGTGTCTCATTATACATCAGATGATTACTGTAGACTGTCCTTATTATTGGAATACAGAGATAGAGATAGAGATAGAAATGTTCTGAACAAGACACAAGTAAGTCATTATCCAAAACTAGGAATACAATTCCAACACCTACATGAACTAGAATCATAGAATCATTACAGCACAGAAGAAGGCCATTCGGCCCATCGAGCCTGTGCCGGCTTTTTGTAAGAGCAATCCAGTCAGTCCCATTCCCCCGCTGTTTCCCTGTAGCCCTGCAATTTTTTTCCCATCAAATTTTTATCCAATTCCTTTTTGAAAGCCACAACTGAATCTGCATCCACCACCCTTTCAGGCAATGCATTCCCGATCCTAACTACCCCCTGTGTAAAAAGTTTATCCTCACGTCGCCTTTGGTTCTTTTGCCAATCACTTTAAATCTGTGTCGTCTGGTTCTTGACCCTTCCGCCAATGGGAACAGTTTCACTTTATTTACTTTATCTAAACCTGTCATGATCTGGAACACTTCCATTAAATCTGCCCTCAACCTTCACTGCTCTAGGGAGAACAACCCCAGCTTCTTCAATATATCCATGTAACTGAAGTCCCTCATCCTTGGAACATAAGAACATAAGAAATAGGAGCAGGAGTAGGCCATATGGCTGTCGAGCCTGCTCTGCCATTCAATCAGATCATGGCTGATCTTCAACCTCAACTCCACTTTCCTGCCCGATCTCCATATCCCTTGATTCCCAAGAATCCAAAAATCTATCCATCTCAGCCTTGAACATATTCAATGACTCAGCATCCACAGCCCTCTGGGGTAGAGAATTCCAAAGATTCACAACCCTCTGTGTGAAGAAATTCCTCCTCATCTCAGTCTTGAATGGCCAACCCCGTATCCTGCAATTATGCCCCCTAGTTCTAGACTCTCTAGCCAGGGGAAACAATCTCTCAGCATCTACCCTGTCAAGCCTCCTCTGAATCTTATATGTTTCAATGAGATCACCTCTCATTCTTCTAAATTCCGGAGAGTATAGGCCCATTCTACTCAACCTCTCTTCATAGGACAACCCTCTCATCCCAGGAATTAATCTAGCGAACCTTCGTTGCATCGCCTCTAAGGCAAGTATATCCTTCCTTAGATAAGGAAACCAAAATTGTACACAGTACTCCAGGTGAGTTCTCACCAAAGGCCTGTCCAACTGTAGTAAGACTTCCTTACTCTTGTACTCCAACCCCCTTGCAGTAAAGGGCAACATGCCATTTGCCTTCCTGATTGCCTGCTGTAACTGCATACTAACTTTTTGTGTTTCTTGTATGAGGACACTAAAATCTCTCTGGACACCAACATTTAATAGTTTCTCTCCATTTAAAAAATATTCTGTTTTTCTATTCTTCCTACCAAAGTGAATAACCTCACATTTCCCCACATTGTACTCCATCTGCCACCTTCTTGCCCACTCATTTAACCTGTCTATATCCCTTTGCAGACTCTTTGTGTCTTCCTCACATTCTAGTAACCATTCTAGGGACCATCCTAGTAAATCTCTTCTGCACCCTAGGGATAAGATTCTGCAAAAACGTTCATAACGATGGTGGTTAAAACTTAATGTAAGATATCAATGACTTTTCCTTTGCTATCCTGAAACATTTAAGCATGGTCTAGGGGTATGATTCTCGCTTTGGGTGTTTTTCTAATGGAATATGCGAGAGGTCCCGGGTTCAAATCCCAGACGAGCCCTGTTATCTCATTGCTTTTTCATTGAATGCAGGAGTTGGGATGTCTTGTTGAAGTTGTACAGGGCATTGGTGAGGCCACACTTGGAATACTGTGTACAGTTCTGGTCACCCTATTATAGAAAGGATATTATTAAACTAGAAAGAGTGCAGAAAAGATTTACTAGGATGCTACCGGGACTTGATGGTTTGACTTATAGGGAGAGGTTAGACAGACTGGGACTTTTTTCCCTGGAGAGTAGGAGGTTAAGGGGTGATCTTATAGAAGTCTATAAAATAATGAGGGGCATAGATAAGGTCGATAGTCAAAATCTTTTCCCAAAGGTAGGGGAGTCTATAACAAGGGGGCATAGGTTTAAGGTGAGAGGGGAGAGATACAAAAGGATCCAGAGGGGCAATTTTTTCACTCAAAGGGTGGTGAGTGTCTGGAACGAGCTGCCAGAGGCAGTAGTAGAGGCGGGTACAATTTTGTCTTTTAAAAAGCATTTGGACAGTTACATGGGTAAGATGGGTATAGAGGGATATGGGCCAAGTGCAGGCAATTGGGACTAGCTTAGTGGTAAAAACTGGGCGACATGGACATGTTGGGCCGAAGGGCCTGTTTCCATGTTGTAACTTCTATGATTCTATGATGAATTCTGATTATCAGATGTAATGTTTTCCTTTATCAGCTGTACAATGACTCCACAGGGAAACTGAAGAAAGTCTGAAGCCTCGATTATAACACTTGTCAGGTGTCATGCGGGCAGGGTCCCAGGCAGGCGGCAAACCATCCGGTCCTCTGTAGCGTCATCTCCTGCCCAGCTCTGGCAGGAAGCATTAGCGGGCCAGTAGGCGAGAACGGGATTTCGGGCAGCAGTAGGCCACCCTCGCGGACCCAAAAGAACAATCCTCAGTAGTCAGATAAATGGTTGGAGGTGGGGGGGAGGGGAGAGGGGGTAGGGGGGAGTTGGGGAAGGGTCTTGCAGTCAGGGAAGAGGAAGCCTGGGGTTGGGAGGCCCAAGGTTTCCATGTGGGGCCCGAAGGAGCTCTTCTGCTCATCCTGGCGCACAAGGAGATAAAACATTTTAAAAAATAACTTACCCTTCTGGACTTCTTCTGGTTCTGCTTTTCACCGGGTTGGCCTGGCAGGCAAGCCACGTCCGCCTCCCCCATGCAGGTTTTGAGTTAAAATTGCAGTCAGGCCCCAATTACATCATCGGAGCCCAATCTGCATATTTGAAGAAGGACCCCGCTGCCTTTCAGTGGGGGTCTCACTCGCCTGCTGAAATGAGCAGGTTAAAATTCCAAGCTGCAGGAAGGCTGAAGGATCAGAGGGGACAAGTCGCAGCAGTCATTTTTATTGTCCGTCCGCCCAGTATCCTCCAGGCAGATAGGGTTAAAATTGGCCCTTTCCTATCAACTTATATCCCTAACAGTTTGAATCCAATCTTGACTGATACTTATACTCAAGCTTCTTGATGTTGACTTCCACCAGTCTCAGTAGACTATCCTTGCTTGTGTATGAGAGAATTGACTGGGATAATTATCATGCTGCCTAAATGCACCATTTGGCGTGTTGACCAAAGAGTAACATTGATGCTGTCCATGAAAATGTTCACAATCTTCGGACCAAAGAAGACCACTGCACGATGTGGTGGGGAGAGAAAATAAGCTGAACTGGAAAGAAAATATCTACCTGTGCAGTTAGGAGAAATGTAAATAAATGTACACTCATCAAAAATGACCTTTGAGTGTAACCATCTTCAGAGCTTCTTTCGATCTTTCACTGTCCCTCTGTGATCAATCAGTTCGAGACTCGTTTCAAATGGAAAAGGTGACTCTTTTAGTTTTTCTTTCACTGAAATACAGCACTTCATCTTAACATTGTGTTGTTTCCAGTGGCTTGGCCTCGATCCCAATAAATCATTGTGACTGAGTTTGACTGATATGCAATATTGTTATTCTGGTTAGGAATCAAGTGCTCTGACTGTTTGAGCTCCCCTTCCATATCTTATTCTTTCATGCTGCGAATAAAAATGCTGGTATTTTCACTCCAGTTTAGCATCATACCTATGTAGCTTTTGATCCCAGCTGCCAGGAGGTACACAAGTACTGTCTGGAGTGGCTCGGTGTATGTTTTGTTCCTCCTTCCTTACTGGGTTTCCTTTCCTGATTCTACACAACACTGATGTCTGCATTCACTTTCTCAATTTCCTTCAGGATTTCAAAATCAGTTCCAAACCTTAACTCCTATTTTCTCAATCAGTTTGCACGCCTTTAACTGACTGAAACATGGAACCATCTTTGTTGCCCTTTCACCACCCACCTCCGCCGACCCCCACCCCCATGAATCTCTTCCACAGTCTTACAATCTAACTCTATTTCTGTTAGCAATCACTGAAATACTTGGTATTGCCTTCATATTTGTTATTGCTAGCACCAATGCGTACTGCTTAAAAATGTTTCCATATTAACCTGTCCAGCAGTACTGACAGGATAACTTTAAGTGCCCTGGGCCACTGACAAATCATCTTGTCAAGTCTTTAGCAGAACTTAAATCCCACATCAGCCCAGAAAAGAAAGTCAGTAAATAAAATGACAAGGTTAAACTTCAAATGTTTTTTAGTCAATTGACTGAAAAAACTGGCCTTTGACATTTTTGACCAGTTTTTGAAGATGTGGGTCTAAGTGATCGAACGACTGATGGGATGTTAGAGTCACAAGAAAAAAGAAACGTTCAGTGTTTAAACATAAAAACATAAAATGAAATTTAAAATAAGGAAGAAAAGGGGAACAGGAATGGTAAACTGAATAGGAGAAAAAGAGAATAGAAGGAAAAGCAGTAACAACTTTTAAAATTTATTTAAGACTTTTAAAGTTCATATTTTGTTAGAATTACTAAAAATATTACAGAAGTACAGTTACTCCTAGCAACTCAATAGCATAATGTAATATATTTGGATTTTCCATCATTCTAGTATTTGAGCTGATCAGCTAAAAACTGGAGACAGATAATTCCCTCAAACTGCCAAGGTCTAAGTACCTTCTATCATTCATGATTTAGTATCCTTCCTTAGAATATTCTGCTTTGCATGCAACTTGGTATCATCGACAACACACTCATGAAGAAATTTATAAATATTGTCAGCAATTTTGGTCGTGGGATGAATATCCTGGCACCCACTGGTCATTGTTGCTCAATTAAAAGTCCTGGAAAAATCCTGGAACTCCCTTCCTAACAGCACTGTGGGAGAACCTTCACCACACGGACTGAGCGGTTCAAGAAGGCGGCTCACCACCACCTTCTCAAGGGCAATTAGGGATGGGCAATAAATGCTGGCCTTGCCAGCGACGCCCACATCCCATGAACGAGTAAAAAAAAATTAAAAGTTTTAATCATTAACAACTATCTTATATAAGTTATCAGATGCTTCCTGAGAGTCGAGATTTACATCAACCACATTATCACCAATCTGTGTTAACTCTGTTACATTCTCAAAGGACTCCAGTACATTTACAATGTCATGGTTCGGTTGCCATTTGAAGAAGCAGCATTATGTAAGACCTGAAAAAAGTTTAGTATTATGATGTAGAATCTAGGAGGGGAAGGTATTTGTTTAGTAATGCAAAACCTGAAGTGTAATAATTTTGCCATTAAGGGATTGGATTTTCCTCTTTGGCGTGTTTATTGCCAGAAGTGAACGAGGACAGAGTGAGGACATTCAACTGGGAATTTGGTGAATCTGGGAATTAGGTGCAGAGGGCGAAGGAGGTGCTAAGTGATTTAAACCAAAGAACTGTAGACTAAGACTGAGCGGAGCATAAATGGAGTCGCACGAGGAATCAAAAATCACAAGACAAGGAGGAGCGCCGAGGGTAAGTCAGTAACTATTTAAAAGCAAGATACTGCAGATGCTAGAAATCTGAAATAAAAACAGAAAATGCTGGATGTACTCAGCAAGTCAGGCAATATCAGTGGAGAGAGAAACAGAGTTAATGGGCTCGATTTTCAAATGGCGGTGGGATGGCAGCGGTGGGGGGGGGTCAATGGGTGCGTGGGTAACCCGGACTAATAAAACCTTACTGTATCCCATGCAATCGCGAGTTAATTCATGGCCCTTAACGTGGCTTCTGGGTTTGCCTTCCGAAAGCTGCGCAGTGGGCGGACTGCGCACCCACATGACAGGCTGTCAGATGGAGGAGCTCTATTTAAAGGACCATTGCTCCAAAGGCTTTTGCTGCAGCATAGGCCAAAAAGGCACAATGGTGCAGTACAGGGGCAAGGCTGTTCCAAGAATTAATGATGCCTCACTGCAGCAGCTACTGGCCGGGTGAGGAGGAGAAGGGAAGTGTTTTACCCCGTGGATGGAAGGAAGTGCCCTGCCTCTGCCACCAAGAAGGCCTGGCTCAAGGTGGCGCAGGAGGTCACCAGCAGCAGCAACATCTCTCGCTCCTGGGTCCAGTGCAGGGAGTGCTTCAATGACCTAACTAGGTCAGCCAAAGTGAGTACACTTACTGATTCTCCTGCATTCCATGTTCCACATCACTCCCCCCACAACTACTTCTGCACTGCCAAGACTACTCCATCACATCACTCCTCATACCCACTTAAGGCTCATTCTCAACTTACCTGCACTTCCTGAGCACTTCCTCACCTCCCCATTAGTCACCCCACCACTACCACTCAACCCAATCCTGATCCAATGTGATGTCTCTGTCTCATACTCACCCTCTGATGCATCTCTTTCATTGTCAGTCTCACCCAAAGCAAGGCATTCATTGGTTGGCCACTTCACCATCACTCACTCGCACGTCTGTACTTTCTCCTCTTCTAGAAGAGAGCGCAAACTGCACGCACGAGGGCGAGGACTGGAGGGGGGCCACAACAAATAGTGCTCCTCACAGATGCGGAGGAGGAGGCCCTGTAGATCAGCCGCACCCTCGAATGCCTGTCTGTTGGGGATGCTGAGACTGGCACCCCACAAATGTGGTACCCTAAACATTCACTCCCTTCACCACCGGCGCACTGTGGCTGCAGTGTGTACCATCCACAGGATGCACTGCAGCAACTCGCCAAGGCTTCTTCGACAGCACCTCCCAAACACACGACCTCTACCACCTAGAAGGACAAGAGCAGCAGGCACATGGGAACAACACCACCTGCACGTTCCCCTCCAAGTCACACACCATCCCGACTTGGAAATATATCGCCGTTCCTTCATCATCGCTTGGTCAAAATTCTGGAACTCCCTACCTAACAGCACTGTGGGAGAACCTTCACCACACAGGCTGCAGGCCATTCAACGACCGCAGTGATGGCAGAGGGCGATTCCTCAGAGGAGCTCCTGGCCTCTCCTCTCCAGGCTCTGCTCAGCTGGATGCAGATACTGAACCCTGGGGGCCATCCTTTAAAAGGAGAATGATCGAGGGACAGCAGCACATTTGCGAGGTACTGGACAGGTGCCATGCACACTCTCCATAATAACGCAGAGGATAGAGGAGTCCAACTCCTGCATTAGTGCAGTGGTGGCACAGGTACGTGAGGGAATCTCTGAGATAGTGTCACAGGGACGTGAGGAGTCCAACTCCTGCGTTAGTGGAATGGTGGCACAGGTAAGTGCGGGAATGTTTGCGATAGAGAGAATGGCAGCCTCCGTTGAGCTTCTAGCACGGCTCACAAATGAGTCCATTCAGGCCCTGACAACGGTCGTTCGGACTCACGGTGAACAACATTCTGCTGCCTTAAACAGACTGACAGATACTTTAGAAGTGGCCTTCCAAGGCATCACACATGTCCTCCAAACTGTTTTCCAGCAGGGTGGTAGGAGTGATGTGGACCTGGCCCAGAAGAGGGATGATGACGAAAGGGACATGGAAGTGGGGACGCAGACTCTCCCACATCTCACCCGTTGCCCCCCTCTCAACCAATACTTGCAATTCTGCCTCCTCTCCAGGTGGCTGAGTCTGCCCCTGCACAGGTGCAGGTGGAGCAGTCTTTGGCTCCAAAACCCAGAGGACATAGGCCCAAAGCATCCACGCAGTCAGGGCATGAACATGAGCAATCTGCCACTACCTCTGCTGCAGCCACAAGGGATGCACCATGTAGAAGCGGTAGGAAGAGGAAGGCTAAGGATTTGTGAGTACGTAGGGTATACACAAGGGTGTCTGACAGACTGTCATGTTTTCGATTTATATTTGTTTTTTGTTATATTCATATTAAATGTTATGATTGTCACCACTGCTGCCACATCTTGCCCATTCTTGACTGGCTTTTGTGATAGAGCCCTTTCATGAGCTTCATCATGAATGGCGACACTTGATGCCACCCATTGGGTCACTTTACAGTGGGTGTATGTGTAGTTGCAGGACAGTTTTGTGTAGGGAGGGGGGGCACTGGTGTTGGCACTGCTCTTTCCAGGTGGTCTGAGGACTGGACCCTTCATACTTTCTGATGTTAGGAGAACCATTCACATATCAGTGACTCCCTGGGCTCATGAGCAGCCAGGTTAGCTATTGCTCTGGCCATGGGTTCGTCCTCCTCCTCCTCAATGTGGATGGCAGATGTGGATGGGGCCTCCTCAAGTGGCACCACTCTCTGTTGTGCCATGTTGTGCAGGACAAAACGCACTATTATAATGCGTCCCACTCTGTCTGGTGCGTATTGAAGCGCTCCCCCAGAACGATCAAGGCACCTAAATCGCATCTTGAGCAGCCCTATAGCATGCTCAGTTGTAGACCTGGTGGCGATGTGACTGTCGTTATATCGACACTGTTGCTCGGTGATGGGGTTCCTCAGAGTTGTCATGAGCCACATGTGCAGGGGATATTCCTGTCATAGAGTCATAGAAGTTTATAACATGGAAACAGGCCCTTCGGCCCAACATGTCCATGTTGCCCAGTTTATACCACTAAGCTAGTCCCAATTGCCTGCACTTGGCCCATATCCCTCTATACCCATCTTACCCATGTAACTGTCCAAATGCTTTTTAAAAGACAAAATTGTACCCGCCTCTACTACTGCCTCTGGCAGCTCGTTCCAGACACTCACCACCCTTTGAGTGAAAAAATTGCCCCTCTGGACCCTTTTGTATCTCTCCCCTCTCACCTTAAATCTATGCCCCCTCGTTATAGACTCCCCGACCTTTGGGAAAAGATTTTGACTATCGACCTTATCTATGCCCCTCATTATTTTATAGACTTCTATAAGATCACCCCGAAACCTCCTACTCTCCAGGGAAAAAAGTCTCAGCCTATCCAACCTCTCCCTATAAGTCAAACCATCAAGTCCCGGTAGCATCCTAGTAAATCTTTTCTGCACTCTTTCTAGTTTAATAATATCCTTTCTATAATAGGGTGACCAGAACTGTACACAGTATTCCAAGTGTGGCCTCACTAATGTCTTGTAAAACTTCAACAAGACATCCCAACTCCTGTATTCAATGTTCTGACCAATGAAACCAAGCATGCTGAATGCCTTCTTCACCACCCTATCCACCTGTGACTCCACTTTCAAGGAGCTATGAACCTGGACTCCTAGATCTCTTTGTTCTATAACTCTCCCCAACGCCCTACCATTAACGGAGTAGGTCCTGGCCCGATTTGATCTACCAAAATGCATCACCTCACATTTATCTAAATTCAACTCCATCTGCCATTCATCGGCCCACTGGCCGAATTTATCAAGATCCCGTTGCAATCCTAGATAACCTTCTTCACTGTCCACAATGCCACCAATCTTGGTGTCATCTGCAAACTTAGGAGCCAGCCCTTAAGGGTGCGTGGAAGAGGCCCGGGATTTTGGATTCTCTCAGAATGAAGGAATCGTGGCAGCTTGCAGGGAATCTGGCATACACATGAAGGAATCTTTTGTGGTGGTCACAAACGAGCTGAGTGTTGTTGGAGTGATATCCCTTTCTGTTGATGAACAGTCCTGGCTCATGTGGAGGTTTAGATTTGGCTAGTGGTCAGGGACAGAAGGATGTGACTGCGAGTCAGGCAAGTAAGGGGACTCCAGATGCAGTGATGGAGGAGCCTCACCTTTAACCTTGTCCAACAGGTATGAGGTACTTGCTACCTGTGTGGATGAGAACAAAGACTGCAGGGAGGATGGGCAAATTGACCACGGCACGTGGTACAGGAAGCCATTCAAGTTGGGGGAGCGAAAAGGAAGGTGGTAGTTTTAGGGGATAGTATAGTCAGGGGGAAATATACTGTTCTCTGCAGCCGTGACCGGGAGTCCCGAAGGCTGTGTTGCCTGCCTGGTGCCAGGGTTAAGGACAACTCCTTGCAGCTGGAAAAGAACTTGAAGCAGGAGGGGGAGGATCCAGTTGTCGTGGTCCACATAGAAACCAACGACATAGGTAGAACTGGGAATGAGGTTCTGCTGAGGGAGTTTGAGGAGGTAGGGTCCAAAGTAAAAAGCAGAACCTCAAAGGTAATAATCTCTGGATTACTGCCTGAGCCACGTGCAAATTGGCATAGGGACAAACAGATTGGATGGTTAAATGCGTGGCTGAAAGAGTGATGTGGGAAGCAGGGGTTTCAATTCATGGGGCACTGGCACCAGTACTGGGGAAAGAGGGAGCTGTTCCATTGGGACGGGCTCCACTTAAACCGGGCAGGGACCAATGTTCTGGCGAATCGAATAGCTATATAGGGCTTTAAACTAATAAGTGGGGGGGGGGGGGGGGAGGGTTCAGGTGAGGGTAAATTTATAAGTCTAAAGAGAAAAGTCAAGGCTGTAGAGCAGAGTAGTGATTTGGGTAAAAACAAGCAGAGTGTGTCAGGAAGGGACAGAGAGTTTAACAAAGGTAATAGGGCATTAGTGACTAAGGTCACATCAGGGAAAAATAGTAAAAAGTTAAAATTAAAGGTGCTATATCTGAATGCACGAAGCATTCATAACAAGGTAGACGAATTAATGGCACAAATAGAGATAAATGGCTTTGATCTAGTAGCTATTACTGAGATGTGGTTACAGGGTGACCAAGGTTGGGAACTAAATATTTCAGGGTACTTGACTTTTAGAAAAGATAGGCAAAATGGAAAAGGAGGGGTGGGGGGGAAACCCTGATAATAAAGGATGAGATAAAGGCAATAGTGAGAAAGGATCTTAGCTCAGAAAATCAGGATGTAGAATCAGTATGGGTGGAGCTAAGAAATAACAAGGGACAGAAAACATTGGTGGGAGGAGTTCATAGGTCCCTTAACAGTAGTTATAGTGTTGGACAGAGTATAAATCAGGAAATTAGAGGAGCATGTAACAAGGGGAATCATGGGGACTTAATCTTCATATAGACTGGGCAAACCAAATTGGCAAAAATAGTTTACAGGACGATTTCATAGAATGCATTCAAAACAGTTTTCCAGAACAACATTTCGAGGGACCAACTAGGGAACAGGCTATATTAGATCTAGTGTTGTGTAATGAGACAGGGTTAATTAGTAATCTTATAATTAAGGATCCTCTGGGGCAGAGTGATATGATAGAATTTCATATTGAGTTTGAGATGAAGTAGTTAAGTCTGAAACTGGGGTCTTAAATTTAAACAATGCCAATTGCATAGGTATGAGGGGTGAGTTGGCTAAGGTAGATTGAGAAATTAGATTAAAAGATATGATGGTAGATAAGCAATGGTGAACATTTAAAGAAATAATTCATAATTCTCAATGACTATAATTCCTTTGGGGGATAAAAACTCCACAGGTAAAATGGTCCAACCATGGCTAACTAGAGAAATCAAAGATAGTATTAGATTAAATGTAGAGGCTTTACAATGTTGCCAAAAAGAGTAGTAACTCTAAGGATTGGGAAGGTTTTAGAATCAGCAAAGGATGACCAAGAAATTGATAAAGAGGGAGAAAATTGAAAATGAGAGTAAACGAGCAAGAAATATAAAAACAGATTGTGAGAGTTTCTACAAGTATGTAAAAAGGAAGAGATTAGCAAAAGTAAACATGGGTCCCTTAGAGGCAAAGACAGGAGAAATTATGATGGGGAATAAGGAAATGGTAGAGACGTTAAACAAATTTTGTATCTGTCTTCACAGTAGAAGACACAAAAAACATACCAAAATAGTGGGGAACCAAGGATTTAATGAGAGTAATTAAGATTAGTAAAGAAAAAGTACTGGATAAACTAATGGGACTAAAAGCTGACAATCCCCCTAGACCTGATGGCCTACATCCTAGGGTTTTAAAAGAGGTGGCTGTAGAGATAGTGGATGCATTGGTTTTGATCTTCCAGAATTCCCTAGATTCTAGAATGGTAGCAAATATAACCCTGCTATTCAAGAAAGGAGGGAGAGAGAAAACAGGGAACTGTTTTCCAGGACAGAATTAACAGTCACTTGGACAAGTGTGGATTGATTAGGGAAAGCCAGCACGGATTTGATAAAAGCAAATCATGTTTAACGAACTTGATAGAGTTTTTTGATGAGGTAACAGAGAGGGTAGATGAAGGCAATGCAGTTGATGTGATGTATATGGACTTTCAAAAGGCGTTTGATAAAGTGCTGCATAATAGGCTTGTCATCAAGATTGAAGCCCATGAAATAAAGGGGGCAGTAGCAGCATGAATACAGAATTGGCTAAGTAACAGGAAACAGAGAGTAGTGGTGAATGGTTGCTTTTCGGACTGGAAGGAGGTATATAGTGGTGTTCCCCAGGGGATGGTACTAGGACCACTGCTTTTCTTGATATATATTAATAACTTGGACTTGAGTGTACAGGACACAATTTCCAAATTTGCAGATGACAGAAAACTTGGAA
The DNA here is from genome assembly GCF_035084215.1 of Heptranchias perlo. NCBI lineage: Eukaryota > Metazoa > Chordata > Chondrichthyes > Hexanchiformes > Hexanchidae > Heptranchias > Heptranchias perlo. The sequence continues at coordinate 51,004,318 of NC_090327.1, read as the reverse complement.
GTGTAGTCAACAGTGAGAGTGAACAGTGAGGGGGATAGTGATAGACGTCAAGATGACATAGATAGGCTGGTGGCATGGGCGGACACGTGGCAGATGAAATTTAACACAGAAAAATGCGAGGTGTTACATTTCGGTAGGAAGAATGAGGAGTGGCAATATAAACTAAAGGGCACAATTCTAAAAGGGAAGAACAGAGAGATCTGGGGATATATGTACACAAATTGTTGAAGGTGGCAGGGCAGGTTGAGAAAGCAGTTAAAAAAGCATATGGGATCCTGGGGCTTTATAAATAGAAGCACAGAGTACAAAAGCAAGGAAGTAATGACGAACCTTTATAAAAACACTTGCTCGGCCACAAGTGGAGTATTGTGTCCAGTTCTGGACACAGCACTTTAGGAAAGATGTGAAGGCCTTAGGGAGAGTGCAGAAGAGATTTACTACAATGAGTCCAGGGATGAAGGTCTTTAGTTACATGGATAGACTGGAGAAGCTGGGGTTGTTCTACATACGAACATACGAATTAAGAGCAGGAGTAGGCCATTCGGCCCCTCGAGCCTGCTCTGCCATTTGATAAGATCATGGCTGATCTGATTGTGACCTCAACCCTACTTTCCTGTCCACCTACTATAACCTTTGACTCCCTTGTTAATCAGGAATCTATCTAAATCAGCCTTAAAAATATTCAATGACCTGCCTCCACCGCCCTCTGGGGATGGGAGTTCCACAGACTCACGACCATCCGAGAGAAAAAATTTCTCCTCATCTCCGTTCTAAATGCGAGAACCCTTGTTTTTAAACTGTGGCCCCTAGTTCTAGTTTCTCCCACAAGGGGAAACATCCTCTCAGCATCTATCCCTTCAAGTCCCCTCAGGATCTTATATGTTTCAATAAGATTACCTCTCATTCTTCTAAACTCCAATGTATACAGGCCCAACTTGTCCAATCTTTCCTCATAAGATAACCCCCATCATCCCAGGAAGCAGTCGAGTGAACCTTCTCTGAACCACCTCCAAAGCAATTATGTCCTTTCTAAACTAAGGAAACCAAAACTGCAAACAGTATTCTAGTTGTGGTCTCACCAATGCCCTGTACAACTGTAGCAAAACATCTCTACAGTTGTGGTCTCACCAATGCCCTGTACAACTGTAGCAAAACATCTCTACTTTTATATTCCATTCCCCTTGCAATAAATGACAACATTCCATTTGCCTTCCTAATCACTTGCTGTACCTGCATACTAACTTTTTGTGAATCATGTACTAGGACACCCAGATCCCTCTACCTCAGAGTTCTGCAATCTCTCTCCATTTAAATAATATACTGCTTTTCTATTCCACCTGCCAAAGTGGACAAGTTCACATTTTCCCACATTATACTCCATCTGTCAAATTTTTGCCCACTCACTCAACCTATCTATATCCCTTTGCAGACTCCTTATGTCCTCTTCACAACTTACTTTCCTACCTATCTTTGTGTCATTAGCAAATTTAGCAACCATACATTCGGTCCCTTCATCCAAGTCATTGATACAGATTGTAAATAGTTGAGGCCCCAGCACTGATCCCTGTGGCACTCTACTCGTTACATCTTGCCAACCTGAAAATGACCCACTTATGCCTACTCTCTGTTTCCTGTTAGCTAACCAATCCTTTATCCATGCTAATGTGTTACCCCCTACACCCCATGAGCTCTTATTTTGTGTAGTAACCTTTGATGTGGCACCTTGTCAAATGCCTTCTGGAAATCCAAGTACACCACATCCACAGGATCCCCTTTATCCACATTGCTTGTTACTTCCTCAAAGAACTCTAATAAATTAGTCAAACACGATTTCCCTTTCACAAAGCCGTGTTGACTCTGCCTGATTGCATAGAGATTTTCTAAATGCCCTGCTGTAACCTCCTTAATAATAGATTCTAGCATTTTCCCTGTGACAGATGTTAAGCTAACTGGCCTGTAGTTTCCTGCTTTCTGTCTCCCTCCTTTCTTGAATAGAGGAGTTACATTCACTATTTTCCAATCTGATGGGACCCTTCCAAAATCTAGGGAATTTTGAAAAATTCTTGGAACAGAGATGGTTGCGAGGAGATTTGATAGAGGTATTCAAAATCATGAAAGGTCTAGACAGAGTAGATAGAGAGAAACTGTTCCCATTGGCGAAAGGGTCAAGAACTAGCGGACATCGATTTAAGATGACTGGCAAAAGAACCAAAGGTGATATGAGGAAATACTTTTTTTAACACAGTGAGTGGTTAGGATCTGGAATGCACTGCCAGGGTGGGTGGTGGGGGCAGATTCAATCATGGCTTTCTAAAGGGAACTGGGTAAGTACTTGAAAGGAAAACATTTGCAGGGCTACGGGGATAGGGTGGGGGAGTGGGACTAGCTGGAGTGCTCTTGCATAGAGCAGGCAGGGACTCGATGGGCCTAATGGCCTCCTTCCGTGCTGTAACCTTTCCATAATTCTATGATTATATAGGCCAGTTAGCCTGACACCAGTAGTAGGGAGAATGCTAGAATCCATTATTAAGGATGTAGTGACAGGGTACTTAGAAAATCACAATATGATTAGGCAGAGTCATGTTTGACAAATCTATTAAGATTTTTTTGAGGGTGTAACTAGCAGTATAGGTAAGGGGGAACCAATGGATGTAGCATATTTGGATTTTCAAAAAGCATTCAATAAGGTGCCACAAAAGAGGTTGTTACACAAGATTAGGGGGTTGGGGTAATATATTAGCATGAATAGAGGATTGGTTAATGGACTGAAAAGAGAGTAGGGATTAACGGGTCATTTTCAGGTTGGCAGGCTGTAACTAGTGGGGTGCTGCAGGGATCAGTGCATGGACCTCAGCTATTTGCAATCTACATTAATGATTTAGATGAAGGGACCAAGTGTAATGTATCCAAATTTGCTGATGATACAAAGCTAGGTGGGAAAGTAAGCTGTGAGGAGGACAGAAAGGACTCGATTTTAAGTCATTTGGGTGCGCGCGCCATTCCTGAATGCGGAAGTCCTGCTGGCAATTAAAGCTGGCGGGACGATATTTAAACAAGGAATTCAAATACTTAAAGTACTTGAAATGTGCATAAATCTAATTAAGAGTGAAGGCAAGCGATTTCAATGCTGCCTCAGCGTGTTACCCTGTGTGAAACATGCCATGGGGAATGAGTCGTGTTTCAGCCGGCAGCCATTTGGACAATTAAATCCCTGTTTGACAGATGGGGATAAAAGGTGAGTTATTGCAGCAGGGCACTCAGTTCTCTTAGACAAACTTTCGGCCGGGAGATCTTTGTGTTTAGACTGAAAATTCTTGGTTTCCACTCAGAATTGTTCTGTTTACACGTATTTACCAACTTTTCAGACCCCCCCTCAAACTGACACCATCAGGATGGAGGGGTTGGGGGGGGAGGTACGATGGCTGCTTTCACCAGTACACTCGTGGACGAGCAACTTCACCATCCTCGCCAGGCATAGCGTCCATTTCAGCCACTTGCAGCTCCACAACACAGCGCTGAGCCACAGGCACCTGCACAAGAGCACAGAGGGGAACAACAGAGGGAGCGACATCTCAGGAGGCAATACCCTCGTCAGAGGGTCTACAGACCGAGGCTTATATTCCTGGACCTCTCTGAGGAGCAGCGGATATGGAGGCTGAGAGTGAGTCACCAGGTGGTCACAGACTTCTGCAGCCTCCTTCATGCTGAGCTGCTCCCGGCAAGGTCTGGCGGCATCTGATTAAAGTGACCACTGCCCTCAACTTCTTTGCCTCCAGATCATTCCAGGGTGCCACTGATGACATCGCCGGGGTCTCTCATTCGTCTGCACACAAGTGCATAAGGCAGGTCACCGACGGTTTGTTTCGCAGAGCCTCGCAATACGTCAACTTCCCCATGGACGACCTCAACCAGATGGAGAGAGCAGTGGGATTCCACTCTGTGGCTGGCTTCCCACATGTACAGGGTGCAATCGACTGCACCCATATAGCAATCCGAGCACCTCCACACGAGCCAGAACTGTTCATCAACAGAAAGAGTTATCACTCCATCAACACTCAGCTCGTTTGTGACCACCAAAAAAGATTTCTTCATGTGTGCGCCAGATTCCCTGGCAGCTGCCACAATTCCTTCATTCTGAGGGAATCCAACATCCCAGGCCTCTTCCACGCACCGAACACCCTTAAGGGCTGGCTCCTCGGGGACAAGGGATACCCCCTGCACACGTGGCTCATGACACCTCCGAGGAACCCCATCACCGAGCAACAGCATCGATACAACGACAGCCACATCGCCACCAGGTCTATAACTGAACATGCGATAGGGCTGCTCAAGATGCGATTTAGGTGCATTGATCGATCTGGGGGAGCGCTTCAATACACACCAGCGAGAGTGGGTCGCATTACAGTAGTGTGTTGTATCCTGCACAATGTGGTGCCACAGAGAGGGGTACCGGTTGATGAGGCCCTATGCCCTCATCCACCATCCACATCTGCCATCCACATTGAGGAGGAGCAGGAGAAGCAGCAGGAGCAGGAGGAGGAGGAGGAGCAGGAGCAGGAGAAGGAGGAGGAGGAGGAGCAGGAGCAGGAGAAGGAGGAGAGGAAGAGGATGAGCCCATGGGGCAGAGCAGCGGCTCACCTGGCAGCACGCGAGGCCAGGGAGTCACTCATATGTGAATGGTTCTCATAAGATCAGAAGTGCGAAGAGTCCAGTCCTCACACCACCTGGAAAGAGCAGCGCCCACACCAGCCACCACACCCCCCGGCCCCGCACCAAACAGTCCTGCAACTATACATACACCCACTGTAAAGTCACCCACTGGGTGGCATCAAGTCTCGCCATTCATGATGAAGCACATGAAAGGGCACTATCACAAATGCCAGTCAAGAATGGGCAAGACATTCATAGAAAATAGGAGCAAGAGCAGGCCATTTGGCTCTTCGGGCCTTCTCCGCCATTCAAAATGATCATGGCTGATCGTCTAACTCAGTACCCTGTTCCCGCTTTTTCCCCGTATCCCTTGATCCCTCTAGCATTATGAAATATATCTATCTCCTTCTTGAATACATCTAATGACTTGGCCTCCACTGCCTTCTGTGGTAGAGAATTCCACAGGTTCACCACCCTCTGAGTGAAGAAATTTCTCCTCATCTCGGTTCTAAATTGCATACCCCGTATCCTGAGACATGGCAATAGTGGTGATAATGATAACATTTAATGTGACTTCAACAAAAACTAAATATAAATGAAAAACACGACAGTCTGTCAGACACCCTTGTGCATACCCTTCGTGATCACAAATCCTTAGCCTTTCTCTTCCTACCGCTTCTACATGGTGCATCTCCTGTGGCTGCAGCAGAGGTAATGGCAGGTTGCTCGTGTCCATGGCTGGACTGCTTAGATGGATTTGGCCTGTGCCCTCTGGGTTTTGGAGCCCCTGAGGGCCCTCCAAAGACTGCTCCACCTGCACCTGTGCAGGGGCAGACTTGGCCACTTGGAGAGGAGGCAGCATTGCGGGTTCTGGCAATGGGTGAGAAGTGGGAGCGCTTTGAGTGGCGTCCCCATTTCCATGTCCCCTTTCGCCATCATCCCTCCCCTGGACCTGGCCCATATCACTCCTACCACCCTGCTGGAGAACAGGTTGGAGGACATGTATGATGCCTTGTAAGCCCAGTTGTAAGGTTTCTGTCTGCCTGTTTAAGGCGGCAGAATATTGTTCACTGTGAATTGAATGGCCGTTGTCAGGGCCCGAATGGGCTCATTTGTGTGCCGTGCTTGAAGCTCAACGGAGGCTAGCATTCTCTCCATCGCAAACATTCCCGCACTTACTTGCGACACTATCTCAGACATTTTTGCAGTTACCTGTGACACTATCTTAAACATTTCAGCAGTTACGTATGACAGTATCTCAGACAATTGCTCACGTCCCTGTGACACTATCTCAGATATATCCTCATGTCCCTGTGACAGTATCTCAGAGATTCCCTCACGTACCTGTGCCACCACTGCACTAATGCAGGAGTTGGACTCCTCCATCCTCTGCGCTATTGTGGAGAGTGTGTGTGGCACCTGTTCCAGTATCTCGCAAATGTGCTGCTGTCCCTCGATCATTCTCCTTTTAAAGGATGGCCCACAGGGTTCAGTATCTGCATGCAGCTGAGCAGAGCCTGGAGAGGAGAGGCTGGGAGCTCCTCTGAGGAATCGCCCTCTGCCGTCACTGCGGTCGTTGAAAGGCCTGTAAGAGAACAGAAGGCAATATCAAGCATCATCACAGATGTATCATGTTGCGATGAGCATAGTGAGGTGTTTAACATGCCAATCATTGTTAACATCAATTCAGGTTGTGTGTGATGAATGTTAAAGTTGTGTCACCAGACGTTTGTGGGGTGCCAGTCTCGGTGTCCCCCACGGACAGACACTCGAGGGTGCAGCTGATCTGCAGGGCCTCCTCCTCCGCGTCTGTGAGGAGCACTATTTGTTGTGGCCCCCCTCCAGTCCTTGCTCTCTTGCGTGCAGTTTGCGCTCTCTTCTAGAAGGGGAGAAAGTACAGACATGCGACTGAGTGATGGTGAAGTGGCCAACTGATGAATGCATTGCTTTGGGTGAGGCTGACTGTGAAAGAGGTGCATCAGAGGGTGAGTATGAGACAGAGATATCATATTGGATCAGGATTGGAGTGAATGGTAGTGGTGGGATCACAAATGAGGAGGTGAGGAAGTACTCAGGAAGTGCAGGTAAGTTGAGGATGAGCCTTAAGTGGGTGTGAGGTGTGATGTGATTGAGTAGTCTTGGCAGTGCAGAATGAGTTCGGGGGGGATGTGCAACATGGAATGCAGGAGAATCAGTAAGTGTACTCACTTTTGCTGATCTAGTTAGGTCATTGAATCGCTTCCTGCACTGGAACCAAGTGTGGGAGATGTTGCTCCTGCTTGTGACCTCCTCTGTCACCTCGAGCCAGACCTTCTTGGTGGCAGAGGCAGGGCGCTTCCTCCTGTCGGCCGGGTAATATAATTCCCTCCTCCTCCTCAGCTCGGCCAGTAGCTCCTGAAGTGAGGCATCGCTGAATCTTGGAACAACCTTGCCCCTGTGCTGCTCCATTGGGTCTTCTTGCTCTTTGCTCCAGCAAAATCCATTGGAGCAATGGCCCTTTAAATCTAGATGCTCCAGCTGACAGCCTGTCATTCGGGTCTGCAGTCCGCCCACTGCGCAGTTTTCGGACGGCAAACCCAGAAACAAGGTTAAGGGGCACCAATTAAGTCGCGGTCGCGTGGGGAACGATAAGTTTTTATTATTCGCGCCCATTGACCCCCTCCTCCCGCTGCCATCCCACCACCCTTTAAAAATTGAGCCCAAAGAGTCTGGAAAGGGATATAGACAGGCTAAGTGAGTGGGCAAGAAGATGGCAGATAGAGTATAATGTGGGGAAATGTGAGGTTATTCACTTTGGCAAGAAGAATAGAAAAACAGAATATTTTTTTAAATGATGAGAAACTATTAAATGTTGGTGTTCAGAACAATTTGGGTGTCCTTGTCCACGAAACACAAAAAGTCAGCATGCAGGTACAGCAAGCAATTAGGAAGGCAAATGCTATGTTAGCCTTTATTGCAAGGGGGTTGGAGTACAAGAATAAGGAAGTCTTGCTACAATTGTACAGGACTTTGTTGAGACCACACCTGGAGTACTGTGTGCAGTTTTGGTCTCCTTACCTAAGGAAGGATATACTTGTTTTAGAGGTGGTGGAACGAAGGTTCACTTGATTGATTCCTGGGATAAGAGGGTTGACCTATGAGGAGAGATTGAGTAGAATGGACCTATATTCTCTGGAGTTTAAAAGGATGAGAGGTGACCTCATTGAAACGTAGAAAATTCTTAGAGGGCTTGACAGGGCAGATGCGGAGAGACTGTTTCCCCTTGCTGGAGAGTATAGAACTAGGGGGCATAGTCTCAGGATAAGGGATGGGCGATTTAGGACTGAGATGAGGAGGAATTTCTTCACTCAGAGGGTTGTGAATCTTTGGAATTCTCTACCCCAGAGGGCTGTGGATGCTCAGTCGTTGAGTATATTCAAGACTGAGATCGATAGATTTTTCAACTCCAAGAGAATCAAGGGATATGGGGATTGAGCAGGAAAGTGGAGTTGAGGTTGAAGATCAGCCATGATCTTATTGAATGGCGGAGCAGGCTCGAGGGGCCGTATTGCCTACTCCTGCTCCTATTTCTAATGATCTTATGATCACACATATTTCTGTTGATTGAAGAATTGTGAGTACTTATGGTATATGTGAAGATTCATTTGGGGCAAAGTGGAGGAATGCCTGGAAGAGTTACAGAATGTTTCCAACACTTGGTTGTTCTGAAGGAGAGTTAAATGTCAACATATGAATGATAAAACAGGGAGGTATTGCTGCAGTTATATAAGGTATTGGTGAGACCGCACCTGGAATACTGCATACAGTTTTGGTCTCCATACTTAAGAAAAGACATACTTGCTCTCGAGCCAGTACAAAGAAGTTTCACTCGGTTAATCCCGGGGATGAGGGGGTGGACATATGAGGAGAGGTTGAGTAGATTGGGACTCTACTCATTGGAGTTCAGAAGAATGAGAGGCGATCTTATTGAAACATATAAGATTGTGAAGGGGCTTGATCAGGTGGATGCGGTAAGGATGTTCCCAAGGATGGGTGAAACTAGAACTAGGGGGCATAATCTTAGAATAAGGGGCTGCTCTTTCAAAACTGAGATGAGGAGAAACTTCTTCACTCAGAGGGTAGTAGGTCTGTGGAATTTGTTGCCCCAGGAAGCTGTGGAAGCTACATTATTAAATAAATTTAAAACAGAAATAGACAGTTTCCTAGAAGTAAAGGGAATTAGGGGTTACGGGGAGCGGGCAGGAAATTGGACATGAATTTAGATTTGAGGTTAGGATCAGATCAGCCATGATCTTATTGAATGGCGGAGCAGGCTCGAGGGGCCGATTGGCCTACTCCTGCTCCTATTTCTTATGTTCTTATGTTCTCTTATGATCTGATATATTTGAAAAAGAGGAATCATGATAGTAGGACTAATTTTGCTATGATGACAGTTTTTAGTTATGTGAAGGTGTCCCTTATGAGCACTGCTCGCAAATATCTCACAGCTGGCAAAGAGTTCTCCTGTGCAACCTTTTCCTGGAGCGGTATCCCAGCTGCCAGCTTAACCTGCCTGGTTCACTTTTCTCTTCCTCCTCCAGGGCGTTAATCAAGAGTCCTTTACAAATAGCAAGATTGTGCAGCATGCCGCAAACTACATGATCCAAGATACCTTGGCTGGACTGGACTGCAGAACTTCCCCAAATCTATTGAATCATCTGAAGTGTTACCTTCAGAATACCAATGATCTGCTCAATTACAATCCTGCTGGCACCATAAAAAAGAAAGACTTGTATTTATGCCTTTCATGACCTTAGGACGTCCCAAAATGCTTCACAGCCAATGAAGTACTTTTTGAAGTGTAGTCACTGTTGTAATGTAGGAATGTTGTAATGAAGCAGATTTAATGGTATCAACCAAATCATGACATGTTGTAATGTACCATGAACCTCATTGTATCAATGCTCAGCCGTGTAGTAGAACTGGGATCATCAGCAGAGGGTAGTCCTGATCTCTGATAAGGCGTTCAGAAAATTGTCTTTCACCAGTAAACAGTGATTCTATGATATACTGTCAAAAAGTAAAAGTATTATGAAGTGGTTCTGACCATACACCAGTTGTACACTGATGAAGTGGCATCCTTTTCTGTTGAGAAAGTTGATTGCATTCTCAAAACAGACAAATACGGTGACATAGGTGTAGTTGATTGCACCTTGCACCTGTGGAAACCCTGCCACTGTAAAAGTTGACAGTCCTTTCATGCTGATGTGCTATGTCCAAAGGAAAGGTTATGAACTGGGCATCTGGAAATCATGTTTGACAAACCTATTGGAATTTTTTGCGGATGTAACTGGTAGAATAGATAAGGGAGAACCAGTGGATGTGATTTATTTGGATTTTCAGAAGGCCTTTGATAAAGTCCCACATAAGAGGTTAGTGAGCAAAATTAAAGCTCATGGGATTGGTGGTTATATACTGGCTTGGATTGAAAATTGGTTAACAGACAGGAAACAGAGAATAGGAATAAATGGGTCTTTTTTGGGGTGGCAGGCGGTGACTAGTGGGGTACCGCAGGGATCAGTGCTTGGGCCCCAGCTATTCAAAATATATATCAATGATTTGGATGAGGGAACCAAATGTAATATTTCCAAGTTTGCTGACAACACAAAACTAGGTGGGATCGTGAGTTGTGAGGAGGAAGCAAAGAGGCTTCAAGCCGATTTAGACAGTTTGAGTGAGTGGGCAAATACATGGCAGATGCAGTATGATGTGGATAGGTGTGAGGTTGTCCACTTCGGAAGGAAAAACAGAAAGGCAGAGTACTGTTTGAATGGTGATAGATTGGGAAATGTTGATGTACAGAGGGACCTGGGTGTCCTTGTACACCAGTCACTGAAAGCAAACATGCAGGTGCAGCAGGCGGTTGGGAAGGCAAATGGTATGCTGGCCTTCATTGCAAGAGGATTGGAGCACAGGAGCAAGGATGTCTTACTGCAGTTATACAGGGCCTTGGTGAGACCACACCTGAAGTATTGTGTGCAGTTTTGGTCTCCTTACCTGAGAAAGGATATAGTTGTCATAGAGGGAGTGCAGCGAAGGTTCACCAGACTGATTCCTGGGACAGCAGGACTGTCGTATGAGGAGAGATTGGGTCAACTCGGCCTGTATTCGCGTTTAGAGGAATGAGGGGGGAACATCATTGATCTCATTGGAACATATGAGATTCTGACAGGTCTAGACAGACTGGATGCGGGGTGGATGTTTCCCCTGGCTGGGGGTCCGGAACGAGGGGTCACTGTCTCAGGATATGGGGTAGGACATTTAGGACTGAGATGAGGAGAAATTTCTTCGCTCGGAGCGTGGTCGACCTGTGGAGTTCTCTGCCACTGGGGGCTGTGGAGGCCAAGACACTGAATATATTTAAGAAGGAGCTAGATAGATTTCTAGACACAAAAGGCATCAAGAGGTATGGGGAGAGAGCGGAAATATGGTATTGAGGTAGAGGATCAGCCATGATCATATTGAATGGCGGATCAGGCTCGAAGGGCCGAATGGCCTACTCCTGCTCCTATTTTCTATGTTTCTATCTCCTGCAATGTCTCAATCACTTGCTTAACACACTGGTGGGCAGCCAATTGGCTGATATTGTTGATTGTTTATCTTTTTGTTTTAACTTCTATTTTAACTGCCTTATTTATCTATTTTGGCAATTGCTTGATTAGCTTATTTGGTTATATACCTTGTTTTCATATTCAAGATTGTAATTTAGAAATTCTCAATAAGGATTTTAAAGATGGCATTATGGAAAAACAAATCATTTATATGATTTAAAGAAAAAGAAGGCAGCAAAATTGGAAAACAACTTAAAGTAAGATGAAAGGACATGTTTAGAAATTCAATTTCCATGAATATTGCAAGTAAAGCTTTTTAATTCAATTCAAAACAGGCAGAACAAGTAAGGGAGTGAACAGTATGGTGCAACTTTTAAATTACTGTTCCTCAGCTCTTTTCACTGTACAGAATGTTGGTAACAATTAGAGGCGTGGGGATACAACTGAATTCATGGAGATAACAGAGGTTAGTAATGAACAATGAGTGGAAAACTACACTATTTGAATAGTCATAAGGTGCAATGAACAAATGTATTAGATCCAAGAATACATATGGAAATTAGGGTAGAAGGAGGGAGAACTGCAGCAGATATTTGTTCACAGTTGACTGGGCACAGGAGTGGTACTGGAAAATTGGAATAAGATTAGCTATTTAGTAATCTTTTGAAATGGTCAGAGCCTGAATCCCAGGAATTGCAGACCTGATACCTTGACATCTGCTGTGATAAAAATATTGGAACTAATTGTAAAGGAAGCAATTCAAACACATTTAACAAGAGTAAACACAATAATATCAGGCCAACATGTGCTGAATTTTTCAGAGAACATTATCTATAATATATTTAAAAATCTTGCATCTGCGCACACTTCCTGTTTGTGCCATTTGACCTTTAGTTGCCACATTTTTGTCACACTTTTTGAGTCAGATTATCCTTTTATAAATTCCTATGTCCATATTTATTGGGGGTTTTGCCTACATAAGCTCATCACTCTGATCGTCCAACTGGCGCTCAAGTTGTAAAATCTGGCCACCAGTTTCTCTCTAACCTCTCAAAATGTTTTCTGAATTTTATTTTCAGACACCATACATTCCTCAGTGATGAAAATTTCTTATGTCTGAAATAAGCGTTTAAACAAAATGAAAAATTACATATTTCACGATGATATGTTCAATGTCTCTATTAAATTATCTTTTGTATTTTTTAATGCCGTTATCGATGTTTCACTTGAAGGCCTCAGCCTCTTCCAAAAGCCTGAGCAAGCTCAGCTCATTGGTATGGGGGAATCAAACCTGCATCGTCCATTACTGTGATGCAACATGTTGGTGCTCCAGCCTGCAACACCACCGTTTGATATTCCTGAATTTTATTTTATGTTATTATGATCAAAATAAATTGCTTGAGCCTCATTCATGTGACTCAAACCTCTCAAACTGGTCTCAGGGGGTTTCCATTATTCTCTCAATATCCTGTACAGCTATTGCCAATCAAATATTCATGGGTAAAATGACTAACACTTGGTGCCACACATCAGGAACAGCTTGTGAGATGAACTACTGCAAACAAATCTAAAAGTTCCAATATAATTTGAGATAGTCGGCCTTATTTCAGTCACACAGTTGACCAAATAATGTACGTTCCTTCATACTTTGGTGCACACAGTTAAAACTTTGAGCAATTGACATTAGAAAGACACTGTCTGCATTATAGTGTTGGACAATTTTTAAAAAATTTGCTGATTGTCTGCATTTTTTCACGATGAGACCAAGTGAAATATGTAAACAAATTAAGATAGGTTCATTTATGAAGGCAGTATGGTAGATCACTAACCCACAATTCTTTGCCCTTAAATAGAAGCTGTACAGTGCAGGTTAAAGGATCAGAACCAAATGTTTGGATGTGACGCAAAGTCAACAATGGTTCACAGTAGAGTAGTAGTGGAGAAAGAAACTATTGCTTCGATTTTAACCCGGAGTGCAATTTGCGCAGGCGGGGGGTGGGCTGGAGTGAGCCCCAAATCCCCCCGACCACAGCAGCATAAGGCCCAGGCAATTCTAACTCCTGGGCCTCATCTTCATGCTGTTGGTCAGCTGCCTGGCCGAAATGGGTGGGAATCGGCAGAAATTAAAGTTAGGCAGCAGGAGGCCGACGGTCGGCACTAAGGCTTGCTGGCAACAAGGTAATTCGCAGGTAGGGAAGTGAGGCAATGCGGGGCAGGGGAGGCCTAAAATTTCCTGGTGGGGCTCGGAAGAGCACTGCTCCTTCTCCTAGCTCCGCAAGGAAAGTAAAAGAACGACCTTAAATGGCCTTTTCTGGTCTCAGGTCCTCTTCTTGCTGTCTTCACCTGGTGGGAAACCCAAAATGGCTTCCCCACTCAGGCTAGCAGTTAAAATTGCAGTCGAGGCCCAATGATGTCACTGGATCCCAATCTACATATTTAAACAAGGACCTCGCCAGCTTCAGGCAGGTGTCCTTGCCGCCTGCTCCGAACAGCAACTTAAAATTGAAGAGGGTGGGATCTGTGCGGCACATCAGTGGGTAAATCATCTGGCCAATTTTAACTACTCATCCACCCGATTTCCGCCAGTCGGGTAGGTTTAAAATTGCCCCTTAAGTATCAATGTGCTCCAACAATACTAAATTACAGTTAGTCATAATTAATAGAACTTGTAGCAATATGAAAATTGGTTGAGGTTTGAATAATAGGACTGACCTTGTCCATGACTGAAGCTGTGACAGAGAATTTAAAGTAATTTCATAATATGCAGCAATCAGCACTTCTAAAATTCTCTGCTGTTCAGAATGGCAATGAACTCGGTAATGCAATCAATGCCGGTGACCATTGACCCTCCTGTAGTAATTACAGTATGATTCAGTGCCATGGCTTATTATTGTATTCTGTGCTGGACACAAAGTAGTGACTATAATGTACTTGAGGCTAAGCTTTACATCCTGATATGCCAGCTGTCTGTACAAACAGTACCACCAGATTGACAAATTGATTATGTTGTGTTCATTGACATTATCATGCAGGCAGAATATGATCTTGTGTGACATACTGCAGCAAGCTAAGAAAAGTCACTGAACATCTTTTGTTTCAAAGAACCTAATTTTTAATAAAATTGGCTTCTGAACAGTTGTAATGTCACAATCATAGAATCATAGAATAATACAGCACAGGAGAAGGCCATTTGGCCCATTGTATCTGCGCCGGCTCTTTGAAAGAGCTATCCAATTAGTCCCATTCCCCTGTTCTAAGGAAAGTGGTAAACCAAAATGTAATGAATTGATAGAGGTTTGAAAATTATTCATTTCAATAAATTCAGACATGTGACTGCAATGGTTTTGACTACTGGTTACGAAATGAATCAGAGTATATACACCCAATAATCACTATTATAAATCTTAGAAGCATACTGTTCATTACAAAGTGTTGCATGGGTTTTTAACATTTTTATCCAGTATCACAATAATGTTTAGCATCATGATTATGTTAAATGTTTTTCTTGTACAATTTAGGGAGTGAAAACAAAACACATTCTCATACATTAAGTTAGCAGTTATCAAAGAGACTTACCCAGAAAAAATATTAAATAAAATGGAAGCAATCTAAAATAATGAGAATCAAATATCTAAAAAAAACTGACATGAGAAAAAAAGTTATAGTAATGTTGAAAACTAGCTGAAGGAGATTAAAGGTCTAGTTTAAACTTAAGGATCATTCAATATTATTAGATTAATTAGGCCATTCTAAATAATCACAATGATATTGTTGCATATTATGGATGTGAAAGTAAATATGTGTGTTTACAGATTTTTTGTTTGGAATTATAGTGTATGAATTTTTTTTCCCATTATAAATGAATTATATTGACAGGCATTTTTTCTATTATTAACAGTTTTTGGATGATTCATTGTGCTTCTTAATGGGGTTTCAAAGACTGGAGGTCAGAATTTTGAAAGTACCAGACTTGTAAGGTTTTGTTTGTGACTGTTCTACAAGTGGCAGACAAGGAATTCTCTATTTAATGGAGGGATATACACTGCAAATATTAAGTGGCTTATAATACAATGGTGCTCAAGGCGCAGAAGTGTATCAGGCAGCAGCTCCCCATATTATCAGGTGAGGAGGCTTGAGGTGTTTGGTGCACCCAATGGACTCTCTGCAGCCAAATGTGGTCAGCCAGCATGAAGGTTGCTGGGAGTCTAGTCGCAAACTGTGTGAGAGATTTATTAGGTTCGCAAAAAGTACTTAAATTAGGGGCATCCCTGTAATGCGAGTGAGGTGCAGTCACCAAGCACCCAGTCCCAATAAAGCTAAAGATTTATTTTTTTTGTTTGGGTGGTAGGGGCACCCAGCCTGCCTCCTCTTTTCCAATTTGGCCTCAACTATTCTGCCACCACCATTATCTATTTCCCTTCTGTGCCCCATAAAAACACGTTGACACTCCACACCGACAAGTTCACTGGCTACTACCACCCAACATTCTCCCCTTCTCCTCCATTGTATGATGCTCTACATGCTGGTGGATTCAGAAAATTATTTGAATGAGCTGACTTCCTATTATTGTGTGATGTCAGTTTGCAATGGTGCTGGCACTGCAGCTGCTGCCTGGTAATCTCATCCAAAGAAAGGTATATTAATAAAGGTTTCAATAGTCTCTGGGCTCTCGTGTTTCTGTCCCTCTGGAGCAGTCGAGGAATTTTTTTTTTGCTTCCTCATCTTAATGTCTGATTAAACCAGATGCTGGGAACACACAGCAGAACAATGCAATTTACTTTTTTTATTATAGTTATTTTATTTACTTTTAGCTCACTTCAGAGACTTGGAACAAGTTCTTCATCTTTGCACATCAAAATCAATTTTAGTGGGAGAAAATTTCCATACAGTTTTATTTATATGTGATGATATAGTAATTTTGATATATGCCATACCATACCGGTGGTCCATAAGGCTGGGCAGTGTCCTGTAAAATTGGGTAGAGCTTCATACTTTTCCCAGTTTATTTGAATTGATTACTAAGATTTTGTATTAGCTGCAGCAAGGCGGAGTGGATTACTTTTATTAGCTTCCGCTGAAATAAATAAGCATAGAAACATAGAAAATAGGAGCAGGAGTAGGCCATTCGGCCCTTCGAGCCTGCACCGCCATTCAATATGATCATGGCTGATCCTCTATCTCAATACTATACGGGTACGGCACCATAGTGGTTATGTTATTGGACTAATAATCTGGAGTCATGAGTTCAAATCCCACCACGGCAGCTGGGGAATTTAAATTCAATTAAAATCTAGAATTTAAAAAAAACTAGTATCAGTAATGCCATGAAACTACCAGATTGTCGTAAAAACCCATCTGGTTCACGAATGCCCTTTAGGGAAGGAAACCTGCCGTCCTTACCCGGTCTGGCCTATATGTGACTCCAGACCCACAATGATGTGGTTGAGGGAGTGACCCTGGGAGTCCTCAACATTGACTCCAGACCCCATGAAATCTCATGGCATCAAGTCAAACATGAGCAAGGAAATCTCCTGCTGATTACCACCTATTGTCCTCCCTCAGCTGATGAATCAGTCCTCCTCCATGTTGAGAATCACTGAGGGTAGCAAGGGCACAGAATGGACTTGGGGTGGGGGACTTCAATGTCCATCACCAAGAGTGGCACGGTAGCACCATTACTGACCGAGCCGGTTGAGTCCTGAAGGACATAGCTGCCAGACTGGGCCTATGGCAAGTGGTGAGTGAACCAACACGAGGGAAAAACCTACTTGACCTTGTCCTTGCCAATCTTTCTGTCGCAGATGCATCTGTCCATGATAGTATTGGTAGGAGTGACCACCGAACAGTCCTCGTGGAGACGAAGTCCCATCTTCGCACTGAGGACACCATCCAACGTGTTGTGTGGCACTACCACCATGCTAAATGGGATAGATTCAGAACAGATCTAGCAGCTCAAATCTGGGCATCCATGAGGTGCTGTGGGCCATCAGCAGCAGCAGAATTGTATTCCAGCACAATCTGTAACCTCATGGCCCGGCATATTCCTCACTCTACCGTTACCAACAAGCCAGGGGATCAACCCTGGTTCAATGAGGAGTGTAGAAGAGCATGCCAGGAGCAGCACCAGGCATACCTAAAAATGAGGTGCCAACCTGGTGAAGCTACAACACAGGACTACATGCATTCTAAACAGTAGAAGCACATGCTATAGACATAACTAAGCATTTCCACAACCAACGGATCAGATCAAAGCTCTGCAGTCCTGCCACATCCAGTCGTGAATGGTGGTGGACAATTAAACAACTAACGGGAGGAGGAGGATCTGTAAACATCCCCATCCTCAATGATGGTAGAGTCCAGCACGTGAGTGCAAGAGACAAGGCTGAAGCATTTGCAACCATCTTCAGCTAGAAGTGCCGAGTGGATGATCCATCTCGGCCTCCTCCCGATATCCCCACCAGCATAGAAGCCAGTCTTCAGCCAATTCAATTCACTCCACGTGATATCAAGAAATGGCTGAGTGCACTGGGTACGGCTCAGGCTATGGGCCCTGACAACATCCCGGCTGTAGTGCTGAAGACCTGTGCTCCAGAACTAGTTGTGCCTCTAACCAAACTTTTCCAGTACAGCTACAACACTGGCATCTACCCGACAATGTGGAAAATTGCCCTGTTATGTCCTGTCCACAAAAAGTAGGACAAATTCAATCCGGCCAATTACCGCCCCATCAGTCTACTCTCAATCATCAGCAAAGTGATGGAAGGTGTCGTCGACAGTGCTATCAAGCAGCACTTACTCACCAATAACCTGCTCACCGATGCTCAGTTTGGGTTCCGCCAGGACCACTCGGCTCCAGACCTCATTACAGCCTTGGTCCAAACATGGAGAAAAGAGCTGAATTCCAGAGGTGAGGTGAGAGTGACTGCCCTTGACATCAAGGCAGCATTTGACCGAGTGTGGCACCAAGGAGCCCGAGTAAAATTGAAGTCAATGGGAATCAGGGAGAAAACTCTCCAGTGACTGGAGTCGTACCTAGCACAAAGGAAGATGGTAGTGGTTGTTGGATGCCAATCATCTCAACCCCAGGACATTGCTGCAGGAGTTCCTCAGGGCAGTGTCCTAGGCCCAACCATCTTCAGCTGCTTCATCAATGACCTTCCCTCCATCATAAGGTCAGAAATGGGGATGTCCGCTGATGATTGCACAGTGTTCAATTCCATTCGCAACCCCTCAGATAATGAAGCAGTCCGAGCCCGCATGCAGCAAGCACTGGACAACATCCAGGCTTGGGCTGGTAAGTGGCAAGTAACATTCTTGGAAATATATAACCTTTCCTTCATCGTCACTGGGTCAAAATCCTGGAACTCCCTTCCTAACAGCACTTTTGGAGATCCTTCACCACACGGACTGCAGCGGTTCAAGAAGGCGGCTCACCACCACCTTCTCAAGGGCAATTAGGGATGGGCAATAAATGCTGGCCTTGCCAGTGACGCCCACATCCCATGAACGAGTAAAAAAAAAATTCCCGCTCTCTCCCCATACCCCTTGATGCCTTTTGTGTCTAGAAATCTATCTTGCTCCTTCTTAAATATATTCAATGACTTGGCCTCCACAGCCTTCTGTGGTAGAGAATTCCACAGGTTCACCACTCTCTGAGTGAAGAAATTTCTCCTCATCTCAGTCCTAAATGTCCTACCCCGTATCTGATACTGTGACCCCTCGTTCAAGACACCCCAGCCAGTGGAAACATCCTCCCTGCATCCAGTCTGTCTAGCCCTGTCAGAATTTTATATGTTTCAACGAGATCCCCTCTCATTCTTCTAAACTTGAGTGAATACAGGCCTAGTCGACCCAATCTCTCCTCATATAAGAGTCCTGCATCCCAGGAATCAGTCTGGTGAACCTTCGATGCACTCCCTCTATGGCAACTATATCCTTTCTTAGATAAGGAGACCAAAACTGCACACAATACTTCAGGTGTGGTCTCACCAAGGCCCTGTATAACTGCAGTAAGACATCCTTGCTCCTGTACTCAACTCCTCTTGCAATGAAGGCCAACATACCATTTGCCTTCCTAACTGCTTGCTGCAGGTGCATGTTTGCTTTCAGTGACTGGTGTACAAGGACACCCAGGTCCCTTTGTACATCAACCTTCCCCAATCTATCAGCATTTAAATAGTACTCTGCCTTTCTGTTTTTCCTTCCGAAGTGGATAACTTCACATTTATCCACATTATACTGCATCTGCTATGTATTTGCCCACTCACTCAACTTGTCTAAATCGCCTTGAAGCCTATTTGCATCCTCCTCACAACTCATGATCCCACCTAGTTTTGTGTCGTCAGCAAACTTGGAAATATTACATTTGGTTCCCTCATCCAAATCATTGATATATAGGTGAATAGTTGGGGCCCAAGCACTGATCCCTGCAGTACCCCATTAGTCACTGCCTTCCACCCCAAAAAAGACCCATTCATTCCTACTCTCTGTTGCCTGTCTGTTAACCAATTTTCAATCCATGCCAGTATATTACCCCCAATCCCATGTGCTTTAATTTTGCACACTAACCTCTTATGTGGGACTTTATCAAAGGCCTTCTGAAAATCCAAATAAACCACATCCACTGGTTCTCCCTTATCTATTCTACCAGTTACATCCTCAAAAAACTCCAGTAGGTTTGTCAAACATGATTTCCATTTCATAAATCCATGTTGACTTGGTCTAATCCCATTGATATTTTCTAAGTGTCGTGTTACAACATCACAATAAGCACTATTTTGTGAACCATCCATCAAAATAGCTACTTTGTGCTACAGATATCGAGGTTCTTTTTAAAAAAATGATCCAACGGTGTGGGTAGCAATGGTGGTCCTCTTTAGTTCCTGCTGAAGATCAACAGGGGAAGTGATTTCTCAGCAGAAAAAGATCAGTGATTGAAGTCTTTTTTGTATAGCTATAAAGCATATAGCTTTGGTAATGTCATGAACAGAACTCTGGGAGTTCTGTGCTCCTTCAGTTTTGTGTGTAATTCTAGGCTGTCAAAATATTTTGCAGATCATCCTCTGAAAAAGCCTGTCGCCTGGAAACGACTATGAGCAACGTTATCGTGCAGGAGCTAAATGCCCTTGCATCAAATTTCCTCTCTTGGCTGTTTTAACAGAGAGCATTAAGCATTTCTATGATAATATTATGCAGGCTTATGCAGTTCATTAGCAACATTGTTTTAAAATCTGTACTGCCAAAACATTAGCAAAGGAAATGGTGGAATTGCAGCATTTAATGAGTTTTAATATACAACATAAAAATGGGGTGAATTATGCACTAAATGAATATCAAATGACTTTGTTCTGAAATTTCTGAAAATAATAAATGAATTATAAAATAAATGATGTGATGAACAGGGTTGTATTAGATGTATTTAATCATTTAAAGGTTTTCATTATTGACGTGCACAGTATCAGAATAACCGAAGATGCTCGACATGGTCTAAGAACATCTTTTTGCTTCTTCAACTTAACATCTACAAGAGTGATAATCAAATTTATCATGCATTTCTCACAATAACTGAAATCCCAGTGTTATCACATTGTTCAGAGACTGTGCACTTTGGGACAGCTTTTACATGAAGAATTAATTATAGTATTTGGTTAGCCTATCGGAAAAGACTGATGGGTTGATGACTGCTGTAAAATCCAAGAGCGGTGTGATTTCATTCTGCCTCAGGACCTTTCAATTCTCTGCTTCAGAGCTGCTACGGTGAAGTAAAAAGGATCATAGCACGTGTTGGGAATAAATTAAAACATTCACAGTATCAGGCAATTCAACTTAAAATAAGAGAGGCTTGAAGCACCCTGGAGTCATAAATTGGGGGATAAAATGCTTACTGAACTCACTTGGGAGAGGTTACATGGCTCTTTATGTGTGCAATTTACTGGTTGGGGAAGAATGTGAGAGAGAGAATGACACTATGTGGCAATGCACAGAACAAAGACAATTATTATAGTGCTGGAAACTGAACAGCTTAACAAATCATTGGTGTTTCTTTAGGTTGGCAAGGCCATTAATGTAATGAAACAGTTATCTGACGTGGGATCAGGATTTCTGCTACAAATCTTATAAACAAATATGTAACAGCAGCCTGCTCAACAGCAACAACACTAGAACCACTGGACTCACAAGTGAGAGAGTCAAGTTCAAGTTCCAATCTCAAATGATATTCAAATACTGATGAGATCTATGGTGATGTCTGTAGCTTGAATCATCAAGGCCTACTGACCAGGAGAGCAGCACTGATGTGATGGACTAATAGAGGAGGAAGCAGCTGAAGCCATCAATGGACCTGAGGCATTATTTCCTATTGCATGTTTAGCTATTACAATATTGATCAGCCCAGGTTCAAACAAAGAGAGTTCAACAAGATTTGCACTGGGCTGATCATTGTCAAATGAAACTCAATATAGACAAATGCAAGGTACTGCATAATTAAAGTAAAAAAAGGAGGCACATATACTCCATGGGAGGAATAGAACTTGCAAAAGAAAAAGTTGAAAAAGACCCAGGAATATTATTTGGTCTGTTGCTCACCATGTTTAAACAGTACGAAGTGGCAACAATCACCTCCAGTCCTTAAGCTCAATTTCCCTTTCAAAAAACAATGGAGAATTATGGTGAGTGTCTTTGCTATCTCCTCCTCAACCTCCTTTAGTATTTCTGGGATTCATACCATGTGAGCCCAGTCCTATTAACATTTTTAATACAGTTTTCTTTTGAATATTATCTTCATCCTCCTCAGGCACTCCTACAGTTCTTCACATTGCCCTCTAAAAACTGCAAAACATTAATTAAGCATTTCTACCAGTCCCTCATTCTCAAGTCCAAGGTGGCCATCTTTGTCTCTAACTCGTCCCACCATTCCTTGACTATGCTATTCATTCTTATCAAATTTCAGACTGATGGACTAAGTCAAACTAAAATCAGTGATGTGTGATGTATCATAACCTGCACACATAGCTGGATGAGAACAATGTGAAATTTACAAATTTCTCACCAGTCTTAAAGGTAAGCAAGTTAGTCCAGTGTTTCGTTGTATCACAAAGCTTCTTCATAATACTATATTTTTCAGATATTTTGCCTAATTTTGCCAGTTCTATGTTTATCCTTTCCCTAGAAGTTATCATACAGCATGACATTAATGAACACTTAAAGAGGCATGGAACTAATCAGTCAAAAGACAACGCCATTATGTCCTAAGGATTAAAAACGTTCACATGACAAAACAAAACCAAAATGGCTAACCAGATATGTGCAAGGACAAATTAGACTTAAGCAAAAATACTTTTGCAGATTAAAGGAATATAATTAACAGGAGAATAGGGACACATACCATGTGCAATTAAGGGAAACAAAAGCAGCTATCAGAACAGCTAAGAATTTAATAGAGATGAAGATAGTGACAATTGTGGTAGCAATGACAAAAGATTTTTTAGCTATGTTAGGAGTCAGAGCACCATTAAAGAATGTATAGGGCCACTGACGACATCTTAGGACAGATTCAAAAGGACTCCCAAGGTATGGCAGTAGTGTTAAATGATTACTTTGCATCAGTCTTCTCTCCTGTACGTGATTTTCAATTATTATCTATGGGTTGCACTGTAGATAAGAAAATTGAAAATATTAAAATAACTGAGTATATCATCTTAGACAAAATAAGGAACCTTAAAATAGATCAGGCTGCTGGTCCAGATGACCTCCAACTGAGGATGATTACAGAAATGGGACATGTGCTTTGCAAGCCCCTTGCCCTTATCTTTAATAGCTCACTGGCGTCTGGGATTGTTCCCTTGGATTGGAAGGATGGTCATGTAGTCCCGATTTTCAAAAAGGGTGACAAGCCAGATCTAGGGAAGTTAGACCCATTAGTCTGATGTCAGTTATAGGTAAGATGTTTGAAGGGATCAAAAGAGATGCTCTTCATGATTTCCCGGATATAGGAGTCACCAGGGATGCACAACCTGGCCTTCTGGAAAATAAAGTTGTGCACTACCAATTTACTGGAATTTTTTGAAAAATTTACTAGGTTAGTGGATGAAAGTATCCCAGTAGACATTGTCTACATGGATTTTCAGAAAGCCTTTGATAAGGTACCTCACAATATGCTTCTCTGCAAGACAGAATCTTGTGAAAGCAGTGGGAAGTTGCGACAATGGATTAAAAATTAGCTGCATCCTCATAGACAGTAAGTTGTTATTAATGGCTGTGGCTCTGCTTGGAGGTCAGGGATCAGTGTTAGGGCCATTGCTTTTCACTATCTTTATAAATGACCCAGATATAGGTGTTGGGCGAATGGTCTACAAGTTGGTGGATAATACAAAAATTTATGCAAGTGTTAGGTCTATGGAGGAGAACAAATTTCTGCAAGCAGATTTAGATGCACTTAGAGAATGGGCAAAGCTCTGACAAATGGTATTTAACCTAAATAAGTGCAGCATTATGCATTTTGGCAGCACCAGAACCGTATACTTACTCTTTACATGGAACAAAACTGAAATCGGTGAGAATAAAAAGGATCTTGGCATTATAGTTCATAATTCTCTAAAGGTTCATGACCAATGCCGAGAGGCCATAGCAAAATCAAATAGGGTTTTAGGTTGTATTAACAGGACTATAATATAAAACAAAGCACACCATTTTGTCCTTGTATGAGACCTTGATTAGACCACATTTGGAATACTGCATTCGGTTTTGGTCCCCTCAAATGGTTGGTGACACAAAGGCTTCAGAGGAGGCCACAAGAATGATTCCCAGCTTAAACAACCTGAGCTACTCAGATAGGCTTAAAAAGCTGGATTTATTCACTTTAGAGACGTGCAGACTTCGGAGTGAATTGATAGAGGTATATAAATTAGTTAAAGGGCGATATTGTTTTCCTATCATTTCAATTTGATAGGTTGGGGAAGGCGAGGGGACATGCATGCAAGTTACACAAAGGTAGGGCTAGCTTAGATGTTAAGTGTTTTTTCTTTTCCCAGAGGATTGTAGACCTGTGGAACAAGCTGCCGTCTCATGTGGTGAGTGCTAATTCTGCATACTTCCAAAAGAGGGCTAATCCAGTTTCTGGCTGGGGTAGAGATTGCTTCTTATAAAAGGTATGTGAAATGCCAGGTGATATAAGCATGGTCAGTGTGGTCTCCTGACTAGTTTTGATTGCCTATGGGGGGTCAGAGAGGAATTTTCCAGATTTCGTTACCACTAATTGGCTTTGGGTTTTTATCTGTTTTTTCTTGTCTCTGCCAGGAGTTTGCATGGTTACTGGTGGATAGGGGGTGTTTAATCAGGCTTCAGGCAGGGCAACCATATGGGGCAGGCTTAGTGGAACAGATGGGACTTGATATTAGCCCCATCATGACAGCCAGGAGAGGGTCAGGGGTGGGGGAGTTAAAAACGCGTCCATCGCCTTTATTACGACGACAGATATCAGGGCATCCAAATGTCCCATCGTGGTGAAGCGGGATGCTTAATTAACATATTTAAATCAGGTTCCCACAGTGCATTTGGGAGCCCGATTTGAAATTTACTGCTGTTGCATGGATTTCCCAGGGATCAGGAGCTGCCGGCTCCCCAAGGTAAGTGCCTCTTTCATCATTCCTTGTGGGCCAGGAGGAGCAGGAGTCTTCCCCCAGACCCCTCAAGCAAACCTTCGGCTTCCCTCAACCCTGATTGCTGACTTTCCCCCAGCCCCAATTGACGACCTCCCCGCCCCAGCTCCCCCCCGATCGGGGGCCTCTCCCTCTTCCCAATTGCCGGGAACCATCCCCAAGGGTCCATGGCTGCGGCCTCCTGCCACTGGTGTTCCCTCTCACCCACTGGCCAGGTTGTCCATTTGGCCGACTACAGGCGGGAAACGGAGCTAAAAACTGTTTAGGACATGCTGCCTTTTAAAAAAAATTTCAAAATATACTTTATTTCATAGAATTTAAAAAGTACACACAGTTCAAAGTAAATATCACAATTGCAAACCAATATATTTCAAACCAAGAACACCACAGATCGTACACAAAGTGATCTCATTATTACAATTCAAACACAGTATTTCTTATGACTCACGGTGTACAATACAAGGTGGTGTGGCCTTACACAGTGGCCTTTCCCCATACAGCCTTTGCGTAGGTCACACCTTGCCTCAGTGCGTCCTGCAGCACATACTCCTGGATCTTGGAGTGTGCCAGTCGGCAACACTCGGACATGGACAGCTCCTTCAGCTGGAAGACCAGCAGGTTTCGGGTGGACCAAGGGGCCTCCTTCACCGAGTTGATGGTCTTCCAGCTGCAAGTGATGTCTGTCTCAGTGTGCGTCCCGGGGAACAGTCCGTAGAGCACAGCGTCCTGTGTTACCAAACAGTTTGGGATGAACTGAGACAGATACCAATGCATCTTTCTCCACACCCTCTGCGCAAAGGTCCTGCCATTAAGTTCTGCAGGACCTCTGCACCCCCTTGCCTTGCCAGGTTCTTCGGCTGTTTTCAGCCTCACCCTCACCATCTCCCCGTAAATAGCCAGGTGGTGGTCTTTTCTTGCCCATCATTTTCATATGTTTGTGTGTTCACATGTTTGTATTACTGTTGACTAAGACAAGTGAGAAAATTCAGAAATTCATTCAGTTCAATCATTAATATTCACACTGCAGAAAAGCTCATTTCCGACAATCATTTACATAATTACACAATGTGCAATAGAAATGTGAAACTACCAACAATAATTAAATTACAATCTAATTGAATTGACAGCATAATATATTTTAAATTCAAGAATTGCTAGGTGTATTAGTGGAAGTGTATAATCTAGGTAACATTGCTAATGAACATGTAACACAACATACAGGTAATGGAAAAAAATATAAAATGATCTTATTAGGAACTTATATACAAAAACAGTTCTATGATTACAAGATAGATGCTCATGTCAAATGTACTTGCTTGATCACTAATGAAACATGTGCACAATAAATTAGTGTCTGTTAGCAAGTGGTATAAGGAAAAGGGTTTGTGTGATTATCAATCATTTACAGGAAGCACTTCAAGGAAACCAGCTGCCAGGTGGAAGTGCTGGGCCCTCTCCAGTTGTACCCTCTTTTCTATTGGGAAAGTGACAAAGGTGTTGCCCCTGGCTTCAGTGACCTACTTGAAGCAGCGACATCCTGGTCCACTCTTCCATCACTCCCAACATCCACTCCTCTTACCACGGCACCTTCCCATCCAAGCATTGGGAATGCAATGCCTGCCCTTTCATCTCCTCCCTTCGCACTGTCCAGTGCCCCAAACACTCCTTCCAGGTGAAACAGCAATTTACTTGTGCTTCTTTCAAAGTATACTCTATTCACTATTAACGATGCAGTCTCCTCTACAATGGGGAGACCAAACGCAGATTGGGTGATCATTTTGCTGAAAACCTCCACTCAGTCCGAAACATGATCCTGAGTTTCCGGTCACTTGCCATTTTAATTCTCCGTCTCATTCCCACTCTGACCTTGGCCTCCTACACTGTTCCAACGGAAGCTTGAGGAACAGCACCTCATCTTTCGATTAGGCACTTTACAACCTTCTGGACTCAACATTTAGTTCAAAAACTTCTGATTATAACCGCCGCTCCCATTTTCTCGGACAGCGGGTGCTGGTAATTGTTCTGCTGTTGCCATTTACAGCTCCTCTAGACCCATCTTTTTTTTCTTTATTGTCCCATTACCATCGTCACTTTTGTCATTTAATCACTCCTACCCTCTATCCTATCACAGACCGTCATTTTTGTTTTTTTTATCTCCCCCCTCCCCTACACCCCTGGCTCTCTACTTACTTATAAACTGTTAATTCTCTAACGTCTTCCAGTTTTGATGAAAGGTCATCGACCTGAAAAGTTAACTCTGTTTTTCTCTCCACAGATGCTGCCTGATTTGCTGAGTGATTCCAGCATTTTCCGTTTTTACTTGAATCAGTGTTGTACAGGCGCCTGACTGATCGGGAAAATGTCACCACTGGTGACTTGAAATGAGCCGGTAGCATAAAGATCCAAGGGAGAGGTGACTTTGACCACAACAGGCAGTAATCCAGAGGCCTAGACTAATAATCGGGAGTCAGGAGTTCAAATTCAAATTTAAATGAAATTTAAATTCAATTAATTAAATAAAATCTGGAATTAAAAAAAACTAGTATCAGTAATGGTGGCCAGGAAATTACCAGATTGTCGTAAAAACCCATCAGGTTCACTAATGTCCTTTAGGGAAGGAAACCTGCCATCCTTACCCGGTCTGGCCTATATGTGACTCCAGACCCACAGCAATGAGGTTGATTCTTAATCGCCCTCTGAAATGGCCGAGCAAGCCACTTAGTTGTACAATCTCGCTACAGTAAGTCATAAGAATAAAACCGGACGGACCACCCAGCATCGGACCACTAGGCACAAGACATGACAAAGGAAAAACAAGCCCAATCGACCCTGCAAAGTCCTCCTCACTAACATCTGGGGACTTGTGCCAAAATTGGGAGAGCTGTCCCAAAGCTAGTCAAGCAACAGCCTGACACAGCCATACTCACAGAATCATACCTTTCAGCCAACGTCCCAGACTCTTCCATCACCATCCCTGGGTATGTCCTGTCCCACCGGCAAGATAGGCCCACTAGAGGTGGCGGTATAGTGATATACAATCAGGAGGGAGTGGCCCTGGGAGTCCTCAACATTGACTCCGGACCCCATGAAATCTCATGGCATCAGGTCAAACATGGGCAAGGAAACCTTCTGCTGATTACCACCTACTGCCCTTCCTCAGCTGATGAATCAGTCCTCCTCCATGTTGAGCACCACTTGGAGGAAGCACTGAGGGTAGCAAGGGCACAGAATGTACCCTGGGTGGGGAACTTCATAGTCCATCACCAAGAATGGCTCGGTAGCACCACTGCTGACCGAGCTGGCTGAATCCTGAAGGACACAGCTGCCAGACTAGGCCTGCGGCAGGTGGTGAGTGAACTAACATGAGGGAAAAACCTACTTGACCTCGTCCTCACCACTCTACCTGTCGCAAATGCATCTGTCCATGACAGTATTGGTAGGAGTGACCACCGTACAGTCCTTGTGGAGACGAAGTCCCGTCTTCACACTGAGGACACATTCCAAAGTGTTGTGTGGCACTACCACCGTGCTAAACGGGATAGATTCAGAACAGATCTAGCAGCTCAAAACTGGGCATCCATGAGGCGCTGTGGGCCATCAGCAGCAGCAGAATTGTATTGCAGCACAATCTGTAACCTCATGGCCCGGCATATCCCTCACTCTACCATTACCAACAAGCCAGGGGATCAACCTTAGTTCAATGAGGAGTGTAGAAGAGCATGCCAGGAGCAGCACCAGGCGTACCTAAAAATGAGGTGCCAACCTGGTGAAGCTACAACTCAGGACTACATGCATGCTAAACAGTGGAAGCAACATGCTACAGACAGAGCTAAGCGATTCCACAACCAATGGATCAGATCAAAGCTCTGCAGTCCTGTCACATCCAGTC
Source organism: Heptranchias perlo (assembly GCF_035084215.1). Classification (NCBI taxonomy): domain Eukaryota; kingdom Metazoa; phylum Chordata; class Chondrichthyes; order Hexanchiformes; family Hexanchidae; genus Heptranchias; species Heptranchias perlo. Next base: position 50,975,534 of record NC_090327.1, on the reverse strand, counting down.
GTGAATGGTGGTGGACAATTAAATAACTAACGGGAGGAGTAGGCTCTCTGAACATCCCCATCCTCAATGATGGCAGAGTCCAGCATGTGAGTGCAAAAGACAAGGCTGAAGCGTTTGCAACCATCTTCAGCCAGAAGTGCCGAGCGGATGATCCATCTCGGCCTCCTCCCGATATCCTCACAATCATAGAAGTCAGTCTTCAGCCAATTTGATTTACTCCATGTGATATCAAGAAACGGCTGAGTGCACGGGATACAACAAAGGCTATGGGCCCTGACAACATCCCGGATGTAGTGTTGAAGACTTGTACTTCAGAACTAGCCCCGCCTCTAGCCAAACTGTTCCAGTAAAGCTGCAACACTGGCATCTACCTGACAATGTGGAAAATTGCCCAGGTATGTCCTGTCCACAAAAAGCAGGACAAATCCAACCTGGCCAATTACCGTCCTCAGGGCAATGTCCTAGGCCCTAAAACCATCTTCAGCTGCTTCAATGACCTTCCCGCCATATAAGGTCAGAAATGGGAATGTTCGCTAATGATTGTAGTGTTTAGTTCCATTCGCAACCCCTCAGATAATGAAGCAGTCCGTGCCCGCATGCAGCAAGACCTGGACAACATCCCGGCATGAGCTGATAAGTGGCAAGTAACATTCGCGCCAGACAAGTGCCAGGCAGTGACCATCTCCAACAAGAGAGAGTCTAACCACCTCTCCTTGACATTCAACAGCATTATCATCGCCAAATCCCCCACCATCAACATCCTGGGGATTACCATTTGAGAATCCCTACGTGGTCAGTTTTCGGTAAAATATTAAAATGCCTACGTGGCAAAGAAGCAGAATGCAAAATGGTTAGAAAGGGTTAATTAGTTAGCAACTGAGATTGGTACAGGTGGCCTGGCCTCCTGCTGGGCCATATGTTTGCGTAGTCAGCAGGTTTGCATTGTCTCATCAATGTAGAGTCTTTGATGTGATTCAAGGACTGGTCTGAATGTCTCCATGTTTATGGCAGATCAATATAGGTAACGAGCTTAGCCAAAGTTGAAAGACATTCCAAGTTGGGAGATAAGGAACAGAAGGAACAGGGAAGAACATTCCAGGTTGGAAGGTGAGGAAGTATCCCCTTTGATGTCTAACAGCAACATGGTCAGCACATGGACGATCTATGATTGGCCGGCAATAATGTAACCTCGCATGGCAACCTGTGCCCGGCTTATGATTGGTGTTGACTCTTGTGTTAATGATGTTCCAACCCCTATCGATCTGTATAAAGGTATGAGTTTTTGTCTTTGTCTTTGTCTCCTTATTCTGTTAGAATCGTTCGGATTCTCTCAGGAATCTGAATCGAAGCTACAGACTAAGACTGGCTATTAAAGTTGTGATGAACTTTAAAATGTATTCGACTTCAGTTTTTACTGAACCAGACTGAGGGGAAAGAATCCGGATCGTCACATTGACCAGAAACTTAACTGGACCAGCCTTATAAATACTGTGGCTACAAGAGCAGGTCAGATGCTGGGTAGTCTGCGGCGACTGACTCACCTCCTGATTCCCCAAAGCCTTTCCACCATCTACAAGGCACAAGTCAGGAGTGTGATGGAATACTCTCCACTTGCCTGGATGAGCGCAGCTCCAACAACACTCAAGAAGCTCGACACCATCCAGGACAAAGCAGCCCGCTTGATTGGCACCCCATCCACTACCCTAAACATTCACTCCCTTCACCACCGGCGCACTGTGGCTGCAGTGTGTACCATCCACAGGATGCACTGCAGCAACTCGCCAAGGCTTCTTCGACAGCACCTCCCAAACCCGCGACCTCTACCACTTAGAAGGACAAGGGCAGCAGGCACATGAGAACAACACCACCTGCACGTTCCCCTCCAAGTCACACACCATTCTGACTTGGAAATATATCGCCGTTCCTTCATAGTCACTGGGTCAAAATCCTGAAACTCCCTACCTATCACCACACGGACTGCAGCGGTTCAAGAAGGCGGATCACCACCACCTTCTGAAGGGCAATTAGGGATGGGCAATAAATGCTGGCCTTGCCAGTGATGCCCACATCCCATGAACTAATAAAAATAAAGCTATAGTCAACAGCAAGGGCACTGGCAGAGTGGCAGGGGTGGGACAGGAATGCTGTCATCCTGAGAGAGGACAGCAGGTTCATGTTCCATGGAGCCACTGCCACTTGCTGCCTCCTGTTATGTGCCACCTTCTCCTGCAAGAAAGCGGGACGTGTGTCGGTGAGTGTCCTGCAAGATGTTTGGGTGATGTGCCTGTCATGGTTGAATAGCTACCAATATGTGTGACCTCTGAGTTATGGGTATGTGGTTTTCAACAGTGGTAATATGTGAGGGTGAGAGGAAGCATCTGACTGGAAGAGTTGAATACTGATTGAAAGAGATTGTTGGTATGTGGGTGAAGGGGGTTGTGATGTGTGGAGCAGTGGATGCGGCTGGTGGTGCAGTTGGTAGGAGATGCCACTTGACCTTACTCATCTTGACCGCTCGTGTCAAAGCACTGAATTTTTTCCTGCTCTGCATCCATGTCCGTGGTGCTACGCGCCTGGCATTGACTCCATCCCCTACTGCCTCGGGAGCATATATCTGGAGGGCCTCTTGCCCCCACTGTGGATATAGGATGTCCCTCCTTCTGTCCACCTCTTGCACCAAGGCCTCCATTGCATCATCAGAGAACCATGGTGCACGTTCCCTCGCAGGCCTAGTACAAACTCAGATTGGTGAGGTCTGGCGTGCAGATTGGAGGTTACAGGATTTAGTAGTGTGCAACCTTTATTCATTGTCTTAACATAACTCAACAGTTTGTAAACATAGGGACGGCACCTGCATCTGTGGTTTACACGTGCCGATGTTGGATCTCATGCTGTGGTAGTGCAAATTGATTTTTTTTTGGAAAACAGAAATAGGCAGCCTGACGCAATGATCCGAAATACATTAGTACAGCTGATATGTCAGCCTTGGCTCAGTGGTAGCATGCTTGCCTCTGAGTCAGTATGATGTGGGATCAAGCCCCACTCCAGACACTTGAGCACGTAATCTCGGCTGATAATTTAGTGCATTACTGAGAGGATGCTGCATTGTTGGAGGTGCTGTCTTTTCAATGAGACTTTAAACTGAGGCCCCGTCTGCCCTCTCAGATGGACGAAAAAGATCCCACGGCACTTTTCGAAGAAGAGCAGGGTTCTTCTCCTGGTGTCCTCGCCAACATTTATCCCTCAACCAACATCTAAAACAGATGATCTGGTCATTTATTTCATTGCTGTTTGTGGGACCTTGCTGTGCGCAAATTGGCTGCTGCGTTTCTTACATGACAACAGTGACTAACTTCAAAAGTACTTCATTGGCTGTAAAGTGCTTTGAGACGTTCTATGGTCGTAAAATGCGCTATATAAATATAAGTTCTTTATTCTTTCTTTCTTATTCTTTACATATAGTAACTGTTAAATTTCACAAGGATTTAGAACTTGCACATCTACAGCAGCACCAGTCAACTTGTGAAGTACTGTATTTAAATATGACCTACAATTTTCTGACTGATAAATCAGAAATATTGCTTAAACAAAATCAAAAACAAATTTATCTAGACGTCTTTCCCCTTGTAAATCCCCAACTAATTAGCAAGATTCCTTGCAAGTCCCTTGTGCCCTCAATTGTCTCATCTTTCTTTTTTTAAAATTTGTTCATGGGATGTGGGCGTCGCTGGCGAAGCTGGCATTTATTGCCCATCCCTAATAGCCCTTGAGAAGGTGGTGGTGAGCCGCCTTCTTGAACCGCTGCAGTCCGTGTGGTGAAGGTTCTCCCACAGTGCTGTTAGGAAGGGAGTTCCAGGATTTTGACCCAGCGACGATGAAGGAACGGCGATATATTTCCAAGTCGGGATGGTGTGTGACTTGGATTGGAACATGCAGGTGGTGTTGTTCCCACGTGCCTGCTGCTCTTGTCCTTCTAAGTGGTAGAGGTCGCGGGTTTGGGAGGTGCTGTCGAAGAAGCCTTGGCGAGTCTCTGCAGTGCATCCTGTGGATGGTACACACTGCAGCCACTGTGTGCCGGTGATGAAGGGAGTGAATGTTTAGGGTGGTGGATGGGGTGCCAATCAAGCGGGCTGCTTTGTCCTGGATGGTGTTGAGCTTCTTGAGTGTTGTTGGAGCTCCACTCATCCAGGCAAGTGGAGAGTATTCCATCTTTTTCCTCTTTCCTTTGCCGTAAGGAGACAATGGGGATGATTTTTGTTTTCTGCAGACAAGAGGCAGGTGGTATAAATGCGGCTAGGTTAAAGTTACCCCCAATGGGGATGATTTCCTCTAGTCTCTATGTGTTAGTGACATGGTAAACATTGCAGGAAGGTTTCATGTGTTAGTGACATGGCAAATATTGCAGGATGGTTTCCCATGTGTTTGTGACATGGTAAACATAGCAGGAATGTTTCATATATTTGCAATTTCTAGAAAAATGATGCAAGTATTCTTCCAAAATTAGCCAAACCTTTCTTGCGATCTTGATATTTGGAGGGATGAGATCAAATGACTAAAGAACCTTCTTTATTTGAACTTACCTTACAATTCATGTTGCTAACATGTAGCAACCAGAGGAATTCTTCCTCCAAATTTCTAAAGTACACAGCAATTTTTACCAACTGAACAAAAATATATTTGAGATAAGATTTCGAAATATATCCATAAATCCTTGCTATATATAAATACCATGACAGTTGCTTTCTGTGTTATACAATTTTCTGCCTAAGGACTTGATGTAAACAGCCTGATTCGAGCACCAAACCATTCACTCATATCTAAAAACTAGTTGGGCTTGAAACATTTTTATTAAATTGACAAATGTACACACTTAATTGTTGTTGGCATCATTAGACTAGGGAATGCAAATTTCTTAATTTGTTGCAAGTCATAACTTATAATAATATACAGGGGATTTTCAGGTGACACAGGTCCTAACTCAAGTACATTGTTCGATGTTGCATTTTTATTGAGGAGAGGAGTAGGATACTGTTTACGGGTTTTTAAAAATTTATTTTTCTGAGCTGGTTTAATGTTCTGTTACTGGATCCTTTTTCAGGTAATACTGCTAACTTTCAATGGGTGACCATCTCTGAAAATTCCATTTCAAACCTTAAATCAAGACTATCATCCTCCAACAAGATTGAGAAGGAAATAAGTAAGACAAAGACCAAAGCAATAAATTGGAAAAAAGGCTGACTTTTAGGGGATGAGAATAGGGAAAATAAACTGGAAACATTTACAGGTAAACAAAGAAATTGAACAACAGTGGGAAACATTTAAAATGGTGATCAACAGAGTCCAGGAGAAATATATCCCACTAAAATGCAAGAACAAACTAGCCAGTAATGTCACACCATGGATGAATAAAGAAATAAGGGCAAAATTGAAGCTAAAGAAAAAGGCATAAACTAAGTACATAGACAACAAAGGAGAGGATGACAAAAGGGAATATGAAAAGGTTAGGAAGTTAAAAAAAATTAGGAAGGCAAAGAGAAACAACAAAAGTAAATTATCAAGGAATATGAAAAGAAATAGTAAAATATTCTACAGACAAAAATAACAAGAAAAATCAGGATAGGGATATACACGATAAACTCACAGGTGATGACAGCAAAATGGCAGAAATATTAAATAATTACTCTGCCTCAGTATTTACTAAGGAGATTAATATGGTGGACACGACATTAGAAGAAGAGATCAAAAAAGATATAAAGACATTTAAGATAGAAAGGGGGGGAGATAATTGATAAACTAATCAAGCTTAGAGAGGATAAAACCCCTGGTCCAGGTGGATTGCATCCACGCATATTAAACGAAGTTAGGGGAGAGATAGCAGACACACTATTACATGTTTATAAAAATTCATTAGAAATGGGAATAGTGCCAGAGGACTGGCGGACAGCTAATGTGATTCCTATATTTAAAAAGGGAGATAGAACAAGTCCAGGGAACTATAAACCAATTAGCTTAACGTTGGTGGTAGGAAAAATAATGGAATCCTTACTCAAAGATGTAATAGAAAAACATCTAGAAACCGAAAATATAATCATAGAATCATAGAATCATAGAAGTTACAACATGGAAACAGGCCCTTCGGCCCAACATGTCCATGTCGCCCAGTTTATACCACTAAGCTAGTCCCAATTGCCTGCACTTGGCCCATATCCCTCTATACCCATCTTACCCATGTAACTGTCCAAATGCTTTTTAAAAGACAAAATTGTACCCGCCTCTACTACTGCCTCTGGCAGCTCGTTCCAGACACTCACCACCCTTTGAGTGAAAAAATTGCCCCTCTGGACCCTTTTGTATCTCTCCCCTCTCACCTTAAATCTATGCCCCCTCGTTATAGACTCCCCTACCTTTGGGAAAAGATTCTGACTATCAACCTTATCTATGCCCCTCATTATTTTATAGACTTCTATAAGATCACCCCTTAACCTCCTACTCTCCAGGGAAAAAAGTCCCAGTCTGTCTAACCTCTCCCTGTAAGTCAAACCATCAAGTCCCGGTAGCATCCTAGTAAATCTTTTCTGCACTCTTTCTAGTTTAATAATATCCTTTCTATAATAGGGTGACCAGAACTGTACACAGTACTCCAAGTGTGGCCTCACCAATGCCCTGTACAACTTCAACAAGACATCCCAACTCCTGTATTCAATGTTCTGACCAATGAAACCAAGCATGCCGAATGCCTTCTTCACCACCCTATCCACCTGTGACTCCACTTTCAAGGAGCTATGAATCTGTACTCCAAGATCTCTTTGTTCTATAACTGTCCCCAACACCCTACCATTAACGGAGTAGGTCCTGGCCCGATTCGATCTACCAAAATGCATCACCTCACATTAAAATTAAACTCCATCTGCCATTCATCGGCCCACTGGCCCAATTGATCAAGATCCCGTTGCAATCCCAGATAACCTTCTTCACTGTCCACAATGCCACCAATAATAAAGAATAGTCAGCATGGATTTCTAAAGGGAAGGTCAGGCTTGACCAACTTTATTGAATTCTTTGAAGAAGTAACAGAAAGGGTAGACAAGGGTAATGTAGTAGATGCAATATATTTGGATTTTCAAAAGGTCTTCAATAAGGTAGCACACAGTGGACTCATGGCTAAGGTCAGAGCATGTGGAGTCAGGGGACAAGTAGCAGAATGGATAGCAAGCTGGCTACAAAACAGAAAACAGAGTAGGGGTTAAAGGTAGTTACTCAGACTGGCAAAAGGTGAAAAGTGGTGTTCCACAAGGATCGGTGCTGGGACCACTGTTGTTCACCATTTACAAAAATGAGTTGGACTCAGGAATCAGAAGTACAATTTTAAAATTTGTGGATGACACAAAATTAGGGGGTTTAGTTAATAAGGAGGAGGATGTGACAAAATATAGGAAGAGATTAATAAACTTGCAGAATGGGCGTGTAATTGGCAAAGGACTTTCAATACAGACAAATGTGAGGTACTACATTTTAGTAGGAACAATAAGGGGGCCACATACCGCTTAGATAATTAGAATCTAAATGGGATACAGGAGCAGAGGGATCTGGGGTACAGATACATAAATCACAAAAAGTAGTGATGCGGAATAACAAGGCCATAAAAAAAGCAAACCAAGCACTGAGGTTCATTTCTAGAGGGACAGAATTGAAAAGCAGAGAAGTTACATTAAACTTGTATAGAACCTTGGTTAGACCACACTGGGAGTACTGTGAACAGTTCTGGTCTCCATATTATAAAAAGGATATCGAGGCACTGCAGAAGGTGCAAAAAAGATTTACTAGGATGATACCAGAACTGAGAGGTTATACCTGTCAGGAGCAAGCTGGGGCTCTTTTCTCTGGAAAAAAGACCGAGGGGTGACCAGATAGAGGACTTTGAGATTGTGAAAGGGTTTGATAGGGTAGATGTAGAAAAGATATTTCCACTTGCAGGGTACCAGAACTAGGGGCCATAAATACAAAATAGTCAATAATAAATCCAATAGGGAATTCAGGAGAAATTTCGTTACCCAAAGAGTGGTTGGAATTTGGAACTCAATACCACAAGGCGTAGTTAAGGCGACTATCATAGATGCATTTAAGGAGAAGCTCGATAAACACATGAGGGAGAAAGGAATAGAAGGATATGCTGATAGGGTTAGATGAAGTAGGGAAAGAGCAGGCTCATGTGGAGCATAAACACCAGCATGGACCTGTTGGGCTGAATGGTCTGTTTCTGTGTTGTACATTCAATGTAATTCTATGTAAGAACTGTTATGAACAGAAATCCTTTCCAAGTGACTCCTGTGTGATTGTAGTTAAATAGCAAAAAGGGAAAACTATTTTAAAATACTGTCTGCCAATGAGGTAACAATCCTAAAATATTTACCTTTGTGTTCCAAAAGTACTCTCTGCTCTTCAATAATGCTACAATTCAAAGGTTTTTGGCATATTTTCAGCAAGCTACTAGTTACTCCTGAGACCCTAGGGCAGGTCAATATTTTAGCACTATTACCTTCAATAGAAGACAATTTTGCTTAGAGTTTCAATGGACTTCAAGGTGCTTACAAAAATACAAAAAAAAAATTGAAATTGCCTGTTGCTCTCAATTTGTTAAATGATACTTCATTTACTACATTTCAGGGCAGTAATATACCTGTCAGTTTCTCAGGAGGCCTTTCAGGGATGTTTAATCTATTTTACCTCCAAGGTTCTCTTTCTCATTGCTTTAGTCACCTCTATCTCTTACATAAGTGACCTCTTCAAGTGTACATTAACAATTCCTACACAAACTTACATCCTGGCCATGGACCATGCTGCAAGTAAGAGACTGCCAGCTAAAGTCAAAGCTCAAGGAATTGAGGGCAAATTATTGACCTGGTTAGGAAATTAGCTGAGTGGCAGGAGACAGAGAGTAGAGATAATGGGCAGGCACTCAAATTGGCAGGATGTGATTCGTGGTGTCCCACAGGGATCTGTGTTGGGGCCTCAACTATTCACTGTATTTATTAACAACTTAGATGACAGGATAGAGAGCCACATATCCAAGTTTGCCAATGACACAAAGATAGGCAGCAATGTAAGCAGAGTAGATGGAGGCATAAAATTACAGAGAGATATTAATAGATTAAGTGAATGGGCAAAACTGTGGCAAATGGATTTCAATGTAGGCAAGTGTGAGGTCATCCATTTTGGACCTAAAAAGGATAGAAAGGTGAAAAGCTCAAAACAGTGGAAGTCCAAAGAGACTTTAGGGGTCCATGTACATAGATTAAAATGTCATGGACAGGTACAGAAAATAATCAAAAAGGCTAATGGAATGCTGGCCTTTATATCTAGAGGATTCGAATACAAGGGGGTACAAGTTATGCTACAGCTATACAAAGCCCTGGTTAGAACACACCTGGAGTACAGTGTTCAGTTCTGGGCATCGCACCTTAGGAAGGATATATTGGCCTCGGAGAGGACGCCAAGGGCTAAATTACGAGGAGAGATTACACAAACTAGGGTTGTATTCCTTGGAATTTAGAAGATTAAGGGGTGATTTGATGAAAGTTTTCAAGCTATTAAGCGGAACTGATAATTTCTCTATTTCCGCTGGTTGGGGAGTCTAGGACCAGGGGACATAGCCTAAAAATTAGAACCAGGACTTTCAGGAGTGAAGTTAGAAAACACTTCTACACACAAAGGGTGGTAAAAGTTTGGAACTCTTCCGCAAACAACACTTGATGCTAGCTCAATTGTTAATCTTAAATCTAAGATGGATAGATTTTTGTTAACCAAAAGTACTAAGGGATTTGGGGCTAAGGCAGGTATATGGAGTTAGGTCACAGATCAGCCATGATGTCATTGAATGGTGGAACAGGCACGAGGGGCTAAGAAGCCTACTCTTGTTCCTATGTTCCTAAGTGAATGATTGATATTAAATTCAATTTATTGGCATTCTATATCTGGGTCTCCTCCTGATAATGTCCAACCTAGAAAAATGCCAAATTGGTTAATTGTGAGAAAAAGATACAAAGCATCCAGTAGAATTTAAGATGACTCCTGATAGTCAGGTGTTATCAAAGCAAAACAAGCTACTCCCCTCCATCCTACCTTATATCTACTGATGTTTCTAAAGTACTGCCTACAAGCACTGCCTGAAGCAGCATCACTCACTAGCTTTTTGTCAAAGGCCACAATCACAAGTTGCTCTGAGCAGTGAGTAAACGGCATCCTCCGCTCATTCCCTGTGTGAAATCAGTTAGAGAAAGCGAAATAAAGGGAGGGTAAGAAATACTGAATTAAAAGACAAAGATAAAAGAAACAAATAAAGTAAAAAAACATTTTTTTTAAAAATCTCCAACAATTAAAAAATTGGAAGGAATGAGACTCCACATTTTTCAAAGTTAATTTTCAGTGCCAGAGAGGTTGATTGACAGTCATTAAAACTTATCACACCGTTAAAAGTTAGCTTAGACCTTAAAAACCCAGCGTACTTTTTCCTGTGTAGATCAGTTTGTTTCCAGCTGGGCAGTGCAGCAACTTCACACTAGTTCATTCATTTCACCAGCGAGCTATCCTTCCCGCAAAGCTTTCAAACGAGCAGGGAATCCCTTAGGGCAACTTCCGGATTTGTGTGTTTGACTGCGCATGCGTGCTCGCCGGAAGTTGCTCTTCCATTTGCCTTTAAATTACAGTGAGCGTTGTTCAGCTCTCCATTATTTTTGGAGCAAATTCTGGGCCAATGTCTTTCTTGAAGGCTACATTCAAGAATGCTGCAACATGCAATACCACAAACTGATGGGGTGAGGTTTTATGTCTGTGGGGTAAATTTTCGTCTTCATCGCCTGGGCTGTAATCTGACGGAGCAGAGAGCCCACCCCTTATAGAACCTACCAGAATAGAAATGAATTCCAAGTTTCTTTTACTTCCCATAAATAACAGCAATAATAGAGACCCAGAATCACACAGGAAAGGTTCCACAGATGAAAGGGAGGTGGGCCACACTAGAAGTAGCACTGCTCTAGGTTTTTACAATTTTTATAATTGTTGCTGGAAGCTTGAACTGCAGATGATATTGTTATTAGAGTTAGGAAAAAAAATCTCAAAATCAGAATGATACCCAGGTACAACCTAGAAGAAGAAACATTTCCTTACCACAAAGTATGTGAGTAGTTGCTTGCTTTACCTCCTTCATTGCAGTTTCTTTAATTAATACTTTTCTTGACCAGGCAGCCTTTTTGATACAGCTTTGTGACAAAGCTTCCCTTATCCAACCGTACATGTTGCAAGAGTTGCGCAAGAAAATATATATATTTTATTAAATTGTAATATCAATTCATTTTTTTAAAGATACTACTTCCATTTGAGGGCTTAATAGCATTTTTTAAACTTAGAGACTCCTACGTGATGCCATATAATATCACAGGCAGTCAGTGTTCAGGTAAAATACATTATTTTTGTGTCAACTTAAGTGAGCCAGTCAAAATATAACAATGTGCTAAAAAAACACTGGCGTCAGTATCAATTATAGTATTAACTATAGTTGGAACTAGATATGACAGCTGATAATAAGTACTGTGTGGCACTGTGTTGTGAATTTTTGTGTTATTATTGCACAAAGAATGTCAGAAACTGACCTGAGCAGTTGCTGTCTAGAACATTACATGCCATCCCAGACAATCCCTGACAGGACATGGAGACCAATTCTCCTCTCTTAACACTACCCTCTGTGCCTTGCCCTTCAGAGACCATTAGAAAAGGTTGTTGGAGGATCAGATACACCTTGCAGTAAGGCTGACAGCCCAGAAGGAGGTCTGCTGCTTGCTGAAGACACTCCTGCGTCTGATAAAAGAACATAAGAAATAGGAGCAGGAGTTGGCCATATGGCCCCTCGAGCCTGCTCCACCAGTCAATAAGATTATGGCTGATCTTTGACCTCAACTCCACTTTCCCACCCGATCCCCATATCCCTCGATTCCCTTAGCGTCCAAAAATCTATCAATCTCATTCTTGAACACACTTAACGACAGAGCATCCACAGCCCTCTGGGGTAGAGAATTCCAAAGATTCACAACCCTCTGAGTGAAGAAATTCCTCCTCATCTCAGTCCTAAAAGGCCGACCCCTTATCTGGAGACTATGCCGCCTAGTTCTAGATTCTCCAGCCTGGGGAAACAGCTTCTCAGCAACTACCCTGTCAAGCCGTCAGATTCATATGTTTTAATTAGATCACCTCTCAAACTTCTAAACCCTAGAGAGTGCAGGCCCATCCTGCTTAATCTCTCCTCATGGGACAACGCTTTCATCCCAGGAATCAATCTAGTGAACCTTCGTTGTACTGCCTCTAAACAAGTATATCCTTCCTTAGGTAAGGAGACCAAAACTATACACAATACTCCAGGTGTGGTCTCAAAGTCCTGTGCAATTGCAACAAGACTTCCTTACTCTTGTACACCAACCCTCTTACAATAAAGGCCAACATATCATTTGCCTTCCTAATTGCTGTACCTGCATGTTAACTTTGTGTTTCATGTACAAGGACACCCAAATTCCTCTGAACACCAACATTTAATAGTTTCTCAACATTTAAAAAAGATTCCATTTTTCTGTTCTTCCTTCCAAAGTGAATAACCTCACATTTCCCCACTCCATCGGCCACCTTCTTGCCCACTCACTTAGCCTGTCTATATCCCTTTGCAGACCATTTGGGGGTAATTTTAACCCCAAGAACGGGTGGGTTGGGGGCAGGAGGGAGTTGAAAAGAGTTGTTTTTGTGGGTCGCAACCACAAAATTTTCAGACTTTGCATTCCCAGTGGGAAGCCTATACTTTTAAGCGCCCACTCTAAACCCGGAAGTGGAGCCGGGTTACGGTTGCGGCTAAAAGCAACTATTTTCAAATCCCACCCGTCCCCAACCCACCCGTTCTTGGGGGTTAAAATTACCCCCTCTGTCCTCCTCTCTCCACTTTGGCAAATTGCAGAACTCCTGGTGATGCTTGCCATTAGTGGATTCAGAATCTGGTGTGAGAGGGCCTCATCGCATTTAGGTCAGCTCCTGGCTTTCAACAGCTGACTGAAAATTTCTACCTTATGCGGTTTGACCTATTTCATTGACATCAAGTCAGGCATTTCTTGCAGATACTAGAAGAACCCCATAAACTCATTGTACTTCCAAATTTCAGTCAGCTATTGAAAGCCAGGAGCTGACCTAAATGGGATGAGGCCCTCTCACCAGATTCTGAATCCACTAATGGCAAGTATAGTTAATACTGAGGAGGACTGTGACAAAATACAAGAGGACATTAATAAACTTGCAGAATGGACGTAAAATTGGCAAATGAATTTCAATATAGACAAGTGTGAGGTGGTGCATTTTAGTGGGAAGAATAAAGAGGCCACATACTCCTTGGAAAATAAGAATCTAAATGGGATGGAGGAGCAAAGTGATCTCGGGTTACAGACATGCAAATCACTAAAAGTAGCGACACAGGTTAATAAGGCTATAAAAAAAAAGCAAACAAAGCATTGGGGTTCATTTCTAGAGGGATAGAATTGAAAAGCAGAGAAGTTATGTTAAACTTGTATAGAACCTTGGTTAGACCACACATGGAGTATTGTGAACAGTTCTGGTCTCCATATCATAAAAAGGATATAGAGGTACTGGAGAAGGTGCAAAAAAGATTTACTAGGATGACACCAGAACTGAGAGGTTATACCTATCAGGAAAGACTGAACAGGCTAGGGCTCTTTTCTCTAGAAAAGAGAAGGCTGAGGGGTGACCTGATAGAGGCTTTAAGATTATGAAAGGTTTTGATGGGTAGACGTAGAGAAGATGTTTCCACTTGCAGGGGAGACCAGAACTAGGAGCCATAAATATAAGATAGTCATTAATAAGTCCAATAGGGAATTCAGGAGAAACTTCTTCACCCAGAGAGTGGTTAGAATGTGGAACTCACTACCACAAGGAGCAGTTGAGTAGCATAGATGCATTTAAGGGGAAGCTGGATAAGTATATGAGGGAGAAAGGAATAGAAAGATATACTGATGGGGTTAGATGAAGAAGAGTGGGAGGAGGCTCATGTGGCGCATGTTGGGCCAAATGGTCTGTTTCTGTGCTGTACATTCTATGTAAAAAAAAGTAGCCCCAGCAAGCAAAGGAACAAAGGTGAAATAGGCCAATAGAGCAAAATGGGCTCTTAGCGAATCAGCAGTCAATAGTAAAGAAGATCGGGCATGGTGTAAAACGGGCTACCGATTCACTATTAGCCTGTTTCCCACTGCTGGCACGGACCAATTTCATCACCACAGTGTTTTATTGCACATAACCAGAAAAGGGGATTTGTACTCAAAAAAAGTGAAGAAATATTCTTATTTTGAAAAAAAGTTAATATAAAATGAAAAGTAGGGAGCATTTTATTAGAATGAATGGCATGTCAGCTATTATTCTGAGCAAAACAAACAATTCTTACCAGACCTGGTAGAGAAAGCATCTAATGAAATTAAAAACTATCAAGAGATCTGGGGACTGCAATTATCACGTTAAGTTTTCTTCATGAATCTTTTAATAAAAATCATTCTTGTAAAATTAATAATACCAAATTACCGAAGTGAATTGTTTGTTTGAAATTATATTGCATCTTTCCTAAAAGGACTAAGAGCCTCTTGAAGTATTCCTTTCAGTTCTGCTGATTTCCAATCTATGTGGATTTCTTTGTTTCTTGATTTCTTGACATGTGTTTTAAACTTGCCTTTGAAAACTCTGAATCAGTCCCCTCTTATTTCTTAAATGTGCCACCTTGCCCTGCTGCTCTGGCATAACTAAAAAAATAGTTCTGGGTTTACTTTCTCCATCCCATTAAGTATCTTATATACCTCAGTAAGGTTTCCTGAGCTTATGAAATAATTTCTCATCAATTTTATCCTCGGACATTGCGAATTGGTCTCATTGCTCTTCTTCAACCACCGCGAGGGCCAAAATGGTCTCCTTGAGAAGAAATAGGAGCAGGAATAGGCCATACGGCCCCTCAAGCCTACTCCGCCATTCAATAAGATCATGGCTGACCTTCCATCTCAATTCCACTTTCCCACCCGATCCCCATATCCTTTAATTCCCTTAGTGTCTGAAAATCTGTCATCCTCTGTCTTGAATATGCTCAATGACTGAGCATCCACAACCCACTGGGGTAAAGAATTCCAAAGATTCACAACCCTCTGAGTGAAGAAATTCCTCCTCATCTCAGTCTTAAATGGCTGATCCCTTATCTTGAGACTATGACCCCTAGTTCTAGACTTGCCAGCCAGGGTTAACAGCCTGTCATCATCTACCCTGTCAAGCCCTCCAAGAATTTTATACGTTTCAATCAGATCACCTCTCATTCTACTGAAGTCCATAGAATATAGGCCCATTCTACTCAACCTTTCAGCCAATGTCCCAGACACTTCCATCACCATCCCTGGGTATGTCCTGTCCTACCGGCAGGACAGACCAACCAGAGGTGGTGGTACAGTGATATACAGTCAGGAGGGAGTGGCCCTGGGAGTCCTCAACATTGACTCTGGACCCCATGAAATCTCATGGCATCAGGTCAAACATGGGCAAGGAAACCTCCTCCTGATTACCATCTACCGTCCTCCCTCAGCTGATGAATCAGTCCTCCTCCATGTTGAACACCACTTGGAGGAAGCACTGAGGGTAGCAAGGGCACAGAATGTACTCTGGGTAGGGACTTCAATGTCCATCACCAAGAGTGGCTTGGTAGCGCCACTACTGACCGAGCTGGCTGAGTCCTGAAGGACATAGCTGCCAGACTGGGCCTGCGGCAGGTGGTGAGCGAACCAACACAAGGGAAAAACTTACTTGACCTCGTCCTCACCAACCTACCTGTCGCAAATGCATCTGTCCATGACAGTATTGGTAGGAGTGACCACCGCACAGTCCTCATGGAGATGAAGTCCCATCTTCGCACTGAGGACACCATCCAACGTGTTGTGTGGCACTACCACCGTGCTAAATGGGATAGATTTAGCAGCTCAAAACTGGGCATCCATGAGGCACTGTGGGCCATCAGGAGCAGCAGAATTGTATTGCAGCACAATCTGTAACCTCATGGCCCGGCATATTCCTCACTCTACCATTACCAACAAGCCAGGGGATCAACCCTGGTTCAATGAGGAGTGTAGAAGAGCATGCCAGGAGCAGCACCAGGCGTACCTAAAAATAAGGTGCCAACCTGGTGAAGCTACAACTCAGGACTACATGCATGCTACACAGCGGAAGCAACATGCTATAGACAGAGCTAAGCGATTCCACAACCAATGGATCAGATCAAAGCTCTGCAGTCCTGTCACATCCAGTCGTGAATGTGGTGGACAATGAAACAACTAACGGGAGGAGGAGGCTCTGCAAACATCCCCATCCTCAATGGTGGCGGAGCCCAGCACGTGAGTGCAAATGACAAGGCTGAAGCGTTTGCAACTATCTTCAGCCACAAGTGTCGAGTAGATGATACATCTCGGCCTCCTCCCGATATCCCCACCATCACAGAAGCCAGTCTTTAGCCAATTTGATTCACTCCACGTGATATCAAGAAACGGCTGAATGCACTGGATACAGCAAAGGCTATGGACCCCGACAACATCCCAGCTGTAGTGCTGAAGACTTGTGCTCCAGAACTAGCTGCGCTTCTAGCCAAGCTGTTCCAGTACAGCTACAACACTGGCTTCTACCCGACAATGAGGAAAATTGCCCAGGTATGTCCTGTCCACAAAAAGAAGGACAAATCCAATCCGGCCAATTACCGCCCCATCAGTCCACTCTCAATCATCAGCAAAGTGATGGAAGGTGTCGTCGATAGTGCTATCAAGCGGCACTTACTCACCAATAACCTGCTCACCGATGCTCAGTTTGGGTTCCGCCAGGACCACTCAGCTCCAGACCTCATTACAGCCTTGGTCCAAACATGGACAAAGGAGCTGAATTCCAGAGGTGATGTGAGAGTGACTGCCCTTGACATCAAGGCAGCATTTGACCGAGTGTGGCACCAAGGAGTCCTAGTAAAATTGAAGTCAATGGGAATCAGGGGGAAAATTCTCTAGTGGCTGAAGTCATACCTAGCACAAAGGAAGATGGTAGTGGTTGTTGGAGGCCAATCATCTCAACCCCAGGGCATTGCTGCAGGAGTTCCTCAGGGCAGTGTCCTCGGCCCAACCATCTTCAGCTGCTTCATCAATGACCTTCCCTCCATCATAAGGTCAGAAATGGGGATGTTCGCTGATGATTGCACATTGTTCAGTTCCATTCGCAACCCCTCAAATAATGAAGCAGTCCGAGCCCGCATGCAGCAAGACCTGGACAAGATCCAGGCTTGGGCTCATAAGTGGCAAGTAACATTCGCGCCAGACAAGTGCCAAGCAATAACCATCTCCAACAAAAGAGGGTCTAACCACCTCCCCTTGACATTCAACGGCATTACCATCGCCGAATCCTGCACCATCTACATCCTGGGGGTCAGCATTGACCAGAAACTTAACTGGACCAGCCATGTAAATACTGTGGCTACAAGAGCAGGTCAGAGGCTGGGTATTCTGTGGCGAGTGACTCACCTCCTGACTCCCCAAAGCCTTTCCACCATCTACAAGGCACAAGTCAGGAGTGTGATGGAATACTCTCCACATGCCTGGATGAGTGCAGCTCCCACAACACTCAAGAAGCTCAACACCATCCAGGACAAAGCAGCCCGCTTGATTGGCACCCTATCCGCCACCCTAAACATTCACTCCCTTCACCACCGGCGCACTGTGGCTGCAGTGTGCACCATCCACAGGATGCACTGCAGCAACTCGCCAAGGCTTCTTCGACAGCACCTCCCAAACCCGCGACCTCTACCATCTAGAAGGACAAGAGCAGCAGGCACATGGGAAAAACACCACCTGCACGTTCCCCTCCAAGTCACACACCATCCCAACTTGGAAATATATCGCAGTTCCTTTATCGTCGCTGGGTCAAAATCCTGGAACTCCCTTCCTAACAGCACTGTGGGAGAACCTTCACCACACGGACTGCAGCGGTTCAAGAAGGTGGCTCACCACCACCTTCTCAAGGGCAATTAGAGATGGGCAATTAGGGATGAGCAATAAATGCCGGCCTCGCCAGCGACACCCACATCCCACAAACGAATTTTAAAAAACTGTGCACAGTACTCCAGGTGTGGTCTCACCAGAGCCCTATATAACTGCAGCAAGACCTCCTTACTCTTATACTTCAACCCCCTTGCAATAAAAGCTAACAAAGCATTTGCCTTCCTAATTGCTTGCTGTACCTGCATGTTAACTTCCTGTGATTTATGGACAAGGACAACCAAATCCCTCTGACTACCAGCGTTTCATAGTTTCTCACCTTTTAAAAAATATTCTGCTTTTCAATTCTTCCTACCAAAGTGGATAATTTCACATTTCCCCACGTTATACTCCATCTGCCACCTTCTTGTCAACTCACTTAACCTGTCTATATTCCTTTGCAGCCTCTTTGCCTGCTCCTCACAGCTTTCAAAGCTAGGTGGGAAAGTATCAGCAAACTTGGGTAAATTACACTCGGTCCCCTCATCTAAGTCATTGATATATATTGTAAACAGCTGAGGCCCAAGCACTGATCCTTGCAGCACACCAGTAGTTACAACCTGCCAACCTGAAACTGTTTATTCCTACTCTCTGTTCTCTGTCCGTTAATCAATCCACGCTAATATATTACCCCCAATCCCATGAGACCTAATCTTGTGTAACAACCTCCTATTTGGCACCTTAGCGAATGCCTTTTGAAAATTCAAATATACTACATCCACTGGTTCCCCCTTACCTATCCTGCTACTTACACCCTCAAAAAATTCTAATGGGTTTGTCAAACACAATTTCCCTTTCATAAAACCGTGTTGACTCTGCTTAATCATACAATGATTTTCTAACTGCCGTGTTACTACGTCCTCGATAATAGATTCCAGCATTTTTCCTACTACTGATATCAGGCTAACTGGCCAATAGTTCCCTGTTTTCTTTCTCCCTCGTTTCTTGAATAGCGGGGTTACATTTGCTAACTTCCAAACCATTAGCACTGTTCCAGAATCTAGGGAATTCTGGAAGATCACAACCAATGCATCCACTATCTCTGCAGCCATCTCTTAAAACCCTAGGATTTAGGCCATCAGGTCCAGAGCATTTGTCAGCTTTTAGTCCCATTAATTTCTCCAGTACTTTTTCTTTACTAATCTTAATTACTTTAAGTTCCTCACTCTCATTAGATCCTTGGTTCCCCACTATTTCCAGTATTTTTTTGTGTCTTCTACTGTGAAGACAGATACAAAATTTGTTTAACGTCTCTGCCATTTCCTTATTCCCCATTATAATTTCTCCTGAGTCTGCCTCTAACGGACCCACATTTACTTTCGCTAATCTCTTTCTTTTTACATACATGTGGAAGCTCTTACAATCTGTTTTTATATTTCTTTCTAGTTTACCCTCATCTTCTATTTTCTCCCTCCATCAATTTCTTGGTCATCCTTTGCTGATTTCTAAAACCTTCCCAATCCTCATGCTTACTATTCCTTTTGGCAACACTGTAAGACTCCTCTTTTAATCTAATACTATCCTTAATTTCTCTTGTTAGTCACGATTAAACCACTTTTCCTGTGTACTTTTTATTCCTCAAGGGAATGTAAAATCATTGAGAATTATTTCTTTAAAAGTTCACCATTGCTTATCTACCACTATATCTTTTAATCTAATTTTCCAATCTACCTTAGCCAACTTGCCCCTTATACCTACGTAATTAGCTTTATTTAAATTTGAGATCCTAGTTTCAGATTTAACTGCATCACTCTCAAACTCAATATGAAATTCTATCATATTATTATCACTCTGCCCCAAAGGATCCTTAACTATAAGATCATTAATCAACCCTGTCTCATTACACAACACTAGATCTAAAATAGTCTGTTCCCCTGTTGGTCCCTCAAAATTTTGTTTGAGAAAATTGTCTCTAATGCATTCCATGAACTTGTCCTCCAAGCTACTTTTGCCAATTTGGTTTGCCCAGTCTATAAGAAGATTAAGTCCCCCACAATTATTGCACTACCCTTGTTACATGCTCCTCTAATTCCTGTCCAACACAATGTCTACTGTAAGGGGGCCTATAAACTAATCCCACCAATGTTTTCTTCCCCTTGTTATTTCTTAGCTCCACCCATACTGATTCTACATCCTGATTTTCTGAGCTAAGATCCTTTCTCACTACTGCCTTTATCTCATCCTTTATTATCAGGGTTTCCCCCCCCACCCCTCCTTTTCCATTTTGCCTATCTTTTCTAGAAGTCAAGTACCCTGGAATATTTAGTTCCCAACCTTGGTCACCCTGTAACCACATCTCAGTAATAGCTACTAGATCAAAGCCATTTATCTCTGTTTGTGCCATTAATTCATCTATCTTGTTACAAATGCTTCGTGCATTCAGATATAGCACCTATAATTTTAACTTTTTTTACTATTTTTCCCTGATGTGACCTTAGTCACTAATGCCCTATTACTTTTGTTAAACTCTCTGTCCCTTCCTGACACACTCTGCTTGTTTTTAACCCAAATCACTACTCTGCTCTACAGCCTTGACTTTTCTCTTTAGACTTATAAATTTACCCTCACCCTTATTAGTTTAAAGCCCTATCTATCACCCTAGTTATTCGATTCATCAGGACACTGATCCCTGCCCGGTTTAAGTGGAGCCCGTCCCAACAGAACAGCTCCCTCTTTCCCCAGTACTGGTGCCAGTGCCCCATGAATTGAAACCCCTGCTTCCCACACCACTCTTTCAGCCACACATTTAACCATCTAATCTGTTTGTCCTTATGCCAATTTGCACGTGGCACAGATAGTAATCCAGAGATTATTACCTTTTAAGGTTCTGCTTTTTAATTTGGACCCTAGCTCCTCCAACTCCCTCAGCAGAACCTCATTCCTAGTTCTACCTATGTCATTGGCTCCTACGTGGACCACAACAACTGGATCCTCCCCCTCCTGCTTCAAGTTCTTCTCCAGCCGCGAGGAGATGTCCTTAACCCTGGCACCAGGCAGGCAACACAGCCTTCGAGACTCCCAGTCGCAGCTGCAGAGAACAGTGGCTATCCCCTTGACTATACTATCCCCTAACACTACCACATTCTTTTGTGCTTCCCCCACCTGAATGGCCTCCTGTACCATGGTGCCGTGGTTAATTTGCACATCCTTCCCGTAATCTTTGTTGTCATCCACACAGGCAGCAAGTACCTTGTACCTGTTGGACAAGGTTAAAGGCTGAGTCTCCTCCATCACTGCATCTGGGGTCCTCTTACCTGCCTGACTCATAGTCATATCCTCCTTTCCCTGACCACTAACCAAATCTAAACCTAAGGGTTTGGCAACTGCCTCCTGGATCAAAATGTCCAGGCATCGCAATGTCTGCACCTCGGACTCCAGCTCAACAAATCTGAGCCGAAGTTCCTTGAGTTGCAGACACTTACTGCAGATGTGTTTGCCTGGGATCTCACTGGTCTCCACAAAATCCCACATGCTGCTGTTACGGCACACCCCTGCACTGCCATCGCTATCGATCCTTGTTTTATTTATTTACTTGATTAAAGTTTATGTAGTTAATTCATTTGGTTTATTTTTTGTTATTTTTTTAAACTAATTTATCTAGTTTAAGTTATTAATTTAATAAAGTATTAGCAAGTTATAGGTTCCTAATTTAAACCATTCCCCTAGCTTAGAGAGCAAAAAAAACATATTATTCACCAACCAATCACCAATCTGCTGTCCTCTGATATCACTCTTTCACATTTCTGCCTGTGTTTGAGGTGGTCTCAGCTTTATATCTCCGCTCTGCTCTCGGTCTCTGATCCCTCTCCTTTATATCTCCGCTCTGCTCTCGGTCTCTGATCCCTCTCCTTTATATCTCCGCTCTGCTCTCAGTCACTGGTCTCACTCCTTTTATCCCCGCTCTGCTCTCGGTCTCTGATCCCTCTCCTTTATATCTCCGCTCTGCTCTCGGTCTCTGATCCCTCTCCTTTATATCTCCGCTCTGCTCTCAGTCTCTGATCCCTCTCCTTTTATCCCCGCTCTGATCTCAGTCTCTGATCCCTCTCCTTTTATCCCCTCTCTGCTCTCGGTATCTGGTCCCTCTCCTTTTATCCCCGCTCTGCTCTCGGTCACTGGTCCCTCTCCTTTTATCCCCACTCTGCTCTCGGTCTCTGATCCCTCTCCTTTTATCCCCGCTCTGCTCTCGGTCTCTGATCCCTCTCCTTTTATCCCCACTCTGCTCTCGGTCTCTGATCCCTCTCCTTTTATCCCTGCTCTGCTCTCGGTCTCTGATCCCTCTCCTTTTATCCCCGCTCTGATCTCAGTCTCTGATCCCTCTCCTTTATATCCCGGCTCTGCTCTCGGTCTCTGATCCCTCTCCTTTTATCCCCGCTCTGATCTCAGTCTCTGATCCCTCTCCTTAATATCCCGGCTCTGCTCTCGGTCTCTGATCCCTCTCCTTTATATCCCCACTCTGCTCTCGGTCTCTGATCCCTCTCCTTTTATCCCCGCTCTGCTCTCGGTCTCTGATCCCTCTCCTTTATATCCCGGCTCTGCTCTCGGTCTCTGATCCCTCTCCTTTTATCCCCGCTCTGCTCTCGGTCTCTGATCCCTCTCCTTTATATCCCCGCTCTGCTCTCGGTCACTGGTCCCTCTCCTTTTATCCCTGCTCTGCTCTTGGTCTCTGATCCCTCTCCTTTATATCCCCGCTCTGCTCTCGGTCTCTGATCCCTCTCCTTTTATCCCCGCTCTGCTCTCGGTCTCTGATCCCTCTCCTTTATATCTCCGCTCTGCTCTCAGTCTCTGATCCCTCTCCTTTTATCCCCGCTCTGCTCTCAGTCTCTGGTCTCACTCCTTTTATCCCCGCTCTGCTCTCGGTCTCTGATCCCTCTCCTTTTATCCCCGCTCTGCTCTCGGTCACTGATCCCTCTCCTTTTATCCCCGCTCTGCTCTCGGTCACTGGTCACTCTCCTTTATATCCCCGCTCTGCTCTCGGTCTCTGATCCCTCTCCTTTTATCCCCGCTCTGCTCTCGGTCACTGATCCCTCTCCTTTTATCCCCGCTCTGCTCTCGGTCACTGATCCCTCTCCTTTTATCCCCGCTCTGCTCTCGGTCACTGATCCCTCTCCTTTATATCCCCGCTCTGCTCTCGGTCACTGATCCCTCTCCTTTTATCCCCGCTCTGCTCTCGGTCACTGATCCCTATCCTTTATATCCCTGCTCTGCTCTCAGTCTCTGATCCCTCTCCTTTTATCCCCGCACTGCTCTCGGTCACTGATCCCTCTCCTTTTATCCCTGCTCTGCTCTCGGTCACTGGTCCCTCTCCTTTATATCCCCGCTCTGCTCTCGGTCACTGGTCCCTCTCCTTTATATGCCCGCTCTGCTCTCAGTCTCTGATCCCTCTCCTTTATATCTCCGCTCTGCTCTCGGTCTCTGATCCCTCTCCTTTATATCTCCGCTCTGCTCTCGGTCTCTGATCCCTCTCCTTTATATCTCCGCTCTGCTCTCGGTCTCTGATCCCTCTCCTTTTATCCCCGCTCTGCTCTCGGTCACTGGTCCCTCTCCTTTATATGCCCGCTCTGCTCTCAGTCTCTGATCCCTCTCCTTTATATCTCCGCTCTGCTCTCGGTCTCTGATCCCTCTCCTTTATATCCCCGCTCTGCTCTCGGTCTCTGATCCCTCTCCTTTTATCCCCGCTCTGCTCTCGGTCACTGATACCTCTCCTTTTATCCCCGCTCTGCTCTCGGTCACTGATCCCTCTCCTTTTATCCCCGCTCTGCTCTCGGTCTCTGGTCCCTCTCCTTTTATCCCCGCTCTGCTCTCGGTCTCTGGTCCCTCTCCTTTTATCCCCTCTCTGCTCTCGGTATCTGGTCCCTCTCCTTTTATCCCCGCTCTGCTCTCGGTCACTGATCCCTCTCCATTTATCCCCGCTCTGCTCTCGGTCTCTGATCCCTCTCCTTTTATCCCCGCTCTGCTCTCAGTCTCTGATCCCTCTCCTTTTATCCCCACTCTGCTCTCGGTCACTGGTCCCTCTCCTTTTATCCCCGCTCTGCTCTCGGTCTCTGGTCCCTCTCCTTTTATCCCCACTCTGCTCTTGGTCACTGATCCCTCTCCTTTTATC
This sequence comes from Heptranchias perlo, assembly GCF_035084215.1. Taxonomy (NCBI): domain Eukaryota; kingdom Metazoa; phylum Chordata; class Chondrichthyes; order Hexanchiformes; family Hexanchidae; genus Heptranchias; species Heptranchias perlo. Next base: position 50,951,312 of record NC_090327.1, on the reverse strand, counting down.
CCCGCTCTGCTCTCAGTCTCTGATCCCTCTCCTTTTATCCCCGCTCTGCTCTCAGTCTCTGATCCCTCTCCTTTTATCCCCACTCTGCTCTTGGTCACTGATCCCTCTCCTTTTATCCCCGCTCTGCTCTCAGTCTCTGATCCCTCTCCTTTTATCCCCGCTCTGCTCTCGGTCTCTGGTCCCTCTCCTTTTATCCCCGCTCTGCTCTCGGTCACTGATCCCTCTCCTTTTATCCCCGCTCTGCTCTCAGTCACTGGTCTTACTCCTTTTATCCCCGCTCTGCTCTCAGTCTCTGATCCCTCTCCTTTTATCCCCGCTCTGCTCTCAATCTCTGGTCCCTCTCCTTTATCCCCGCTCTGCTCTCGGTCTCTGATCCCTCTCCTTTTATCCCCGCTCTGCTCTCAATCTCTGGTTCCTCTCCTTTATCCCCGCTCTGCTCTCGGTCACTGATCCCTCTCCTTTTATCCCCGCTCTGCTCTCAGTCACTGGTCTCACTCCTTTTATCCCCACTCTGCTCTCGGTCACTGATCCCTCTCCTTTTATCCCCGCTCTGCTCTCGGTCACTGGTCCCTCTCCTTTTATCCCCGCTCTGCTCTCGGTCTCTGGTCCCTCTCCTTTTATCCCCGCTCTGCTCTCGGTCTCTGATCCCTCTCCTTTTATCCCCGCTCTGCTCTCAATCTCTGGTTCCTCTCCTTTATCCCCGCTCTGCTCTCGGTCTCTGATCCCTCTCCTTTTATCCCCACTCTGCTCTCAGTCACTGATTCCTCTCCTTTTATCCCCGCTCTGCTCTCGGTCTCTGATCCCTCTCCTTTTATCCCCGCTCTGCTCTCGGTCTCTGATCCCTCTCCTTTATATCTCCGCTCTGCTCTCAGTCTCTGATCCCTCTCCTTTTATCCCCGCTCTGCTCTCAGTCTCTGGTCTCACTCCTTTTATCCCCGCTCTGCTCTCGGTCTCTGATCCCTCTCCTTTTATCCCCGCTCTGCTCTCGGTCACTGATCCCTCTCCTTTTATCCCCGCTCTGCTCTCGGTCACTGGTCCCTCTCCTTTATATCCCCGCTCTGCTCTCGGTCTCTGATCCCTCTCCTTTTATCCCCGCTCTGCTCTCGGTCACTGATCCCTCTCCTTTTATCCCCGCTCTGCTCTCGGTCACTGATCCCTCTCCTTTTATCCCCGCTCTGCTCTCGGTCACTGATCCCTCTCCTTTATATGCCCGCTCTGCTCTCGGTCACTGATCCCTCTCCTTTTATCCCCGCTCTGCTCTCGGTCACTGATCCCTATCCTTTATATCCCTGCTCTGCTCTCAGTCTCTGATCCCTCTCCTTTTATCCCCGCACTGCTCTCGGTCACTGATCCCTCTCCTTTTATCCCTGCTCTGCTCTCGGTCACTGGTCCCTCTCCTTTATATCCCCGCTCTGCTCTCGGTCACTGGTCCCTCTCCTTTATATGCCCGCTCTGCTCTCAGTCTCTGATCCCTCTCCTTTATATCTCCGCTCTGCTCTCGGTCTCTGATCCCTCTCCTTTATATCTCCGCTCTGCTCTCGGTCTCTGATCCCTCTCCTTTATATCTCCGCTCTGCTCTCGGTCTCTGATCCCTCTCCTTTTATCCCCGCTCTGCTCTCGGTCACTGGTCCCTCTCCTTTATATGCCCGCTCTGCTCTCAGTCTCTGATCCCTCTCCTTTATATCTCCGCTCTGCTCTCGGTCTCTGATCCCTCTCCTTTATATCCCCGCTCTGCTCTCGGTCTCTGATCCCTCTCCTTTTATCCCCGCTCTGCTCTCGGTCACTGATACCTCTCCTTTTATCCCCGCTCTGCTCTCGGTCACTGATCCCTCTCCTTTTATCCCCGCTCTGCTCTCGGTCTCTGGTCCCTCTCCTTTTATCCCCGCTCTGCTCTCGGTCTCTGATCCCTCTCCTTTTATCCCCACTCTGCTCTCGGTCACTGGTCCCTCTCCTTTTATCCCCGCTCTGCTCTCGGTCTCTGGTCCCTCTCCTTTTATCCCCACTCTGCTCTTGGTCACTGATCCCTCTCCTTTTATCCCCGCTCTGCTCTCAGTCTCTGATCCCTCTCCTTTTATCCCCGCTCTGCTCTCAGTCTCTGATCCCTCTCCTTTTATCCCCACTCTGCTCTTGGTCACTGATCCCTCTCCTTTTATCCCCGCTCTGCTCTCAGTCTCTGATCCCTCTCCTTTTATCCCCGCTCTGCTCTCGGTCTCTGGTCCCTCTCCTTTTATCCCCGCTCTGCTCTCGGTCACTGATCCCTCTCCTTTTATCCCCGCTCTGCTCTCAGTCACTGGTCTTACTCCTTTTATCCCCGCTCTGCTCTCAGTCTCTGATCCCTCTCCTTTTATCCCCGCTCTGCTCTCAATCTCTGGTCCCTCTCCTTTATCCCCGCTCTGCTCTCGGTCTCTGATCCCTCTCCTTTTATCCCCGCTCTGCTCTCAATCTCTGGTTCCTCTCCTTTATCCCCGCTCTGCTCTCGGTCACTGATCCCTCTCCTTTTATCCCCGCTCTGCTCTCAGTCACTGGTCTCACTCCTTTTATCCCCACTCTGCTCTCGGTCACTGATCCCTCTCCTTTTATCCCCGCTCTGCTCTCGGTCACTGGTCCCTCTCCTTTTATCCCCGCTCTGCTCTCGGTCTCTGGTCCCTCTCCTTTTATCCCCGCTCTGCTCTCGGTCTCTGATCCCTCTCCTTTTATCCCCGCTCTGCTCTCAATCTCTGGTTCCTCTCCTTTATCCCCGCTCTGCTCTCGGTCTCTGATCCCTCTCCTTTTATCCCCACTCTGCTCTCAGTCACTGATTCCTCTCCTTTTATCCCCGCTCTGCTCTCGGTCTCTGATCCCTCTCCTTTTATCCCCGCTCTGCTCTCAGTCACTGGTCTTACTCCTTTTATCCCCGCTCTGCTCTCAGTCTCTGATCCCTCTCCTTTTATCCCCGCTCTGCTCTCAATCTCTGGTCCCTCTCCTTTATCCCCGCTCTGCTCTCGGTCACTGATCCCTCTCCTTTTATCCCCGCTCTGCTCTCAGTCACTGGTCTTACTCCTTTTATCCCCGCTCTGCTCTCAGTCTCTGATCCCTCTCCTTTTATCCCCGCTCTGCTCTCAATCTCTGGTCCCTCTCCTTTATCCCCGCTCTGCTCTCGGTCTCTGATCCCTCTCCTTTTATCCCCGCTCTGCTCTCAATCTCTGGTTCCTCTCCTTTATCCCCGCTCTGCTCTCGGTCACTGATCCCTCTCCTTTTATCCCCGCTCTGCTCTCAGTCACTGGTCTCACTCCTTTTATCCCCACTCTGCTCTCGGTCACTGATCCCTCTCCTTTTATCTCCGCTCTGCTCTCGGTCACTGATCCCTCTCCTTTTATCCCCGCTCTGCTCTCGGTCTCTGATCCCTCTCCTTTTATCCCCGCTCTGCTCTCAGTCTCTGATCCCTCTCCTTTTATCCCCGCTCTGCTCTCGGTCTCTGGTCCCTCTCCTTTATCCCCGCTCTGCTCTCGGTCTCTGATCCTTCTCCTTTTATCCCCACTCTGCTCTCAGTCTCTGATCCCTCTCCTTTTATCCCCGCTCTGCTCTCAGTCTCTGATCCCTCTCCTTTTATCCCCGCTCTGCTCTCAGTCTCTGATCCCTCTCCTTTTATCCCCGCTCTGCTCTCAGTCTCTGATCCCTCTCCTTTTATCCCCGCTCTGCTCTCAGTCTCTGATCCCTCTCCTTTTATCCCCACTCTGCTCTCAGTCTCTGATCCCTCTCCTTTTATCCCCACTCTGCTCTCAGTCTCTGATCCCTCTCCTTTTATCCCCGCTCTGCTCTCGGTCACTGGTCCCTCTCCTTTTATCCCCGCTCTGCTCTCAGTCTCTGATCCCTCTCCTTTTATCCCCGCTCTGCTCTCGGTCACTGGTCCCTCTCCTTTTATCCCCGCTCTGCTCTCGGTCACTGGTCCCTCTCCTTTTATCCCCGCTCTGCTCTCGGTCACTGGTCCCTCTCCTTTTATCCCCGCTCTGCTCTCGGTCACTGGTCCCTCTCCTTTTATCCCCGCTCTGCTCTCGGTCACTGGTCCCTCTGCTTTTATCCCCGCTCTGCTCTCGGTCACTGGTCCCTCTCCTTTTATCCCCGCTCTGCTCTCGGTCACTGGTCCCTCTCCTTTTATCCCCACTCTGCTCTCGGTCACTGGTCCCTCTCCTTTTATCCCCACTCTGCTCTCAGTCACTGATCCCTCTCCTTTTATCCCCGCTCTGCTCTCGGTCACTGGTCCCTCTCCTTTTATCCCCACTCTGCTCTCGGTCACTGGTCCCTCTCCTTTTATCCCCACTCTGCTCTCAGTCACTGATCCCTCTCCTTTTATCCCCACTCTGCTCTCGGTCACTGGTCCCTCTCCTTTTATCCCCACTCTGCTCTCAGTCACTGATCCCTCTCCTTTTATCCCCGCTCTGCTCTCGGTCACTGGTCCTGCTCTTTCAGCTCTCAGGCCTCCGCTCCCACTCCTATTATCCCAATAACCATTAACCAATGAACTAAATACTTACTGACTTACCCTCGGCGCTCCTCCTTGTCTTGTGACGTCATCTTTTGCTTTTTCTTGATTTTTGATTCCTCGTGCGACTCCCTTTATGCTCCACTCAGTTTTAGTCTACAGTTCTTTGGTTTAAATCACTTAGCACCTCCTTCCCCCTCTGCACCTAATTCCCACACTCACCAAATTCCCAGTTGAATGTCCTCACTCTGTTAACAGTTCACTCTCTTTCTCAAGCTCTGTGTTTTTACAAAAATCCTTGTGCTATATACCTTTCTGACACACCCTCGTTACAATTGGTTAGTCAACTTCCAACCATAATAATTAACACCTAGTCAGGAACCTACTTACCAGTATACATTATACACAGTAGTCCAGGAGCAAATTAACTAGAATACTTCCCAGCTTCAGCATGAATTTTGGGGATGTAAACACAACTGATTTTGGCATACTCTTTGTTTGTTGCCACTTCACACTGTGATGGGGGGAATTGTAACCCCCACCCCCCTGGTCGGGGCATGACAATGGTGGGTGTGTGTGTGGGTGGGGTTAATTTGTTAAAAATGGAAAACCCGACTGCAAACGCGCCTACTTCCAATTTTACCACGGCAGATTGGGGATCGGCTGAGTAATGCACTCTGGAGACACGGGTCAGTCATTATAATATTTAAATGAGGCTTCGTGCCTCAGATTTTGCCATTGATTTAAGAATGTAATGCCTCCAGCTCGGGTTTCCCAGGGCTTCTCGGCAAGGAATAGCAGGTATGCCTCCCCCCATAAGACCATAAGAGATAGGAGCAGGAGTAGGCCATTCGGCCCCACAAGCCTGCTCTGCCATTTAAAGAGATCGTGGCTGATCTGATTTTTACCTCAACTCCACTTTCCCGCCTTTTCCCCATATCCCCCAGCCCCTCAAGCAAACCTGTCGTGATCTACCGACTCTCCCCGCGATTTCCCAACAGTCCCCAGCAATCCGATCTCTCCTCCCGCGATCCCTTCCCCCGTGACCTAATCTTTTCCCCACCCCCGCGATCCAATCTCTCCCGCCCCCACCACGATCTGATGTCTCCCCCCTCCTCCCTCCGTGATCTCTCCCCCACCTGCAATCATGCCCTCCCTCCTTTCCGGTCCCCAGCTGCTGCCTTCTACATCAGGCTTTCGTGCCAACTGACAGGCGCCCCCACTCTCTCCCCGCCTCCCCGTAAATATCGGGGCCGATAAATGACAAATCAACTAACACCTCTTGGTTTATTTCAAGTATTATTCTATTGTAAGCACTCTGTGTCATATTGCAAAACCAAATAAATATATTAGTAGTAGATAGGCATATTTTACATGCTATGGTGCATTTCTGATTTTTTCATATATTTATGGTAGACATTTTTTTATTATTCGTTCATGGGATGTGGGCATCACTGGCAAGGCCAGCATTTATTGCCCATCCCTAATTGCCCTCGAAAAGGTGGTGGCAAGCCACCTTCTTGAGCAAGATTGTACAACTGAGTGGCTTGCTCGGCCATTTCAGAGGACAATTGCTGTGGGTCTGGAGTCACATATAGGCCAGACCAGGTAAGGATGGCTGGTTGCCTTCCCTAAAGGGCATTAGTGAATCAGATGGGTTTTTAACAATCACCCAGTAGTTTCATGGCCACCATTACTGATACTAGTATTTTAATTCCAGATTTTATTTAATTAATTGTATTTAAATTCCCCAGCTGCTGTGGGTTGTGAACTCATGACCCCAGATTATTAATCCAGGCCACTAGGATTACCAGTCCAGTAACATGACCACTATGCTACCGTACCCATGAGGCATCCAAAGCTTTTCCAATTCTGACATTGAGCCTAGTCACCACCTTGTCATTCTCTTTTATCTGCTTCTCCGGGAAAGTGAAGCTACGTTCAGTGAAACCTATTGCTTAACTAATTAACTTTGCTGCATGAATTCCCATAATCATCCATCTTATTTGTATTCATTTTCATGGCTGTTTAGCTATTGGAGTAGAGTTGGTTGCAATCTGTTATGTGAATTGTCAGCATCAGCAAAAATGATCAGCATCAACAAGAAAATAAACAAAGCTTTCTGTGGCCTCTCTATACTATGAGCTTGATTGATTTCTAATCTTCCTGAGTCTTTGTCTAGCATTTTGCAAAGTCATTGCTTTATTTATTACCAATATACAGAGCAAAGGCAACCAGCTAACTGCTGAAAGAAAGAACTTTCATTTATATAATGTTTTTTACAATATCAGGACATCCCAAAGCACGTCACAGCCAATGAATTACTTTTGAAGTGTAGTCACTGCCGTAAGGTCAGGAAACACAGCAGCCAATTTGTACATAGCAAGGTCCCACAAATGGTCAATGACCAATTAAACAGTTTTAGGGCATTGGTTGAGAGGTAAATATTGGCTAGGATATCAGGAGAACACAGCTGCTCTTCAAATAGTGTCATGGGATCTTTTATGTTTACTTAGAGGGTAGCAAGATCATAATTTGACATCTCACCTGACAAGCAGCACTCCCTCAGTGCTATACTAGAGTATCAGCTGAGATTATGTACTAGAAGTCATGCTTGGACCCACAACCCTTCTGACTCAGAGCTAGGAGCATTTCCACTGAGCCAAGGCTGACACCATTGCTGGTAACCATCAGCAGACCCAGCAAAGACACTGTGAACGTCTGTACGACAATGATTGCAGCTAAGAGGTAGCTGAAGTAAAGTCCTAAATTTGATTCCTCTGAAAAATGAAAACAGTAGGTTTTCCTGTGCCATTTAAATCTACAACCACATGTTACTGCTGTAAATTTGAAATATTCATCCATTATTTATCAAAATTGTTTTTGATGCAATGCATAATGAATTACTGGTAAAAATATAAGGTTAATTTAAAGGACCCAGAACATTGTATATGTCAACTTAATTTTAGAAATCCCAAATACTTTGGCCTTGAAACTGGTTGACTCCACAGCCTTTTTACAGGTGTAAAATGGGTACCTAAGCGTCCAAAAGGATGGGCAACATGTGCAAGCACATTCTGTGCAGGAAGAGCGGCGCCTGTTATATTGGTGAAGGCAGAAAAAGAGGTGTCCAGGGCTTCTGCTTGACACAGCATTAGTCCCTATGGGGCCTGTGCCAGGTTGTGCCGGTGAGAACAAATATCTAGACCTTGATCTCAGAAAATAAAAGCAATTTAAAAAGTATATATTTTTGTTGCCAAGGCTAAATACCATTCCATGGCTATGAGAACTGGGAGGTGTCCTGGTACCAAGCCTCTGTCATTATTGCTATTGGGCTTAACTTGGCCACTGTTGATGTGGAAGAAGCGTTGAAGATGATTTGTTTCTCCTTTCCTTTCCGTAGATAACAGTTCTACGCTGGCAGACAGCCAAAATTGAAAACTTGCTGGGGCAGAATTTTGTCTTCAACACCCATTGAAGCTGATCACCCATCCTTTATAGAACCCACACAATTTTCATTCTGCTGAAATCAATAGTGATTCGCTCCGCCAGATTACCAGCAGGCTGTGAAGACAAAAATCTACCCTGCTATGTGGGAAATTATGTGGAGTCTTACCACACCAGACTTAGAAATGCAGCATCCTATTTTAGCCTCTTGCTTGGCTTCTCCCCATGATACCAAACCAGAGATTGAGAATTCAATGGTATAGGAATCACAGATGCATAATCCACATCCCATAACTAAGGTACCACACATAATGCTGCAACTGTGCCATTAGACTAAAACTTCTAGTGAACGGGAATGTTACTGCTGGCTTGAATCAGATGTGCAGGAACCAAGAAATCTGATGCACACAATGTGTGAGCTTCATTAAGTATGCATTCAGTATGTGAGTATGGCCTTTTTGTTAAAGGCAAGTTGTGTGTAGAATGGAGCTCTGAAAGGAATAGAGGTTTTTTTTGGCAAGTTGATTTAAAATTAATAATGAAGTTTGCTTTGAAAATGCTCCAATCACAATATTTAATCGTTGAAGTGGTACAAGAAAAAAGAAAGCACCAGCTGGCACCAGGGCAGGACTGCCCACACCTGCCATTATGCCATCATTTGTATCTGCAGGCCCTGGGGCATCTGTATGAAAATGATGAAGAACAACTGCCTCTGCAGGCTCTGAGGTAGCTCAAAGTCAGATGGCGAGTTGTGCCATCTGTTGTACAGATATCTACAGACAACCTCCATCGCAAGGTCAACACTGCCAGTGACAGTCAAGATCACCGCTATCCTCAACTGCTATGCCTCCACCATTTTCCAGGCTAGCATTGGGTCCACCTGCACTCTCAGCCAATTTTCTGCCCATAGAGGTATCAAGTAAGTGAATGATGCCTCGTTCAGCAGGGTCAGCTCCTTACCCACTGAGTAGCAACAGCAGCATGACATGATTGCACAATTTCACTGCACTACTCACAAATTCACAAATATCAAAAGTACTGATTAGTAAGACCATTTGGCCCATCTAGTGCATTCTTCCATAACTATCTCTAGAATGACCGTTACCAGTTTGTACCCCTTGTCCCACAGTTATGGTTTAACTGGAAATGGTGCCAGATTAACCTTTTCTATTCCTTTTAGTATCTTATATAACCCTGTAAGGTCCCCTCTCATTTGTCTCCTTTCAAGGCTAAAATATAAGCCTTTCCTAACTCAGTCCTCTGATACTCATGATCAGCCTTGTGTTCCTTCCTTGCACCATTTTCAGAACTTGGATGTTTTCCTCGCGCCTCGATGACCAGAAATGAATGGGTACATCTTAGGGGCTAGAAATTGGAGGTGTTGTGACAGTTTTTTGGGTGTAAAATGGGTGCAGTGTATCAATTTAGCAGTGGGACATCGAGTACCCAATCTGCGCAAGTGATGGACCCAATGCTTAAATCGTGGAGGCTTATTTTTTTAGGTGTACCAGGTGGATGCCTAAAACAGGCATTAGGCACTTTGAACATGTAAGCTAGGGGCCTAATGCATGTTAAAGGACCCCATTTGAAAATTCGTCAACATGTCCCACTCAGGATTCTTCAGTGGCCCTCGCGACCACCAACAAAAGCTAAGTTATACATTTTTTAAAAAAACCTTCCACAGCAGACTGGAAGACTGTTACTGGTCCCTGCTTAGCCCCCTTCCGATTGCCTCCCCCCCCTCCCGATTGCTTCCCCCATCTCACTTTCAGGACCTAGCTGAGGAACACAGCTGGCATCGTAGCGGCCTGAAATTGACCTATGCAATTTTCACCCCTAGGTGCTGCAAGTGGCTGGAGCACAGAAGTCAGTGCATCACACATGATTTTCTGTCCAAATGGATATCCTCTTCAGGTCTCCCTATGTCCTCCTCAGGTCCTTTTACTGTCCCATTTTCAAATTCCTCTATAAAAACTGAGATGAAATTCTTATTAAACATTTCCACCATTCCTTTGTCCTCAAATTACAAGATGGCCCCCTTTGGCTCTATGTGATGCCACCCCTTCTTTGACTATCCTTACTTCTTACATGCTTATAAAAACCCTTGCTATTTCTCTTTATGTTTGTCAGCCCTCTTTCATGCTGTTTCTTAATTTTCCCAATCTCCCTTTATATTTTCCTTCTGTATTTTAAATTTCATAGCTCCTTGAAAGTGGAGTCACAGGTGGATAGGGTGGTGAAGAAGGCATTCAGCATGCTTGGTTTCATTGGTCAGAACATTGAATGCAGGAGTTGGGATGTCTTGTTGAAGTTGTACAGGGCATTGGTGAGGCCACACTTGGAGTACTGTGTACAGTTCTGGTCACCCTATTATAGAAAGGATATTATTAAACTAGAAAGAGTGCAGAAAAGATTTACTAGGATGCTACCGGGACTTGATGGTTTGACTTACAGGGAGAGGTTAGACAGACTGGGACTTTTTTCCCTGGAGAGTAGGAGGTTAAGGGGAGATCTTATAGAAGTCTATAAAATAATGAGGGGCATAGATAAGGTCGATAGTCAAAATCTTTTCCCAAAGGTAGGGGAGTCTATAACGAGGGGGCACAGATTTAAGGTGAGAGGGGAGAGATACAAAAGGGTCCAGAGGGGCAATTTTTTCACTCAAAGGGTGGTGAGTGTCTGGAACGAGCTGCCAGAGGCAGTAGTAGAGGCGGGTACAATTTTGTCTTTTAAAAAGCATTTGGACAGTTACATGGGTAAGATGGGTATAGAGGGATATGGGCCAAGTGCAGGCAATTGGGACTAGCTTAGTGGTATAAACTGGGCGACATGGACATGTTGGGCCGAAGGGCCTGTTTCCATGTTGTAACTTCTATGATTCTATGATTCTATGATTCTCAAAGTTTTCTTTTACATTTGCTTCCTTCTTCATTTATCATCTGCTTTTTTCTAAACCTCATTTTTGATTTAACTTTTCTATTTGTCCATGGAAGCCAGCCTTGAATGCATCCCTTTTACACCTGTTCAAAACATATTTAACCTGTACCTTAGCCATCCATAACATACGTGAGTGAATTACCACCAACCTCCTGACCACAGAATGGACACATATCATACCCCATCGATCAGCCATTGTGCAAGATCAAGGACAATACTGTGAAGTGAATTTGTGGCAAAATGGAGAAACTTGCTGGGAGAGAAGGCACCAGCCTACATTGTCCTGTCACTGAGTATCGTGCAGGGCCAGTCAACCTCACAGATGGTGCACCTTTTTAAAAAAATACTCAGATGAGGACCTGCATTAAACAATCCGTGATGAGTAAGCCTGGTACATAGGATTGGATTTCAACATCTAGAAATTCAAGGCAGTTGTCATGTCACAAGCTGCCCGGTGTTGAAAGCAGATGTTCACCCAGTAACTGTTAAGTGCCCTAAGATTTAGTTCTAGTTCTTTTAATAGTTCTTGTAATAGAAGGTGTAAGACTTCTTTGTATAGTATATGTAGAAGGAGGCTGCTGTAAAATTGAAAAGCACATTTCTGACAGAGAGAGCGAAGAAAGTTACAGAAGTTAAGATTTTATGGCTATACCAGCCAAATATAGTCAGATATAAGTGTGTCACTTAGATGTACAAGTTTCCCTGAATTCCCTGAAAAGGTGAGATTTAAGGCAGCTAGTCCGGATACAGCTATCAGCGCAGAAGATGAATTTACCCAGAAACAGATGATCCAGAAAGAATATATAACACTTCTACAGACTTCATTACTCTGATGTCTCAGAAGGCTAACACCACCCTCCGAGAGGAAGGCGAGACACTCAGTGCATCCACACCACCTCATAAAGACAAGGTTATATAAGTTCTGGAAACATTGCTAAGTACAAGAATATAGATTTTAATCTATTCAATAGACTGGCTATCTAATACGGTTAGCTTCTCAGATATCTAAGGAGTCTAATCCTACCTTAATGATATCACATTTATATCAATCTCTGATCTCAACTGAAAATTTATAATCAGCAAGTAGTTAATACTAAATTACTGTAATATAACTGAAATCTCTTTATAACTTCTGTTATTTAGTCAATTAACCCTATCTACTAATTATTTGTATACTCAATGTTTAAGTGCTTCTAACTATGATTCTAAAGTTAATAAACAATTGGTAGTTCATGACTTTGTTGTCTGACATCTTAGATAATTGACAAGGGTTAATTTATTCACGCATTAGTTTGTGTGGTTCCCAATGGGAGGTTGGTAGTTTAAATGCTAGTATACTGAACTGGTTAATGTAAGGCAGTTCAGCAAGTCAAATTTAGGCATAATTAGTTCTTAGGTATGGACAGGGTGATAAACTCCAGAGAGTTCCTTGACGAAGTGTTAAAGTGAAGGATTAAGGATTCGTCTCGTAATTTTGATAAATATTCTTGTCAGAGTATCGATGCCAGTGTTCTACAACTTTGTAGACTTGGGATGACAGCAGCTTGAAAACATTATCAGGAGACTGTGCATGAGAACGCACCCTTGTATATCCAGGATTCAGTGCCTACCATGATGGAGTTGCAGAGAAGAAAGCACCTCCAGTTGATGAAATGAGCATTTTGCCGCTGAATTATCAGCAGTAAGTGTGCTTTACATTTAGAATCTCTTTTAACATGTATTAGTATTGAGGCCGTGAAGAACAAGCTGGTTTTCAATTCAGGGGCTTTGGCTTGAGATTGCCAAGCAAAGCCTGCCAAGTTCAAAAATCAGTTTCATACTTAAAGCCTCCAGTTGAAAACTGATTGTTTCTAGAGGAGGCTTCAACTAGAATGTTTTATCCTTTCCTCTTCCTCCACCAGTGTGAACAATTTTACAACACCAAGTTATAGTCCAGCAATTTTATTTTAAATTCACAAGCTTTCAGAGGCTTCCTCCTTCGTCAGGTAAATGTACCTGACGAAGGAGGAAGCCTCCGAAAGCTTGTGAATTTAAAATAAAATTGCTGGACTATAACTTGGTGTTGTAAAATTGTTTACAATTGTCAACCCCAGTCCATCACCGGCATCTCCACATCATGTCCACCAGTGTGGCCTTTGTTTCAGTGGTAAAGAACAGCACAACAATATTCAATCTGTAGTGCTAGATAGCAACATGAGACAACATTGGTTAAAACCATGACTGTTTTGTTGAAGTGGGTTCGGGGATCAGGTCAGGGATTGGAGGGGGGGAGACAACGCGGGACCATGGGTTGGATCGGGGCCACACGTCAGATCAGAGCCATGGGTCGGGTCGGGTCAGGGGTCCATGGTCGGGGGTCGGGGGGCTTGGAGTCCACGAGCAGGGGTCGGGGCCGGGAGGGAGGGCGATCAGGGTTCAGGCCGTGGGGAGAATCGGTGGGCCGGGAGCGACTGCAATGGGGGGTGGAGTCAGGAGTAGCAGTGATGGGGGGGGGGGGGGATTGGGAGCGGCCATCGGGTCCTTTAATGTGGGGTCAGGAGGAACACTCCTCCTCCTCCCGGCTCCGCATTCAGGAAAGTTACATACCTTCTTGGTTGGCAGTCCTTCCATGGGGCTGTTTTCCCTGAGTGCAGCTCGTGATGACGTTGGCTGCCACAGGACAAACCAATGTTGGTGCGGGGATCTCAAGCAGGCGTTAGGCACCTTATTTGCATATGTAAAGAGCCTAACGTCTGCTTCAGGTGAGGATAAAGGACGTCTCTTGTTTGTCCTTATCTGAAATGGTGGTCAGCACACTTCCAGCCAGAAGTGTCCATGTGCTTCCTGCCTGTCATTTTGAGGCCTAAGCAGGCTGCGTAGCACCAGAAAAACAGCTTCTACGTGGCCTAATTACTAGACTAATGTTTTTTTCTGCTCTAAAGGGTTCTGAGGATAAATGTTGCTAATTTTGACACTTTGCCTGGGTCAGTGATTAAGTTTTAAACCCAAGAATGCCAAATGGAGATCCTTTGCAGTTTGATATTTTACTACGATTACCTACAAACAAATTTGATCACAAAGTATTCAATTCTGGAGTTCAATATTATTTTTTGAAAGTTATTTTACAAATACCATGTCCTACCTAATACTAAAGTAATTTCTCTGATCACCAAACATGATAACGTGTTCATCTAACTAATTCTTCGATGCAATTCCAAAAATAGAGTCTGTTTTGGAGGCCACTGTGTTGATTATCTGCAGTGTTTGTTTTAATGAAAACTTGTTGGATTTTTTTTTCATTCATGGGATGTGGGCGTCGCCGGCAAGGCCAGCATTTATTGCCCATCACTAATTGCCCTTGAGAAGGTGGTGGTGAGCCGCCTTCTTAAACTGCTGCAGCCCATGTGGTGAAGGTACTCCCACAGTGCTGTTAGAAAGGGAGTTCCAGGATTTTGACCCAGCGACGATGAAGGAACGGCGATATATTTCCAAGTCAGGATGTTGTGTGACTTGGAGGGGAACGTGCAGGTGGTGTTGTTCCCATGTGCCTGCTGCCTTTATCCTTCTAGGTGGTAGAGGTCGCGGGCTTGGGAGGTGCTTGGGAGGTGTCGAAGAAGCCTTGCCGAGTTGCTGCAGTGCCCCGTAGATAGTACACACTGCAGCCACAGTGCGCCGGTGGTGAAGGGAGTGAATGTTTAGGGTGGTGGATGGGGTGCCAATCAAGTGGGCTGCTTTGTCCTGGATGGTGTCAAGCTTTTTGAGTGTTGTTGGAGCTGCACTCATCCAGGTAAGTGGAGAGTATTCCAAAAGCACTCCTGACTTGTGCCTTGTAGATGGTAGAAAGGCTTTGGGGAGTCAGGAGGTGAGTGGCTCAATGCAGAATACCCAGCCTTTGACCTGCTCCTGTAGCCGCAGTATTTATGTGTCTGGTCCAGTTAAGTTTCTGGTCAATGGTGATCCTCAGGATGTAGATAGTGGGGGATTTGGCGATGGTAATACCATTGAATGTCAAGGGGAAGTGGTTAGACTCTCTCTTGTTGGAGATGGTCATTGCCTGGCACTTATCTGGCATGGATGTTACTTGCCACTTATCAGCCCAAGCCTGGATGCTGTCTAGGTCTTGCTGCATGCAAGCACGGACTGCTTCATTATCTGAGGGGTTGTGAATGGAACTGACCACTGTGCAATCATCAACGAACATCCCCACTCCTGACCTTATGATGGAGGGAAGGTCAATAATGAAGTAGCTGAAGATGGTTGGGCCTAGGACACCGCCCTGAGGAACTCCTACAGTGATGGCCTGGGGCTGAGATGATTGGCCTCCAATTTAATGGAAATCCTAAACACAATAATGGTGAGTAAATGGCAAGAAATTATGGGGGGAATTTTAACCCCCCAGGATGGGAGGGAGAGGGATGGGGGTTAAATTCTTAAAAGTTTGAAACCTGACCCCAACCCGTTGCCAACCCGCCTACGTCCGGTTTAACTGGAGCGGGTTGGGGACAGGGGAGTAACCTTCATGCCTCAGATTTTAGCAGCCATTTAGATTTAACAGCAGGAGTGCTTCCCCCCAGCCCCCCAAGCTAACCTGCCACGATCAGGTTCCCTCCCCACAATCCGACAACCTCCAGGCCAACCCCCGCAATCTCCAGTCTGACCTGCGATCTCTTCCCCCCCCACAATCTCCCCCCCATGATCTCTTCCCCCCCGCCCCCGCCGCGATCTCCTCCCCCCCCACCCTAAGATCTATCTCTCCCTTCTTCCTCTCCGGTCCCCGGCTGTAGCCTTCCCGCTCGATAGCCTCACAGTCTGGCCAGTTGCCGACTGGGAAACTGAGAAAAAAATTCAAATGAAGACCTGCTGTTAAATTCGGCAGGATCTCCGCATTCCCCTTAATTCCAGGTTTCCCGGTCGCTACAAGTCACCCCCGCTCCCTCCCCACCTCCTCGTAAATATAGGGGCCTATATCTCTCAAACCCTCTTGGAGGTATTAACTATGTTGGTGACTCATTAAAATTTATATTATCCCTCTGAGGCAACCTACAGTACTCTGTTAATAACATACAATATCCTATTATTTTGACATTGAAAAATTAATCAGAATTAATTCAGAAAGATCCTGAGCTTTTACCATGGTCATCCTAATTTCTCAATGTTATTCAGGAATTATTCTTGTTCAGATATTGTGAACCGATTGTTTGGAGCAAAGAAATTTTGCTATCATCATCAAATCAATTGATAGTTTTCATTGAGAAATGGAACGACTAAGCACCAACCGTTAAGCTGTTAAGTAGCAGTAATTTGCAAACAGCGCTTGCACTGGGAAACCAAAATGGAAGGCAGCCTTCCTAAGTAGTGACGTTTCTTCCCTCATCTCCCTCAGGATCCTAGGATGTATCTCATCAGGCCCTGACGCTGTGTTTTCCTTTAACCTAACTAACTTATCTAAAATGTTCTTTTTTCCATCACAATATCACTCATCTCGCACTCAACCCCTACAGGATCAACCCTTCCTCTCTGATATCCTTCTCTTTAGTAAAGACTGATGCAAAGTACTTATTAAATACTGCCGCCATTTTTTGGTCATCATCTACAAACTGACAATCCTCTCCTCTCAAGGGTCCTACCTCCATTTTAAAAAATATTTTTTGACTGATATACTTATGTAAGCTTTTTTACTTTTCCATTTAATGTTTACTTTTAAAAAAAAATTCTCATACTCCCTCTTAGCTTTCCTTATCCTTAAATAAAGAGGTTAGAAACCAATTAAAATTGAATAAGCACTGAGAATCATGAAAAAACCTTCAGTTTTTTCATGATTCTCATAGTGCTTATTCAATTTTAATTGGTTTCTAACCTCTTTATTTAAGCATAGCATCCTAAAACTATGAGTAGTTTTCTTTTTTAATGGAATATATGTATTTTTGAGTGCGTGGCAATTCTCTCTCATAATTTGCTATCGAACAACAATTTTGGTTTCCTTCAAAACATGCTGCAGTCAGATTTCTTTTAAGCCTGAGCATTTTGATGAATAAGTTTGTAACGCCTACATTCTCTTCCAGATGAAACATTTCTGTCTTGAAACTAATTGCTTTCCTTCGATATTGGCAATTTGGATGTCAAATGGATGAATCACTACAGTTCAGCACTGCCACTCGACTCACAGCCACAGTACGCTCATTCTCAGTGACAACTTCTTATCCTCCTCACTCAGCCACAAATACCAAGATTGACCGTATTGCTTTGATGCAAACTCCAGGGGCAGGGCTGGCTGTGCATCCTTCCTCTACACGCCTGGATGGCACTCTTTTGTAATAGACTTCAAGTAGCAAAAATGAATTTTTAATGTTTTTATTAGAACAAAGCAAATGAAGCAGAGTGTTTGAATCTGAGGGTCATAAGCCATTCTAAACAAATCATAATGTTTCTCTTCTACTATGAAATGTTTTTCATTATTACCTGATCAATGCTGACATCCTGATATTCTTTCCGACTCGTACACAGCACAGAACTTAACTTGCATGTTAAGTCATATAGATCAAAGTTTCGCCATTTATGTCCATCACCTTGTCACGTTAAACCGTTATTTGCATGAAATTGTAATAAATGTAGACTTTCATTTTTATTTCGTAATTGAATGTTTTATAGTCACCAGCATGCTACCATTGTAACTGCTACTTTGCATTATCCCAGATTTAATTTCAGCACCTTGGATTAAAGCATTTCATCGATCAATACCTAACAGGCTAATTTTCCTCCCAGGCAAAATGGTGTTGCAACTTTTGCAGGCCAGGACTTCCCCACTGCCCCATGCCTGCATCCCTGACACTGATTGTGTTAAAATAATTCTTATTAGAATAATTTTAGTGAGTTTTCCTTGAATCAGGAAAACTCTCTCCTCCTTGGGGAAGGGAGGCAAAATTGCTACGACAGGCCTTGGGTTCCTGCCATGGCATAATGGGACTGACTGTCTCCAGGGCAGCTTAAGAGGAGCAGCATGTAAAGTTCCCAGCGTTCAGCATTGCTATGGCGCAAATGATAGGAAATACATCGTATTACCATTATTCCACTATGCCTGACCATATTTGGGCAGACATAGTGAAGTCGATATGCTCCCATACTCTAACACACCCTCCCATTGTTCTTATATCCTGTGGCCTAATCCAATGCTTGTACACACCAGTGATCCTGAGGCCCCTATCTCAGTGTTCCCAGACTCTATAATTCCCCCATCCAATGGGTCTCTCTTGTAATCCTTCCACACCCTGTTCTCAGTGCTCAAATGCCACCCTCCCACACAGGCACATTCCCACAAACCTCTTCCACCACTGTCTTTTCCCTGAGACACCACTCCCAGGAAACGCTCTCCCAATATTCCCACACCCAGCAATCCCATATTCCTCAGTCCTCCTGTACCCTGCCATTTTCCACCCCCCACCAGATAAGCTGAGATGGGCTGAATGACCTCCCGCATTCGTAATTAACTTGTGAAAGCATAAAACAATATATCCTCTGATTCACTACAAGCAACACCAGCATGGAGGACCCCCCCCCACCCACCAGTGTTATTTAAAGGGATTATGCAGGAGTTACAGGTTAGTTGCTGGATTATTGCTTCTGGCTGCTGATGCATTTGTACCTGTTTTTGGAGGTCTCCTATACTTGAATACTAGGGGACATAGCCTAAAAATTAGAGCCAGGATTTGCAGGAGTGAAGTTAGGGAATGCCTCAACCATGATGTCATTGAATGGCGGAACTGGCTCAAGGGGCTAAATGGCCTACTCCTGTTCCTATCTTCCTATGTTCCTATAATAAAGTTTCAATGCTCTACAGGCATCAGTAAGGGGACTGGCCGAGTGGCAGGGGTGGGACAGGAATGTTGTCATCCTGAGAGAGTACAGCAGGTTAATGTTCCATGGAGCCACTGCCACTTGCTGCCTCCTGTTATGCGCCACCTTCTCCTGCAAGAAAGCAGGACGTGTGTCGGTGAGTGTCCTGCAAGATGTTTGGGTGATGTGCCTGTCATGGTTGAATAGCTGCCAGTGTGTGTGACCTGTGAGTTGTGGGTGTGCGGCTTGCAACAGTGGTAATGGTGAGGGTGAGAGGAAGAATCTGATTGGAAGTGTTGAGCACTGATTGAAAGAGTTTGGTGGTATGTGGGGGATGGGGGGGTGTAGTGCGTGGTGCAGTTGGTAGGAGATGCCACTTGACAGTTGACCTCACTCATCTTGGCCACTCGTGTCAAAGCATTGAACTTCTTCCTGCACTGCATCCATGTTCGTGGTGCAATGTGCCTGGCATTGTCTTCGTACCTTACTGCCTCCCACTGCCTCAGGAGCATATGTCTGGAGGGCCTCTTGCCCCCCTGCCCCTCCTTCTGTCCACCTCTTGCACCAAGGCCCTAGTGCATCATCAGAGAACCTTGGTGCACGCTCTCTCGCAGACCTGGTACAAACTCAGATCGGCAGGTTGGTGGGGTCTGGCGTCCAGATTGGATGTGAGATTTAATAGTGCGTAATCTTTATTCAATGTTTAACATAACTCAGCAATTTGTAAACATAAGGACAGGACCTGCATCTGTGTTTTACATGTGTGATGTCTGGTCTCTGTTCAGGATCCATATGAACCCGTATCTTATATTTTGTCAATAAGAGGTGCAGGCTGCCTTTTAGTGCTAGGCACTCACTATATTGGGGCCCCCTGCTGGTGAGCAGCCACTCAACAGCGCAGGTAAGCCTGGCTGCTCACAGCAATCATGTAAAACAGCAGGCAGCGTGAATGTTACGTGCTGCCTGCATCTCAACAACCGGGCAAGGGTCAATTGCGCACCGCGACCCCTGCGCCTGGTTTTGGGAGTTATCCAATTTAACCCCCGGTATGTGTGGGTGCATTTTCTGCCTGTCATGTCACACTTCAGTCTGGGGTTGATTTTATGAATTGGTGCTTCTGGGACAGAACTCGCGAGAGTTGAGGCACTGAGGTGAGTGCACCCTATCATTTTCTGTTCATTCAAATGAAGTAAAGTGCAGAATGACACACAGGATATTTTTAGGCCAATAATGTTTGAAATGTTAGGATGCATTAAGACTGTGAGACTGGTAACTACAGAATCAATTCTACCGGGGCAGTACCTGTTTCTATCACTTGGCTCTGAATCGAATTTTCCAGGCCAATAGAGAACTCTTTATGTCTACAAGCATTTTTTAAACCAAACCCTGGGCCCAACACGATGGAATTCTCTTCCTAAATGCTTTTACTTTGTTACTTCTATTCCCTTCTTCAAAAGCCATCTCAAAACCTTGATCATGCCTTTAATCAACTCTTCTGCCTCTTTCTCCAACTCCTTTTCAATGTATAACCCCTTTCCTCTTTATGAAGTGGTTTAGGACATTTTGCTATGTTAAAGGTCCTGTGTAAGTGTAAGTTGTTGTTACTGTACATGCTGCAAAAATGCATAAGTGTCAATATAGCTGTACCTTTGAATCTGTTACACAAGTGGGTGTATCATCCTGTGTTGTACAATTATAATACTTCCCACAGTTTTTTTTTGCCTATTTTCAATGTACTTATTTTCTAGTCAAGATCGGGTGAGCTCTTGGTAGAAGGTTGGTATAGATTAGATAGGACTAGCTATCAGCAGAAGGCTGACCTGGATTCTACAGTGCAAGTTCACAGTGGAAGACTGATATGGATAACTACTAGGCTTCTCCTGAGTGGACACGCAGCTGCAATTAAGTGAAAAATGAAGGACTGATTGTGGATGTGCTTGAGAGGGACCCTGATGAGGACCTGGCACAAACTCCATCATTCAAAGTCATTGTCTAGGATCAGGACTATGAGACGTTCAGTTTGAGATCTGAGTTGGAGAGGTAATGAAAACGCACATGCTTAAAATACTTAAGGCTGTTAATCATGAACAAGGGTTTATGTGCATTCATCTACACACCAAATTGCCCAACATTCATGGGCATCTTCAGTGATTACTCCATTATAGAAGCATAAGAATTCCTCTCAAAAGCTTTGCCTCTCTTTTGCCATCTGGAATATTAACTCCTTGGATGCTAAGAATATTGATGCTAAGAATATTTTACCTGAGGAAGGAGGAAGCCTCCAAAAGTTTGTAGATTTCAAATAAAAATCGTTGGACTATAACTTGGTGTTGTAAAATTGTTTACAAGAATATTGAGATCAGACTTTTCCTTTCCCAGGAACAGATCCATGTTCTTGCTCTACAGGAAACTTGTGTCTGTCACCTAAGGTTGCATAGCTACCAAATTATTGATTGTCTCTGGACCCAGATGCAAACAGAACCCTGATTAATGACTCTGATTAATGACTAAGATCTACTTGCTGTGGAAGATGGGGCGTTCTCAACTAATTTTGTCTGAGCAAAAATATTTTTTAAGTGGTCTAGGTCTGGGCTTGTAGGATCAGTGTACTGTCTTAGAAGCTTAATGGTCCCAAGCAATAAGAATCTTCAAGTGTATAGGTATACCTCTGAATGACCTTGACTGCCCAGTACTCTTCATGGGTGACTGGAATGTGTCAGGCCTGGAGCTTCATAGGTGGTGAAAATACCTCTGACAACAGTGCCCCATGCTTCCTTTCCAGGAACTTCACCAATTAAATGGCAGAGGCATTGGATTCAGAGAGAAACAGCAATCAGCTATATCGTTTTTTTTTAATAGCTTCATACACCCTTTGCTTTTGCATTGTTCAACATCACTAGGAAATCTCGGACCACTGGCCAGATACCTTTTTCCTTGAAAGGGCAGCTCCCAGCTGCTTTGGGCTGGATCCTGTCGATGAGCCAGAGGGTGACTGCCAAGTCAGAGTAGTTGAAAGCCTCTGTGCTGTGAGCAATCAGGCGACAGCATCAGCCACAAGAAGAGCATTGGTGACCCCAAAGCCTGGGACCGAGTCTATGTGACTGAGTAGAGTGGACGCAACAGCAGATAAAATGGTGAATAATTACCTTGCCTCAACAACTAAAGTCAAACAAAATGAAGTCAGAACCTATTTGCTACTTATCCACTAAGGTAATTGCAAAGGGCTACTAAGTGAAAGTAGAAGCCTTTAAAGCCGTATTTGAAGCCTCTGCAAAGCAATCGAGAGCTGCTGCATAGGTGGATTATGCTGCAGCACGTCATTAGGCGAGAACGTTCTTAGGGAAATGAAGCAGTAGTAGTGAATTGAGTTTATCCATAAGGGTAAGCAATTACATGCTGGGATCACCGCCTGTAGAATTTCAGGGCCAGATCTTTTGCTTCATCATTGAAGAGTTTAGATGACATCATAAGTCAAAGTTTACGAGCATCACCTGAACTCTAAGGTAAGATCCTATTTCCAATCCCTGACTGAGATGACCTTTGTACAGGGTCCAACATTTTACACCACTTTGCAGCAATATACGCTATTAAACCCATTAAATGCTTCTTTGTGAAAGTTATTCAGAGATTTGAAGCCTTCACTTCCATCTGATCTTTCAACTGCTCTTCATTTTTATTATTCCTATAAAGGAACGTCTCCAGTTCTGATGAAGAACTATGAACAAAATGTTAGTCTATCTTTCTCTGACTGACCTGCTGTGTAGTTATGCCATTTTCATTTTTTTTTAGATTTTTTGTTAATATAGCCAGGAAATTACTGTTTGCGATATTAAATTCCTTAATGTGTTTGTATGATATTTCTTTGTCCACCATTTTAATAAAGATGCTAACCCATTTAATATTAAATAAGTAAACAACCCTGTTGAAATGGTGGATAGAGGAATGTCATAGTGTTAAGCATTTGTACACTTATATCACAGACAGTAATTTCCCGGCTTATGTGTAATACGCACTGAATAGATGTTTGCTTGGAATTTCAGCGGGGGTACTACTGATCTCCTGCCATAACTTTGGCAGAAGATCGGATGAAACCCTGCAGAAACAGTGTAAATGGCTGCTTATGCCATTTCGACAGGGTTTCTGTAATCTTCCACTGAAGTTACAGCAGGAGATCGGAAAGAACCCCATGGAAATTCCACGTGATTATATATTAATTTAATGGATTTTTGTTTTCTCACCAGAAAGTGGTGTTTTTGCTGCTGATAACTTTTCTGGCCATGACTAGCGGTGTGTGGATATGACAAAAGGTATCGGTGTTGATAATGCTTGACCTTAAGAATAACACCTTTACATAACAGATATGGTGGTTTAACAATATTGAGTTTTTTCAGAAGGTCACTGAGAAATAACAAATACCGTTGCATTATAATAAAATAATAAATCGAATACTGCATATGAACTGAGGGAAAATTTCCTCTGTGAACTTTTTATAAACAGGTTTACGATATTGTTACATATAATGCACAGAAGAAATCTTCCCTCAATATTTTTCAACGAATAGCCACAGACAAAAATGCCTTTGTAGTGCTAGCTTGAGTTAAACAGAAGGAAACTGTCTCTGGGATCCTTCTTTCTTAGCAGCCTGGTTACATTCCTCCACAGATTGAAGCATTTAAAGGCAGGTCCCCCAACTGAGTCACTGCAATTAGCCTAGTAGATATGGCAATGGTGCACTCAATAGCTCAACAACCTTCAAACTCTCTCCATCTTTGTCACCCGAACTTCCTTCCTAAACAGCTCTTATTAATATTCATTAGCTTCAGATGGGTTGAAGAGTGTTAATAAAATTATTATTCATGACTTGATTATTACACATACATCATCCTGTTAGACTTTAATTCCACAAGGTAATAAACACAATACTCATGATAGTAATTCAGCAAAGCTCTTATATGCATGTTGCCTCTGCGCTCTCATGTACATTATCAAAATTGAGGGAAGATTTCCTCTATGCGTTATATGTAATAATATCGTAAGCTTGTTTATAAAAAGCTCACAGAGGAAATGTCCAGACCTTACATCTGCAGCTTTTCTATTTAGTTTCTTATGTCCTTGTCCTCAGCAAAACTTAACTGCAGCTTTTTTAGCAATCCAATGTCCCTTTTACTTTACTATCCTGCTGCTGATGGCAATCTGGACTTCCACAACAATTTGAATATGTAAATGAGATGACACTGCTACCTTCAGATCTGAGACCCACCAGAAGAGATAGGTTCTGTGGGCACTTCCACAGGCAATATGCCCCGCCCCTCCCGTTAGCAATACAAACACTGCCACCAGAAATGGAGGCTGCCATGTTTTCTGACAGCTCAGACGACTGTACAGGCCATCAAAGTGGTCTTGCACTCACTGGTCTATAACAATCGTCTGCAGCCCTGAGGAAGGTATGGCAGCAGAAACAAAGGATTTGTGTTGCACCAAATACCATGTAATCTGCCTCACAATATAAATGGAGCACTGAACCCTAAAGTGATATTGCAGTACTGCTTCAAGAATCAGTTCTGCAATATAAAAGAGCCATTAATATTAATTCAGTGCCTTTATTATTGTTATATATTTTAAAATATTCCATTAGGAATAGCTGTTCCAGTACAACTACAACACTGGCATCTACCCGAAAATGTGGAAAATTGCCCAGGTATGTCCTGTCCACAAAAAGCAGGACAAATCCAATCCAGCCAATTACCGCCCCATCAGTCTACTCTCAATCATCAGCAAAGTGATGGAAGGTGTCGTCGACAGTGCTATCAAGTGGCACTTATCACCAATAACCTGCTCACCGATGCTCAGTTTGGGTTCCGCCAGGACCTCTCGGCTCCAGACATCATTACAGCCTTGGTCCAAATCTGGACAAAAGAGCTGAATTCCAGAGGTGAGGTGAGAGTGACTGCCCTTGACATCAAGGCAGCATTTGACCGAGTGTGGCACCAAGGAGCCCTAGTAAAATTGAAGTCAATGGGAAACAGGGGGAAAACTCTCCAGTGGCTAGAGTCATACCTAGCACAAAGGAAGATGGTAGTGGTTGTTGAAGGCCAATCATCTCAGCCCCAGGACATTGCTGCAGGAGTTCCTCAAGGCAGTGTCCTAAGCCCAACCATCTTCAACTGCTTCATCAATGACCTTCCCTCCATCATAAGGTCAGAAATGGGGATGTTCGCTGATGATTGCACAGTGTTCAGTTCCATTCGCAACCCCTCAGATAATGAAGCAGTCCAAGCCCGCATGCAGCAAGACCTGGACAACATCCAGGCTTGGGCTCATAAGTGGCAAGTAACATTCGCGCCAGACAAGTGCCAGGCAATAACCATCTCCTACAAGAGAGAGTCTAACCACCTCCCCTTGACGTTCAACAGCATTACCATTGCCGAATCCCCCACCATCAACATCCTGGGGGTCACCATTGACCAGAAACTTAACTGAACCAGCCATATAAATACTGTGGCTACAAGAGCAGGTCAGAGGCTGGGTATTCTGCGGCGAGTGACTCACCTCCTGACTCCCCAAAGCCTTTCCACCATCTACAAGGCATAAGTCAGGAGTGTGATGGAATACTCTCCACTTGCCTGGATGAGTGCAGCTCCAACAATACTCAAGAAGCTCGACACCATCCAGGACAATGCAGCCCGGTTGATTGGCACCCCATCCACCACCCTAAACATTCACTCCCTTCACCATCGGCGCACAGTGGCTGCAGTGTGTACCATCCACAGGATGCACTGCAGCAACTCACCAAGGCTTCTTCGACAGCACCCCCCAAACACGCAACCTCTACCACCTAGAAGGACAAGAGCAGCAGGTACATGGGAACACCACCTGCATGTTCCCCTCCAAGCCACACACCATCCCGACTTGGAAATATATCGCCGTTCCTTCATCGTCGCTAGGTCAAAATCCTGGAACTCCCTTCCTAACAGCACTGTGGGAGAACCTACACCACACGGACTGCAGCGGTTCAAGAAGGCGGCTCACCATCACCTTCTCAAGGGCAATTAGGGATGGGCAATAAATGCCAGCCTCGCCAGCGACGCCCACATCCCATGAACGAATAAAAAAAATAATACAATTTAATTTTATTGTTATTTTTATATGGGTAACTGCTACAGGATCTGAATTATTGTACCATCACTGATCACAGGTAATTTTTGAGTCTATTTCTGAAGGTAGCTTACATTTGATTAACAGAAAAAGTGCTGCCCACTTGTCACTTACAGTACTGGGTCAGACAGAAGGTATATGTTTTAGATGTCCATTAGTAGTTAATAGTTAAGTTTCTTTTTCATCTCTTTGTACCATGCGGCATTGACATAGTTGTCATTTAGGAAGGTCTTCCCATCAGTTCAGACCAACAATTAAAGAGTTTACCTGGACTTCATTAACAAGGCACTCAGGCAAAACTGCTGTTTAACAATAAGAATAAAACAATAATTAAAAAGTAAAATGTGTTAATTCATTCAACTAAGATGCTCAGGTCAGTGCATTTTTAAACAGAGCCCAATGGACTTATTGTGATATTTAGATGCTCTTAACTGATGGAACTATTTGTAAATCTTGAGTAACTAACTTCAGCCACATAATGTTTTCATGATAACTGGCTCATTTTCTGTCATATATAGTTGAAAAAAACTATAATTTCAGTTCTTCATGAAGTATCCTATACTAAAACTAAGGATTTTTAAAGTCAGTTTTTATTGCTAATTTAAAAACCTGGGATTATTTAGATTTTTTTCAGGTTTTACTTTTAGTGTTTAAAAAATGATGGTCATTGGAAAAAACAGGACTCCAAAAATCCTGAGTAAATTCAGTAAAATTAGTAAAAAAAAAGTTTTTTATTTTAACATAGCTAAAATTTAAGAAAACAAGCAAGGGTCTTTAAAAAAGCTAAATGACAACCCACAATTATTTACATAGATCACAGACATTACTTTTATAGGGCTCCCCATCAGACTCTGGCTTAACACCTTGATAGTTCTTTTAAAATTAAAATTAAAGTTGTAGAACCTATTGTGGTTCTAACTACTTATCTGCCACTATGATGGTGGGATCATAAAAAACATCGGAGCTTATGCAGAGAGGAACAGTTGTGATCTTGCTTTTAGTAAAGAATACCTTTACTAAAAGGTATATAGCTTCCTTGGTATGTGATCTGAGTCTGCCTTTGATTAGAGGCCATAGTCCTCAGGAAAATACCAGTATGGTAACTGTGTCAGTGCACTGTTGACCATATAAAACAAGGAATGAAAGACTGGTGTTTGCTGCAGTACAAGAATACAATCCTCACAGCAGTACTTAAAGATGATCCACAGCCCTGGGAAAAAGTGCAAATTGCTCAGTCTCCATATCCTTTTCTGCTAAAAATCAGGTCCAGATTGTGTGTGCCTCACATCTATGACATCAGTAGAGCCACGGTATGTGGATGCTAACATCATGGATGCGATGTGACGTGCATCTCCAGATCAAATTTTTGTTTTAAAGAAAAGAGAAATATCAAGGTTTTTTCCTCAAATTCAAGGGGAAGTTTGGGCCCTGGCTCACTTGGTAATGCTTGTTTTATAGGAGGCTGGATAAGGTGGAGTGAGGAAGCTACGTACCTTGAAGTATGATTGCAGTACCGGAGGAGATCAGAAGAATTTTTTTCCAGTATAGTGGAGACGCGGGGGTAGATTTTCAACTTGCCGCCTGGGTGTAAAACTGGCTGTGGATCGGCTGCATGTCGTATGGAAATGAAAATCGGGCGGTTTCTCTAGCAAGTGACTGATCTGCAACACCAGTTTTAGGCCCAGACGGCAAGTTGAAAATATATCCCACGGAATAGACTTGCAGCAAAAGCACTTACTGATACATTGATTAACTTCTTTTTATAAAAAAGATGGATAAATATCTATTAAGAATGGTATTAAAGATTATAAGGATAAGCATATATGATAAAGTATTCTATGGAACACAACAGTTCCTTTGCTGCTGAGGTTGTGGATAAGTACCAGTGGAATACAACTGGTAGGCATTGTAAGTGTGTGTGTAGGACTGAATTAACATTCTGAAGTCTTGCTTGAATATCCTAGAGAGTCAGGCGGGAATTTCACAGAAATTTTATTGAAGATTTATCTCGGAATAGTTGCCATGCTTAGGAGACTGAGTGGGTTGAGCAGAGTCTATGAAAGGGCAAGTTGTACTGT
The DNA here is from genome assembly GCF_035084215.1 of Heptranchias perlo. Taxonomy (NCBI): domain Eukaryota; kingdom Metazoa; phylum Chordata; class Chondrichthyes; order Hexanchiformes; family Hexanchidae; genus Heptranchias; species Heptranchias perlo. The sequence goes on along the minus strand of NC_090327.1, from coordinate 50,923,427 downwards.
TTGTGGGGAAAACAAGCTTGTTGGGTCAAATGGGATTTCTTCATTCTATACATTCTTTAATTAAACAACATTTAATTGTTTTAAAATTAATATACAAATCAAATACACACTGGCGCGCTACTTAAGAGCCATGAAAAGAACTTCAAAGTACAGAAAAGGTGAAAACATGTTCAAAATCAGATATTTTAGAGCAAATTATTAGCTTGTGTGTTCCTGACATAAAGCCTTGCCCTTCAGGAATACATATCAAGAAACTGCTTGCATGCAATGGGCAGAAAACTGTGGGCTATGTGCATGCACACAATTTCCCAATATGCAGTCCTGGCGGGAGAGGCTCTGTGCCAGGAGGCCACTAATGGAAAATCAACCCATTTAATTTCATTGCCAAGGCATGTGATAATTCATTCCTGGATTGATTTTTCACTTGAGTGAAATTTAATTTAATGGCCAACACCTGTCAGTAACATTCCTAGAAAAATATAAACACATCCTGATGGGGTGTACACCCCTTACATTGATTATAGAGTTCTGAAAACAGTGTCTTATTATCACATTCATGTTGATGCTAAGCACTTTCAGATGCACATCAACTTAACCGTGTCAGTATCATTCAGAAGTCAAGAAGTGTGTCCTAAAGCCAGAAGGTGTGAGCCCACCTCCAATAGGCAATCTCTCACTGTCTGGGCTTCACTCACGTAGTGCAATTTCAGCCTGTTGCAAAATCAGATTTTAAAGGGGCTCAATGATCCATTGAAGCATCTGGTCACTTTATAAAATTACTTTTGAATCATTTTAGAGCACACACACTCGCATTACACGCTCCTAATATCAAAAATTTAAATTTCACTAACCAGGAACTGCAAACATATATACACAAAGCTCTTTCCTCACTGGCTGAATGCAAAATGCAGCCAGCAGTATACTTCGGGTCAGCTTATGTCTGCACAGTGCAGATCTAACACTCTAAAGTGATCATGGGGTAAAAATTGGTATTTCTACCCTTTTTGGGTGTAGAGTGGACACAAAACATAGCAATTTGGCAGTGGGACAGCTTACATCCAATCTGCGTAGGCATTGGTTCCACCGCTAAATTTGGGAGCTTTTCTTAAGGTGTCCCTGGCGGAAGCCTAAAGCAGGGGTTAGGTGCCTTAAATATGTAAGTTAGAGGCCTAATGCCTGTCGGTGAGGAGCAGGGCAGGCATTGGGCCTGCCTCACTCAGGTTTCTTCAGCAGACCCAATGGCTGCCAACTCCAGGGAAGTGATACTTTTAATCAAAAAACCCTTTCCCATGGAGCCAGGAGGAGCAGGAGTGCTCCTTTGACCTCCACAGGAGTTACAATTGCCACTGCCCCACCCCACCGTAGTCCTCTCCAATTCCCCATTCCGGGACTTACCTGAGGGCCGCTGCAAGTTGCCTGTGGAGGTGTGACCCGAGATTGATGAGGCTCAAGGACCCATTTCCATCGATCCTCTGGCCTCTCTTTTCAGATGCACGCTAGTCGTGCAGCACCAAGTCTGGGCCCGAAAATGGGTCCAGAATAATTTCTTGGCCCATTTCCTGCTTATGAACTCCCGGTACTGAACAGCACATGACAGGTACACCTGATGGAATATCGGGTACAAAGGCTACACAGCCGCATCTTTTATGGATGGAAAATTGGGTGGACTGTGTAACAGACACACTCTCTCCCAAGCCCAATATTCTGATTATGCACTTTATTGCTCTGTGCCGGGAGGGTAAGTCAGAAAATGACTTCTTAAATAAGCAGCGTCAATGATGCTCACTGTTTTAATGCCGTACAGGGATCAATCCACAAATGAAGGACATAAATACTAATTTACGGGCTAGATTTGACAAATCAGCATTTTCAGCACATAACTTTATGGAAAAGGAGGTCAGTGTGGCCAGCACAATTTTCCATCCATTAAAATTAATCGACAAAAGATTGGGTGGGATGCACTGACCACTTCAATCGAATTCCCAATATGTGCTTTCCTTGTGTGAAACTCTGCCCTGGGAGCACTAAATCTATGAGTAATCAAGTTGTGAATGTATTATTAAGGTATTTTTCCTGTTGGAACAAATTGTTTATTGCACAACTCCCTTCATTGATCATTCTATTACTACCACATGTAAGTAACTTTATAAAAATCAAATAATTACAATTCTCCCTCAGTGTAAAGCTACACTTGGAAGTTAAGGGTATTGTGTTGGGAACAGCACTGTATGTAAACACAATAAAAATCTGTGGTATCTGTACAAGTATTACTATTATACACCACAAGGCACTTATATATTGGCACTTGTTTAGTTTAGGTTGGGGAGCCCGGTTCTCTGCAATTACATGTTAAGTCCAGCTGTCTCATTCCAGCAGCAGAATTATAGATGCACTTTTTCAGGGATCTACGATTCTGCCAATGGGATAAGTGAGCTGGATTTAACAGTGTGAAAGTGGGAGTACTGGGGCATGATTTTAACATGGCGGCAGGAAGTCAGTGGATGGGTGAGCAGTCATGTGAGAAACCTGGAAAACTTTTCTGCTCGTGCCATCATGACTAAATTGAAGGCCCTTAATGTTACTTCCGGGTTTCGTGTCTCCAAGCTGCGCAGCGGGCGTACTGCGCACTCAAGTGACGTGCTGGGAACTGGAGTATTTAAAGGGCCATTACAACCATGGATTTTGAAGAGAAAGGAGAAAAATCCAAAAATGCAGCATCACGGGTGTAAGGCAGCACCACGTTTTCTCTTGAGTTGCTACTGGCTGGTGTCAGGAGCAGGAGGGAGATACTATACCTGGCTGACTGGAGCAAGCGCACTGCTTCTGCCACCAAGAAGGCGTGGCTCGAGGTGGCAGATAAGCTGGGCAGCAGGAGCACGGTAGCAAGTCATGTGTACAATGCAGAAAGCGCTTTAATGACCTAACCAGGTCAGGAAAAGTGAGTACAGTTACTGATTCACCCACATCCTGTGGTGTACATTACTCCCTCTCTCACTCTATCTTGCCTTAAGTGCCAGCGGGACTGCCGGGAGTCAGGAGTGCGCACGCGTCCAAATGCGTCTGGGTCAAACCCAGAAGTGGACAGGTTGGAGCCAGGATGCGGTCCTGCTCCGATTTCTTAGAATTTTAACTGCCCGCCCGTCCCCAACCCACCCGTTCTTGGGGGTTAAAATTCCCCCCCTGGTCTCCCATAATCTGGACTACACAAGCAACATGTTAAAATGCCTATAATGAACTGTTGTTCAGAAATAGACAGACATTTCACACAAGAACAAATTTAGCAACGGCAAAATATTCTATCGACTGGCACTAAATCATTATTTATTTGTAATTTATTCATGCACTGAAAATGATTCACTGAAATTGATCAGTAGCAAACCCTGCACTGACCACAAGAAATGAAATGCTCTGTCTAATCCTTGAATATGCTCAACAGCAAAAAAACATTTGGTGACCATCAGTGTTGAAAAGCAGTGAAAAAATAATAAATTTGTGAGTTAATTAAGATTCTGTTGCATCTGAAAAATATGATTAAAAAAGTACTGTATCAAGGGAGAGTGGGGGAAAAAAAATTTGATAAGGCCTATTATTGGGTGTGGGCTGCGTGATTCACTATTAACCCACGCTCAATGGCCCCTGCGCAAGCAGGACAAGAGCTTCGTCCGGTCTCAGGACTCACCGTCAAGCAGCGTTGAAATCTCAGCCTTCCACAATGATTGAAGTAAATGTGCACTTTCCACCAGCAGGGGGAGCCCCAATCTCTTAAAGGGAGGATATCTCTTAAAGATTCTTAAAGGTAGCCGGTACCTGTTATTTGCTAAAAATAACAGCTTGCTGTCTGCACAGAGTCTGAATGGAGATCAGACATCGCACATGTAAAACATAGATGCAGGTCCCGTCCCTATGTTTACAAATTGATGAGTTATGTTAAAACATTGAATAAAGGTTGCGCGCTACTAAATCCCACATCCTCCAATCTGCATGCCAGTCCTCACCAATCGGCCGATCTGAGTTGATACCAGGCCTGCGAGAGTATGTGCACCAAGGTTCTCCGTTGATGCACTAGAGGCCTTGGTGCAAGAGATGGACAGAAGGAGGGACATCCTATATCCGCGCCTGGGGGGGGGGGCAAGAGGCCCTCCAGAAATATGCCCAAAGGCAGTGGGAGGCAGCAGGGCACAAAGTCAATGCCAGGCGCATACCACCACAAATATGGATGCAGTGCAGAAAGAAGTTCAACGCTTTGACATGAGTGGTCAAGGTGACTGAGGTCAACTGTCAAGTGGCGTCTCCTATTAACTGCACCATTAGCCACATCCACTGCTCCACGCACTACACCCCCCATCACCCACATACCAACAAACTCTTTCCATCAGTACTCAACTCTTCCAATCAGATGCTTCCTCTCGTCCTTACACATTACCACTGTTGCAATCCGCCCACCCACAACTCACAGGCCGCACACACTGGCAGCTATTCAACCACAACAGGCACATCATCCAGACACACATCCCACTTTCTTGCAGGAGAGGTGGCGCATAACAGGAGACTGCAAGTGGCAGTGGCATTTAGCCCCTCGAGCCTGTTCCGCCATTCAATAAGATCATGGTGCATTTGTGACCTAACTCCATATACCCGCCTTAGCCCCATATCCCTTAATACCTCTGGTTCACAGAAATCTATCAATCTCAGATTTAGAATTCACAACTGAGCTAGCAGCAGTGGCCATTTGCAGAAGAATGTTCCAAACTTCTCCCACCCTTTTCGTGTAGAAGCATTTCCTAATTTCACTCCTGCACATCCTGGCTTTAAATGTTAGGCTATGTCCCCGTGTCCTAGTATTCAAATATAGGAGACCTCCAAAAACAGTTACAAATGCATTGGCAGCCAGAAGCAATAATCCAGCCACTAACCTGTAAATTCTGCATCGTCCCTTTAAATAGCGCTGGTGGGGGGTCTTCCAGGCACTCTACGTTCAGATGGTAGGTGTTGAGACTGTGCATTGAGGTGAGTGTTAAGTCCCAAAATGGTGTCTACCACGTTAAATCAGTGTTGCACACTGATTGTATTCATTTTCTCCTTACTTTACATGCAGCCGGTGTTCGGTATTTGCGCATGCGTTAATACCTATACCAAGATGGCGTCCGGCGCACGTCACACTAGAAACATGCATGCGCAGCCAAGACGCCATCTTGGCACTTCAGGAGGCCATGCAGCGCCGAAACAACGAGCACTACACGGCCCAATTTCTAGCCCAGTGTATTTCAAATTGTAATTTTTCTTTTCTATAACAATAAAAGCATAGATTGATTATTGATATTTTAATACTTGTAAAAGCAGTTCACGAGGTGAAAGTAAGCAATCTTCAAGATCTATTCAACAAGTGAACTATTTAGTTGTGAAATTGTCACCTACCAAAGTAAAACATAGCACTGCAATGAGCCATGATGCAGAAATGCCATAGAGATGTTGATGTTGGGGCCAATAATGCGATCACAGCTGCACATCGGCAGGACTGTTGTTCCCCAGGCACTGAATTGTGGCTGAATGAGAGGACTTCACTCCATAATGCAAAGTCAGCTCATTAACAATATTAAAGCGTTGCTCTCGGCAACTAAAGCACAGTGGGCTGAGAGTGGACAGACTTTGCAAAGGTGGGACTTCAACTACCAGTAATAGGTAGGTGGTTGCTGTACCTCCATATTTATGCTTGACATTCTAGTAAGCTGGGTGAGCCTACTACAAGGTCAGGACCACTAGGGAAATTTGGATTGTTAATGGCCGTTCAGTGACGAGAGCTGAAGCAGCACTCCAGTTGCTTTATGGGAGATTTCCTAATTTAAATAATTTGGGTAGCATTAATGAACCTTGCCTACATATTTGAGCGCAGGCTCCCAGGATGTTACTGGCCAACTTCATTGCGGGATGTAGAGCATATTGGGCTCATGGTAGGCATGTTGGACCTTCACGCGCAACATCATAAAGGTCATCAATGAGGTGTGCTGATCGGCAAGACCAAATTCCCGACGAGTGCTCCGTTACGCACTATCGATGCGCGAAGCTCTGCTAAATCATATAGTGTAACCCCACATCACCTACCAGTTCCCCCATGAAAAAGCTAATTTTTTTGCCTCAATTTTCTCTCACAATTCTAAGTTCGATGATCTTTGGCAATGTATTTCCCTCCATTTCTCTGTTTTGCTCTACCACTATGTCTGACATCAGGTTTATTCCTGCCACGGCTGTTGAATTTTCTATGCTCTGGATTCCGATAAAAGCTTTGGTCCTCATGTCATCTCTCTTCATCCTCAAGATGTGTGCATTTGAGCTTATCTCATTGTCCTGTGTCATCTATTCAATCTTGCTTACTCCCACTCCACCTTTTCTTATCCTTGAAAACGTTCTTGTCTTGACCCTTCTTACTCTTTACCCTACTGTCTTTCCATTTGTATTTTCTAAAGCTGTGGATGTTGCTGATAACTCTCAGAGTTATTCATCCCCCTGAAATCTCTGGCCTAATCCATGATTCCCAGTATGGCTGTTCCATTGAGGATCTTATTTTGCCTAAATTACACACCTCTGCTCTTGAACCAATTTATCATCATCTTGGACATCTCCAAAGCCTTTGACAGAATGTAGCACATTGCACTTCTAAACAAATTGTATTATATGGTCTTTCACCAAACACAAGTTCATGGCAATCCAGTTTTCATCTCAATGCACTTTATCTGTGCTGTCTTTGCTCATTCACTAACTTTCCCTGACATCAATCCAGTGATTCTCTTTCTCACCCCCACTCTCTCTCCACTCTTTCTTTTCCATATCTATGCCTCCTACACTCATCATTCAACCCTTATTTTTCCTATAATTTTTTTTAGATTAAAAATCTATTTGTTAAATGCATTCAAAATTAATCATATACACCATTTTAAATGCAAGAATTCAAAATTTTCTGGAGGAGCATGTCTCTGGACCTCCGTAGAAATGCAATTACCAGTGGCTGTGGAGGGGGTGGGATCTGGAAGGATTGTGTATGATTAAAATTGCTGCCTATGGATCCACCCAAGCTAAGCGGTAGTTCTGCTGATGTTTTCACTCAGCCCTTAATGCACAAAACCTTCACTCCTCTCAGTACAGAGGTTGAATTACTGCTTCTTGAGCTCTTCCAAGTCCTTTAATTTGACAATGAAAATCTTCTTCTTTCAATTCTTCAAAGACAGTTTTTTTTTAACTCTCTCACAAGTTCATTCAATTACTACCGTTTGTGAGGAGGAGTCACACATTCCATTCACTTGCTGGTGGCATGCTGGAGACTTGCCACATTGGATCTTAGGGCCAGAAGAGAGTTGCTCCACTGTCAAGACGACTGAACAAAATGTGTGCTTTCTCCCTGTGGGTTAGGGAATATTTTCTCTTCGTCCAAGCTACATGCAGGAAGGAGTTTACTATAAAATACTTTCCTTCACAGTATTGTTCCAATTTAATGATATGTTTTTAAATCGTTTGAGGCTTGGCATTCCTGTTGGCATTAGGTGCACAGTTTGATTTTTGATTTTCCTGCTGCCATTAATACAGTTGCTCATAGCGACAGACGCAGCAGCATAATAGGGTAATCAGAAGCAGTTGTTCAGAGCTTTACTTTGCATCTGACCTGGGAGTGCTTCTGTCATTGGTTGCCAAAAGAAGAAAAACATTCCATTCTCCAGCTCTGATGCCCTTCACCATGGTAAGCAAAAAATAATCACCAGTGATGCAAAGACAACTAAGGAAACAGGAGGCAATTAAAACAATGGTAGCTGAGTATATAATAAACTGCAAGGGGAATTGGAGAGAGACGGGACTCACATCTGAATACGGAATTCAAAGTAGCAGGACTGATATGGGATCATTTCACAAAATTAAAAGATTGGAAAATACTGGGGATTATGGACCCAAAGTCATGCTATGTGGTCCCAGCTAGCAAAGTGCAAGTCTGTAGAATTACCCTTTTAATCAATAATTTATCATCCTCCTAGGTTTCCTATTCATAAATCCAGTCTCCTCCTGTTGCTGTAATATAGGTATAGTGTTTTACTTTGTATAATTTGAGATTCATGCATTTGTTATGTGGGAATGATAGTTTGGACTCCATGAAGTGTACTGTCTAAAACTGACACTTTGGGGGTGATTTTAAACCCCAAGAACGGGTGGGTTGGGGGCGGTTGGGAGTTGAAAATAGTTGTTTTTTGGGTCGCGACCACAATCCCGCTTTATTTCCGGGTTTTACGTTGGCGTGTAAAACTACAGGCTTCCCACTGGCAATGTAAAGTCTGAAAATTTTGCGGTTGCGACCCAAAAAAACAGCTATTTTTAACTCCTTCCTGCCACCAATCCACCTGTTCTTGAGGTTTAAAATAGTCACCTTTAAGTCTGAATGATTTGCCCTATCTGAAAGCACATATATAGAGGCGAATGAGATATACTTGGGATAATTTTCAACTGCCGGCCACTTATTTCTTGTCTGGAAAATGGGTGGCAAGCAATTGAAAATCAGGATGGGGGAGCACCTCAGCCTGGATGCCCCAGGGCCATCTGATGCAATCTTCAGATGGGCTTGTAAATGGGCAAGCAATCTGCCCGCCTGAAACAGGGGAAAGGCTGCTTAAATATGAAAATCAGGATCCTACGCCAGTTGTTGGATCCCGATTGCGATTGTCATGTGCACGCTTCACCCAGTTGTACCAGATGTTGAGTGGCTTATCCAGAGGTGCTTAAAAAACAGCCCAGGAAATTTTTTATTTTCTTTTTGGTGGACCCACAGGGAGCACTCCTTTGGTTCTTCGACCTGCAACCGGCCTGTTCAAGGACCCTCCCCAGCTTCCCAGACCTGACTTTTCTGACTCATTCAGCATGGGAGACAGAAAATTGCCTGCCCTTCTAGAACTGGCAACCTGCAGCGAGGTCCCACTTGGTGCCCTCAGCTCAATGTCGGTATGTTGAAGAGCCTTGTGTCCATTTTGGGCGCTACTTGAAAATCGCCTCACTGTTCCTAAATCTTGACCATGCCTTTTCTGTATGAAGGAACAAACTTGCATTCATTTGGCACCTAGCACATCTTAGAATCATAGAATCATAGAATCATAGAAGTTACAACATGGAAACAGGCCCTTCGGCCCAACATGTCCATGTCGCCCAGTTTATACCACTAAGCTAGTCCCAATTGCCTGCACTTGGCCCATATCCCTCGATACCCATCTTCCCCATGTAACTGTCCAAATGCTTTTTAAAAGACAAAATTGTACCCGCCTCTACTACTGCCTCTGGCAGCTCGTTCCAGACACTCACCACCCTTTGAGTGAAAAAATTGCCCCTCTGGATCCTTTTGTATCTCTCCCCTCTCACCTTAAATCTGTGCCCCCTCGTTATAGACTCCCCTACCTTTGGGAAAAGATTTTGACTATCGACCTTATCTATGCCCCTCATTATTTTATAGACTTCTATAAGATCACCCCTTAACCTCCTACTCTCCAGGGAATAAAGTCCCAGTCTGTCTAACCTCTCCCTGTAAGTCAAACCATCAAGTCCCGGTAGCATCCTAGTAAATCTTTTCTGCACTCTTTCTAGTTTAATAATATCCTTTCTATAATAGGGTGACCAGAACTGTACACAGTACTCCAAGTGTGGCCTCACCAATGCCCTGTACAACTTCAACAAGACATCCCAACTCCTGCATTCAATGTTCTGACCAATGAAACCAAGCATGCTGAATGCCTTCTTCACCACCCTATCCACCTGTGACTCCACTTTCAAGGAGCTATGAATCTGTACTCCTAGATCTCTTTGTTCTATAACTCTCCCCAACGCCCTACCATTAACGGAGTAGGTCCTGGCCCGATTCGATCTACCAAAATGCATCACCTCACATTTATCTAAATTAAACTCCATCTGCCATTCATCGGCCCACTGGCCCAATTTATCAAGATCCCGTTGCAATCCTAGATAACCTTCTTCACTGTCCACAATGCCACCAATCTTGGTGTCATCTGCAAACTTACTAACCATGCCTCCTAAATTCTCATCCAAATCATTAATATAAATAACAAATAACAGCGGACCCAGCACCGATCCCTGAGGCACACCGCTGGACACAGGCATCCAGTTTGAAAAACAACCCTCGACAACCACCCTCTGTCTTCTGTCGTCAAGCCAATTTTGTATCCAATTGGCTACCTCACCTTGGATCCCATGAGATTTAACCTTATGTAACAATCTACCATGCGGTACCTTGTCAAAGGCTTTGCTGAAGTCCATGTAGACCACGTCTACTGCACAGCCCTCATCTATCTTCTTGGTTACCCCTTCAAAAAACTCAATCAAATTCGTGAGACATCTTCAGGATGTCCCAAAGTGCTTCACAGTTAAGGAATTACTTTTTTTTTTCGAAATACAGTCAATGTTGTTATGTAGACAAATGCAGCAACCAATTTACACACAGCAAAATCCCACAACCAGCATTGAGATAAATGACCATCTACTCTGCTTTGATGGAGGGCTGAAGAGTAGCCAGGAGAAATCCATGTTCTTCTTCAAATAGCAGCTTCCCAGTGCTATATGCTAGTAAGTGCACAGTTTTAATTGTTAAACTGCAAGCCTGAGCTCTTGCAATCTGCACCTAAGCTCCCTGGGCTTACATAGGTGAGGTGTGTGCCTACAGATTGGGAGTGTGCACTCTATATCATACAAAAAAAAACTACTTGTGTGGATTTCAGCTTAAGTGAAAATAGGTTTCCACATGTGTCAGATGCCTGGTCAATCATACAAAAGGTATTTATTTATAATACTGCAACTTGTTCCAATGAGTTTATCTAAATAAAAATCACTAATGCAAGGCATTGTTTGTACTGGAAATGATAACTGTGATAAATGTCATATTCATACTCACATTTACACTGGTATTCCGTCATATACCTGACATTTACCCATGGGATGGACAAGCGATTTTATTTGTATACATTTGTGAAATCTTTCAATAAAATGTAAATTTCAGCAAACAATGCATAACATAAGGACATAGCCCAATATCATCTTAACACATTATCACAAAGAAACATTCTCTGACTAGGAGCAGGTTGGGGATCGATGGACAAACAGAAACTCACTAAAATCAGCCATCCCAGAGGCAGAGAAATAATTACTAGATCAACACAGAGCAGCACATTGCTTGTTGGAATATTTTTCAAGAATTTAAAGGAAGGGAAATCTTGAAACAAGCTCTTTCTTCTTTGTGTTCCATTGTTAGGATGACTTTCCCTTTCTCTGCAGTTTCAGCCGATATAAAAATTATGCAGTAAAAAGCTGATGTTTATTGATGTTTGTAAGTGACAGGCGTATACTATATGCCCTTAAATGTCTGTTTTCTGTTGCATAAAGTAAGTACCTGATTGCAGGTTTCTCCTGGGGAATGTTGATCAGCTGACTTGGGAGTTACTTACCGATCTTGCTTAAGACGTGTTTTGTAGTCTTATTATCTGCATAAATTTTGATTATGAGTAATATGCACAATGTCTTTTAGAATTTACAATATGAACTCTGGTTTTATCATAGAATAGTTACAGCACAGAAGGAGGCCATTCGGCCCATCGAGCCCATGCCTCTGGGGAAGAGTGATCATATGATAAAATTTCACATTGAGTTTGAGGGTGACGTACTTAAATCCGAAACAAGAGTCTTAAACTTAAATAAAGCCAATTACATAGGTATGAGGGGCAAGTTGGCTAGGGTAGATTGGGAAATTAGATTAAAAGGTACGACGGTAGATAAGCAATGGCAAACATTTAAAGAAATATTTCAATATTCTCAATGAATATACATTCCATTGAGAAATAAAAACTCCATGAGAAAAGTGATTTATCCATGACTAACTAAAGAAGTTAAGGATAGTATTAGATTAAAAGAGGCCTATAATGTTGCGAAGAAGAGTAGTAAGCCTGAGGATTGGGAGTTTTAGAAACCAGCAAAGGATGGCCAAAAAATTGATAAAAAGGGAGAAAATTGAATATGAAAATAAATTAGCTAGAAATATAAAAATGGATTGTAAGAGCTTCTACAAGTATGTAAAAAGGAAGAGAGTAGCAAAAGTAAACGTTGGTCCCTTAGAGACTGAGTTAGGAGAAATTATAATGGGGAATAAGGAAATGGCAGAGATGTTAAACAAATATTTTGTATCTGTCTTCACAGTGGAAGATACAAAAAGCATTCCAAAAATGGAGAACTAAGGGCTAATGAGAGTGAGGAACTTAAAGTAATTAAGATCAGTAGAGAAAAAGTACTGGAGAAACTAATGGGACTAAAAACCAATAAATCCCCTTCATCCTAGGGTTCTAAAAGAGGTGGCTGTAGAGATAGTGGATGCATTGGTTATGATCGTCCAAAATTCCCCAGATTCTACAATGGGTCCCAGCGGATTGGAAGGTAGCAAACATAACCCCGCTGTTCAAGAAAGGAGGGCGAAAGAAAACAGGGAACTACAGGTCAGTTAGCCTGACTTCAGTCATCGGGAAAATACTGGAATCCATTATTAAGGAAGTGGTAACAGCGCACTTAGAAAATCATAATATGATTTGGCAGAGTCAACATGGTTTTATGAAAGTGAAATCATGATTGACAAATTTATTAGAGGTTTTTGAGGATGTAACTAGCAGGTAGATAAAGGGGAACCAGTGGGTGTAGTATATTTGGATTTTCGAAAGGCATTCAATAAGGTGCCACATAAAAGGTTGTTACACAAGATAAAAACTCACGGGGTTGGGGGTAATATATTAGCATGGATAGAGGATTGGTTAACAGACAGAAAACAGAAAATAGGAATAAACGGGTCATTTTCAAGTTGACAGGCTGTATCTAGTGGAGAGCCGCAAGGATCAGTGCTTGGGCCTCAGCTATTTACAATCTATATTAACAACTTAGATGAAGGGACCGAGTGTAATGAATCCAAGTTTGCTGATCATACGAAGCTAGGTGGGAAAGTAAACTGAGAGGAGGACAAAAAAAAGTGTCTGTAAAGGGATATAAACAGGTTAGGTGAGTGGGCAAGAAGGTGGCAGACGGAGCATAATGTGAGGAAAAAAGGAATTTGATAAATATTTGAAGGGAAAAAATTTGCAGGGCTATGAGGAAAGAGCGGGGGAATGGGACTAACTGGGTGCACTTGCAAAGAGCCGTCACAGGCTCAATGGGCCTAATGGCCTCCTTCTGTGGTGTAACGATTCGATGATTCTATTCTATACTATAAAATGTGAGATTATTCTCTTTGGTAGGAAGAATAGAAAAACAGCATATTTTTCAAATGGTGAGAAACTATTAAATGTTGGTGTTCAGAGGGATTTGGGCATCCTCGTACATGAAACACAAAAAGTTAGCATGCAGGTACAGCAAGCAATTAGGAAGGCAAATGATATGTTGGCCTTTATTGCAAGGAGGTTGGAGTACAAAAGTAAGGAAGTTTTACTACAATTGCACAGGGCTTTGGTGAGACCTCACCTGAAGTCAGTGTACAATTTTGTATCTCCTTATCTAAGGAAGAATATACTTGCCTTAGAGGCAGTGCAATGAAGGTTCACTAGATTGATTCCTGGGATGAGAGGGTTGCTCTATGAGGAGTGATTGAGTAGAATGGGCCTATACTGTCTGGAGTTTAGAAGAATGAGAGTGATCTCATTGAAACATGTAAGATTCTGAGGGGGCTTGACAGGGTAGATGTTGAGAGGTTGTTTCCCCTGGCTGGAGAGTCTAGAAATAGGGGGCATAGTCTCAGGATAAGGGGTCGGCCATTTTAAGACTGAGCTGAGGAGGAATTTCTTCACTCAGATTGTGAATCTTTAGAATTCTCTACCCCTGAGGGCTGTGGATGCTGAGTCATTGAATATATTCAAGGCTAAGATTGTGAAAGTGGGAAAGTGGGGTTGAGATTGAAGATCAGCCATGATCTGATTGAATGGCAGAGCAGGCTCGAGGGGCCGTATGGCCTACTCCTGCTCCTATTTCTTATGTTCTTATGTAAGAGCAATCCTGTTAGTCCCATTCCCTGCTCTTTCCCCATAGCCCTGCAAATTTTTTCCTTTCAAGTATTTATCCAATTCCTTTTTGAAACCTATGATTGAATCTGCTTCCACCACCATTTCAGGCAGCGCATTCCAGATCATAACTACTCGCTGCGTAAAAAAAGTTTTTCCTTATGTCACCTTTGGTTCTTTTGCCAATCACCTTAAATCTATGTCCTCTGGTTCTCGATCCTTCCGCCAATGGGAATGGTTTCTCTTTATTTACTTTGTCTAAACCCTTCATGATTTTGAACACTTCTATCAAAACTCCTCTTAACCTTCTCTGCTCTAAGAAGAACAACCCCAGCTTCTCCAGTCTATCCACATGACTGAAGTCCCTCATCCCTGGAAGCATTCTCGTAAATCTTTTCTGCACTCTCTTTAAGGCCTTCACATCCTTCCTAAAGTGCGGTGCCCAGAATTGGACACAATATTGCAGTTGTGGCCGAACCAGTGTTTCATAAAGGCTCAACATAACTTCCTTGCTTTTGTACTCTATGCCTCTATTTATGAAGCCCAGGATTCCATATGGTTTATTAACAGCTTTCTCAACCTGTCCTGCCATCATCAAAGATTTGTGCACTTCTACCCACAGGTCTCTCTGTTCCTGGACCCCCTTTAGAATTGTACCGTTTAGTTTATATTGCCTCTCCTCATTCTTCCCGCCAAAATGTATCACTTTGCACTTCGCTGTGTTAAATTTCATCTGCCATGTGTCCACCCATTCCACCAGCCTGTCTATGTCCTCTTGAAGTCTATTACTATCCTCCTCGCTGTTTATTACACTTCCAAGTTTTGTGTCATCTGCAAATTTTGAAATTTTACCTGTACACCCAAGTCTAAGTCATTAACATATATCAAAAAAGCAGGGGTCCTAGTACAGACTAGTATAGACCCCTGGGGAACACCACTATATACCTTCCTCCAGTCCAAGAAACAACCGTTCAGCACTACTCTCTATTTCCTGTTGCTTAGCCAATTTCATATCCATGCTGCCACTGCCCCTTTTATTCCATGGGCTTCAATTTTGCTGACAAGCCTATTATGTGGCACTTTATCAAACGCCTTTTGGAAGTTCATATACACAATATCAACTGCTTTGCCTTCATCAACCCTCTCTGTTAACTCATCAAAAAACTCAATTATGTTAGTTAAACAGGGATTTGCCTTTAACAAATCCGTGCTGGCTTTCCTTTATTAATCCACTTGGCCAAGTGACTATTAATTTTGTCCCGGATTATCGTTTCTAAAAGCGTCCCCACCACCAAGTTAAAACTGACTGGCCTGTAGTTGCCGGGTTTATCCTTCCACCCTTTTTTGAACAAGGGTGTAACATGTGCAATTCTCCAGTCCTCTGGCATCACCCCCGTATCTAAGGAGGATTGCAAGATTATGGCCAGCACCTCTGCAATTTCTACCCTTACTTCCCTCAGCAACCTAGGATCTGACCTAAATCAGATTTTCTCCTTCCAGGTAGGGAGACAGAATGTTTTAATGAATGCCAGTGATGGAAACTTCTCAAAATAGATGGAGAGAATGATCGTGAACCGGAGATTCTTTATTAAAATCAAACAAAATTAAAATAAAATGGCTCTCCACTGACTCAGTGGATAAGTGCATTAGTCAATTAGTTTGGTACTAAGCCATACGAACCAGTAAGGTTGCATGTTTGATCCGTGCTTAGTGCTGAGTTAGCATATCTCAGCTGAAGCAGTATTAGTTGTGTTATAATCGGCCTGAACACTGCTGGGCTAAGGAAGGCAACAGAGTTGCCATTTCTTGTTGGACGTATTTCGGGAGGTTTCATCACCTGACCTCCAAGCTCCGACCGCCCTTTTCCCCCACACTCCTGCCTGATTGGGTAGTTAGATGGTGAAAGTAAGAACACTAGCTGATTGGATGAAACTGTTTGGATAACATCGTTGTTAATCAAAATAGGGGCTTGAAATGATTGAGTGCTAAATTGGAATCACCTTGATGGTAGTCGTTTTCTAGCTCTTTGAATGTTTTTTCAATTAAATTCATTGATGGAAAAATAATAAGAAATTACATTTATTTTGAAGGAATTAAAAATGTTCAAAACATCCAATGTCAGAGATAATCCCGACTTGACATGGTCTGATTGGTTGAGGTTAGCCACACTCTACCCCTCACCACCTACTACACACCCCGGTCCACAATCCGAAAAAGTTACATTTTAAAAGCAAGCAATGTCTTTTTGATGGAAACAGATAGGAAGGGACAGGAGGAGGGAAATAGGTTGAGGAGGAGAGGTTTTCTTGTATCTTGCTGCCTGCCCTTGGAGCGCACATTTAGGAGTGGAGGGAGTGGGTGGAGGGTTAAAGATAAAGCAAATGACAGCGGATTAAGGGAGAGGGGAGGATACAGGGATTGAGCAGATAGCTCAAAAAGGGAAAAGGTAGGGATGGTGATAGAAGTGAGAGGGGGTAGGAAGGGGAATGGGCAACAGGAAGGCAAAGGGGTCGGATACATGTCAGGAGCACGGGGTGGGGGAAGCTGGAATGATTGGGAAGGGGGTGGGAAAGTAGCTGCTGAGAGCTACATCTTCCCCAAAACCCCCTCCCCAAATGCAGCCTGCAACCATTGGTTGCTCTTCTCCAAA
Organism: Heptranchias perlo; assembly: GCF_035084215.1. Taxonomy (NCBI): domain Eukaryota; kingdom Metazoa; phylum Chordata; class Chondrichthyes; order Hexanchiformes; family Hexanchidae; genus Heptranchias; species Heptranchias perlo. The sequence continues at coordinate 50,906,726 of NC_090327.1, read as the reverse complement.
CCACACCTTGCCCTACTTTCCACCACCTCCCATTGGGAAGGAAAGAAGAAAAGACAAAGAGAAGCGAAAAGGAGACATAAGGGAAAGAAAAGGGAGAGGGAGAGATAGTAGTGGAACAGATAAGACAGAGAGAAACAACACCATGAAAAAATCACAAGCTTTCGGAGGCTATCCCCTTCCTCAGGTGAAGGAGATAGCCTCCGAAAGCTTGTGAATTTAAAATAAAATTGCTGGACTATAACTTGGTGTTGTAAAATTGTTTACAATTGTCAACCCCAGTCCATCACCGGCATCTCCACATCATGAAAAAATCAGACAGATAAGAGAATGACCCATAATCTCTAACTTACAATACACAACATTACAGTAGATGGACTAAATAGCATTGAAATGCTAATTGCATCACCATCTAAAAGTGTTACAGGGCACTGTAACAGGTAAGTGTGGGGATTTTAACATTGGAATCTCCATAGGAAATGTTTACATAGCAGTTATCACCCCTGTGCTCACTGACCTACACTGGCTCCTGGTCTGGCAACGCCTCGATTTTAAAATTCTCATCGTTGTTTTCAAATCCCTCCATGACCTCGCCCCTCCCTACCTCTGTAACTTCCTACAGCCCTATAACCCTCCGAGATCTCTGCGCTCTTCCAATTCTGGCCTCTTGTGCATCCCCGATTTTAATTGCTCCACCATTGGCGGGGCCGTGCCTTCAACCGCCTAGGCCCGAAGCTCTGGAATTCCCTCCTTAAATCTCTCCGCCTCTCTACCTCTCTCTCCACCTTTAAGACGCTCCTTAAAACCTACCTGTTTGACCAATCTGTCCTAATATCTCTTTATGTGGCTCGGTGTCAAATTTTGTTTGATAAAGCTCCTGTGAAGCGCCTTGGGACGTTTTACTACGATAAAGGTGCTATATAAATGCAAGTTGTGGTTGTTTACAATGCAACCCCAACATGAATTTTAATGGGCCAGATTTTGCTGTCAAAATAACGCTCACCATTACTTATGCATAAATGATATAGCAACTTCAGACATGGGGCAGATGCACAGTTAAAGATGACTATCCAAAAGTTGCTGTCCAAGTTGCGCTGCTCCACCATTAGCTTCGCGAAAACAGCATTTTGCTGTCTGCCTCACCATTGATATGCATTGAATGTCGTGAAGTTACTGTATTTGCATGATAGATATGAACAAAATCCATCGCATATATTCAGGGCTAGTAATTACAAACGTAAGTACCCTTTTAACGAAGTGATGTGTTAATTACTGCCAATCAACCTCTCTGACACCAAAAATTAACTATTACAAGTGTGGAGTCTCATTCCTTCAGGTTTTGAATTGTTTTAGGAGATTCTAAAAATGTCAAATTTTTTATTTTAATTTTTTTTCTTACTTTTCCTTTCTGTCTCTTTTTTCTCTCTCTCTTAATCCAATCTTTCTTTCCCTCTCTTTATTTCTCTTTCTGTACCTGATTTGACATTGAATTCACCCCCTTTAATTCACCTTCCTTCTCAGTCCTTCTGCTGTTTATTTCCCAATCCTTAAATCTCATTGGTTAGGGAGATACCCTGTTGGTTGTCCTGTTCACTCAGATCCCAGATGCCCTGTTTCTCTCACTGCCCCGTTATCAGCTCACACTTTCAGCAACTTTGTGGCCAAAAATCTTTTGAGCTGAAAGGTGCAGGGGCAAGTCTAACTAATGGCAGACACCGTTAGATGACCTGCTACAGCAAAATTTGGCCCAATAAATTATAGATGTTTTTGAAAACAAAACACCTGACATTTTTCCCAGTAACTTAAATCTCTAATGTCCAAAATAAGAATTTAAACAAAAAAATTACATATTTCATAATAACTTTATTAAATTTATCCATTGAATTATTTTTTGTGCCTTTCAATGTCTTCATTAAAGTTTTTATTTGAAGGCCTCAGCATCTTCTGAAAGATTCTCTGACTTACCATATACAATGGCACAGGATGCACTATTTTTGAATGATTTGTGGAGAAAATATATTATAGCACCATGTGGCGAACCATGAGCCATGACAGGCAAGTCATGAAATAAACACTGACACTCCTACTAGAGCACCACCTACAGGGAATCCTAATAGGCAAGTGTGGACATTTTAACATGAGAATCTCCATAGGAAATGTTTATATAGTGTTATGGCAGAGAATGAATAAATGGATTGCAATTCAATATTAGTGTTTTAATGACATCCATTAACCAGCAGAGAATCACTTTCAAGGCTTCTGTTCGAATCTGGATCCCTAGAGCATTGAATGTTCCCAAACATTCATAATTAATATACATTACATATGCTGCTGCGGGGAACCACCAATGGAAACAAAAGTCATTTTTCCGATGGTAGATAAGCAGAAAACATTTTTAGTGATTTTATTGATTTACAAAAATTGAAAGATAAAATTCACTAAGATTAATTGCTTTACTTGAAAATACATTACAAGTATCACAGCCAGAATGAGGCTGATGTTAATCTACTTGTGGTTTAGTCAGTCATGGAGATTTTTATCACACCGAGTGCTAGTCATGTCATATCTTCTATATATAGAATAAATAAAGGATATTGCATAGAACTAGATTAAACATAACCAATCATTTGTAAGATAGATGCACCACATAAGGATGTCAGACAGGGTTTTTGTCCTCAAGTAGATAAACATTCACTCCCTCCACTACTGGCGCACCGTGGCTTCAGTGTGTACCATTTACAAGATGCACTGCAGCAACTCGCCAAGGCTTCCTCAATAACACCTCCCAAACCTGCGACCTCTACCACCTAGAAGGACAAGGGCAGCAGGTGCAAGGGAACAACACCAGCTACACATTCCCCTCCAAGTCACACACCATCCCGACTTGGAGATATATCGCCGTTCCTTCATCGTCGCTGGGTCAAAATCCTGGAACTCCCTACCTAACAGCACTGTGGGACAACCTTCACCACATGGACTGCAGCGGTTCAAGAAGGCAGCTCATCTCCACTTTCTCAAGGGCAATTAGGGATGGGCAATAAATGCTGGCCTTGCCAGTGACACCCACATGAATGAATTAAAAAAAAGATAGAAGCACCAAGATATAAGATAAAAATAATGTTAGAAATCCGAACTATAAACAAAATATGCTAGAAGTACACAGGTCAGAAAGAAAAATAATCAGTCAATAGTGAAGGTGAGACTCTTCATCAGAATTTGAGAACATAGGAACATAGGAATTGCTAGACAATAAAATACAAAAGTCGATCTTGTTCTCCTTCAACCATCCTGGTAGTCGCATGACACAACAATAATGGAGTTGTTGACTAACCATGGCAATCACCCACTATCAATTAGTCTACAACAGACCCAGACATGAAGTGAGGAAAACCCCCAGTGGTAGAAAGCTTTGGGAACCATAGGTCCCAAGCTTGCTCCACTTACCATATGTCATGTCTCAAATTACTCATATATTGTATCCCAACATATTGATTTCTAAAAGGAATCTATCTAATTTATATTTGATTGAATCAATACTATCTGCTTCTACCATCTCCCTAGGGAGCCTGTTCCATAGATTTACCACTCGCTCACTGAAATAATCAGCAGATTAGTTTTGAATTTACCCCCTTTAAGTGCAGGCTGTGTCCTTTAGTTCTACTGTTCTGGACAAGGTGAAATAGCTTGTCATGGTCCACATTATCTAGTTCCTATAGAATCCTAAAAACAGCAATTATATCACCTCTCAACCTACTCTTTTCCAGTGAGAACGTGTACAATTTACGTAATCGCTCATCATAACCCAATCCCTCCATCCCCTTCATCATCCCTGTTGCTCTCTACTGTATCCTCTCAATAGTTGCAATATCTATTTTGTACTGTGGCGATTAGAACCTTACACAGTATTCTAAATGCAGTCGCACGAATGATTTATAAAGCGTCAGGATTACCTCGCTATTTCTGCTCAATATTGACCTTTTAATACATCCCAATAACTGATTTGCTTTACTCGCTGCCACCGAGCATTGTTGCAGTTGCTTCAATTTATTGTCAATCAAGACTCCCAGATCTCTTTCATTTTCCAGACACATTATTTTCTTTCCATTTAAGTAATAGTCCCATATTGGACTTTTTTGTCCCCATGTGAAGCATTTTGCATTTCTCTACATTTAATTTCAACTGCCATCTGTCTACCCAATTACCAAGTATATTTAAATTCTCTTGTAGCTTATCATGTTCAGCTTTGCAGTCTACCACCTTCATTAGCTTTTATCATCTGCAAATTTAGCCTCTGTGCTTGTGACTCCTAGCTCCAGATCATTTATAATAGTAAACAAAAGAGGTCCCAAAACAGACTCCTGTGGGACCTCACTGGTAACATTCTCCCAGGATGACAATCTCTGTACCACAGCCCTCTGGGTTCTATCAATCAACCAATTATGTGACCATTGTAAAATATTTCCACTAATTCCCATTTTCTTTATTTTCAGTACCAGCCTTTCTAGAGGAACTGTATCAAAGGCCTTACTGAAATCTAAATACACCACATTTACTGCCTTACCCCTAGCAAGCTCCTTTGTCACACCCTCAAAGAAAACCAATAAATTAGATTGGTAAGACTTTCCCTTCATAAATCCATATTGGATATTTTTTAAGGTTTTATTTCTATCCAGATTCTCCATGATCTTATCTTTAATAAGGGTTTCCATAATTTTACCCACAATGGACATCAAACTCATTAGTCTATAGTCTCCTGGGTCACTTTTGCTACCTTTTTTAAAAATAGGAGTAACATTTGCCTTGTTCCAGTCACCAGGTACCTCTCCAGTATTCAATGATTTTTGGAAGATTTGTACCAGTGTTCCTGCAATTCCCTCACTTAGTTCCTCAAGGATTCTCAGATGCATCTTATCAGGCCCCTGAGATCTATTCACCTTAAGTTTGCACAGCTGTTTGGCAACCATGCTAGTAGTAATGTGAAGTGTCACAACTTACCTCTGAAACATCCTCTAGTTTATTTTCCAGTTCAAATAAGTTATTGGTCTTCTCCTTGGTAAAGACTGTTGCAGCCTGTGTAGGATTAGTTGTCATGTCCTCACCCGATCCCACCTCCAGTGGCCCCACTCCACCACTCATTTTTCTATTTTTTTTACTATAACTAAAAAACCTTTTATTATTATCCTTCACCTCTCTTGCCATATTCAATTCAAAATTTTTCCACCTGGACTACTTCTACCCTTGTTACTCGTTCCCACATGGACAACAACTATTGGTTCCTCACCTGCTCCCTCTAGCATTCTGTTAACCTGGGACATCAGCTCCTCGACCCATGCACCCAGCAGGCAAAAAACAATCATTTTTCTGGGTCCGATTTACACAGAATTCTATCTGCCAACTGAATAATCGAATCCACTAATACCATAACTTGCCTGCTACTCTTTCTCTTTCTGTCTCCTTTCCTGACAGGCTATTGGATTGCAATGCACATCCTCGCCTGTCACAACCAACTCTTGAGTCTCCGCATCATCTCTTTCCAGTGGAGAGAAACAATTGGAGAGCATCAGGGATGACTGCTCCTGCCTCACTACCTGACCACAACTTCTGGCCCTCTTTCTAACTCCTTCTTCAAATAATGTGGTCTCTTCTCCTACTCCAGCCCCCTGCCCGGTCTTCTCTAATATCTAATCTATAAAAACTTCTTCCTCCCCAATATTTTCATACATGGCCAGTTCTTCATTAAGGCTGACCACTTCAGCCTTGAGTGCATTGACCAGCGTGCAGTTGTTGCAGATGAAACCATCCAGAATCTGGGCCTAGAAGGCAAACATCTCATAACTTCTACAACGCACAAGCATTCCACCCACAAGCAATTAAGCTTTAAGCTTGTTTGCATTAAAAAAATAGCCTTAAGGAGGAAAAAAGACAAAGACAACCCCCTTCCATTTAAATTCCTTGAATTTCCCCTTCTCCCTTTCTTTTATGCTTCTGTCCCTCGGTTAATTTACTTTGCACCTCCTTCCTCCTCTGCGTCTAGTTCTCACTCTCACCAAATTCCCATTTAAGAAGTCCTCACTCTGTTCCCAACTCACTCCATTACCAGCTCCCTCTGCTGTGCTCTTTGCTCAAGCTTTTGAGAAATCCAGTACTGGGAGATAATTGTTTAAAAATATCTCTAGATGTATTTTAGTGGCAGAAAGTTAGGTTCATTTTTCCAAATGGATGTAATATTGGCTCACTATGACAGAATGGGATCTAACCCAAAGATAATTATGTAATTTGTTTTCCATATTGCTTACTTTTACATCAGAACTCCAATCATACACACGGAACGAATCTCTCTGAACAACAGTAATCAATGTTAGAATACAAGAACTATTAATATTATGGGGTAGCAATTGGTATGCATTGTGCCTGTTTTTTTGGGCACAAAATGGGTGCAAAGCATGTCAATTTAGCAGTGGGATGGCCTTGTCCAATCTGCGCTGGCGTTGGTTCCACTACCAAATTGGCGGGCACCATCTTTTAGGCATCCCGGGTGGACGACTGAAACAGGCATTAGGGCTGTTAAATATGTAAATTAGGGGCCTAATGCCTGTTAATTTTTTTAGAAATTAATGACCAACCCGCAGGGCAGGCGTTGGGCCTGCTCTGCTCAGGATTCTTCAGTGGCCTCCGTCACTGGCAATAGGAAAGTACTCATTTAATTTATTTTTAAAAAACACATTTCGATGGAACCAGGTGTAGGAGTGCTCACCCCAACTCCATAGTAATGGCAATTAGCCCCCCCCGTTGCCCGCTTCAACCTGAAGGCCACTCCTGCAGCCCGAAATTCATTTTTCTCGTTGCGCTAGCTGCCTGTGGAGGTGCGACGAGCGCCAAAAGTTCACCCCGAATACACAGCTGAGGCCCAATTTCGGCCCGGCCTCTCTCTTCAGGCACATACTGCTCGCACGACAGCAAATCTGGTCCCAAAAATGGACCCAGACTAATTTCTACCCATACAAATTTATTAATTTAGTGGAATAAATAATAATCACCCATAGTAAGAAAATCATGTAACGCTGTAATAGTTGCATCCTTAATTTAAAATGTAACAGCCAGGAACAGAAAGGTGCTACCAGGACACAGAACACAAAAAACCTTTTTCTTTTTGCACATTGCAGAATACATTAATAGAACTGCTAAGCAGGATACCATGTAGAAGGCAATAATAGTAATTTATTATTAAATGCATCCTGAAGAAAGAGACACAATTAAATTTAATTGGGTGCTATTGCTTTTACTATGCTCATGAACTGGCTGATCCATGGCTGGGGGCCCAGAATGTATTCGTCAGTACAAACATCTTTGCCTATTGTAAAATTCTTTACCATCAATTTTAAATGCACGATCAATTAACAGCGTAAATACTGCTGCAAAGCCATTTGACAAAAAAATCTTTAGTATCATTTAGGACACTGAACTGAACTCAATTTTATATAACATTATTACAACTAAGGTGCAAGACAGTAACATACAATAAGCATGCTTTAAGTAGTTTTAATTTTCTAAATGAATGTTACTGCCTGCTCGGCTCAGCTCAAAGCGTTTGAACACAGCAGTAATGAATTACAGCTCGTTAGCTAAAAACACTTCTTCAACCAATTATCAGACAAACGACCATTTTACAATTTTTGAAACCTTTACTCCTGCTACAAGTTCAATTCTAACCATGTTTTAATACTCTCCACAGTATTAATTGACCCCGTTTTCAATTTTAATAGTTTGGATAGACTTATTAATAAAAAATCATTGTTTAATTATGCATTCTGATTTAGATCAAGATATAGTACAGTCTGATATGTGTCACAAGCTTATTATTATGATATTATAATAATAAGTTCAGCAAGTTCAGACAGGCTGGTGGAACGGGCGGACACATGGCAGATGAAATTTAATGCAGAGAAGTGCGAAGTGATACATTCTGGCAGGAAGAATGAAGAGAGGCAATATAAATTAAATGATTCAATTGTAAAGGAGGTGCAGGAACAGAGACCTGGGGGTATATGTGCACAAATCTTTGAAGGTGGCAGGGCAGGTTGAGAAAGCAGTTAAAAAAGCATACGGGATCCTAGGTTTTATAAATAGAGACATAGGGGTCGATTTTCCAGTGAAGTAGTGTTGGGGACTTCCGACTTCCGCGTCTGGGTGAGCGCGCGCCTCCTGAATGCGGAAGTCCCACTGGCAATTAAAGCCGGCGGGATGATAGTTAAGAGACGTATGTAGATACGTGAATGTGAACAATCTTACAACACCAAGTGATAGTCCAACAATTTTATTTGAAAATCACAAGCTTTCGGAGGCTTCCTCCTTTGTCAGGTGAATGTCAGGAAATCCATCGGATGGGGGGGGGGGGGCGATGGCTGCATTCACCACTACATCCGAGGACGAGCAACATGACCATCCTCACCAGGCACGGCGTGCACTTCCGCCACTTGGAGCTCCACAACACAGTGCTGCACCACAGGCACCTGCACAAGAGCACAGATGGCAACAGAGAGAGCGACATGGCAGGAGGCTGTAGTGCTGATGATTTGTGCTCCAGAACTAGCCGCGCCTTGAGCCAAACTGTTCCAGTACAGCTACAACACTGGCATCTACCTGAAAATGTGGAAAATTGTTCAGGTATGTCCTGTCCACAAAAAGCAGGACAAATTCAATCCGGCCAATTACCGCCCCATCAGTCTACTCTCAATCATCAGCAAAGTGATGGAAGGAAGTGATGGTGCTATGAAGCGGCACTTACTCACCAATAACCTGCTCACCGATGCTCAGTTTGGGTTCCGCCAGGACCACTCGGCTCCAGACCTCATTCCAGCCTTGGGCCAAACATGGACAAAAGAGCTGAATTCCAGAGGTGAGGTGAGAGTGACTGCCCTTGACATCAAGGCAGCATTTGACCAAGTGTGGCAACAAGGAACCCTAGTAAAATTGTAGTCAATGGGAATCAGGGGGAAAGCTCTCTAATGGCTGGAGTCATACCTAGCACAGAGGAAGGTGGTAGTGGTTGTTGGAAGCCAATCATCTCAGCCCCAGGGCATTGCTGCAGGAGTTCCTCAGGGCAGTGTCCTAGGCTCAACAATCTTCAGCTGCTTCATCAATGAACTTCTCTCCATCATAAGGTCAGAAATGGGGATGTTCGCTGATTATTGCACAGTGTTCACTTCCATTCGCAACCCATCAGATAATGAAGCAGTCCGAGCCCGCATGCAGCAAGACCTGGACAACATCCGGGCTTGGGCTGATAAGTGGCAAGTAACATTCGCACCAGACAAGTGCCAGGTAATGACCATTTCCAACAAGAGAGAGTCTAACCACCTCCCCTTGACATTCAACGGCATTACCATCACTGAATCCCCCACCATCAACATCCTGGGGGTCACCATTGACCAGAAACTTAACTGGACCAGCCACATAAATATTGTGACTACAAGAGCAGGTGAGAGGCTGGGTATTCTGCAGCGAGTGACTCACCTCCTGACTCCCCAAAGCCTTTCCACCATCTACAAGGCATAAGTCAGGAGTGTGATGGAATACTCTCCACATGCCTGGATGAGTGCAGCTCCAACAACACTCAAGAAACTCAACACCATCCAGGACAAAGCAGCCCGCTTGATTGGCACCCCATCCACCACCCTAAACATTCACTCCCTTCACCACCGGTGCACCGTGGCTGCAGTGTGTACCATCAACAGGATGCACTGCAGCAACTCGCCAAGGCTTCTTCGACAGCACCTCCCAAACCCGCGACCTCTACCACCTAGAAGGACAAGGGCAGCCGGCACATGGGAACAACACCACCTGCATGTTCCCCTCCAAGTCACACACCATATCGACTTGGAATTATATCACCGTTCCTTCATCGTCGCTGGGTCAAAATCCTGGAACACCCTATCTAACAGCACTGTGGGAGAATCTTCACCACACGGACTACTGCAGTTCAAGAAGGTGGCTCACCACCACATTCTCAAGGGCAATTAGGGATGGGCAGTAAATGCTGGCCTTGCCAGCGACGCCCACATCCCATGAATGAATTAAAAAAAGGCACTACCCTCGTCACAGAGTCTACAGACCGAGGCTCAGCTTCCTGGACCTCTCTGAAGAACAGTGCATATGGAAGCTCAGATTGAGTCGCCAGGTAGTCGCAGACCTCTGCAGCCTCATTCATGCCGAGCTGCTCCCGGTTTCGCTGAGCGGCATCTCATTACTCGTCGCGGTCAATGTCACCACTGCCCTCGACTTATTCGCCTCCGGATCATTCCAGGGTGCCACCAGGGACATCGCCAGGGTCTCTCAGTTGTCTGCACACAAGTGCATAAGGCAGGTCACCGACGGTTTGTTTCGCAGGGCCTCGCATTACATCAACTTCCCCATGGACGACCTCAGCCAGACATATAGGGCAGTGGGATTCCACTCTGTGGCTGACTTCCCACGGGTGCAGGGTGTAATCGATTGCATCCATATAGCAATCTGAGTACTTCCACACGAGCCAGGACTGTTCATCAACAGAAAGGGGTATCACTCCATCAACACTCAGCTCGTTTGTGACCACCACAAAAGATTCCTTCATGTGTGCGCCAGATTCCCTGGCAGCTGCCACGATTCCTTCATCCTGACGGAATCCAACATCCCGCCCCTCTTCCATGCACTGAACAACCTTAAGGGCTGGCTCCTCGGGGACAAGGGATACCGCCTGCACACGTGGCTCATGACACCTCTGAGGGACCCCATCACCGAGCAACAGCGTCAATATAATGACAACCACATCACCACCAGGTCTACAATTGAGCATGCTATAGGGCTGCTCAAGATGCAATTTAAGTGCCTTGATCGTTCTGGGGGAGCGCTTCAACACGCACCAGATAGAGTGGGAGGCATTATAGTCATGTGTTGTGCCCTGCGCAACAGGGCACAACTTGAGGAGGCTTGAGGAAGTCCCATCAACATCTGCCACCCACATGGAGGAGGAGAAGGAGGAACCCATGGGCAGAGCAGCGGCTCACCTGGCTGCTTGTGCGATCAGGGAGTTACTCATATGTGAACAGTTCAGCCAACATCAGAAAGTGTGAAGAGTCTAGTCATCACACCACCTGGAAAGAGCAGCATCCACACCAGGTCACCCATCCCTCCCTGCACAAAACAGTCCTGCAACTACATATACACCCACTGTAAAGTGACCCAATGGGTGGCATCAAGTGTCGCCATTCATGGTGAACCTCGTGAAAGGGCCCTGTCACAAAAGCCAGTCAAGAATGGGCAAGACGTGGCAGTAGTAGTGACAATCCTAACATTTAATATCACTTTAATAAAAAGCAGATATAAATGAAAAAGACGACCTTCTGTCAGACACCCTTGTGCATACCCTTCGTGGTCAAAAAACCTTCGCCTTTCTCTTCCTACTAATTCTACGTGGTGCATCCCCTGTGGCTGCAGCAGAGGTAGTGGCAGGTTGCTCATGTTCATGCCCTGACTGCTTAGATGCTTTGGGCCAACGCCCTCTGGGTTTTGGAGACCGTGAGGGCCCCTCCAAAGACTGCTCCACCTGCACCTGGAGAGGAGGCAGCATTGCGGGTACTGGTTGAGAGTGGGGCAACATGTGAGACGTGGGAGCGCTGTGAGTGGCGTTCCCACTTCCAAGTTCCCTTTCGCCATTATCCCTCCCCTGTGCCAGGGCCACATCACTCCTACCACCCTGCTGGACAACAGTTTGGAGGATATGTATGATGCCTTGTAAGGCCAGTGCTAGTGTATCTGTCTGCCTGTCTAAGGCAACAGAATGTTGTTCACCCTGAGTCTGAATCACCATTGTCAGGGCCTCAATGGACTCATTTGTGAGCCGTGCTTGAAGCTCAACGGAGGCTAGCCTTTTCTCCATTGCAGATATTCCCACAGTTATTGACAATATTGAAATGTCTGAGATTGTGACACTATCTCAGACATTTCCACAGTTACCTGCGACAATATCTCAAAGTTGCTCACGTCCCTGTGACACTATCTCAGAGAGGTGCTCAGGTCCCTATGACTGTATCTCAGATACCTGTGCCACCATTCCACTCATGCAGAATTTGGACTCCTCCATCCTCTGCACTATTGTGGAGAGTGCGCATGGCACTTGTTCCAGTATCTCGCAAATGTGCTGCTGTCCCTCGATCATTCTCCATTTAAAGGATGGCCCCCAGGGTTCAGCATCTGCATATAGCTGAGCAGAGCCTGGAGAGGAGTGCGCCCATCGATGCGGACTCTCCACAGCTGCACATGCCACCAGTCTCTGCTCGTGCCCACTTATGTGTGGTGACTCACCAGGTGCCGACCCAACTAACTGAGTACTAGGACCCACCGTGGTGTGAGTATCTGCGCTGGTGGATGGCTCGCTAAGATGTGATTGTGCACCCTCAGAGGCCGGCAGGTGCTCTGAGGAATCACCCTCCGCCATCACTGAAGTCGCTGAAGGCCCTGTAAGGGAGCAGAAGGCAATATTAAGCATCATCACAGATGTGTCATGTTGCGATGAGCATACTGAGGTGTTCAACATGCCAATGATTGTTAACATCAACTCATAACTGTGTTTGATGAATGTTAAAGTTGTGTCACCAGACGTTTGTGGAGTGCCAGTCTTGCCGTCCCCGATGGACAGGCACTTGAGGGTGAGGCTGATCTACAGGGCCTCCTGCTCCGCGTCTGTGAGGACCACTATTTGTTGTGGCCTCCCTCCAGTCCTCGCGCTCTCACGTGCAGTTTGCGCTCTCTTCTCCTAGAAGGGGAGAAAGTACAGACGTGTGAGTGAGTGATGGTGAAGTGGCCAACTGATGAATGCATTGCTTTGGGTGAGGCTGACCATGAAAGAGATGCATCAGAGGGTGAGTATGAGACAGAGACATCACATTGGATGAGGATTGGGTTGAGTGGTAGTGGTGGGGTCACAAATGGGGAGGTGAGGAGGTGCTGAGGAAGTGCAGGTAAGTTAAGGATGAGCCTTAAGTGGCGGGGGGGGGGGGGGTATGAGTGATATGATAGAGTAGCTTTGGCAGTGATGTGCAACACGGAATGCAGGTGAATCAGTAAGTGTACTCACTTTGGCTGACCTAGTTAGGTCATTGAAGCGCTTCCTGCACTGGATCCAGGTGCTGGAGATGTTGCTGCTGCTGGTGACCTCCTCTGTCACTTTGAGCCAGGCCTTCTTGGTGGCAGAGGCAGGCCACTTCCTCCCGTCCGCCGGGTAAAACACATCCCTCCTCCTCCTCACCCCATCCAGTAGCACTTGGAGTGAGGCATCATTGAACCTTGGAGTAGCCTTGCCCCTGTGCTGCTCCATTGTGGAGTGTGGGTGTTTGCTCCAGGAAAAGCCTTTGGAGCAATGGCCCTTTAAATAGAGCTCCTCCAGCTGACAACCTGTGATGCGGGTGCACAGTCCGCCCGCTGCGCAGCTTTTGGACGGCAAACCCGGAAGCCACGTTAAGTGGCAATAATTGAATTGCGATCGCATGGGAAACTGACATTTTTTATTGGTCGGGTTACCCACGCGCCCATTCACCCTCCCCCGCTGCCATCCCGCCTCCACTCTAATATCGGGGTCATAGGGTACAAAAACAAAGAAGTTATTTTGAATCTTTATAAAACACTGGTTTGGCCACAACTAGAGTATTGTGTTCAATTCTGGGCACCGCACTTTAGGAAGGATATGAATGTCTTAGAGAGGGCGCGGAAAAGATTTACTAGAATGTTCCAGGGATGAGGGACTTCAGTTACGTGGATAGACTGGAGAAGCTGGGCTTGTTCTCTTTAGAGCAGAGAAGGTTGAGAGGAGATTTGATAGAGGTGTTCAAAATCATGAAGGGTTTAGATAAAGTAAATAAAGAGAAACTGTTCCCATTGGCGGAAGGGTCGAGAACCAGAGGACACAGATTTAAGGTGACTGGCAAAAGAACCAAAGGTGACATGAGGAAAAAGTTTTTTTACGCAGCGAGTAGTTATGATCTGGAATGCGCTGCCTGAAAGGATGGTGGAAGCAGATTCAATCATGGCTTTCAAAAGGAATTGGATAAATATTTGAAGGAAAAGAATTTGCAGGGCTACGGGGAAAGAGCGGGGAATGGGACTAAATGGATTGCTCTTACAAAGAGCCGGCACAGGCTTGATGGGCTGAATGGCCTCCTTTTATGCTGTAACGATTCTATGATTATGTGACAATTGTTTCCAATAAACATTTAACTAAACTTACAAAATAACATTTGGCTGAGAAAATGTATGTTTTAACTTCCTCAACTCAAGGCACCTTCCATATTAATCAAAGTAGGACCCAGAGAATACGAGTATCACATCTGAGTAAAGTTCTAGAAATTCGTAAGCAGTACAGAGAAAGGTGAACTAACTTCATTCTGGAGTTTGTTTTCTGTTTAAGAAATGGTTACAAACAACCTGCATGGAGAAAAAAAGAGACAGAACACAGGAGTGATGAATAACTGTTTAATCAAATGGACATATACATTTTCACTGGTTAGTAAATAATCTAGAATGGTTTGGTGACTTGACCTTCTGTGCAATGTGCTTTTGAAGCTGTGATGACAAACTCATACATTCTTTCACGACAATATGGCTCATTTCCAGTAAAATTTGAATAATTGGATGATATAACGTCGTTCACTAAATTACACCGCGATGCATCAGAAAACGGCATTTTAAATTTGGCAGTAACTCACTGGAGTTACCATCCATTTACAAATCATGGTGTAGTAACAGCTGCTTGTTTGAAAATAGGGTCCTATTACATAATGTAAAGTAAGACTTATCCATTTAGAAGAATACATTGCTTGTGCTACAAAGCAACTAATTATCTTAATTTATTTTGAAAATTCCTAACTAATTATGTTCATAATACAATTACACCATAATCGCTCTCTTCATTGGTGTTGCGACAAATGGGAGATACATTTCAACTGCTCATAAATATTTTAATATTGTAAAACAGTATTCTAAACTGTATCAACTATGACAACAATGTTATTCCTGAGTTCAGGTTACTTGCCATTTAATGACTCCAAAGGTAATACACTCCACAAGAACACCATCACTATGGCTCACATTTGTACTGCAAAAGGAGAGTAATACATTTGAAATAACTCTAGAGAATTATCTTTTACAATATCATGAAGCATGATCAGGATGTACTTGACATCAGAAAGTCACTCCATATTTTTGTTTATTCTGTGCAAAGAATAGCTCAGTGCCTTGGAACCTCTTAAATTGCAATGCATATTGGTTCATCGAATTCTGATATCAATTACAAGATTATATATATCAAATAGTTTATTGCTGACCATCATGTACACTAATCTTGCTCCCTGGCAAAATTCTGGGGGAATTTGCTCTACATAAATAGTCCAACTTGATATCAGTCAGGCTATTTATTTTGCTCTTCTTTTGTGAGTGGTAGATGTGTAGACAAATATCTCCTTTGGAAACCAAATTTATGATGTGCAAACCTGGCAAATCTGTTGCCCTCATTCCCCAGAACAAAGTCCAGATAAAACAAGGCCCAGACTGTAGACAAGTTTCCCTCTGCTGCTTATCCTCAATATGGGAATTTGTATTCCTATACGATTTCAGGTTCTAAATTCTTAATATGTGAGAATTTGTAAATCATGATTGAAGGATCAATGGTGACCATGTGAGCAAGTGAAAGATTGTTCCAAGAGCAGAAGGGAACGAGGATGCACCCCCACCATATAACAAGGAGAGATAAATGCGTACTTTATGCTACATGTGATTGAATGCAGTCTACTGCTTCCCTCCCCAGGTCAATCAGATTGCAAATACCAGGGAAACTAGTAGATGAGTTATCAATTAGCACCTAGAAAAATTAATACCTTTCCCACTTGATCACTGAGGAAAACTGCTGCACACAACATGGCCAGTGTGAATAAAAAGAAAAAAACTGTAAATGCTGGAAATACACAGAAGGTCAATCAGCATCTGTAAAGAGAAAAGACAGAATATGATGTTTTTGGTGTACACCCTTCATCAGGTTTTGCATTTTCTGTTTTTATGGCTTGTGTGATATAAGTATTATGTTTGAAACAATTTAATATGATGAATCTGATATCCTCTTTAACTGCCAGGCAGTGCTTCCTAGCCACGTTAGTTCTGCAACCATTAATATTTTGTGCCTCTGAATAATAGGCCAATCTAAACCAAAATTATCTCAACTGTGTAAAATTCAGGTATTTGCAAATTAATTCAAAGTGATCCATTTCAGGTCACATTAGCTTTATGTTCCCAAAATAATAGTGTCTCTGAACCTCCTCCAATTCAGTAAAATATATCTATACTAAAAAGTGAACAATTAAGTTTTTTTATATATCACGATCGAAGTAAACTGGTAATACTGAACAAAGTTTGTAACTGGTCAGGTCCTGAGCCATGAATCTTCTAACCTGTGTGCTGCTATGCCATAAAGTTCTACATTACACAGATTATTTTATCTTCAAAAGAAAAAATGGGGGAAAAAAATCAGGGAAACTGGCCACTGCCAAAGGAAAACAACATAAACATTGGTTTATATGACAAATTTACCACTCACTAAATGAGTTCTGTGCATGGCAGGAACAGTAAGTAATATGTACACTGGTATTTTCATATTAGCAATAGAAACTGTTAAAATAATAGCTTAGTATAAATAATAATGGAGCATACCAAGGGAATGAAAATCCCATTCTATTTCTTTTGCTACAGGGGTCTTATAGGAAATGAACTTGGGCCTCAGTGCAGTTTTAGTGGCAGCAAGGTCATAGTTATAAAGCATAACTCAGCGCTAATTGGCATTAAATCTCAAAAAGAAGCCAAAGGATAGATGATGTTGGAGATTAAAAATTCATATTGCTGCATTTGGATGGGGGTAGGTGAGTTCTCTTCTGAGGTTAGAGTTAAGGTTAATTGTTATTGCAGAATACTGTTGCTGTCAGGCTTCCAAATATTAGAAAATTTGCTAGTCATACAGCCACTGAAAACGATTGGGTCTATATTACTAATATGAGTATTATCAATTGAAAATCAATCCCACATTAAAAGTGCTTATCCTTAAAAATGTTGAGATCAGTTCCAGTAAAATACAGAATGATTTTTTAATCAGGATTTCTAAATTTTTCAAGAAGTCTTCAACAAGGGTGCCCACTGCAGCACAGGGTTAGGTGCCTTGCCTTGGTCTTCAACGGGACTCAAACTAGCTCCCTTTAAGCATTCTGAGGGTGTACTGGGCAGAATTCCCAGCCTAGCCTGGGAAATCTCTTAGACACATCTCCTTGACATGAGCGGTGGGGATGGGGCAGTGGTTGACAGAAGGTTGGCACTCTGTCCTCCCGCTCCAAGAATCTCACGGGGCAAAGCCCCAGAGGAACCAGGTTTCACCCTATCTTCAAGTCCTTGATCAGTGATCTGTGCAACTTCTGCCTGATTAGAATTTTGGGCCCAAAGTGTTTTCCTTAGCCACTGCAGAAAGGTAGATAGATAAATAAATAAATCTCTGCATTAATATGGGGAACACCTTTACTGACTGTTCAGGGTGTTGGTTTTATTGTGAACACCAAGAAATATTCTGCTGTCGGATGCTTCTGGTGTGGAAATGGACAGATAATCAGGCATCACATTTGTGAGCACCTTTCTGAACGGCTGAAAACAAAGATCCAAATAACATCTGCAACTTTCACACAGCTGTGTTATACCATGATGCAATATCTTTGTACCAATTTCCCTGTAGCTTTGCAACATTCATCTTTTATTTATAGTATTTTGCTTGCTTCCAGGAAGAGCCCTCATAGTTTGACTCTGTAATGCTTGAACCATGTGGAGTACTTTGATCTGAATTTCTAATCCCTCTTCCTAAGAGCAAAAATATGGCTTTCTGCCCAGCAATAGTAAAAAGATTATTAATGAGTAACCATTAATCTTTATTATAGTGGGGGTTAGATTGAAACAGGGCACGGGGATTGCGGTGCATGATTAATTCACGCCCGGTCGTTGAGATGCAGGCAGCACATAACATTCATGCTGCCAGCTGATTTACCTGATTTCTGTGAGCTGCCAGGCATAGCTGCACTGTTGAGGGGTTGCTCACCAGCAGGGAGGGCCCGATATCACGAGTGGCTAGCACCACTTACAGGCAGCCTGCACCTCTTGAAGGCAGCCTGCACCTCTTATTTGCAAAATATAAGATACTAAATCCCACATCCTCCAACCTGCGCGCCAGACCTCAATAATCTGCCGACATGACTCTATACCAGGCCTGTGAGAGAGCGTTCACCAAGGTCCTCTGAAGATGCACTAGAGGCCTTGGTGTATGAGGTGGACAGAAATAGAGGCATCGTATATCCACAGGGGGCAAGAGGCAGATATATGCTCCCGAGGCAGCGGGAGGCAGTAGGGGATGAAGTCAATGCCAGGCGCATAGCACCACGAACATGGATGCAGTGCAGGGAGATGTTCAATGCTTTGGCATAAGTGGTCATAGAACGAGGTCAACTGTCAAGTGGCATATCCTACCAAATGCACCACTAGCCGCATCCACTGCTCCACACACGATACCCCATCACCCACATACCAACAACCTCTTTCAATCAGTACTCATCTCTTCCAATCAGATGGTTCCTCTCACTCTCACACATTACCACTGTTGCAAGCCGCACCCCCACAACTCACAGGTCACACACACTGGCAGCTATTCAAGCATGAGAGGCACTTCACCCAACTATCTTGCAGGACACTCACCGACACACGTCCCACTTTCTTGCAGGAGAAGGTGGCACATAACAGGAGGCAGCAAGTGGCAGTGGTTCCATGGAACATGAACTTGCTGTCCTCTCTCAGGATGACAACATTCCTATCCCACACCTGCCACTCCCCCAGTGCCCTTGCTGTTGCCTGTCAGCTAGCCAGTCCACTCCCTGTAGAGTATTGAAGCTTTATTATAGGAACACAGGAAGATAGGAATAGGTTTAGGCCATTTAGCCCCTCGAGCCTGTCCCATGCAATGAGATCATGGTTGATCTGTGACCTAGCTCCATATCCCTTAATACCATTGATTAACAAAAATCTATCAATCTCAGATTTAAAATTAACAATTGAGCGAGCATCAACTGCTCTTTGCAGAAGAGCGTTCCAAATGTCTACCAACCTTTGCGTGTAGAAGCGTTTCCTAACTTCACTCCTGCAAGTACTGGCTCTAATTTTTAGGCTATGTCCCCTAGTACCGATATTCAAATATAGACGCAAAAACACAAAAGGAAATGCGGCCCGACCATGGCTAACAAAATAAATTATGGATAGTATTAGATCCAAAGAGGAGTCATATAAAGTTGCCAGAAAAAGTAGCAAACCTGAGGATTGGGAGCAGTTTAGAATTCAGCAAAAAGGACCAAGAGATTGATTAAGAGGGGGAAAAATAGACTATGAGAGTAAACTTGCAAGGAACATAAAAGTGGACTGTAAAAGCTTCTACAAGTATGTAAAAAGAAAAAGATTAGTGAAGACAAATGTAGGTCCCTTACAGTCAGAAGAGGGAGAATTTATAATGGGGAACAAGGAAATGGCAGAGAAATTAAACAAATACTTTGGTTCTGTCTTCACGGAAGAGAACACAAATAACTTCCCAGAAATGCTAGGAAACCAAGGGACTAGTGAGAAGGAGGAATTAAAGGAAATTAGTATTAGTAAAAAAATATTGCTGGAGAAATTAATGGGACTGAAAGCCGATAAATCCCCAGGACTTGATAATCTGCATCCCAGAGTAATAAAAGAGGTAGTCATGGAAATAATGGATGCATTAGTTGTCATCTT
Organism: Heptranchias perlo; assembly: GCF_035084215.1. Taxonomy (NCBI): domain Eukaryota; kingdom Metazoa; phylum Chordata; class Chondrichthyes; order Hexanchiformes; family Hexanchidae; genus Heptranchias; species Heptranchias perlo. Next base: position 50,886,866 of record NC_090327.1, on the reverse strand, counting down.
CCAAAATTCTATAGATTATGGAACAGTTCCTGCAGATTGGAGGGTGGCAAATGTAACCCCACTATTTAAAAAAGGAGGGAGAGAGAAAACAGGGAACTACAGACCAGTTAGCCTAACATCAGTAGTAGGGAAAATGCTAGAATCTATTATAAAGGATATGATAACAGGACACTTAGAAAATATCAACGGGATTAGACCAAGTCAACATGGATTTATGAAAGGGAAATCGTGTTTGCCAAACCGACTGGAGTTTTTTGAGAATCTAACTGATAGAATAGATAAGGGAGAACCAGTGGATGTGGTTTATTTGGATTTTCAGAAGGCCTTTGATAAAGTCCCACTTAAGAGGTTAGTGTGCAAAATTAAAGCTCATGGGATTGGTGGTAATATACTGGCATGGATTGAAAATTGGTTAATAGACAGGAAACAGAGAGTTGAAATAAATGGGTCTTTTTCGGGGTGGCAGACAGTGACTAGTGGGGTACCGCAGGGATCAATGCTTGGGCCCCAGCTATTCACAATATATATCAATGATTTGGATGGGGGAACCAAATGTAATATTTCCAACTTTGCTGACGACACAAAACTAGGTGGGATTGCAAGTTGTGAGGAGGATGCAAAGAGGCTTCAAAGCGATTTAGACAAGTTGAGTGAGTGGGCAAATACATAGCAGATGCAGTAGAACATGGATAAATGTGAAGTTATCCACTTCGGAAGGAAAAACAGAAAGGCAGAGTATTATTTAAATGGTGATAGATTGGGGAATGTTGATGTACAAAGGGGCCTGGGTGTCCTTGTACACCAGTCACTGAAAGCAAACATGCAGGTGCAGCAAGCAGTTAGGAAGGCAAATGGTATGTTGGCCTTCATTGTAAGAGGATTTGAGTACAGGAGCAAGGATGTCTTTCTGCAGTTATACAGGGCCTTGGTGAGACCACACCTGGAGTATTGTGTTCAGTTTTGGTCTCCTTACCTAAGAAAGGATATACTTGCCATAGAGGGAGTGCAGTGAAGGTTCACCAGACTGATCCCTGGGATGGCAGGACAGTTATATGAGGAGAGATTGGGTCGACTCGGCCTGAAGTTTAGAAGAATGAGAGGGGATCTCATTGAAACTTATAAAATTCTGACAGGGCTAGACAGACTGGATACGGGGAGGATGTTTCCCCTGGCTGGGGGGTCCAGAACGAGGGGTCACAGTCTCAGGATATGGGGTAGGACATTTAGGACTGAGATGAGGAGAAATTTCTTCACTCAGAGGGTGGTGAACCTGTGGAATTCTATTCCACAGAAGGCTGTGGAGGCCAAGCCACTGAATATATTTAAGGAGGAGCTGGATGGATTTCTTGACACAAAAGGCATCAAAGGGTATGGGGAGAGAGTGGAAATATGGTATTGAGGTAGAGGATCAGCCATGATCATATTGAATGGCGGATCAGGCTCGAAGGGCCGAATGGCCTATTCCTGCTCCAATTTTCTATGTTTCTAGGAGACCTCCAAAAATAGGTATAAATGCATCAGCAGCCAGAAGCAATAATCCAGCAACTAACCTGTAACTCCTGCATGATCTCTTTAAATAGCGTTGGCGGGGGGTCCTCCATGCTGTTTACGACCTGTTCAGCTCTGCGAGGTTAAGACAGTGCGTTGGCTGGAGCGTTGAGTTCCAAAATTGCATCTGTCCCTTTAAATCAGCGTTGCACACTGATCTACCGCATATTCTCCCTACTTTACATTCTGCCGGCATTTGTTATCTGCGCTCGCGCAAATGTCATTACCAAGGTGGCGTCTGGCGCACTTCGCACTTAAAGTGCGCGCGCGCATTCCGGACGCCATTTTGGGTCCTTAGTAGGCGCTACGCGGCCCAATTAATAGCCCATTAATTCTTCACCACAGTGCATTTTTCAGGTAATCAGAGACAGGTGTTTCTGCAATATTTTATTCGTTATTCAAAAATTCCCTTTAATGCTTTTTGCCATTTGAAAATGAATTCAAGTGAAGTAGCATAAGTTTGAAACAGATGATAATCCAGTGAAAAGATTTAAATTTATGTTGATGTCAGTCTGAGAGATTCATTATTTTAGTCATTGTAGCAAATTATCTTCATTCGGCTTTGATTAAAATTGAAACAGTGATATTGGCTGAGAAAAAAAGATAAATGCTAATATTTTAAGAAATAGCATTTTTAAGTGGTAGAGAAAAATCCAAATTAGTCTCTGTGAAAAGGAAAGATTTTCACACAAATACTGCTAATAGCTCCCACAGTTCGTTTGCAGACCAGGAAAGGCCAAAGACTAAGGTATTTGAAAGCTAATTAAGCACATGATAAGACAATGGAAACACTCTGCAGTTTGTATTAAGGCTGAAGAGACAACTGCAGATCAATTATTGTTGAAACCAAGATGACTGAGAAATGTGAACTTTTTTGCTCCTGAACCACCCACTCAATTGTCACAGTGATCAACTTTGGATCAATGGGCTATGGCAAAATAACATTAACTCGCAGGGGCAATCCTGACAGAGCAATTTCAGAATTACATATGTAGAGTTTGAAAAAAGCTCTCTATTTAAACACACAACTGAGTTGTTCTGTCTCTCTCACACTCACCAGGCATGATTTATTCTGACCTGCTTCAGGCCAAAAGATGTATTTGAATACCAGTGATGTGCAGTTTCTGTAACAAGTAGTTTGGCTGCCAGTAAATGAAGATGTTACCAAATCCTGGAGAGATTTGACAATGAGCTGAATTTCATCAAGTAGACCTACTACAGTGATTCGATCAAACAACTTTCCCTCCCTCCTTTCAAGTATATGGCTTGACACATGGCAGAACTGTCTCTTTTTCATCTATGCTCTTTGCTTTGGCAGTCAAACCTTCAGCTATTCACCCAGAAATTCAAAGCCTCATACCTAAGAGGAGTATGACCAAACTGTCTGATGATAGTTCAGTGAAAGATGATACCTTAATTTTATTCAGCACTTCTGTTCTGCACAGAGACAAGATGGTAATATGGGTTTGCACACTGTTCTTTTATCTCTTCCACCTGGGTTTGAGTGCAGATCAGAATGATGGGAAGACAGTATCATCTCTCTCTATAAAGGTTCTATGCAAAATAAGCGTCGCTCCCCAGTTCCTAATGGGAATAAGCCCACAGTAAAAAAAAACTGAAGTGGCAAATTCACTCAGAGTGATTGGCATGGGAAATAGAAACAATCATGTCGGTGCCATAGATGATGCTCATCTGAGGTGAGATTACATTTTTGGGGCAGCGTATAGGGAGTTTTACCTCTAATTAACTGTAGTGTATCTGATCTAGAAAACTTAATGTTAATCCTGTATTCAATTTAAAGGATAACTTTTTCATATGTAAAACAAGCTCCATTTTTCTTATATGGCAGGCTGACACAACAAAAGTAAATATAAAGCCTCTTATAAAGCATCTGCTTATATTGCAAAATCCAGACTGAATATTAGAGATTGGTATCGTGATTGGCTGTATTTTTTTTGGTATGGGACATAATTCTGAATTGTTTTGTTGAAACTAAAATTTAGAAGGCAGGGAAGCTGGAATTCCCAGACCCAATTATCTGTAATTCAGCTTTCAAATATTAGCACATTTCAGCCCCACTTTTCAGCAAAACCCCAAAACAGGAGAACAAAGAGGTATCTACAGGGATCTGTTGATATAGCTTCCCCCCACCCCCATATCAATTTTTTCCCCTTATACTTCATTCTTAAATGGTGACTCACACTTGGAGACAGTTCCGTGGCATTAGCCATTTCCAAACGACCTGTCGCAGATGCACCTGTCCATGACAGTATTGGTAGGAGTGACCACCGCACAGTCCTTGTGGAGACGAAGTCCCGTCTTCACACTGAGGACACCATCCAACGTGTTGTGTGGCACTACTACCGTGCTAAATGGGATAGATTCAGAACAGATCTAGCAGCTCAAAACTGGGCATCCATGAGGAACTGTGGGCCATCAGCAGCAGCAGAATTGTATTCCAGCTCAATCTGTAATGTCATGGCCCAGCATATCCCTCTCTACCATTACTAACAAGCCAGGGGATCAACCCTGGTTCAATGAGGAATGTAGAAGAGTATGCCAGGAGCAGCACCAGGCGTACCTAAAAATGAGGTGCCAACCTGGTGAAGCTACAACACAGGACTACATGCATTCTAAACAGTAGAAGCAACATGCTATAGACAGAGCTAAGCATTTCCACAACCAACGGATCAGATCAAAGCTCTGCAGTCCTGCCACATCCAGTCGTGAAAGGTGGTGGACAATTAAACAACTAACGGTAGGAGGAAGCTCTGTAAACATCCCCATCTTCAATGATGACAGAGTCCAGCACGTGAGTGCAAAAGACAAGGCTGAAGCATTTGCAACCATCTTTAGCCAGAAATGCCGATTGGATGATCCATCTTGGCCTCCTCTCGATATCCCCACCATCACAGGAGCCAGTCTTCAGCCAATTCGATTCACTCCACGTGATATCAAGAAATGGCTGAGTGCACTGGATACAGCAAAGGCTATGGGCCCCGACAACATCCCAGCTGTAGTGCTGAAGACTTGTGCTCCAGAACAAGCCGTGCATCTAGCCAAACTGTTCCAGTACAGCTACAACACTGGCATCTACCCGAAAATGTGGAAAATTGTCCAGGTATGTCCTGTCCACAAAAAGCAGGACAAATCCAATCCAGCCAATTACCGCCCCATCAGTCTACTCTCAATCATCTGCAAAGTGCTGGAAGGTGTCGTCGACAGTGCTATCAAGTGGCACTTACACACCGATAACCTGCTCACCAATGCTCAGTTTGGGTTCTGCCAGGACCACTCAGCTCCAGACCTCATTACAGCCTTGGTCCAAACATGGACAAAAGTGCTGAATTCCAGGGGTGAGGTGAGAGTGACTGCCCTTGACATCAAGGCAGCATTTGACCGAGTGTAGCGCCAAGGAGCCCTAGTAAAATTGAAGTCAATGGGAATCAGGGGGAAAACTCTGCAGTGGCTGGAGTCGTACCTAGCACAAAGGAAGATGGTAGTGGTTGTTGGAGGCCAATTATCTCAGCCCCAGGACGTTGCTGCAGGAGTTCCTCAGGGCAGTGTCCTAGGCCCAACCATCTTCAGCTGCTTCATCAATGACCTTTCCTCCATCATAAGGTCAGAAATGGGGATGCTCGCTGATGATTGCACAGTGTTCAGTTCCATTCGCAACCCCTCAAATAATGAAGCAGTCCGAGCCCGCATGCAGCAAGACCTGGACAACATCCAGGCTTGGGCTCATAAGTGGCAAGTAACATTCGCGCCAGACAAGTGCGAGGCAACAACACTCAAGAAGCTTGACACCATCCAGGACAAAGCAGCCCGCTTGATTGGCACCCCATCCACCACCCTAAACATCCACTCTCTTCACCACCAGCGCATTGTGGCTGCAGTGTGTACCATCTACAGGATGCACTGCAGCAACTCGCCAAAGCTTCTTTGACAGTATCTCCCAAACCTGCGAGCTCCACCACCTAGAAGGACAAGGGCAGCAGCACATGGCAACAACACCACCTGCACGTTCCCCTCCAAGTCACACACCATCCTGACTTGGAAATATATCGCTGTTCCTTCGTTGTCGCTGGGTCAAAATCCTGGAACTCCCTACCTAACAGCACTGTGGGAGAACCTTCACCACACAGACTGCAGAGGTTCAAGAAGGCGGCTCATCACCACCTTCTCAAAGGCAATTGGGAATGGGCAATAAATGCTAGCCTTGCCAGCGACGCCCACAATCAATGAACGAATAAAAAAAAAATTAGTTGTGTACTGGTGCCTTACTCAAGTGGCCATTTTTGATGTGTGAGCCTGGCCCAGGAGGCTACTTGCCTGTTTGGGGTATAACAGTCCAGCCTAATCCTATCGTTACCCAATATCCATACATGCACACTTTCCAGTGACGAGGATCAAGATCCCTTCCTGATTTTTCTCTTCCCTAGTCTGGAGTGGGGGAGGTTGAGGCCAAGTGTCATACCTCTACTGCATTGGCTTCATGAACCAAATGGCCTCCCTTTGTGCTGTAATTTCTATTGTTGCCTCAGATACTATTAGCCATCTCAGCACAGACTAAAGAATGAATCTTGCACCCTCCTGGTCTGTATGGCTCAGAATCACACAGCACTTCACCCTTCATCCAATTTATACTATAACGGAGCTGGTGTAGTTTATGGGCACAAAAACACTGTTAGCTTGGATTATCACAGATATAATATCAAAGTGGAAAATGCTCTATTTGATGCATTTACAGCTAATGTACCCAAACCTAAACTTTGGTACAAAAGAGGGATTTTTAATTTTGTTTTTGGAAATTGGACAGAACTGATATCATAACTACATCAATACTTTCCAAACTAAAACACACTTACACCTTATTCTGCCATAGTGGAGCTTATTATTATTTTATAAAATCACGAGGTAATTAAAAGAATCTATTTATTTTCAGTTAAATTAATTTAATAGTCTTAAAGTAACAGCATTTTATAAAGGACCTAAAAGATATGTTTTTCATTATAGACAATGGGATAATTCTAAACCATTCTAAGAGTGACAAACTTAAGTCCGAAACTAAAATCCTAAAGTTAAACAAAGCCAATTACAAAGGTACGAAGGGCAAGTTGGCGAAGGTTGATTGGGAAATTAGATTAAAAGATATGACGGTAGATAAGCAATGGCAAACATTTAAAGAGATATATCATAATTCTCAACGAATACACATTCCATTGAGGAATAAAAACTCCAGGGGAAAAATGATCCGTCCGTAGCTAACTAAAGAAGTTAAGGATAGTATTAGATTAAAAAAAATCAAAAAACTGACAAAGAGGGAGAAAATAGAATCTGAGAGTAAACTAGCAAGAAATATAAAAACAGATTGTGATAGCTTCTACAAGTATGTAAAAAGGAAGAGAGTAGCAAAAGTAAATATGGGTTCCTTAGAGGCTGAGATAGGAGAAATTATAATGGGGAATAAGGAAATGGCAGAGGCGTTAAACAAATATTTTGTATCTGTCTTCACAAAAAAATACCAGAAATAGTGGGGAACCAAGGGTCTAATGAGAGTGAGGAACTTAAAGTTATTAATATTTGTAAAGGAAAAGTACTGGAGAAATTAATTAGACTAAAAGCCGATAAATTCCCTGGACCTGATGCTGGAATCTATTATTAAGGACGTGGTAACAGGACACTTAGAAAATCATAATGTGATTAGGCAGTCAACATGGTTTTATGGAAAAGAAATTGTGGTTGACAAATCTATTCGAGTTTTTTGAAGTTTTAACTCACAGGGTAGATAAAGGGGAACCAGTGGATGTCGTACATCTGGATTTCCAAAAGGCATTCGATAAGGTGCCACACAAAAGGTTGTTACACAAGATAAGAACTCATGGGGTTGGGCGTAATATATTAGCATGGATAGAGGATTGGTTAGCGGACAGAAAACAGAGAGTAGGAATAAACAGGTCATTTTCAGGTTGGCAGGCTTTAACCAGTGGGGTGCCGCAAGGATCAGTGCTTGGGCCTCAGTTATTTACAATCTATATTAATGACTTAGATGAAGGGACCGAGTGTAATTTTTCCAAGTTTGCTGACAATACAAAGCTAGGTGGGAAACTAAGCTGTGAGGAGGACGCAAAAAGTCTGCAAAGGGATAGAGACAGGTTAAGTGAGTGGGCAAGAAGGTGGCAAATGGAGCATAATGTGGGGAAATGTGAGGTTATTCACTTTGGTAGGAAGAATACAAAAACAATATTTTTTAAATGATGAGAAAGTATCAAATGTTGGTGTTCAGAGGGATTTGAGTGGCCTTGTCCATGAAACACAGTAAGTTAACATGCAGGTACAGCAAGCAATTAGGAAGGTAAATGGTATGTTGGCCTTTATTGCAAGGGGGTTGGAGTACAAGAGTAAGAAAGTCTTGCTGCAATTGTAAAGGGCTTTGGTGAGACTACACCTGGAATATTGTGTACTGCTTTGGTCTCCTTACCTAAGGAAGGATACACTTGCCTTAGAGGCGGTGCAACAAACGTTCACTAGATTGATTCCTGGGATGAGAGGGTTGTCCTATGAGGAAATATTGAGTAGAATGTGCCTATACTCTTTGGAGTTTAGAAGAATCAGAGAAATGACCTAATTAAAACATCTAAGATTTTGAGAGGGCTTGACAGGGAAGATGCTGACAGGCTGTTTCCCCTGGCTGGAGAATCTAGAACTAGGGGGCATAGTCTCAAGATAAGGGGTCGGCCATTTAGGACAGAGGTGAGGAGGATTTTCTTCACTCAGCAGGTTGTGAATCTTTGGAATTTTCTACCCCAGAGGGCTGTGGATGCTCATTCACTGAGTATGTTCAAGACTGAGATCGATAGATTTTTGGACTCTAAGGGAATCAAGGGATATGGGGATCGGGCGGGAAAGTGGAGTTGAGGCCAAAGATCAGCCATGATCTTATTGAATGGCGGAGCAGGCTCGAGAGGCCGTATGGCCTACTCCTGGTCCTTCTTATATTCTTATGTATTCTAGTTAATGGGTATGATGACATTGAGTAATTACACTTTTATTGCTGCACAGTTGTTCATGTTATAGTCTTATCGAATATAATTAAGAATGCTTAGATCACTGCTCAGTAAGAACTGTCACACAATAGATTTTTAAAAATGACATTTTGCAACCAGCTAATAACTTGTAAAAAGCAACTGATCCTCGTGGGATTCGACTGTAGCAACTTCCTCCATGCCTCTTTATAATCACATCAATTATCTTCTCACATCGCATTCTATATTCTGTTCCCCCCAGAAACATTGTGATTTAGGACTCTGGGTTACTGGCATCATTCTTTTACTTGACTGTGCTGCCTTTGCAGAACCAGCATCAAATCATTTCCCTTCTAGTTTTGTTATAGACAAAAAAAAATCTGTTAATGCTGATGTTCAGCCACACGGTTGCTCATTTCAATAATCTAACATTTATCTAACAATAATCTAATGCTTGAAGATGCCATTTAGTTTAGCCAAGCAGAAACTTGTATATAAAAGTGTTCAACAATAACAACTTACATTTATATCGTGCCTTTAGTGTCGTAAAACATCCCAAAGCGCTTCACAGGAGTGTAATCAGACAAAAATTAGCACCGAGCCAAAGAAGGAGATATTACGTCAGGTGACTAAAAGCTTGTTCAAAGAGGTAGGTTTTAAGGAACGTCTTAAAGGAGGAGAGTGGGTCAGGCAGCGAGGTTTAGGGAGGAAATTCTAGAGCTTAGGGCCTAGACAGCTGAACGCACAGCCGCTAAGGGTGAGGCGATGGAACTGAGGGGTTCAAGTAATTTGTTGTTACAAGCTGAACTTCCGACCCCATATCCTCTGCATCATAAAGACCACCCACTTCCACCTCCGTAATATCGCCCATTTCTGCCCCATCTCAGTTTTTCTGCTGCTGAAACCCTCATCGATACTTTCGTTACCTCCAAACTCGACTATTCCAATGCTCTCCTGGCCGGCCTCCCACCTTCCACCCATCATAAACTTGAGCTCATCCAAAACTCTGCTGCCCCTATCCTAACCCACACCAAGTCCCACTCACCCATTACCCCATGTGCACTCTGACCTACATTGGTTCCCGGTCCACCAATGCCTTGATTTTAAAATTTTCATCCTTGTGTTCAAATCCTTGCATGGCTTCACCCCTCCCTATCTCTGTAACCCCCTCCAACCCTACAATTCTGCAAGAACTCTGCGTTCCTCCAACTCTAGGCTCTTGTGCATCCCCCAATCACTTCGCCCCACCATTGGCACCCTCACCTTCGGCCGTATAGAAATTGCCGTATAGGCAATGAACTTACTTGCTAAAGATAGACTTGAGACCTCAGTAATTCATTGGCTGTGAAGTATTCTGGTAAGAGGATGTGAAAGGAGCTATCTAAATTCAAGTTCTTTCTTACTTAGTGTTGCTGCTGTGCAGTAAATTGCCACTATCCAAGAGAGACTGAGATCTAATTTAAATAATTAATCCGAATTCAAGTTTTAAATAATGTAATGAATGTTTATTTGATTAGTCTGCAATTTTGTCACCTCACTTTTCCTCATAAATAGCTTCACTTTCTAACCATGTTTTCCATATTTTCTTAGCAATTAATTCAAAAATCACCTGTAACTCTTCATTCTGCTGCAGCTTTACATGTCTCGCTAGTGTCTGAAATTGTTCGATTTGTTATCAGTAAAGATTCAAGGCAGAGAATTTTCCATTCATGCACTTGTAACAGACAGCAAGAAGACTGATTATTTTACATCTAAGGAATGTGAAGCAGTAATCATTTCTGAACATGTAATCTCTGCCATTGTTGTCAAAGAACTGCATCATTTGCATGAGCAACTAATCAGATATTTTTGTACAAGATGGAGAAAAGAACACTTACTAATCATGGAAGAAGGGCATTGATTATCAAGTGATAGTTGGGAGTGCAAATAGTAGTCCCCCTCCTTCAAATGGCAAGACAGCCTGTGGGAAAGTTAAAAGGGCAAGACTTTATCAGCTCTTTCGCTCTGTCAGTCAACCATATGTAGTATTAACAAAATGTAGAAGAGCCAGACTCCAAGCCTCAGGTCCTGAGCTTGTCACATGGCAGTGCCAATGCTACGAAGGTCATCTATAATCTGGATAAGTATGTGTTACTGTGTAAAGAGCAAATAGAATAAAGAGGGCAATTGTGCTTGTATTAATAAACTGTTTTAGGTTCTACAGCTGTGTCCAGGATTTCATTTGAACCAGTGGAAAAGGTTATGTTGAACATAAATGCTAAATGTAGGGGAACGTTTCAGCCAAACTGCTTTATGATACCCGGTTAGATGTAAAGATATTAGGGCCAATTTCAATTCTGCCTGCCCGGCGGAAACAGGGCGGGCGGGCAGTTAAAATGGCTAATGCGACTTACCCACACTGATCCCGCTGCTTCCCGTGGGTTGCAATCTTAAACTGCTTTATTTAGCAGGTGGAGGGATATGCATCAGAAGGCAACAAGGTCCCTTTTTAAATATACAGATTGGGTTCCGAAGAATCATCGGGGCAAGCCTGCAATTTTAACCGGAGGCGTGCGCAGGGGAGCCGCTGTGGCTTCCCCGCCAAATCAACTTATTTTTTCATTCCTGGGATATGGACTTTACTGGCAAGGCCAGAATTTATTACCCATTCCTAGTTGCCCTTGAGAAGGTGAAAGTAGGCCTTCTTCTTGGACCACTGCAGTCCGTATAGTGAAGGTACTCCCAAAATGCTGTTGCGTAGGGAGTTTCAGGACTTTAACCCAGTGACGATGAAGGAACAACGATATAATTTCAAATTGGGATGATATGTGACTTGGAGGGGAACTTGGAAGTGATTGCATTCCCATGCACCTGCTGCCTATGTCCTTCTAGATGGTGGAGGTCGCGGGTTTGGGAGGCGCTGCCGAAACAGTCTTGGCGACTTGGCTGCAAGAAGAGCCGGGGCCAGAAAGGGCCCAGAAAGGTAGGTTAATTTTATCGGGTTTTTTTGTTCCTTTCTGGGCTAGTAGCAGGGGTGCTCCTCTAGGGCCCACAAGGGAACTTTGGGCCTTCCATAACCCGGGCTTCCCTTCCACTCCCCTGATCGCAATGCCCCTCCCAACCACTTGCCTGAATGCCAGGAACCATTCCTTCAAGTCCCCAACGGCGGCCTCTTGCCATCCAATATCTTGTTTCCCACTGGGTTCGGGTGGGAGAATGACGGGGCCTATGCAGATGAGGCTGACAAGTTAAAGTCTCCTGAGCCTCACACTGTGGAGGGCCAGATGGCTTGCCGTCAATTTGGTCCCCGTCCGCACGACTCCCGCTGGGAGTTAAAATTGGCGCTAATAGTTCCCAGCTGATATACAAAACATTAGTAATTATATACAGGGAATGAATAAATTATTCAACTCATATTCTAGGACTTCATGAACTGGATTCATCTGACTGACTCTCAATGAACTTAGAATTACTTACAATTTATTTTTGAGAAAAAACATGCAGCATGGCCTAAAAATTATACCAAGCCGTATTAGCATACCAACACTTAATGCTTTCAAATAAAATGATCTTGTCTGCCATTTTAACTTAGGTGTTAACTGATTTAAAGTAAGTAGATATGTCTCTGATAAAAAGTGGACAAAGTAATTCATACAAATGAGATTAGCAAATTCAAATTCCCAAAAATAATGCTTCAGAGAACTAGTATAAGATACTGCATTTGCTACCAAATTGCTAACTTTCTCAATCTAGACTAGTTGCCATGGGCCCCATGCACTAAACAGCAGGGTCTGTACAAATGTCAAAAAGCCCTGTGTTTCCTTAGTGTGCTTTACAGAGCATGAAATTAAAACTGACAGAATTAAGGGTCTCATGCCATTAATTGTATTCTTTTTGCCCTGCAAATACTTTTACATAGATCACATCTTTATCTGCCTCAAATCAATTTGTCTTAAATTGTGTTCAGTGAAAGTGCAAATGGAAATTCTTCCACAGGGATGATATTTGATAAAATTTTAATGCTGGATGCTTAACAGAGATAAAATGAAAAATAAAACGATTCTGAACCCTGTCACAACTTTAACGAATGGTCCAAAATATTGAATCCAGCATAGGTTTAACATGGTCCCTTGATAACCATTTGCAACCCAATATTTAGAAAAGTCCTTGCGCTAGAGTTTGAGAGCCGTCTATGATTATTTTTTCATGTACTTAACAGGATTGATTATTCCATAGTGTTATTCTGAAAAATTTCTTGGCATCTTTGAACATATTTATACTACCTGACTGAAGGACTGTGGAGGCTTAGAGGCAGTGGATTGGGTTAGGAGGTCAAGCCCATGGCCTTGAGCGCAATTTCCCCACAGGCAATTTTCTATGATTTAATGAAGTCTTGCTACCAGCATGCATGGGCAATTTTGCATGGAAATTTTTATTGAGATTAGGTCCCTCACTTAAACTTCCAGCTGCAGGTGAGGGACCGCCCACAGAATGAACCTTGGCCTACATGCAAAGAAAGGGTTTGCACTCAATTCATGTTCAGCTGGTATCTGGCCACAGAAATATCATTACACATGTCAATGCTCTTTATTCAGGAAGCAGCCATGATGCCATCAGTAAACATCAGTCCATGATGGGTGGATTTCTGGAAGGAGAGAAAACACTGATGGATGGGTGGGTGAGTGGGTGGATGGTGGGGATAAGGGGTTGGGGGGGTGTGAGGGTTGAGAACAGCACAGGAGATCAAGGCAAACCTCGGCATTCACTCTGCCGACTCAACTGAGAAACGCCTTAACGACAGAGAAGGATATTGGGCTGGAAATCTAAGCATCTGTTTTCTGCCCCATGTCTGCCACCTCGACATACATGAGAAATGTGCCATCCAGCTTTGGCGTAATGAAAGAGCATAGGCAAAAGGACAGTGATTGTATACAAGGGTTAAAATGGTATCTCTCACACGGTATGCAAGTTCCCATCTTAGGTTCATGCCATCTTTGGTCCACTCCACAACAAATGCGAGCAACAGCACTTATTAATGTCTTCTTCCTGATGCCAGCAAACATATTCCTCATTTGCAGACAGGTACCAGGGACCCGGGTAACTGTGTAAACTCATCAGGACTTCCCTTAATGCAATTTGCACCTGTGCCTTTACTGGAGGTTGGTCTTTAATCCCAAATAGGGCCATTCTCCTTTGGTGCACCTCCTGCACAGGATCTCTAACTTTTCAGTGTCAAAAGGACCAGTGTTGCCCACATCTCTTCTCTGCACTGCTGTGAAAAATAGTTCATTTTCTGTCCCTACTACAACTTTCATGGTTAGCTGCTCTCTCGCTGGGTTTTCTGATCCCCAGTAACATGTGCGACATGTAAGCTTTTATTGCACCTGTAGCCTATTCATTTAGGGACAGGGACACCCATTGGAAAAGTGGGTCAGCCTAGCATTTTGCTCTGCAGACACAGGCAAACCCTGCGCATTGGGCCACTTCGACCCTGCTTTGCCCATTGTCAGAAAATCAAAATTACAAGTTTAGTATTAGGGTAAAGTGGTCCAGCTGACTCATGTGAAGCATGATGTGGAGATGCCGGTGATGGACTGGGGTGTACAAATGTAAGGAATCTTACAACACCAGGTTATAGTCCAACAGTTTTATTTGAAAATCGCAAGCTTTCGGAGGCTTCCTCCTTCGTCAGGTGAGTGTCGGATTCCTTGAAAATTACCCCAAATATAGTCATAGAACAATGCCTGGTGATTACAGATAATCTTTCCAACTGCCCGTTATCAAGGCCATCAAATGAATTGAATAGTGTTCAGACAGAGAAACATTAGATACCAGACTACTGAATATACAAACGGCCAGAACCAAAGACAGAGAGGGAGAGAGAGAGAGAGAAACATCCGAAAGGAAGAGAAAGAGAGAGAATGACCAGTTGTATTAAAAACAGATAACTTTTTTTTCCGCTCTTGGGGTTACGTGTAGCGCGACATGAACCCAAGATCCCGGTTGAGGCCGTCCTCATGGGTGCGGAAGTCTGTAGTCTGTATCTAATGTTTCGGTAGTCTGGTATCTAATGTTTCTCTGTCTGAACACTATTCAATTCATTTGATGGCCTTGATAACGGGCAGTTGGAAAGATTATCTGTAATCACCAGGCATTGTTCTATGACTATATTTGGGGTAATTTTCAAGGAATCCAACACTCACCTGACGAAGGAGGGAGCCTCCAAAAGCTTCTGATTTTCAAATAAAACTGTTGGACTATAACCTGGTGTTGTAAGATTCCTTTCATGTGAAGCAGAGTGAGACTTCCTCCTTCATGGAGTCTCATGGTGCTTTGGTCTGGTGTCAGATCTGGTCCTGAATCAGGCACAGGCTGCTTTATACCAATTCCACAGTTGTAGTATAAATGCACCCTTTGTTCCTAATAATAACTTCCACTTGTAGTTTAGTGAATTATTCATTTTCACTGAGCACCAATAAGACTGTCAAAAATAGTCATAATGGTTATTGTAAAGTACTCTGATTTAGTTATTTAAAATCCTTGGGAAATAATAAATAATCATACAATAAATTACATCCTAGGTCATTTTTAAAGTAAATCATCTGCCATCTCTGGTCTGCCTGGCCTTGACATCTCTGTTGCTGACAAACTGCCATCTATGCCCCTGTATACAGCTATCAGGAAGGACGCGTGACTGCCTGGCATGCCTCAGCACTCTGATTTATCTTCCCAGCATCCACCCAGGGATACACCACAGATTTCATTCAGCTCCTTCCCAGTCAATGTGACTCAGATCAAGAACTAAGGGGAGTGGGGATGAAACCTACATGTATTCCCATTTTGTGTCTTTGAACATTGAGTATTGTCCTGTGCCTCTACACTGTCCATGTGTTTTTTTAAGTATGTGTATGCATGTTGTGTATTGTGGGAGTGGAATTTCCCATTGTAAATTGCTTTTCTCTTTGTTCTTGGATTGCTCTACATAGATAGATATGCAGGACTCACTTAGGAATTTAGCTAGTGGGTTTGCTGTACAAGGCAAGGATTGTGTGCTATTGTTGTAAAAGATGGTGGACCCACAGTTCATTGCTGTGCACCATTTTACTTATCCACTATACCCACAATAGTGAAAGACAGTTAGCAAGAGCTGAGAACATAACCTGTTCGTTTTGGATACTGACCAATACTTTAAAATTTATTTAATTCTCTTAATGTTACTGGCATATTTTTTTAATGAATGCTACTAAGTGAATTGACTTGTTTTTTTCCTCATCATGATACGGATGTCTCACAGTTGGAAGTTTCCATCTGATATCACATGGAACATTTCTTTGTTCTAAAGATAATTCTAGTCTGCCCTTTACGATGTTGACAGCTTGTGAATAATCTGCCTGTTCTTCACAAGTGTTACTGAATTCCATGAAAAGCACAAATAAATGAAATGGATAAATTAAGCCTTTGGTATAATAATACAGGCGCTGAGAATAAAAATTCACAGGGTTATAATTCTGATGACTCCTAGCACAAAATGTGGGGTTTTGATATATAATGCTTGACTCATACAGTATCTGAATAATGTCTGGTGTGCTGTGAATTGATGAATGTTTCACATGAAAATCCCACGTATCTATAACATAATTGAGCAGAGTCTCCTTATTTTCTATAGTAGTAGGGAATATATCTGAATTCGCCAGTCTAGCAGGTATGCCAGCTGGTCAACAAGTGAGTTAGGTAATTCATTTGAGTTCCCTGACACTCTCCTGCTCTGCTACTGGCATACTTTGGCGATCTAATTTTCAGATATAGTTCATCTGAAGTTTTGGAGATCTGAATCTAAACTTGAAGCAGATGCAAATGTTCATTCGTAATTTACCTGGTATTATTTTCACCTATTGTCACCGTATACACAAACAAATGGATGCATACCCACATACTCCGAAGGTTAGGATCACACAAGAGCAGAAAGTAGAACAGGAAAACTTCTGAAAATAATGATTTAGCTTTTCTACTCCTGCCACCCAAGGCTCATCATACCAGGGCTTTAGCTATTTGGGTGTTAACTCAGCCTCAAATAACAATTTCAGCTTTCTCAAATCAGCTCTTCAGTATGGCCTGTTCCATTTGTGCACAATAAACGCACCACTAGTCACTACTGCAATACAGAGCACTTTGCTGTTCTGACAGCTAATTGCCCTAACACATGAGCTGACTGCATTAGTGCTTGCACTTCCCATTCTCATTAACAGCAATTTTGTTAGTGCCAGGAAACAGGCTGTAAGCAAATGTGCTACAATCCGGCATTGCTAATCACTAATTGTACAACTGCCGCTAACATAAGGCATTATGCCAACAGCAATTTTTAGGTTTATATATTCTAAAAATAGGTTACAAAGTCACAATTCGTACTACTGTCTCTGATACTCAAGACTGATGAATGAGAATTCATAGAATCATAGAACCATAGAAAATTTATGCCACAGAAGGAGGCCATTCGGCCCATCGTGTCCATGCCGGCTGAAAATGACCCACCCAGCCTAATCCCATTTTCCAGCACTTGGTTTGTAGCCTTGTAGGTTATAGCATTTCAGGTGCACATCCAGGTACTTTTTAAATGTGATGAGGGTTTCTGCCTCTACCACCAATTCAGGCAGTGAGTTCCAGACCCCACCACCCTCTGGGTGGAAAAAAATTCCTCATCTCCCCTCTAATCCTTCCACCAATTACTTTAAATCTATGCCCCCTGGTTATTTACCTCTCTGCTAAGGGAAACAGGTGCTTCCTATCCACTCTATCTAGGCCCCTCATAATTTTGGATACCTCAATTAAATCACCCCTCAGCCTCCTCTGTTCCAGAGAAAACAACCCCAGCCTATCCAATCGTTCCTCATAGCTAAAATTCTCCAGTCCTGGCCACATCCTCGTAAATCTCTTCTGTACCCTCTCTAGTGCAATTACATCCTTCCTGCAATGTGGTGGCCAGAACTGTATGCAGTGGCCTAACTAGTGTTTTATGCTGTTCGAGCATAACCTCCCTGCTCTTATATTCTATGCCTCGACTAATAAAGGAAAGTATTCCATTTGCCACCTTATCTACCTGTCCTGCTACCTTCAGGAATCTGTGGACATGCACTCCAAGGTCCCTCACTTCCTCTACACCTCTCAGTATCCTCCCATTTATTGTGTACTCCCCCACCTTGTCTGCCTTCCCCAAATGCATTACCTCACACTTCTCCGGATCAAATTCCATTTACCACTTTTATGCCCACCTGACCAGTCCATTGATATCTTCCTGCAGTCTACAGCTTTCCTCCTCACTATCAACCACACAGCCAATTTTTGTATCATCTGCAAACTTCTTAATCATGCCCCCTACATTTAAGTGCAAATGATTAATATATATCACAAATAGCAAGGGATTCATGGACTGTCACCTTTAAATATATATGTTGCTTTTTACTTAAAATATTTCAAAAGTTTTGTTCGGACAGTAGCTTTATCTTTAACAACAAAATCAACTCCACGGTTTAGACCAAAACTTTTTTTCCCTTAACACATTGTTTTTTTTAAATGGAGCTTATTATGTCCACTGGGTCCCTGTTATTAAGTTGACCCATGTGGGCTTTAATCCATGTTCAGTGCTGCCTGTCAGAAGTATTGATCAGGGTCCAGGTGCAATGAAGATGGATTGAATTGGTGCTTTACACACTTCATGCTTGCCTTTTTGATTATAATATTGCTAGGCAAAAAACAATGGAAATCGACTGTGGTATAGATATCACTCATTTTGCAGTGCTTCATTTCACTGCTGTGCCTCGATCAAATGATTTAAATGATGGTAAGCAATTTGTCACAGTCACTGTGGTGTTAGCCCGCAGCTACACAACAATACTGTATTTCTTACAATGCAAGCTCAAGCAATTTTTGTCAAACTGTATTTAGAAGGCTATTCACATTGCTCCATCAGCAAAGTTCTGCACTATGAATCCAAGAGATCATGACTTTAAATCACTGCCTGAACTACCAACTAAACTCCCCTGCCCTTGTCAGACAAAATTTCTTCGTGATTTAAGCAACCAGCTCGAGGGACTGCTTCGCCACAACATGTATTAACCCAATTCATGAGGGAAGTAACATTAGTTTTAGTCCTTTCTCATCCCATTGACTGCCTCATTCTTGACAGTAATATACTTGAGTAACCCCCAACCCTGCTAACTGAAGGATGATAAATTCAAATCAGAATGTCTGGGCTGAAAAAAGAAAGCAAAGTAGAAATCTTTTTACATATTAGACATCACAACAGAGCACAGCTAAGACAACCGTAACAAGGAGAAATATTTCATAAATTTGAGCCTTATGGTTTTGGGATCACAGAAGTTCTTGAAGAAAATGTACTACTCTCCTTATAACACATACATGTGTTAATAAGAATAAAAGAAAAAAAAGTGAATGTTAGAAATCTGAAATAAAATGAAAAATGATAGATTTTCTCAGCAAGTCAATTGGCATAAGGTAAATTGTGACACCCAAAGTGTTAACTTTTCTTTTTCTTTCAAATGCTGACTGACCTGCTATGCGTTTCCAGCATTTTATAGTTCATTTTCACCATCCTAGCAAATACATTTGGAATAATCTCCTAATTTATGGTTCTCAGATGATTACTGATAAATATAAAGCAATATGACTTGGAACAAAATTTTGATATTTGGAAAAAGAGAGGTACTGTATATTCTAATTCCTTGCTGGTCTAATAGGATTTGAGACACATCTCAATCCCTGGGGGTTCAGTAAACTTTTTCTCGCTCACACATTGGATTTATTTTGATCTTGGGTACAGAACTCCAACCAATCACTACCTCAAGCCAGGTAATAAACTCCACTCTTCTATAAGTATTATACTGTGCAAGATTAAATCAAAATTTTACCACTTTGAGGAGTCAAACCATTGCTATTGTTTAGATTTTTACCTTGGCTCTGATATTTGAAAGCCTAAAGTGGCACACTTCCAGCATGGAATGAGCGCGTGCATGCCACCCACCGTGTTGAACCCTTAGGCGCCCATTTTACACCTGTAAAATATGCACATTGCGATCCAATTTCTAGGCCATTAATTTTTGTTATGATCAGTGATTTCTAATGCAGAAATTAGTGAACTTCACTGATGTCCCTTCATTCCCTAGCTATATGTACATTATAGAATTGTAACACCAACTTCCAAAAGCTGCAAGATACCAACCCTCAAGTGTTTTTTTAAGCATTCATCCCACATTTTCATCAATATATCTATGATATGAAAATGCTCGAGTCTTTAAAAATTGCAATTGATTTCTTCAGCAAAAATTTCTATAACTTCTTGACATCCTGATGTTACTGCGAAACACCAACACCATCTGTGTGGTATGATCTTCCATGAAGCCAAATGGCCTTTTTAATTTCAATGGCACCTTATCGCCATGGCATTAAACCAAGGCTCCAGAAAGTAACTGAAGCAAAAACAACGATGTTTAAAAAGGCATGTTCATTAGTCTTGAAAGGTTTTGCAGTTAAGAGATGCTTTCCTACACTTAGTTGTGCCTTATTCAAAGCTCAAGATGTCCTGGCTCAGGACATCTTTTGCCATTTTATTCATCTCGCTGAATCTATATCAACTGATACACTCATCTTATACCAGCTTTGGTGTTTCACCAGGTTTTTAGCAAATCATTCCTTTTGCAATTTTCTCCCTTTATTCCTTCTCTCCTGAAAGGTACGAGTTTCCCAGGCACCAGAAGTGCCCTGATGCCTTATCCAAATGACTGTTCTCCATTGGTGAGCTTAGAATGTTTAGATGTTTTTTTGACTTACTTTGTCCTTGGCTACATCTAGCACTTCAAACTAAAAGACAGATCTGACCCCCTGAAACTGCTGAGTCGAAAACAATGATACAGATGAAAGCTTGACTTCAGTGCTGGCTCGGGTCCGTTGAGAAATAAAGAAATCTGCCTTTTCAAACATGTCAACCATCAGCGTTTTAAGCTGACATCAGCGTCTGAACTCATCTGTCAGTGTTTCAAAAGAAAAGTCCGTTCTCAGTTGAATTGGAGATTGTCAGTAACAACCAATGATATCAAGTGGACAATGAACCTGAATCCTGTCCTAACCAAATTTGACATTACTTTCCCCCACTGTTGGTTGTGCTCAAATTTGAGGCAGAAATTTTTTATAAGCTGATGATTTCTGAGAGTCACAGAACAGATGTATTTGTTTAGTGTTTATCTCCAAATAAGTTTTTTTTATAACAAATAAGCTGCTAAAATCAGCTTTTAAAGACTTTTCATTTTCCTCAGAGGGACATTTGAGTTTGCCTCGCTGTTGTCTTATATGAAGGGTTTCCCCTCCCAACATTAGCTCTAGTTTGTCTGTCCTCGGCTAAATGTAGCACATCCAACTAAAAGGCAAATCTGAGCCACTGAAATGGGTTTGGAAATAAAATAGGGAGTGGGTTGGAGTGGCAATTTCAAAATTCATCCTAAGATTCCCATGCATTTGGAGCCTCACGACAGTGTACTATTGTGATCGGTGAAAAGAAATGTTTGCTGGTGTGTGTGTGTGTGTGTGTGTGTAGTGCCCAGTGTAGTGCCCAGTGATGCTTTGTAGCTTTGAAAGCTATTTTCAGGTTGTTTATTTACTCATGGTGGAGATAGCTTTATTACCCTGCAGTAGCCAGTGACGAAGTCTGCACCATCTATGTCAGAGTATTTAACATCCATGGGGAAACGTGAGGAGTGACATTGACAATAAGAGTATAGTAGATCGCAAATTCCAGACTGGAGGCAAACAGATTAACAAAATTCAGCTCTTTGCACCTGTTCCTGCAAACCACGTTTTTATGCATTTTTTTTTAATGGTTGCAGTGAGTAATAATTTAAATTCCAGTACAAGAATATAAACCTTTTTGACAGTATTAAAAGAGCACATGGGTTCGAAATTACTGTTAGTGATAATAGGATTATAAAAGCTAATGCATTCTTTGACATTTCTCTGCCCCCTCGTTTAATAAAGATGAGTTAATGCCTCCGTTACATTAGTAGACAGACAAATGTCATACTAATGCATTAATTGCTATTATTGTCAACAGTAATTTCTAACCTTATGTATTTTAAGGTTTTGAAAACAAAAAATGTTTGAATTGCACAACAGGTTGATCAACATCATAAAGAGGGAAAGACAGGATAATGTTTTGATGTGACTCTTCATCAGAACTGAGGTTCAAGGTATTGGTTCCAATGACATTGACTCAACATTATCTGAGCTGATATTACTTAAAAATAGAAATTCTTCATTTAATATAATTAAATCAGTATATCCTGGTTCTAGGT
The DNA here is from genome assembly GCF_035084215.1 of Heptranchias perlo. Lineage (NCBI taxonomy): Eukaryota > Metazoa > Chordata > Chondrichthyes > Hexanchiformes > Hexanchidae > Heptranchias > Heptranchias perlo. Next base: position 50,864,959 of record NC_090327.1, on the reverse strand, counting down.
AATCCTTCATCAGACTTTGTACTGCTATAGGATCCAGATTCAATAATTAGCCACTTCTTTCTTGTGACTGTACAATGAACTACTGATAAGGATTATTGTAGGACAAGTTAGCATGTATCTGGGGTTAGATTCCCAAATGAAGAGAACTGGACCCAGCACAGCTGTATTGATGTCACTATAAGAACATAAGAAATAGGAGCAGGAGTAGGCCAATCGGCCCCTCGAGCCTGCTCCGCCATTCAATAAGATCATGGTTGATCTGATCCTAACCTCAAATCTAAATTCATGTCCAATTTCCTGCCCGCTCCCCGTAACCCCTAATTCCCTTTACTTCTAGGAAACTGTTGATTTCTGTTTTAAATTTATTTAATGATGTAGCTTCCTGGGGCAGCAAATTCCACAGACCTACTACCCTCTGAGTGAAGAAGTTTCTCCTCATCTCAGTTTTGAAAGAGCAGCCCCTTATTCTAAGATTATGCCCCATAGTTCTAGTTTCACCCATCCTTGGGAACATCCTTACCGCATCCACCTGATCAAGCCCCTTCACAATCTTATATGTTTCAATAACTACTTTTACTTTCATATCTACAGTATCTGTAATACACCCATGATAAACAATTTTTGTCTTGAAAGGCAGAATTACAGTAGGCTCCAAAATGCCAGAAAACTCATCAAATAATAGGGCCAATTTTCCCCACCTTTACCACTGGGAAATGCCTATTCCCTGGGCAGAAAGGTGTAGAAGAGTGGGGTGGAGACTGACTACACCAGGACCCACCCTTTGTATGTTGCTCTTAGATATATAGGGCTTCCTCTGAGGGGAGGAGCAGGACCTCCATCTGCAATAGATGCAGATCCAGTAGTCCTATGGTGATGAGGTGCAAGGAACCTTTCCCCACCCTCCCACCTCAATTTCCTATGTTAACGTCCATGGGTGCCCATATCCAGGAGCCACCAAAAAGCTGGCTATGGGTCTTGCACATAGACCGTACTCAGGGGGGAGCGGACATTAAGAAGAAGGTTAAAAAGATAAGAGGCCTACCTTTTTTAAGAATCCCGGCAGACCATTGGGTCCAATGACCTTCTGGCTGCTGTTCTCCTACCCTCAGGCCACATCTGTGCTCATGTTTCTGCCCCCGTTTCCTGGTGCAAGGGCCTGTCAGGGGAAAAAGCTATGCCAGAGCTACACTGGGCCAGATTAATGACCACAATGATCAAAGTTAGAGTGCTTAACTGGTGCAGTGTACTTCGGGTGCATTGCAATTGTCCAGAACCCAACCAGACGTTTTTTGTGTGTGTACGTGTGTGTGTGTGTGTGTGTGTGTGTGTACGTGTGTGTGTGTGTGTGTGTGTGTGTGTGCGTGCGTGCGTGCGTGGGGCTGGGAGGCAGGAAAATCAACCCTAAATTGTCAAAAATAAAATAACTGGGGTGGGGGCATGCCGCTTCCCAGGAAACAAATCTTGCACCTACAACACTCAAATTTTCCTTCAATTATTTCAAAATCTACCACGACTACAAACTGTGTTTTTATGTGCTTTAGCTTTTTTCTTCTGCCATAAATATGATCCAGTGTTGGGTATATCTGCAGCTTAAGTTATGACAAGCTTGTGTCCCACTCCAGTTTAAATTTAACTCCTTGTTGGTGTTATTTTATTGCTGGCAGTGACCTATTTATTTTAAATGGGTTGCTATTGGCATTAAAAATAATGCCAGTTGCAAAACCCAGGCTCTTGTCTTCATGTGTCATACGGCCTACATTCAGGGCTATTTTTGAGCTCCATTTTTTTTTGCTCTCTGTCGGCTTTTTTGAAACTGTTGGTCAGTTTTTGCATGTTTTCTAAGTTAGCATGTGTGCTTTAACAGGAATTCTTGACTTAGGCAATTATAGCCTGGTTTGTGGCTTGTCCTAATCAAAGTGACTAGGATCAGTGAACTGTGCTTAGTTGTGATCTTTCGTTCATCTCAAAGTGTATTCAAACTAAGATAACTACATTTAAAGACTCAAATAAACTGTAAGCCTTGATGCATTATCGTGATCCTTTTTTGAAAAATTTTCTGAAACACAAGGGGCTCGATTTTACCACCCGCTATCGGGTGCGTTCTCGGCGGGGGGGCCCCGAAAATCGGGAAGTCCAGGAGCGGGACCAGATCCCGCCTCGATCCCGCCCACTTCCGGGTTCCCCACTGACGCACCGGCGTGCGCGCGCAGCCCCCGCTGGTGGGAATCCCGCAGGCAATTAAAGCCAGCGGGATGCCACTTGACAATATTTAGTTTGGTATTTCAGGTCATTAACTGACCTGATTAAGGGACTATGTGGGATTTTTGAACAACATGGGACTGTTTCCCACACTGGGGGAAACACTCCCAGCTCGAATGGACGTGTTGCAGTTGTCAGCCTGTGGCAGCTGCAAAGGTCCATTTGACAGGTGGAGGGGGGAGACCCTCACTCATTGCAGGAGGCCACTCTGTCACTTGGGACAAAGTTTGGCCTCCACCACCCTCCTCCTGACGGTCAAAGTCACCAACCTGCACGCTTACCCCGGGGTCCAGAGACATGTACCTACCTTGCGGACCCCCTCAGATGTACATCTTGCGGATGGGGGCCACCGTAGCTGCAGTCATGACCTCCTCGGAGGGCGAACAGCATCACCAGCCTCGCCATCCACGCCATCCACCTCTGACACGTGGAGCTCCACAACAGAGTGCTGTGACACATCCACCTGTACAGCAGGAGGGAGGGCTACCGCAGAGAGAGATGCGTCGCAGAGGGCACTACCCTCGCCACAGGTTCCACAGACTGAGGCTCAGCCTCCTGGACCTCTCTGAGCAGCAGTGCACACGGAGGCTCAGAGTCACTCGACATGTAGCCGTGGACATCTGCAGCCTCTTTCATGCCGAGCTGCTCCTGGCTGGCCCGCGCATCATCTTCCTACCTGTCGCTGTCAAAGTCACCACTGCCCTCAACAACTTCTCCTCTGCAGTCTTCCAGGGTGCAACCGGGGACATCGCCGATGTCTCTCAGTCGTCTGCGCAGAAGAGCCCTGCAAATACACCTACACCCACTCTGCAGTGACACAATGGGTGGCATCAGTGGTGGGTCCTCATAGTGATACCCAGGAGCGGGCATTATTGCACAAACTGGACAGGATTTGCGAAGACATGGCAGTAGTGGTGCCAATATAATGTGTGATATGAGTTGTTCTGAAATTCAATATAAGTAACACCCATGACAAACCCTCAAACACCCTTGTGCATCCCCTTCATTCTCATGACACGTTTGCCTTACGCTGCCTACTGCACATATGTGATGCGTGCCCTGTGGCTGCAGCACAGGTAGTGGCAGGTTGAGTGAGGCTGGCCATGAGAGAGATGCACGAGAGGGTGAGTATGGGATAGAGCCATGAGATTGTATGAGGATTGGGTTGAGTGGTAGTGGCGGGGTGAGTACTGGCGAGGTGAGTAGGTGCAGGTAAGATGAGGATGGGGTTTGAGTGGGTATGAGGGGTGATGTGACAGAGTAGTGTTGGCAGTGCCGAAGGAGATGTGGGGTGGGGGCAGTGATGTGGCAGACGGAGTGTAGGGGAAAGACTACGTGTACTCACTGTGGCTGACCTACTGAGGTCATGGGAGCGCCTCCTGCACTGTGTGCAGGTGGGCGATATGTTGGTGGCGCAGGTGACCCCCTCTGCCACCTCGAGCCAGGCCTTCCTGGTGGCGGAGGCGGGCCACTTCCTCCCGCCCGCCGGGTGGAAGATCTCTGTCCTCCCCCTCCTCCTCACCCCATCTAATGATACCTGGAGTGAGGCATCATTAAACTGGGAGCAGCCTTCCCCCTGGGCTGCTCCATGCAGTCATCTTTGCTATTGGTTGCAGCATCTGTCAGTGGAGGACTGCCCCTTTAAATAGAGCGCCTCCAGCTGACAGATCTTACTGCGCATGTGCAGCCCGCCCGACGCGCAGATCAGCAGTGGGGAACCCGGAGGAGCAGGTAAGTGGATCCAATTAGTGGTTTGCCTGCTACGATCGCGCGGGAAATCCACTAATTTCACCGGGCGCGCTTGCCCATCCGCCGAGAACCCGCATCCCTGCTAAAATCGGGCCCCAGGTAGCAGATTATCTGGAATGTTGAATTTTTCAGATTTTTATAATTGCAGCTGTGCATGTATGGAACTGTAAGTTCTGTTTATGGTTCGATCTTTAATCAAAAAGGCTTGCAGGTGGTTTGTTCAAAGTATAAAGGTTTTATTAAGACTTACAATACAAGATAAGTATAAAAATACAATACAAAGTTATAACACACTAAGACGTAAAACAATACAATATAGTAAAGATGTAATGGGGCACTACAACTTGGCTAAAGAACAAGATTGATCAGACTTGAATGACCCTGCAATATCGAGCTGTCCTGTTTCTCTGAGAATATTCTTACTAACACGCTTTAAGTCTCGATATATAAATGTTACAACCACCCATTAGTTCATGCAGGACCTTGAGCCCCCCGCCACCCCCTGCCCCCCGCCTTTCTCCCTTTTTGGGCCTGCACATCAATCAATCTGTTGACTCTTGCTCATTCCACAACAATACAGAAACAGGCAACTAAAAGTTTCTCATGCGACGACGCGCCATAACATTAGATGATAATGGAGAAATAGACTTGATTTTAACTGGGAGCCAGGATCCCAGATTAACAGGCTGGCTGCCTGTCGGGAGGGAAAGGAGCCGTGAATCGGAGATGGGGGAGGGAGGGAGAGAGAGCTCATGGACCCTGGAAGAAATCGGAGAGGTGGGTGACATCAGCTGGGCCTTGAATAAGATTGAGGGTTCCTACATCGGTCGGGGGGGGGTTCGAGCATCAGGGGGTACAGCAACGGGGGAGGGTCCAGTATAGGATCCGGGGTGGAGGGGTAATTGGCCGATCACAGGGTCATGTCACACCAGGTAAGCTTGTTGGACCTGGAAGAAGCACTCCTGCTCCTCCGGGCCCACAAGCAGTGCAATAAAGACACTCACCTCATGGATCCGGCCCTTCCCGCCTGCTTTCACCTGACGTGAATCAGAACCGATGGGAAATCCGAACAGGTAAGGTTAAATTTGTTTTACTTTTGTAATACACAAAAATTTAAGTACCTCAACTATCGCAATGAGGTATGTTGCCCCTTTAAGTATCGGCTCACCAGCTTTAAGTGGGGCTGGACTTCCGGGTGTCTGTTTCATGCGCGCATCCAAACGCGCCTGGGTCAAACCCAGAAGCAGGCGCGCTGGAGCCAGGAAACGGTCCGCTCCAAAAATTAACTATTTTTACTGCCCACCAACCCCCAACCCAACCGTCCTTGGGGGTTAAAATTACCCCAATGGTGTCTCATAAGCAATCTTTAGTTGAAGATTGACAATTACACAGACACAGTTTTGTTAATGCTTTTAACAATCTTCAACTGAAAGCCTGAAAAATATGTATTTCTCACAGGAACTTGACATGTACAATTTTTTTATGGAGACAAATTTGACAAGATCACAAGATAGATTTATTTGAAGAAGGCCTTCAGCCCTTTTGATTTCAAACTTCCAGAATATCAAACCTGCCATTTTCCCATTACAACATCTAGCTGATCCTTCAATGAATCTAGTGCACTGGCCTCAAGCACTCTTCCTGGCAACTTTTTCTAGCTGTTGACCACTCTGTGTAAAGAAATGTGAAATAAGCTGGCAAAGATTCAATAGGTTTGCTTTAATTGTCACAAAACTAGCCATGTCCAGTTGAGTTGGACCTTTTGGTAGAGTTCTATATTTGACCCTAGCAGTTTCAAGGACCTCAATAATACACAACTGTTTGCCGAACTGTTGACACAATGTAAGGATTTCAATAGTACCTATCCTCATCCATACCGATTAGACGGTGCCAGATTTTCATGAAACATTGAACCAGAAAAGGTAAATTGGCCTACCAAACTTACATAGTCTGTTCCATCACAAATTCTAACCAATTTTTTACATTTCCTGAGGAAGAGTTCTGCAAAGTACCACTCTGCACCCCTCGTTCTGATTCCCATCCGACAAATATAAATCAAACACAACTCCAGATTATCAAAATAAACACCAAAATCCTATATTGTGCATCCTTGATCTGATATTTCCAGCAAATCAGCAGCCATCACATTCCCCATAGCATTCAATTATCTCACTCAATACTTATTTTATTAAATTCCAATCCCGTTCCTAACCAGCTATGCATCCAGTTCTTGCTTGTTTAAGGTGTTAATTAACACATTATCTATTTTATTTATCTATTTTATTTGGCTATCGATCTCACAAAACCAATACTCTGGAGGTGCGGGGGAGGGAAATTCCTTCTAATCTCAAGCTTGTAATTTTATACTTGTTGGAACTGGAATTCTTTGCCATAGGGAGTGGTTGAGGCAGAGACCATCACACCTTTAAGGAAAAGTTGGATAAAGATTTGAAGTAGCGACAGCACAGGACTATGGGGAAAGAGTGGAGCAGTGGGATTAGTTTTGGATTGATATAGCAAAGAGCTGGCACATACACGATGCACAAATCATCTCCTATGCTGAAAATGTCTATGGGTTTACAATCGCGTTCTCTTATTCCTCATTCAAATACCAAACTTAAGAAATTGCATGCATCTAAAATATCCTTTCTTTGCTGTACGTTAAAAACCTGGAGTATCATGTCTCCTCTCAACCTTGACCTTTTTTGATTAAAATAATTTTAGTTCCATGAGCCTCTCCTCATTATTTTGAGCCCTAAATCCTTGAATCATCCTCATTCTTCTCTGATGAAACTTGCATAGTCTGTTCCAATTTACCTTTTCTGGTTCAATATTTCATCGTTCTTAACTGAATCCTCTCCTATGGACCAATGGTCCCTTTGAGGGTAGAATGCCCTAATATTCCAAATATGGCTTCATTCATTATTTATATATGGTTAGGATAACTTATAATTAAATGTCCTTGAGATGTAACTTTGTACATGGTCAGTTTTGTTGAACACATCTTCACATTGACTGGATACTTTCATGAAGTAATTCCATTCCTTTTCTATCTTTACTAACAGATAGTCCTCTGTTATCTCTCCTGACAGCACTGACTCCTTACAGCGGTACAAGTCTATAGTCACTGATCATCCTCCAATACCTCAGTCAAGTGGCCATAATTCATCTGTGAACCTTAACGGTGCATGGTGATGAGCTATTTGACAACAGGGGGACATTACAGCTGAGCCCAATCCTGTCCTCACCCTCATATGCATATCCATACTTACAACAACGATTGCTGGAGTGCAGTCAGGAGCAAGGAACCTAGCTGATCTTCCCCTCTCTGATCTAGGGACGAAGAAGCCAGTTGTAGCTTCTTTACCACCACTCCAACTGAGATCAACAACTCAGCACACACTGGGGACAATGTGTATAATCTTACACTGACTGACATTAAAATTGAACTG